>NC_140034.1:22189854-22789854 GCF_963513975.1 Fringilla coelebs
TGGGACCTATAGCACAGAGACACTGGGGCAGCACATAAGCCTCCAAGAACCTGCTGCATGTCCAGCTGAGCCCCAGGATGGTGCCTGCTTTGGGTTTTACAAGCTCTCAACCTCCTTCCCAAAATACAAGCTGACACCTCCTTCATCTTCCAGGTCTTCACACCACCTTCCCCCTTGCTACCCTCCATGCCATGCCTAACTCAAGGGTGACACCAGTGGCTCGTCACCCCCAAACATCAGACACGACCCTCCCTCAGCAGCCCCAAGCTCTCCCTACCAAGGCGCAGGACGGAGAAGAAGAGCAGCCAGAACATGCAGAGGATGGGAGCCACCACGACCTGGCTGATGGCAGCGACATGGAGGCGCTGGTTCAGTTTGGTGGGGATGTACACGTAGTAAATGTTGTACCGGTCAACCATGTGCTTGAGCAGCATGTAGAGCAACCCTGGTGGGACAAGAGGAGCCATTTGGATGGAGGGTAGTGGGGACAGCCAGGCCACAGGGAGAGCAGGACAGGCCCTGGGAAGGATGCCCAAACATGCCCTCCTGTACCATGCAGGAAGCCTGCACTCCCATGCTGCTGCTGGTGGCTGGGATAGGCTGTTCTTGGCATGGCTGGGATCATGGGCATGGGATCATACTCACCAAAGGGGACGATGATGGGGCAGGTGATGCTGTAGGTCATGACAACAGAGAAGATACAGCAGGTCCAGGCGTATTCTAGTCCAAACTGGAACTGGTATGCTTGGCTCTGGGGCACAACCAACAGTGTAATTGTCACCTCTGTCACTGCAAAGCCTACACTTGCCTCTGCACCCTGGCCCACAGGACTGCCTCACCCCCACTAGCCCCCAAGGGGCCTGAAGAAGTCCCCATAAGTATCCCCACAGAACCACGACAGCCTGAGTTTCCAGTGAGTGCATCTCTGCTGTGCTGGGGGTCTCGAAGGCTCACGGGTGACCAGAGCCACATACCCGCTTGACATGGAGCCGCTCGGGCTCAGACTTGGCAAAGCAGAGGCGAGCAGTGTAGACGAGGAGGCCTGGGATGCGCAGCAGCTCCATGGCCGTCCCAATCAGGCTGGAGGTCACTACATAGTTGACGAAGAAGGCGCCATTGTCTGGGAGGAAAACGCACCTGCCCCAGGGACAGAGAGGTGACACAGTGAGAGAATGCTCGGACAGGAGCTGCAAGAGCTAATGGTGGTGGACAACAGGTGCTCCCGCTTGCCTGGGAAGTTTGGGAGCTTCCTGCTACTCACTGGAACTTGATTTCAGCCTCATCCAGAAAGTGGGTGTCGAAGAGCCAGCGGAAAAACAGGTCCAGGCTGGAGGGGACAGAAGAGGAGCAGCTCAGACAGAGGAGGAGCTACAGAGTGATGTGAGAGACACCCAGCAGGCATGTGCTTTTTTCCCCTCTCCGGAGCAGGCAACACCTTCTGCTCCCTACACTACCAAAGCAGCCTCTCCTGCCACACGAGACCACTGTGGAATGTGTGCTCGCCTCCTGGATGGCCAGGATTACTGTAGCTGAGCTATGCAGACACCTGACCAGGTCCTTTTAGGGTTGCTGAACCCAAGCAGCAGCTGATCACTGCCACCAGCCCCCTTGGTCAGCTGTGGCAGCCTGGTGAACTGCTCTGCTCCACTCCTCTGCAGGGAAGGTTTCCATCTGTGACCATGTATGACCATGACCATGGCTCAGCACTGCTAAAGGAATGTCTTCCTCCTCAAAAATCGCTGTGTTTCGCTGGCAATGGGATCTTGGCCCTTTGGGGCTGGATTGCCAAGGTGAGGGGCCTAGGTGTGGTCCTGACAGCTCAGGAGCAAGGGAGAGCAGCATGGCAGGGTGGTCTGTACCTGCTCAGACCCAGCGAGGGCAGGATGATAACCATGAACACCAGGAAGAAGAAGCACTTGTGCATGGTGATCTGATTTTCACTTGACCTGCAGAGAGGGAAAACAAGAAAACAATGTTGCACTTTTTCAGGACAGAGCAGCAGGTAGGGTGAGGGGCTGGACTTGGTCTTGCTTTTCACCAAGGAGTTACTCCCGTCCTCACAAAGCTGTGTGCATTTGGTCTGTGCATCCACTGGGGCCTTGCAAAGCCTCCCCCAGGCTAGGGTGTGTCTCCATGAGGAATCTCCTGTAGTCTCTCATCTCCTTCGTCTTTGCCCTCTCCTCCCATCCCTGCTGGTACAGACACCCAACAAGAGGCAGATGGGTGTCTAGTATGAGTTTACAACTTCCTGTTTCCCCAAGAAAAAGGAAGGGAGGTGGTGACAAAGCACCTGCAAAGACTTGTAAGAGGAGGCACAGGGCTTGGGGCTGATGGAGGGTCAAGACAAAGAGAGCTCATTGTAGGAGCTGGGCAGTTTCCCCTTCTTTAAGCATCTTGAATCCATACCTCTGCCTTGGAGAGCTGGAAGCATGCCTGGGATGGCCCTGCTGCTCCCAGTCCACTACCACACCGTCCCTCTTACAAACTTCTTCAGATCCTTCTTAAAACCACCTGACTTTGTCAGTAGTCTGAAAGCGTTGAGGACTTTGGGAAGCAAATGGCTCCTTTGTGCATGGACTTGAGGCTCCTTCTATGGAGAGAAACACCCAGGGGGCTCTGCTCCACTGTGGGGGTCTACTGCTCACTGCCTGCCTCCCTGCTGGTTGGGTTCCCCTTCCACTGCAGTTCCTCTCATCTGTGGCAGCCCTGGGGGACTGTGGGGGACAGCCTCATTACCTTGTCCAGTGGGACTCGAAGAATGCTGAGTAGTAGACAAGGAAGGGCAGGAAGACGGAGAAGGCCCAGAGCAGCAGCGTGGGGAAAAACTGGGTGATGATGGGGTTCTGCAGGAAGAGAGAGGCCAAACACCCCCTCAGCAACCCTCCACAGCACAGCCATGCTGGAGACAGCACACAATGGTGTGTACAGCAGGTGGGCTGGAGCATCCCCTCCTGAGCAGGGGCAGTTGTTTCAGGAAATAAGAACTTGAGGCCAGCCAAAGGCACCACAGCCATGTTCTGAGCCCCAGTGCCCACCCAAAAGCTCACAGGTCAATGAGCAAGAAGAGGCTGTGCTGCTGGCAGCTCCTGACCTCTCCTGAGCTCTTTCCAAACCTTTCTTCTTGAATCGACAGCAACCTGCCTGCCTCCATGGAGGCACCAGCACCAAACTCAGGTGCTGCCCCAGGGCTCTGCCACTGGAAACACAAGGAGAAGGGGATGGATAGCAAGCACAGACATGACCTCATCCTCAACCTCATTCTCAACAATGCCCATCCTAGTGATGGTTCGTCTTAGGACAGTATAGAGCTAGTGCCCTCCACTTGTCACAGGTAAGCCTGGAAATTATGACCTTTCAGGAAAATTGGCATGGGTTAGGGACTACCTTGAGGCTCTCCACAGGGTGTGTGACATTGAACATGTCCATAGTGTTGACAATGATGGCTGGCGTTGTGAGGAAGAAAAGAAGGATGAACAGGCAGATATTAAGCAGAATGAATCGCACCCACCACGACGTGCCACGGACTGATAAATTCTCCCTGTAAGAGGAAAACACAACTTGAACATGATGAGGAGGAAATGCCCTGTGTCCTGGGCCTCCCAGCATAGCTTCATGAAGCTCTGTCTCCTGCTATCTGCACCAACCATCCTGGCAGACATTGTCCTGAGCTCACCCTCTTCCCCTCCCCACGTTGCTTTGCTGTCACATGCAGAGCCCCCTGGACCAGAGAGTAGCCACAGAGGAGGTCCATACCACCGGGAGGCTTTGGAATCAGGCCAGAGAAATCAAAGTCCCTAATCTCAGCTGACTGGGCCTTGCCACCTTCAGGATGATCACCACAATTGCCCCTGCTGACTTCTGCTATGGCAATAGGAGGGATTTTCAGCCCCCATTACCCTGGGAAAGTGTCCTACAGATACAGACATAGATTCCCTACAGCTATATGGGCTCCCATAGCTATGGGCATAGGCTCCTTATAGGTATGGACATGGGCTTCCCCATATCTGCTTGTTCCCCCTTCCTCCCTCCCCTTCTGCCGTGGGGGTTCACCAGATGATATCACTGGGTGAAGGGGCATAGCGAACACCCCAGTGGTGTGACTTGACCACGGTGGTGACAGAGGACTGCTGGGGGTGCTTGCGGCAGTGGATGCGGCTGTAGTCCTTCAAAATCCTGCAGGAAGAGGGAGCCAGGGGTCAGGTCTCACTTCTTGTGAGACCCTTTCTACAGCCTTAACAGGGCAGCCAACTCCGCAGATGGCAGAGGCATAGAAGAGACCGATCCATTGCCCGGCTTTGGTGGGAAAAGCTGGCAAGGTGCCCCACTTCCCTGGCAGTGGTGGCCAACAGGCTGAGGGACATCCCCATGGCCTGTGCATGAGGGGCACTCACACAGCTGTCATCCGCTCGTCCTGGAAGGTGACGAAGGCCATATCAAGCCGCTTGAGTGTGATGCGGTTGCGCTCCGCGTTGAACTCATCAGTGAGCTTCTCCTCCAGCTCCCCATAATACTGCTCAGCATCCACCTGTGGGAGCAGCCAGGGCCATGCTGTGCACGGGGTTGGGGTAGGGGCAAGCTGCCATGCTCTGCCTTGCCCAAGGCGCAGATGTGCTCCCTGCAGCCCTGCTGCAGCCTCCTACCTCATCAAAGCCACAGAAGCGGCAGCAGAAGATGCGGGCGCAAGGGTGAGTTTTGATCATGATCTTCCCCTCTTTCTGTGCCTTGGTGGTGAAGTAAAGCCGCCCCTTCATTGCTTTGCGCCTGCCAGGAAGCCGATAGCAAAGATCATGTTGGGAGCACCAGACATACAGACATAAACCCAGACTGGGTGCCTTGATGTGGTGGGCAGGAGCAGTACACCTTCCCACAGAGGCAACATGGATGTGAATGCACTCACCTCTCTGCATCCAGCTTCATCAGCTTGCGCACGTCAAAACAGAACTGGACATTGGTGACAGTGCAGCTGGGATAAGCCTCGCTGCAAGCACAGGGGCATGGTGGCACCAGGAGCCAGGGACAGTCCCTGCCACCTGCCTGCCACTCACCCAGCAAGGCTGTGGCACATGGCTACTCACTGGAAATGCTTGATGATGAGTGAAGGGTCTGTGATCTCCTTGGGGATGTGGGTAACCATCAGTGTCCGGGCAACCTTGGGGAAGAGAAGAGGAAAAGGGATCGGCAGGATGGATCTGCAAGATGGGCAGGGATCTGCAGGATATAATGCTGCCATCCTGTCCACCCAGCAGCAAGCTGGGGCACCAGCTGCCACCCCAAAGGCAAGTCAGCACAGATCTCTTCAACGCCCAGTCTCAAACCCTGAGGGACAGCCAGACAATGCCATAGCCCAGACAGATGTAAACAGCAGAGCTTCAGTCTCAAGAAACAAGGCAGCAAGAGAGACAGATTTGCCTCCAGGCTGTCACTTTATCCAGAAGATGGTGAAAATCAGCCACACCTTTCCCTGCCAGCCCAGCTTCATGCTGTTCCTAAAAACCTCTGTACCTACTGGGATCAGCATTTGTGCAAAGCGAGAAGTTGGCCATTAGCAGCACTGAACAAGGCAGGGTTGGAGGAGGGGTAGTTTCTCACCTTCTCATTCTCTCTGTATTCCAGGTGGACAGAGTGGTGAGCCATGCAAAGGATGGTGAAGATAAAATAGATTAGGGCAAAGATGCTGTGCAGCCACAGGAGACGGTCTCTGGAAGACAGGAAGTGGGGATCAATGAGCACTGTGGTGAGCAGTGGCATGGGGACCAGCCTGGCACTCAGCATCTCACCCATGGCCACCCCTTCCACCCATCAGGACCTCCCTGTGCCAGCTGTCAGACACTCACCCCAGGAACTAGGGGGGCAGCACCCAGGCTGTTGACTGAGATACTATAGAAATGAGGCCACACAACATCCCCAAGAGCACTTCTGCCAGCAGTGGGGTGCAAGAGCAGTGCCACTAGCTTGGCTGCCCTGACTGTACTCATGTAGTACAGAGAGACAGGAGAGCCAGCGTGAGT
Organism: Fringilla coelebs; assembly: GCF_963513975.1. Lineage (NCBI taxonomy): Eukaryota > Metazoa > Chordata > Aves > Passeriformes > Fringillidae > Fringilla > Fringilla coelebs. The sequence continues at coordinate 22,195,863 of NC_140034.1, forward strand.
CGTGTGCTGCTCACATGGACCTGTCCCTGTCCCCAGCACAGGGCTGTGGTGAGTTCTGTGCCTAGGTGCTCCCAGCAGTGATGGCCACAGCAGCAGCACACACAGCCCCCTGCCTGTGGGAGCACCTACTGAGTTGGGATGTTGGCGATGGTTGTCCGGCCGAAGTGGGTAGGATTGTGTCCTGCAGAGGAAGAGGAGAAGCAGAAGGTTAAAGGAACCCAGTGCAGTGTGTATGTCCATATTGCAGTTATTGGCTATGGTCTTTGGTCCCTTCTTTTCCATCTCCCAGGTCCCCAAGTCCCCACTGCCCTGAATTTCCCAGCCTTTTATGTTCCTCTGTCACCCAGCTGATGGTGAGCTCCTGCTCACATGGGGGATTCTGAGAGAGGATTTTTTTGCCTTCTTTTCCAGAGCACAATTCTTGCCCAAAGGCTTGGAAGCTTGCATGGCACCCCTGAGTCATCCTGTGACTAAGGAAGCACCTACCCAGGAGGTCCCCTGAGAAGTTGACGGGCAGGATGACAGCCACAGAGAGCACGCAAACCAGCATCAGCAGGACCAGCAGGTGCCGCTGGAAGGAGAGGTAGGTGGTGGCATCGATCCCACACTTGCTCTGAATCTCCTCATCCCTGGAGAGAGGCAGGTGGGGGTCAGTGCTGCTGGTTCCTCCCCACCACCTCCTGTCATGGGGACACTGGCTTGCTCCAGTCTCCCACAACACACACCAACTCATGACATCCTGAGAGTGGCACAAAAGATTTGAACACAGAGAGAATGAGGGACCCAAGCAGCCCTCCAATTGCATCTCATTACAGAATTGGTTCCTATCAGGAGAAGTTGAAGCCCTTTTCTCTGGGACAGGATCTAGGGGCCATGAGGAAATGCAGAAGTGAGCTCTCTGCTGCCTCTTCAGAGAGGATGTTTTAAGAGGGCTCTCCTCTGCTGCTGCTCCCAGCACCTCCTCGTGATGGGCCACCACCCGTGGGCACCAGCTTTCCATGGGTGGGTAGCGGTGGGGCAAGACCATAATGCCAAGCACACACACTTACTTCATCTGGTAGATAGAAAGGAGCCAGGAACAGAATCCCTAGAAGGAAAACGAGTCAGGATGAGACAAGGGCAACCACCCCCACCTCCCTGGTGAGGGACCGGGTCACAACACACGCTGGGGAAACACACAGAGGTGGTGCAGTGCCTATGGCCAGGGGGTTGAGCAAATGGAGGCAGTGCCCAAGGCAGCTCAGTAATGCTCAACCCAATGGCAAAGGCAGCTGCCTCAGGAGAAGCAAGGAAAACACACTCCAAAGAGCTGTTGGGAAGCTGAGCACAACCTCTCTTCAAGCCCTGAGAGACCATGTGACCTTCCTGAAAGTAGTGACAAGATAATTTCTGTGAGTGGGAACAAAACCATCTGCTGGGGCAGGGGTATAAAGGGACAGGGAAGTCTCTCTACAAACATCAACCATCCTGATGGATGTCAGGTGCATATTTTTGGCGGCAGAAGAATTTGCAGAAGAAGCTGAATTCAAGTTTTTTACCACTAGCAAGTGCTGAGGTGGCATTGCTGTAGAGTGGTACATGATAACCTAAGTTCTTGTGCACTAACTAGCTTATTCCCTGTCACTGTGCACACACATGGGTTTTCAGACATTCCCCCGGTGAAGGAGGATTGGGTTAGAAAACACCTAAGCAGACCTGACATCCACAATCTGTGGGCCCTGAGAGGTTGCATGTATGACTGCTGAGAGAGCTGGTGAACACCACAGCAAGGCAGCTCATGATCATCTCTGAAAGGTTGTGGTGATCAGGAAAGGTGCCTGAGGACTGGAAGAAAGCACCACACACTGTAACAGATTGCCCAGAGAGGTTGTGGAGTCTCCTTCACAGGAGATACTCAAGATATAATTGTGTGCCATGTGCTCTGGGATGACTCTGCTTGAACAAGGAGGTTGGACCAGATGACCCATGTTGGTTCCTTTCAACTCTGCCCATTCTGTGATTTTGTGATTCTGGGCTTTTTATGCTCTCTACATATTTCTACTCAAAACTGCTCTTCTCCCCCCTTACTGTATTTTACATCTAACCTGGCAGAGTTGAGATTTTCCTCATTTGTGAACAGTTTGACTTTCTAAAGAATGTCTTCTTACTTCTAATAATCTCCTTTAATCTTCTCTTTAGTGTACTGGCTTTCCCTATAGTCTTTCTCATTTTTTGATGAGCAATATACATTGGCCTGGAGCATCTGGTACATAGCCTTTAAACAGGCCTCCTGCCACCTGCAAGGATTTTGTTTCTTTTGCTTCTTTCCTACCTAGATTTTTTTAATCAGTCATAACATTTTTTCATAGTCATACCAGTGACTGATTTTTGAGCTTTTGCTGCCAAAAAAGAAAAAGGCAGCAAAATGTGTCAGTCTGTGTTTGCTTCCAGGAAAGCCTGGTGTGCTAGAGAAGATTACTTTAAAGCCCCACCATGCTGGCAGAGGAGGAAATGTGGTGTGGGGGACTTTATCCTGAGGGGTGGGAAAGATCCTTGCAGGCATGCAGCTGGGCTCTGGCCATGCATCATCCTGGATCCACACAGCTGCAAGGAGAGCCAGGCAGCTCTGAGATGCTTGCTGACAGGAGCATCCCCTCCAAAGTGCCATTCAAAACAGATGCCTCAAAGAATCCAGGACAAAAACCCCTCCAGCTTCCAGGAATTCCCCACTGCTGAAGCATGTTGAGCAGGAGATTTAATTTCTCACATTTAACTTCTGACCAGGATTTCTGATGAAGAACAGGACAAGCTGGGCTGGGACAAGCCCAGCACAGGTTCCCAGGTTCCCACTGCCACAGGCACTGGCACTCACCACATCCTTGTTGTCGGCATCCAGAGGGCTGCTCTCTGATGGGGACTTCTCCTTCTCGCTCTGCTCTCCATAGAAAAGCGATGTCAGGCTTTGCAGTGAGGGGAGGAGCAGAGGGGTGAGGCAGAAGAGAAGTGGCAGACACGAGAGGATAAGAACCCTTGGAGAAGTTCCTCCTAGGACAGCAGCCCAAGAAATGCCTCCCCCCCCACCTGCATCCTACACTAGGGCTGGTACAGTGATTAATTCTGGGCTTGGGACAAAGGGGTTGCATCTTCCTGCCTCCACACCAACAACTCTCCCCAGCTTCTTTGTAGCTCTGACCCATGATGGGCTCCTGGAGATGGAGCCATAGCTCCATTACAAGGGACTGTTGAACCAGGTATTTTCTATTCCACTGTTTTGAGATGTCTCAAATGGTTTTACAGTAAAAAGGAATCTAATCAGAGCTTGCATTTTAAATCTTGACTGCCCTTTGATCTCATTGGTGAAGGGAAAACATCACGTATTCATCACCATACTCAGTTCTAGATTCAGAGACCAAGAGGAATTGGAGGGGAGAAGGCAGAAGAAAGGCTTTAACAGATCTTACTCTTGTGGGCTGCCCAGCCTTGCACAGACCCCTCCTGTGTGCACCAGCTTGTGCAAAGAAAGATGCTTTGCTGCCCAAGGTGAGCTGTGCTCTGGCAGGCGAGCTATTGTAGGTAGTACAGCCCACCTGGAAATATGGTCTGGGCTCTACTTTTACCAGAACACTGCTATTTTTGTGGAATTCTGCACCTAGCCCAAACGATGGGCCAAGCAAGTTGCTGTGGTGACCTGAGGAACAGTGTCATTGCTGTGTGTCTCCCTCTGCCCCCTCCACCAGCCAGTCCTGTTCATCCCAAGAGAGTGGCAGGAGAAGAGGCAGCAGCACAGTCCCCACTGAAACACAGCTCTTTGTCCTTCCCAGAAAAGTGTCCCCAATGGCACCAAGAACACTGTCACCAAATGCTAGAAGGAATGAAAGCTGGCTTGGGCTTTCCCTCTCCCTGCAGCAGATGGTGGCTGTGTCTCCATGGGAAATGGGGGCACCAAGCCATTCCCAGTGGGGAGGAAGGACAGAAACATTTGCTGAACTCTGTGTGTCATGCAATAGTGCTGGCCTTCCTTCCAGCCCTCTTGAAGAGAATGGAGCCATCACCTGCAGCAGCTTTGCATCCTCCTCACCTGTCATTGTCCATCAGCAGTGCCAGGCGCCCGTAGTCCCAAGCCGCTTTCCGAAGACATGAGAAGACCAGAAGAAGAAGCTGGAAGGAGAAGAAAGAGAAGTGTTTTGCTGCAAGGTCTCACCCCATGGGATCCTCTCATATCTCCTTTGTGCTTTCTCACTCATGAGCCCAAGCTCGTGCAAAACTCTTACCCCAAACTGTTCCTGCTCCATGATCTCACCACTGCTGCCCAAGTGTCCTTTGCTGCCCACCATGATGTGGGCAAAGCCCTTGGACCTCTGCACTCACCCCTGTTCCCCCGTCAGCCAGGTGCACCAGTGCACTGATCCCTGTTCCCCGGTTTGCCAGGTGCACCGTTGCACAGGCTGCACTTGTGTGTGGCTGCCAGTGCATGTGAGTGCATTGAAATGGCACCCTGCTGGCCTGCTCACCAGCCAGAGGATGAAGTTGATGGCGAGCACGGTGGGCACGCCACCAAAGGGCAGCCCCTCCAGGACCGTGCTGCGGGAGCGGGCGCTGAAGCACTGCTCCTCCGTGCTGTTCACCGGGGCGTCCAGGAAGATGAGCATGTCCAGCGAGGTGAGGCCAGCACCATCCGGGGCTGGCTCCGTCGAGTACGTGCTTTCCATAGACATGGTTGTGAGGTCCCACCCTGCAACACAGAGGCAGGAGTGTGGATGGAGAAGCCTTTATTTGAAAAGGGGCCATGGCTCTTCCAGGTCTCTTCCATCAAGGTCTGAAGAGCTCACTAAGGGTAGAGAGGGGAGAGGAGTGGCTGGTGATCTCAGAGCTTCCCCAGTCCCAGTGTCTTTCAGGGACAGGTTGTTGGATACAAGCAGAGAGTGTTGCTGAAGAAATCTCACAGCTGCTTCCTGTCCTTTCTCCACCCCATTAAACCCCACGCTATTTGGTTGTCTCTGTCATACCTGAGACAGGTCTCTCACTACCTCTGCTCCTCAGTCCTGGAAGATGGGTTGAGTCATGGCCACCTTGGTGTTGTCAGCAGGCAGGAATGAGAAGCTGAAGCATTTGTTTGAATTTCTGAAAAAACCAGAAGTGATAATATTGACAACTGGGCTGCTGGGGCTGCACTTGCTTCTCTCCCCACAGCCAGGTATCTATTTCCTATGGAATATCCCTGAGCCTGCTGTCCTCCTCCAGCACCATGATCTGTGTGACTCAGGAGTTAAAGACTTCCCCTTTATCTTTCCACCTAAGTAGAATTGCTCCTCCCAAGGTATCTTGATCTCTTCAGAAGAGTTAGCTTCTCAAAACCCTAAGTGTCAGGCTTCCTGCCACCTTCCCCAGGAGCTGATACCATAAGTTACAGTCCTCACTGGCAGGAGACACTTAAAGGCCATTAATGGCCAACACCGTGGCTTTTTTCCAAAACCTTTCCTACCACCATGCTTTAGGTAGGAGAGGATCCTCTCCAAACCTGCAGTGCCTGGAACCCCTGAGAACAGGCACACTACCACAGCCAGCATGGCAGTCTGTTACTCATGGGGATGCCACAGGACAGTACCAAATGGCTGCCGCACTCACCATTCAAAGATGAGGAGAGGGAACCAGCACAGCAAACACTAACAAACATGGAGTGGGGACAAGGGGCCAGAGTCTCTTGTCCTCATGTGCCTGTTCCGCCTCTGTGCTTTGGAGTCACCCTCAACACCTTTAGCCAGCTGCTTCTCATGCCTGAAGAGCTGCATGGCCTTCAGAGAAGAACAGCTGTCTGTGGTGAGACGATTCAGTTTTTAGAGGCCTTGAGCAGCCAAATATATTTTTGAAGCTGGCCTGGTCCTGAGCAAGGGCTTTTATCAGATGACCTCCAAGGGGGCCCTTCCAACCACAATTATTCTACATCCCTATTCTCAGGAACTTGTGCACCTCACAAGAACATTTTCAGGCCTGCCGAAGTTTATAAGGAGCTATGTAAGTGCCTTGCCCTGCAGACATGATGGGCACAATATATTGAAGTCAGTACACTGTGACCAGTGCAAAGGATGTGTGAAAACTCAAGAGTGGTTTACAACATGTACTCCTGGGAGCTTTGCATTCAAGCCACTGAGCATTCATTCCTCTCCTTCCTTTTCATCTATATTCCAGCCACAACTGAGACCCTGCTACAGCCCCTGCAGTCACCCAGCACCAGGTAGTCCCTGCTGGAGGCTGCTCAAAGCCCACATGAACAGGGTGGAGGAAGAGAAGCAGGACCCATGGTTTGATTAAGCAGAGGAGGAGAATGCAAACAAAGACAGATGGGACCTCCAGGGATGTGAAGACACAAAGTGTTTATGGTTTTTGTCACCGAGACCAAACAAGATCAAATCTTCAACACCAAAGGAAACCTAATTGAGAGGTCCTTGGGGAGCTCAGAGACAGCACACAGAAAATGACTTGGCTTAGAAAGGGGATATTCCTAAACTCTACACAGATTTGCTCTTGTTGGGAAACATTTACTTGTGCTGTGTCAGTGTGATAGATGAGGAACTACAGTAGCACCTGATTTTATATGCATGGCTGTGGCCTCAGCCTCTCTCTCTTAGACCTTGCAGTTTGCTGCTTGAGGAGTCAGCCTTAAAGTTCATGAGAAGGAGATTAGTCCTGTCCTAAAGTTCATGAGGAGCCCAGACACCCTCAACCCTCAGCTGACCAGAGTGAGCAGGACAGGAGTGCTGGTGCAGGAGCTGACATACCTGAAGTTACATGCCTGAGAGACTGACTCTCCTTGATCTCCTCATCCAGGGAAATAAAAAACTGAGGAAGATTTTCAAATGCAAGAGTTGACCCCCCCAAAAAAAAAAAAAAAGAGAAAAGAAAAAAGAAAAAAAAGAAAAAAAAGAAAGAAAAAAAAAAAGAAAAAAAAAAGAAAACAGAAATAAAACAAAAAAAAAAGGGGAAAAAAAAGAGGTGACCTGCTATTTTCTTCATTTCTGAAGCATAAATTCCATCCCAAAGCCCAAAGAAAAATCTCTACTAGAAGCCTTACAGTGGCTGGGATGATTGGACCAAGGCTATGAACCCAGAAGAGCTTAAGTCTCACCCCACTACAATATTAGGCTGGCATCTGACTACCTGCATAGATTTCTTGAAGGAGTGTCAGAAGCTGCTGAGCTACAGGCATCAAGTTCCCCAGGACATGCAGACATGAGGCAGTCCCTTTTCCTGTGCATATGATGCAATGTCACCTGAGCCATAGGCTTCAGTGTCTGCTACAGACCTGCCCATGCTGCATCTTCAGCTCTCCTGGGAGGTCCCTATCCATATACACATATACACATATACACATCCATCTGTCCAGACTATGATGACTGGAGACATCATTGCCCAGGTGAGAACAGCTGAACATTAGTGTGACTCTCAAAAGAACAGCCAGGTCACTTGAGATATGCTGATACTTCTCCAAAGGGCATCCCAGTAGACTTGGGGCTGATACTTCCACCCCACAGGTGGATGGATGGGCTGGCAAAGCCTCCCTGCAGTGCCTTCATTCACAGCCTGTCTCCCAGCCATGGCTGGCAGTCCTGTACTTCAAGGGCCAGCATGGTCCCATCAGGGTAATGACCCCTGACAAGGGACCTCTAGAAGAGACCTATAAGAAGTGAGTGGGCTACTCGGGCAAGCAGCAGCTGTTTGCTCTGGCTTGCCTGCCTCCTGCTTGTCACCTGGGCCGCCAGGACCTCTAGCCAGGGTCTGCTCTTTGCTATGGCAATGCTCTCAATCTGTTCCTCACCATGTGCATGTCTCTCTCTCTCTCCCCTCCTCCTGTAAGCAGCAGCGCCACTGCCATCTGGCATTTTCAGCTGCTAAATAATTCACTGCCTTTTTGTTAACAAGGAGAGTATGTCACTGACCGAGGGAGCTGTTAGACCATCAGCAAACAAACAAGGAGACCCTCAGCAACTTCAGAGTCCTTCCTCCATCACCACCACTCCACTACACAGGAATAAGAGCCTGCAGCTCGTTTCTAGGCACCAGCTTCACGCTTGTAGGAGGAACATCCTGTCAGGGATGGCAGGGTGAGGGGGATTTTCACAGGGATCTGTACAAGTTGGGTTTCTCTATCAAGTCCTTGTTGCTATCCCTTTCTTTCCCATATCAGATATTTTGCTCTTGGTGGCCAAAAGCAATGGTTCCTCCTGGAGATGGTGTTAGTATCCCCTGCTCCCAGCTCTCCTGCCCAGAAAGCTCCCAAATGCAAGCCTTCACCCTTCCAGTCCAACCAGCTCGTTTATCTCCACACAGCACTGCCCATACAATGCCAGACTGCACAGACAAATTTCAGGACCAGAAGATACTTGAAGACCCAGTCCAGTTCTGTCCCCTCTCTCTTAAGCACCTCCAACTCCAAAGGAGTTCAAAGGAGCCTTCATGCTCAGGCTGTAAACACAGATTTTGCAGTATATCACAGCTCCTCTGAACCTGATCTCAAGCCACTCTCATGCCCTTTTGCTGCTCCTTTCATCACCAGATAGCCAAAGAAACTCTCCTCTAAATACCCAAATCACTACTTTTCTAGATCATTTGTTCCAGCTAGTCTCACCTTTTATGGTGCTGCTCTCAGAAAAGCTTATGCAAATTATATAGCTGCAATGTTACCATTAAAATAACTACTGGGGGCAACCAGCTAAAAGTAAATCATGTATATGTTCTAGGAAGAGCATGCAGCAGAAACAGTGAGAGGAGATTTCTGCTCACATGCCCCAAGAACAGCTTAAACTCAGACCTATAGAACATGTTCAAACTCCCTCTGGTTGGAGAGGTAAGTTTTTTGGTACACAGAATGAAAAATTACAGGGACACTGCAGGTCACACTTAAAGTTATTGTTGAAATGCCTAAGCTAAATTTCCACATCACACAAATGAGAAAATTCAGCATTTTGAAATATTCAATTGAAGGCACTTTGCAATAGTATCTGAAAGAGTCAACAAAACCCACAGCATCACCAAACCAGTTCCTGCTCACTGCTATGCCACTGCCATTGTGCTTTTCCCAATCTTTATGGGCCAAAGGAACAAATACTGTTGTGGATAACAGAGCTGGATGGGTGTCACCTCCAGAAGATGTCAGGACAGCTTCCCATTAGCTGTGTATGAGGCAGGGCCTCTAGATGCCAACCACAGACAGATGCCCTTCAGAGCAGCCACTGTCCTGGAGAAGTAACAGCAATGGACTAGTCAAGAAACACAGGGGATGTACAGGATCGCAGGTGGGAAAATGAAGCAATAATATAAAGGCAGAAATTTTGATATATGGTCTATCCATTATAGGTCTTAGAGGGAAGATACTAAAACAGGGTCAGAAAAAAAGTCAGGAAACATGTAGAGCAATTCTTTTCCTCTTTGTGGCCTGTGAATGCAAGTGAATGCATGAGATTTGCCACTGAAACTGACTTGCTCGATAATTTCTATGAAGCATTTTCAGTGTGTGTAAGCTTTGCCTTGAATATTCAGTGCCCTCTTTGTTTTGTTGATACATCAGCATATGTTTCTTCTCTCCGGTTGGGTGGGCACTAATCTAGAGAATCAAATTTCCAATTAAAAATAAGGCATGTCTTTTAGGCAAATGCAATTTTTCATAATTTGCCTTTCCCTTGAAGCATCCTGCCAGCAAACTCATTTGCTGGGGGATTCACGGACAGCTGGAGTAGCAAAACATCAAAACAGTCTTGGGAGCATTGAGATGACTAAGCTGGGTTTCCCAGCATGCCTACGCTCATCCAGCCTTAGCATCCTACTCTGGAACAGGTGGGATAACTGACTTTGGCTGGCCAGAGGGCAGCCAGGGCATGGGGCTGTTGGTGGAGTGTTTCTGTGCGTGGCCACACAGAAAAGCCAGGCTGAGGACCCAGACCTACAAAACAAACATCTGTGCTACCTGACTGCCTCTACATCCTTCTTCCATTACAAGTAGATTGTAGCTGGGCTATGGAAGGGAAAATCAAGGACTGCTGTAACAGGGAGATCAGGTTCATGCCCTGGTGTGCACAGGACCAGGCAGGCAGGAAACCTCCAGCATCCCACTCTGCAGGACTGCAGTGACCGACCTTGGAGGACTGCAGTGACAGGGAGAGCAGGAAACCTGAGCCACTGCCACTTACTCAGCATGGCTAACCAAGTACCTCAGGACTTCAGGGAAAAGGCTCATCAACAGCCTGCACTGAGCTCAGCACACACCCCGGCAGTTTTGGCACCACAGGGCATGGTGACCTCTCTGTTCTTGTAGCTTGGTGCATGGGAGAACAGGCACACCATAGGCCACATGTGTCCCCAAGGGGTATGAGCACAGAGGGGATGAGACCAGAGACACAGGCCTTCAAAACCCCACAGAGGCCCAAGGCATTCCTCCCTAGCTCTCCTTTCAAACTTCCCTCTTAAGATTAATGGCCTTGAGATCCAAAAAGCAAAGAGAGGATTTGGCTGCTCATGGTCTGTGAGGGGAGCACCTGTGGGGCAGCAGCATGCCTGGGCAGGGCTCATTGACACTGGTGTGAATGCTGTGCTCACACTTTGTCAGGATACAAGACAGACAACCCTCCAGCAGAAGACTCCATCCTATCACCAGCAAGACATGGACATACACCAGCCTGTTCTGTTAGCCTGTTGCAAATCAGACGCATCTTTCAAACAAGAAGGTTCATACAATGGCTTGTGGGCTATGGAGGCTGGGTTAGTAAGGTTTGGAGGCAAAGGACCACTTTACAGCAACAGAAGACCCCCAACAGGTAAAAAACACCTACTCATATATTAATTTTGTCATTGCCAATGAAGATATGATTACTTGGAAAGGTCACGAGGACTCATGTTTCATTGTTTCTACTCCATCTTGCACACATACCCACCACTCAATGAGAAAGTGAATCTGAGTGCATGACTGCTTAAGAAAAAACTGCTTTAAAATGGTACAGATAAACTTCATCTTTCCTATCAATAAGTTCTGGCACTGCTCTCTCACTGAGGAGTACAAAGCCAGGCTCACTGCCAGCCAGGCCAGGAAGGCTGGGGAAAGAGCCAACCCATGAGCCCACCCAGGCTCTGGGGGTGCAAACTTCACAGCTAGGTCCTTCCCCTCAGCGGTGAGCCTGCCTTTGGCACTGCTGCAACTACCCCCAATGCTTCACCATTCCCAATCTGCCTTGCCAACACTGTTCTAAACTAAATAACATAAAAACTAAGTAACATAATGCACACGGAGTCTAAGATTGACCCCATTTTGGGGAGCTAATCAAGTTTTTCTGCAGTTAGGATTGGCAGGTTGCCACTACCTTCAGGAAACCTTGTGCAGGGTCATGCTGCCCCAGGGACTCACCTGAAACCAATACATACCCCTCCCCTGCTACGTGCCCCTGTGGTGGCTGCCGCACCATCCACAGCTCCCTGCCCTCCCCTTCTTCCTCACCACCATGACGCAGGGCGGGTTTTTGGCACTTAGACATACTAAGTTCCGTGAAGTTTTTGAATGAGAAAGCATCCCAGTCCCTTGGGATGGTCTGCAGGACAATGGTTGTGGCCTTCCAAACAGCCACCTGCATAAACCCCTTCTCCTGCAGGTATGCTGTGGACCGAGCAGACCAACGCTGACTTGCTGCAGTGCTCCTTGGCAGAATAAAGCCAAACCCCAGGCAACCATGAGCAAACAGTGCTTACGGTGAGATTTACAGCCAGGGAGATTTGTTTGGGCCAGTGCGTGGGAGATGCTGTGCAGGGAGCAGCGTTTCTGCAGCCTCCTCCACACATGTGCAAGCCAGCGGCTGCTGGAGCCAGCACACTGAGATTGGGAAGGAAGAATCGGAGCGGAATTTATTTATTCCACCCCCAGCCATTTTTGCCACATTTGACTAAGCTGCCAGTGCAGGTTGGCTCTAACCCATATTTGGTTTTCATTTCACTTTCCCGCTGTGCACAGAGCCCCTCACACCACACTTTGTGTGTGCAGTGCACCAAGCAAACATGAGCTAATGGGGCTGCAAGCTCCCCAGAGAATCACGCACCCTTTGTCCTCTGATAAAACTTAAATCAACACTCCTCAGGACAAAGGATTACCTGGACCAGGACCAACCCAAGCAGAGAGCAGGGTGCTACTGGAAGGTGACGGCTGGGAGCAGAGACAGAGGAAAAGGGACCTTATAATAAAGATGGGAACAGGCTTTTTAATACACCTTGTAGTGACATAGTTTTAAGCTAAAAGAGGGTAGATGCAGACTAGATATAAGAAAGAAATTTTCTAAGTTGAGAATGGTGATACATTGGTACAAGTTGCCCACATAGGTGGCAGATGCCCCATCCCTGTAAACATTCAAGGTCAGGTTGGACAGGGCCGTGGGCAATCTCTTCAAGTTGAAGACGTCCATGCTCATTGCAGGGGCATTGGACTAGAAGCCATTTAAAGATCCTTTTCAACCCAAACTTTTGTATGATACCATGACAAAACCAGAGTTGACTTCAGGGAATGGAGACCCAGGTAGCTCACGTGTGGGAAAGGGGAAGGGTACCATCCCAGCGTTCTCAGTTAACCTACACATGTGCACACACATCCATTCAGAAACACAGTATTTCAGGAAAACAGTAAAAAGACACCCTGGTGCCATCAGATCCCTGCCCCAAACTGGGCTGCTGCATATGTTCAGAGTCTCCAGAGCAACTCTTGCACTTGCAATTAATAATGATAGATGCAGATGAGAACAACCCCCAGCCCCTGCTGCCTATGTGACTGAAGAACATGGCAGCAGCCAGACCTTGAGAAGGGCTTGAATTTTCCTGCAAAGGGTATCTCTGGCTTCCTTACTGCCTGCCAGCTCCAAGACCACAGCATGTGCCCCCATGCACAGCTCACTTTGCAGAGGCAGCTCCATTTGGCATTGAAGACCAAGGAAGATGGCTTTTAGCAAGGCTACAACTGTGGTGGGTTGTCAGGCAATTACAGGCAGATTGCTTCTACTGCCACCCAGCTTACAGCACTCACACAGAGGATTTAAAGGTCTTTGTGAAGAAAAGTGCCACCTTTACTGGAAAAAGCACTCCCTTGTGGAAACCTGTAGAGAAACCAGGAGTAGCTGTGCCTTGGTCAGGGCCCAGACTGAAGCTGTCACCATGAGTCACAGGCATTTTCACAATGCCACAAGGTGCACTTTGGCTCCTGGAGATGGGGAACAAGACAGGATGGAAATAGGGAAAAGGCAGCTCTTTCTTCCCCAAGTCCCTTCCACTGTTTGGGGAACAGAGAGCTGTGGGAGGCTTGTCTGATGCCTTTTCTAGAGCCACCGGCTGCAGAGACTGTTAGCCATGGGAGCAGCCAGCTCAGCTGGAGCCATCACCCAGGGAACTCCACCTGAGGGCAGAGGGAAGGAGACTGGCAAGGAGAGGAGTTGGGTTGTGCATGAAAGGGATGCAGATTGGGAAGCCCAACATCACACTGTTTGGGCCAGGCAGTTCTGGTGGCTTTGCACCCCAGTGTCCGGCATGGCCAGGACAGCATGACACATCTGGGAATGGCAGTGACCTCACTGCTGAGTTGGTGGAGAAAGCAGGCACATTTCAAGCCCTTGTGCAGCTGCTCTCAGCTGCTGAGCTCCAGCCAGCCCTCCTCACAGCTGATGCCCATCAGCCCGCTGCACAGTGTGGTAACCAAGGGCCTGGTGCTCATGCTGCTGGGCAGAGCTCTGCTCCATTCCAGCCTGCTGCTGCCTGACAGTGACTTGGGAGCACCCTCCCACCAAGCACCCTCACCACACAGCCTCCTAGGGACCAATGGGCAGTGCTACGATTATCCTGCTGATCCCCTTCTCCTGGATCCAGATGTGCACCTTCCTTCACACTACTCTGCGGGATGCCCTGGTGCCTGGCTGCCCCCAAGCCTCTCCACCCTTCACCCCTCCCCATCTTCAAGCAGTCACAACATCCTCCATAGCTGACTCTGCTGCAGAAGCAAAGAAATGCTCCTGCCCTGTCAAGCTCCCCTCTGCAAGCACAGAAGCTTCTTCCTGAGAGCAGTGTATCATAACACTACCTATACACACACACACATACACACACACAATATGATTTTAGAGCATCTAAAATCTAGAGCAGAGCTAGAACATTTCTGTTGGCTGTGTTTGGTGCCAAGAGCAGAGTAAGGTTTGGACTGTAGCAGGAACCCATAAGCATGACCACTGACCTTGCATATGCCTAAGCATAATCTTGGCCTTGACAAGGCTTTCCTCCCACCTCTGCCCAGCTTCCAAGCAGATCTGGGTGACACCATGTGACTGGATGAATCACACTGCCCTGGGAGCATGGGAGCTGGCAGCAGTGGGTTGCACAAGTGGGGATGGCCCTAGCAGCTGCTGTGCCAGTCACATCCAGCCATGCTCATTGCATCCAACTGTGCCAGAGACATTAGCACTCAGCACACTGGTTTGAGTCAATAGTGCATCAAAGGGAAGGAATGTACACCATGCAGAGCAATCCTGGGGAAGTGGAGGGAGCAGGTAGTCACTCTCCTCCAGTTGCTGGGGCACTCATGCAGTTGTCTCTGCAGCCCATGCAGCTTTTGGGGGAGATGAGAGGAAAGCAGCTGCTGCAGCCAGAAAGGAAGGCAGCTCTCCCGGGCACATGTGGAGCTGCAGACGTGGCTCTACAAAGCATGACTGTTTCAACCTCCTTCCAGTGCGAGAGGTGCTCTTGTATGGTGACAAGACTTGTCCCCATAATTTGCATCTTCCCCAGCAATTCCCCTAGCCTGCAACACCTAAGCACAGCTACAATCATGTACCTGCTGCAGGGCACAGCAGAGCCAAGCAGAGCAGATCAGGCAGCCCACCACACCCACCAGAATGCTCTCATCTCCTCCATGGAAAGGATCTGGGGAGTCAAATGGTCCTAGAGCACCAGAGGTAAGTAAGAAGGAAATCATAGAACTTTTGGGACAAGAACTGGAGTTCATTATGCCCCCCCAATTCACACCTACACAGACAGGTGGCCCAGCGCAGGGGATGAATGGGACAAAACAAACAGACTCTACTGTGCCAGTGCTGCAGGCTGGCACCTCCTGCACCCACTGCACTGCTGTCCTGCCCTGTTCTGCCTATACCCACTGGCCAGCAGCTGCCCACACCAGCGCAAGGGGTGTTGGGAGTGAAGGACGCGGTGGATGGAGAAAAACACAAGAAATGATTTTTTTCCCCTTCAGGCAGAGAAGGAAGTGTCACATCTGGACATGTACAGCAGCCAGGCTGGGAAAGGGACAAGACATTGGGAGAAGAGAAGCCGTGGGCCGGGAGGCACAGCATCGCCCAGAGGATGTGAGACAGATGGCAGATTTGGCAGCGGGGTGGTCACAGAGCGACCTGCAAGCTTTTTCTGCTGCAAGAGCACACAACACAACACTGCGTAGGGGCTGCCAGCCCAGCCTGGCAGGTTTGCTGGGGGGGCCGCATCCTTTCAAACAGACTGCATCCACAAGGCACCATCAGAGATGCTTCATGGGCAACTCAGCCTTGGAAAAAGGCTGTCTAGGATCAGGGAAGGCAGAGAGATTGCCCCTGGCTTCTCTTCACAAGCCTACCTTCCCTGCACACAGGGCCACACAGGCAGCTCAGGGAAGGGCTGGCAGCCTCTGTACTAATGTGCCTGCTCTGCCAGCAGTACAGGGTCCTCAGGCAGCCACCCCCTGCTCCCCACATAAACACTGCTCACGTGGACCATAAAAGAATGGCAAATTAAACAGGAGGCACTGCAGAAGATAGCTGCAAAACAAACCTCCCCAAGTTCATGCCTCCTTGTCCTTCCAGGGTGGTTTGGGTTCAGCTGAGCCAGCACTAGGAATACAGCTGGCTGAAGAGATTTGGGGACCCATTGCCAGCAGGATGGTATCTTTCTCTCTGATCCCCCCACCCTGCAAGAGCCACTGCAAGGCTCTCCACAGGCCAGCAGCTGTTGAGGCCCTGTCACAATTAGGAATCAGACAGGCTCTGTGTCCATTTTGTAAGAGATGTTTGGGGATGAAGCATTGAAATGGAGGTGTTTGTGGAATGGCTGGGTATCCTGGCCCAGGCCCAGACAAGGCTCCTGCTTTATGCCTGGCTTTGTATATGCTGTTCTCCCTTCCTGCATCCCCACCCAGCATATCCCAACTTGCCACCATGTACTGTGGCTCTGCACTGAGCACCTGAGATCCCACATTTGGCCTTTGCAGTACCAGCAAGGTATTTACTAAATGAGTGAGGGTCTCCACCTCCTCATTCACTATGTGACTGACATAAGGGGCAGTTTGGTGCTCACTGTGCTTCATAGCTGCTGTCCCTGCTCTGGGAAGCATCTCCCCACCTGGAAACACCTCCAGCCACTTTGGGAAAATGCAAGGTGCGAATGCATGAGTGCAGCTGCCACCTCCCTGGGACAACCAGCACTTCCAGTAAAGCATGAACACATCCTGCAGCAAAATACCCTCTCCACCACTATTGCCAGCAGCACACCTGCACTCACTAGAGACAAAAATCTGTACAAGCACAGATGCTATGGAGGTTCTGGCTCATTCCAACATCCTTGTGCCAACTACAGCTCTGGGAGGGTGAGCAGAACTCTGAACAGGCAGCCCAGAGTGGTGGGCACCAATATTTAAGTGAAGCTGGATCCCACACTGTTGCTCTTTCCCTGAGGATACACTGATACCTGCAGGACACGGTGGTCTCCAAAGCCTGCCCTGCTGCTTTCCGTGCTTCTCCTGACAGCACAGCTCTGTCACAAGGCACATGAATGTCATGCTGGAGGGAGGGGATCAAGAAGTAACAAAAGTCAGGTGTGAGAAGCCACAGGAGAACACTGGAAAGGCTCCTCCTAATGCTCACCATGTCACAGAGGGATCCAGTGCTAAGTGAGCTGCAGGACCAGACTGAGCCCGAGAGCTCCAACAGTGCTGCTGCTGCTGTGCAGAGCACCAGGATGGCCACACACCAGACATGGCCACAAAACCCAGCTACCCAGCTTAGCTCTGTTCAGTTAGGGGGGAGATACCTGCTGAAACAAACACTCTCCCTGCTTTCTACCTCTCAAACAAGGTGAGCTCTGAGGAACAGAAAGCTTTCCTCAGGGTGTTCAGGGAGCACACCAGCCTGCAGCACCGAGAGCAGGACTGGAGCCAAGAGCCAGCAGGGTCCCATCAAATGGCTGTGCATCTCTTCTCCTGCCCCAGGGGATGGAGAGGACACAGCACTGGCACGGAGGACACCCACAGGCAGCTGTGGAGGCGGATGGATACCAAGTATTGCTCCCAGCTTGGACTTTTAAGGCTACACCGGTACAGAAATTTATGCTGCCTCCAGGATATTTTCCATAAAACAAAACCAAAACAAACAAAACAAAAACAACAACAAAACAAACTTCCTATTAAAAGCAAACAAACAAAACCACACATACACACACACACAAAAACCCAAATAAAAACAAACAAAAACCCAAAAAAAACCACCCCCAAAGGGCAAAAAAAACCAAGGTCCAAAGAAATGTGGAGTGACACCTTTTCTCTGCTGAAAAAAACCTGCAATATGCTTTTAGGAGGGCTGGAAATTCACCTTCCCATAATGGAGGGAATGAAACCCCTCAAGTTTAACTCTGCGCAGGGACTGTCCAAATGAACACCTGGTCCTTCAGACTTAGCTGCCAGCATGAAGGAATCCTGAAACCTGCAGCAGACATAAAGCTATAGTCATCCAAGTGTATGTATGTACATAAGACAAGACCCAGGACATGGTCATGGTTTCTCTCAGTTACTAAAGTTTTCCACAGCTACCTTTTCCAGCCCAATGTGTAGGATATCAGAGGACTGTATTTGCAAAGCCATCCATCCTCTGACTCCTGAAATGACTGAACAAAACATGAAAGTCTCTAACATGCATAATCTCAGGTGGTTACACAGCCACTACCACAACTATTATTACTATTTCCTTTGTTTGCGGTTTGTTTTTAAAGAAGGAAGAAATGGATGAAATTTTATGGAAGAAAACATAAGAAACTAAAAACATGGATAAAAGAAAATTAGGCTTGATGAAAACTTCCCAACAGAAAAATCAAGTGAAACTGCTTGATGAGAAGATTAGCAGCAGTAATATGAAAGGAAAAAGCAATAAAGAGGACTTGGAACCAGAACAAATAAAAGAATTATGACTCTTGGAAACATACACCTGACTGAAAAGTAATCAGATTTTGTCTGAACTAAAAACTTTTTAAATTAAAAATACAGTCAATTTAAAACTTGAAGTTCTTAAAACCTACATGGTAAGACCTCAGATCCCTCTCATCAGTGAAAAATAAGTCACTAGAAATTCATGCAGTATGATCTTGCTGCCAGATCTTCTCAGTGGCTGAGAACCTGGAGCTAAAGCCTGATGAACTGCAAAAGTGGCTCTGACAGCCGCAACCCTTCTTGAAAGTAGAGGGGGAAAAACGTTTCCATTAACTTAGTACTACACAGATTAGTTTAGTAAAAGTTCTGAAAAAGTACTGCAGGTTAACGCAGGAAAACCTGGTTCCCTTTTAAAGCCTAATGAAGATGAACTGTGAAAGGATAACCTCTACTAGTACTGAATTCTTAAATGTCAAAAATAATCAGATTGTATCACTGGCTACATTTTGTATCTCCTATAATAAAATTTTGTTCCTATGATACAGTATTATGATAACACAATATAGTATAGCAGTATAGTATTGTTAAATTCATTACAGATATAAATAACTTCTTCATAAATTTATTCTCTTTTCTTTTGTGGACTCATACATTTTAAGCAGTTTTATTTAACCAAGTAGAAACCACCTTTTAAATGCTCACATTCTGCATTTTCAATTAGACTGCATTTTCCATTGAAATACAGCTGGACCAAATTTATAATAAATAATTAAGTGATATCTAGTAAGAAATGCATCACTCACCATTTTGTAATGCAAGAAATATAGACATTAAGTATGAAAAAAACCATGTTAGCTACAAACCCACTCACTTAAGCACAGTGCAGCCTCCTGCTCAGCCCTAAGCATCACATCATGCTCATCAGTGAGAATCAACTTGTCCTTAGGAAAAGAGCAGAAGTGTACAAACACAGTGAGATTAAAAACAGGTACCTGGGTCCTGGCTTTCTGATCATTAACTTAGTCTTGACTTTAATTCATCCATCCTATTCAGCAGCAGGTCAAGAGCCAAACAAGGCACAGACCAAGTCTGCTCTGAAGTCTATAAAGTTTGGTTAATTTTTCTATCCTCTTTGCCATTATACTTCCACATAGTTCTGCCCTCCCTGAGAAAAGCAGCCCAGAAACACAATGAACAGTGCATGTCCTCAGCCTGGAGCCTGCAAGCCCTGGCAGTCTCCTAATCTTGTAGAAACCTCCAGAATGCTGCTTGCAGACAAAGGGAAGCTAGGCAAACTTCACCTTCTGGTCATTTCTCTAATGCTGCCTTGGACATTACCCCACGGTGACTGAATTTGTCAGAAGACAGGACTAATAAGCTCAGAAGCGCTGAGGCTGAAGGGAGGTCATGTAGTCCTGCCTCCCTTCCCAAACTACTGTGAGCAAGAAGAAGTTCCTCAGAGCGGCGTCCAGGCAGGTTTTGAATATCTCAAAGTATGACTATTCTGCTCCAAACCACAGCCATGCCAAGAAGACCATCCCAACCTGCTGTTGGAACTAGATCCTCCAGCCAGGTGTGTCCCAAGCCCCATGTTACTAGAGGCTGTCCCAATGCTGGCTTGGATCCTAGCTGCACAGGTGCCTGTGTTCCACGGCCAGCCACTTTTCATGGCTCAGGAGTCACCCCCCAGCTTGCCAGCCCTCACACGATCTCAGCACCTCAGCCTGTGCAACTTCCCTGGTGTGTCATCTTAGTGTGGACCACCTTGCTGCATGGCTAAGAGGATTCCTCTGACAGGGTCACCTTGGCATAGCCAATGCAAAGGCCCCAGACCTTGGCCCAGGATACCACAGGCTCACTTTGGGCAACAGCTGGGAGCCACTCCCCAGCTACATTTCCAAAACTGTTCTTTGCCCGAACTCCCGCACCCCCAACTTCTCTGAACTTTGGTCTCCCCTTGCCCATCCAACACAGCACGTTAAGGAGCTCATTGTCTCAATCTCCATCACCTCCTACCACCAACTCCCAGGTAATAACAAAGTATTTTCCAGTAAAGCAGGGCCAGAGCACTTTCCTGCCTCTGTTAGAGGAACTCAAAATTACATGATGACATATTTTTCCACCTCTCACAAGCTGCCTTTCAGCACTTGGGGGTGCAGCGGAGCTTGTCTTTGTTCAGATCCTGACTTCCTCTCTGCTCACCCACAAATCTGTGGATGACAAGACACAAGATGCTGGGGAGGGGGGGATCAGGTCACCCAAAGTTTTCACACAGCTCCCACTGAACAGGAGCACTGAATCTCCCTGCTCCGGTACTCCATTTTAAACACATTTTTATTTAAGATCAAACTGTGACTGCAAGGAGCCCCTCCTTGGTCAAAATGGTAACCCTAGCTTCTCATGGGGACTCTGCTTGGAACTAAACAATGGATTCCAGTGTTGGAATGTTTCTATGCAATGGTGTTAATGCTTCTCAGAGACTGGATAATGTTATGTTAGGTGAGGGTGACATAGGGACAAGGGCAGCAGGCTGGGAAAGGTAAGTCTGTGCCTCTCACCAAGCTACTCTGCAGAGAGACCCAGGGGGACTTGCCCTTTCTCACCCATTAACCAGCAACAATAGTAGCCCGGGTGATGGGAAGGGCTGTGCACAGCTCTCTGTCTGTCCCATTGTTGCAGTAATAGCATGAGCAAACTGCTGACATTGTCCACACCTAATACCAAGGTGTGATCACAGCCTAATTACTAGTCTCAGACACATTTGAAGCAATAACTTCAAACAAGCTTTGAAAGGATATTTAGGCACCTTAAAGTGCAGGTAGATGCCAAGTGGGATCTTTTAAGCTCTACGTTCTCTTGTCACACCTGGTTAGAGACGGAATGTGTTCAAGCCATAGCTGAAGGAAATCAGGACTGGAGCTGCTTATCCTGAAATAATCTCAAAGCAAACCTGCTTTTGCTCTGAGCACAGTGCATCAGCAATTCAACATTTTCTTCGATCTTAGGGCTAAGTACACAAAACATATTTACAGCAACTAATGCAAGTAAGAAACACAGGAGTGACAACAGTAGAAGGCTTTAGTGTTTGTAGGACTCGTGGAGGAGTCAGCATTTGCACACTGATGTTTGCCAAGGAGTTTAGGTGATTGATTAGTTTAATATCAATTGAATTCACTTGTGGGTGTTGAAAACATTTCTCCATCTTCTTTGTGTTTTCGGAAAGCTCTCGAAGTCTCTTAAGAGTATTTCCTGCAAGGAATATTTTAAAGCAGAGACAGTCATCCTTTTACAACTGTGCAGATGCAGGCTCTCAAGCTGTGCTGAAATCTGCCTTATGCTCCCATGGGCCAGAAGGCTCTGCATGGAAAGAGGACAGTATTTACCTGCAAGGGCCTACACACACCCCTGACCAGCATCCCCAGCAGGCACTGCTATTTCTGTCCTGCACAGGACCACCCTATGCTTACCATTATCAGCAGCCACCAAACCAGAGATGAAATAGTTAACCTCAGGGAAAGCTCTGAAGAGGAGAGTCATTACAGAGCAATTCAAATGTTATCATAAAATGAAATTTAAAAATAAAATGTAAAAAAAATTAAAAGGAACTGAAAGGCATTGGAAAGGAGTTTCAGGAGCCAGGATCGAGCCATAGGAAGAAGACAGAGGTTTAAGCTCACAGGGAAGCCAGAAAAGCCCATATGTGCTATGGAGTCAGAGGCTGCAGGGGTGCTGGTGGCCTCCCTGCTTTTATTTATTACATATTTATTTGCCAGTGGCTCTTTGCCAGGACACTTTCGACAAATCCTTCCTGAAGGAGCTGCTTCTGCTTTCCTCTCCATCTGTTACCCAGCCTTGACCACCACTTTGCAAGGTAGCAGGGAAGGCAGTGAGGCCAAGGCTCTGGTCTGGTATCAGAGTCAGTCTTTCTGCTTCCTATTTTTCCCACTTTCTCCTCTCTCCTCTCTGAATAAATACTGCAAACGGCTACAACAGCACCTTTTCTCCCAAACAGCATATTTTGCTGTTTCTCTTCTGCTCAGACAGGCAACCTGACCAGTTCTACAGAATTGTAAATCTCCACATGGGGCAAAGTGCTTTTTCATACCTTGTTTCCCCACCCAGTTTTCCCTTCACACCCTGTTCCCCCATGAACTCTCTGAAAGGGGAAAAGGCTGGCATGTACCTCAGACCTGGAGATGGTGGCTAAACAGTTAAAAGGAAAAAGATGTTCATGCAGAAATAACATCTGTCAGCCAGACAAAGGTCTCTTTCTCTCTCATTCTCCTGGAAAACACCCCTTCTGTTCAGGAGGTTTCTGAATAGCAAACCCACTGTGCTGCTAGTGAGAATGGGGAAGCAAGCAAGGGAGAAGGCAGGGCCTTCATCCATGGACAAATTTGGATGAAGTTGAAAACTGGGGGAGAGCAGTTTAGCCAGAGCATTAGAATGACCTACCAGCCCTCTCAAAATCTTCAGCATAACAAAACTGGAGGGAGAAATGAGGAGAGGTTCCCACTCCTCTCTCCTGTCAGCACAAAGCATATCTAACACCCTCAGGTATAGCTCCCAGAAGGAGAATTCTGTGGCCAGGATGACGTGGGGACAAGCACAAGCCATGACATGACACAGCGATGGGGTGACATTTTATCTCCCATCAAAGACCAGTGGCGTAGGCCAGTACATTGGGAGAGGGACACTGAGGGGCTGGAGCTCGCTCCCTGCTTCTGCCATCAACTTGTTCCAGCAGCCCAGGGAAGCCCCTGCGCCTTCCTGGCTGGGCCTCAGCCACCCATCAGGCTGGCAGACACAAGCAGTTACAAACACTTCGGTACATGGTCCAAGATGAAGGCGGGCAAACAGTGTCTAAACAGAGCCAAGTCCCCAGAAATCTCTCACAACACCGACCCAAACCCGTCCGTACCTCCCGGACCCGCAGAACGGCTCTGGCGAGCTGTCCCAGGGCTGCCCGAGGAGATGCTGGCTTACCCGCCCAGCGAGCATCCCCCGCCGCAGTCGCACCCGGCAGGCGCGGCTCGGCGTGGGCAGGCCCGGGTCAGTCCCACGCGCGCTTCCTGCCCACCCCAACCACCGCACCGCCGGGTCGTGCCCCCGGCTCCGTCCTGCCCCCCAGGGGCGCCCCAGTCCCACTCGCTGGAGCCCCGCTGCCCGCCGAGCCCCGCAGCCCGGACCGCGGCTCCCGTCCTGCCGCCGCCTCCCGCCCCGCACTGACCTGCTCGGGGGTCCCGGCCCCGCTCGCTCCGGGCCCTGCGCCCGCCGCCTCCCTCCTCCCCTCCCCGCGGTCGCCTCGGGCTGCCCGGCAGCGGCCCGGGCCCGACACCGGCAGGGGAAGGGGCCGGGGCCGCCGCCGCCCCGCCCCCCGCCCGCCCCGCTGCGGCGGAGAGGCCGCGGTCCGCGGGCTGCGGTGCTCGGGCTGCTGCCCCCGCCTCACGGCGCCGGGCCCCGGGGCCTGCGCCGCCGGAGCTCCGGGACCCGCGTGGGGAGCCGCAGCAGCCTCCCGGCCCGAGACGGGGTCGGGCAGCCCCCGCCGCTCTGCGTACCGTGCGCCCCGTGGCATCCGTGCGGGGAGGAGGGGGCGAGGCGGCGGCCCCGGCGCTCGGAGCGGGGAGCGGGCGGGGAGCTGCCGGCAGAACGGCTGGGTGCGGGGTCTGCGCGTCTCAGGCTATTTCTGGGTGTGAGGCTGTGCCCGCCGCATCCGCCGCTCCGAGCAGCTTCCGCGGCGCTCGGGCTCCTCGGGATGGCTGCCCGGCGTGTGCCCCGGGGCGGGCGGAACGGGCTCGGAGGCCATCAGCCACGGCAGTGGGGCACACGGGGGTCAGCCCCACAGCGGTAGGGGCAGGTGGGTGGGTACGTTTGAGACCTCAACACCGTTTGTAAAACCTCTCCCCTTGATGAAGCATTGCTCAGATGCTTGGCAGAGGTGGCAGCAGGGGTGGTGGCTAAAAAACTTCCTAGGGGTCGTGTTCCTGCAGAAGGTCTCTGCCTTCATCAGGAATGACGGGCAGGAGAGAGAGGACCCTGACCCACCAAGTGTGAAGGGACACTGAGAACCTTGATTTCCATGAGCATCCCAGCCTGCTCCCCATTTCTCCAACCCGTGAGAATGCAGGCAGTGCACTCTGTGCTGGAGAAACCACCTGCAGCACCCTCAGGGCTGCGGTACTGGGTGTCTTGCACATTTAGCGCTGTTCCCGAGTGATGGTCAGAGACACATCTGCAAGTGGGCTACCAGGCAACAATCGCCAGAATGTTACTGAAGAGAAGTCTCACTGACATGCCAAGTGCTTCATTGCTCCCACCTCGTATGGGGAACCTGGGGGTCCCACATCTGTGGCTTCTCCAGATGCTGAGTAAATAGGGTTGTTCTGCAGCATCCTCTGAAGGCTTGTTTTGGCTCATTTCATCTGTTTTTGGCTGAAGAAGCACAGTCCAGTGGTTAAAGTCCAGCCATTTAAGTAAAGGACCTTCCAGTCTCACAAGCACAGCTATGAAAATCACCAGAAGAAGCATCAGGGGATGAACATAATATAACAGCTGCCAGCCAAGAATCTTCATTCATACTGGTAGTGGAAATGGCTGGCACAGCTCACACACCATGAGGAGCCAAGGGGTGAAAGCCCGGCATCCCCTGTAGTGTCTTTCTTTTTTTAGGCTCCCCAAGGCTGAGGTAGCACTCAGCTGACTTCTAGTCTGCTGGAGCATGGTGCAGAGAACAGGTTTGGCTACAACGTGATGTCTTTTGATAAAACTTCCGTTTCATGTGGATGAGTCTCACATAAATGAGACCTGTATCTCCAACCAGGAGCTACCATAGCCCAATCAACACATGCCTGAAACTAGGGAACAGCTGAGCAAAAATTGGAAATTTCCAATCTCTTTCACTGGTATATTCTTTAGCCAAATGTATGATGAGCAGAAGCCAGACAGCTTGCCCTCTCACTCCAGACAAGCCAGTGCCAGTCCTACAGCATCACTGAGGCTTGAAGACCTTGACTGCTGCCATGCATCAGGAGGCACTGTCTACCTCAGGAAAGAGCAGACACCACCGTGCCAGCTTAGTAATGGGAGCTTGTGGGAGAAACAAATCCATGGGGATTTTCTAGAATGCCTCATGACTGTGATCTGCCACTGGGTCCCCAATATTTGATGCCCTACTTCTGAGCAATGAAGAAGCATGGCTTCTCTGACTTACTGAAGTGGAAGCCAACATGTTTGATCACTTAAATTGACAAACACTGCTGGGAAATGTTGACTTCTGAGCAGATCTGGCAACCTCGCTGCTGGTGAGCTGCCCCAGTCCCAAAGGAACACCCTCTCCCTTTCCTTTGGCCTGCCAAGACATCAGGGATCACACAAAGCTGGACAAACCTTGCCTGTGTGTAAGGCACATGCCTGAGAACCATGAGTGGTATGTGGCTCAGCTCCAGCTCTGTGTGTGAAGGAGCATAATACCTCCTTCCTGCATCACTTATAACCTGCAGCAGTGGGGGAGAGATGTGGAGCTGCAGCCAGAGGCAGCAGGAGGATGAGGCACAGGGAGCTGTTGGGCAGCTGGGACTCTAGCACTGCATCCTGCTGTCTGTATGAATCTCCCAATTGTAATTCCTCTTTTCCATCATTTTAGGCTTTAATATTTATGCTGAATTTATCCAGGCAGACTGAAGGACTCAAGCTGAATTTGTCTAGACACATTTCAAGCAAGATGGTACGACTGTTCCTTAGAATGACATCTGTAGAAAAAGGCTATTGTGTCTGTGTTTTTTAAAAAAGCTGTTGTTTACCCTTGGCAGCACCAGTATCTCTGAGCTTTAGAGCTAAATATTGGCAAAGGTGTGGCCTTTAGCTGGAGGTGTGCCTTAGGATACCCCTATGGAGCTGATGCTTATGAAACTGGAAAACTGCAATTTGCCCAGACCAGTTGCAAATTTGAAGGGTCAGGCAATGAAAACACCCATTAGTCCTTGATCCCTGCAGCTGGAGCCAGCTAGACCATGTTTGTGTCCCAGGCTGACAGCCCAGCTTGGCGTGGCACATGGCTCTGCCAGGATATCCCCATGCCGGCTGCCCCCCACCGGGATGAGTGGACCAGCTGGAGTGTGGTGAGCACAGCATGCCAGCCCGTGGCAAATGGTTGCCTGTAGGCAAACATCGAAGAGAGCCCGACCCCCCTGGTGCAGGGGTGGGAGCCAGTGCAGGGCTCCATGGGGCTCTGCAGCGTGGGCAGCCCTGGATACAAACCTGGGAGGTGAGGCTTGAAATGGGCAGAAGCACAAAATGGCATAGCACAGTCCTGCATGTGGTCCCTGACTTTCTTATCTGCAAACTGCTTCTAGGAGAGAATTACTTATTTCCTTGGAGGCCTGATAGGATCATTACATTATTTTCATGCTGCAAAATCAGGAATTAATTTCTTCTCATCCCTGGACAAGTGGGGGATTGCCCTCTGGGAAGAGATGGAAGCTCACACCTGCGGAGGTCGGAGCTACGCTCTCCCCCCGGCACGGCCCTGCAGCCCTTCTGAGCCGACTCCAGTCCCGGCCGTGGGCGCCCGGCATTCTTCGATGCGGACTCGGGGGCACCGGGCGGGCACCCGGGACACGGAGACCAGGCAGTTCCGACACGGTGTAAGGGGCTGGTGAAGCCGGGGCCCCGCGCAGCGCTGTCTGTCCCCCCAGACCTGCCGGCCTTTCCTAGCGCTGCCTGCCTCCTTCCCGGAATATCTCCTGCCTGCCGTAACTAAGGAAACGGAGCTCCTGTCGGCAGCAGCTCCTGGCAGCGCGCACGTCGGAGGGCGGGGGAGCTGCGGGTACCACCCCGGGCGGAGGCAGCCGCAGCCTGGCCAGGGAAGGCCGGGCTGCCCCCCAGCCCGAATGAGGGGCAGCACCTCCCGCACAACCCCCGACATCCGGCAGAGGCGGCTGTCGCACAAGCGCAGCCCCCTGCGCCGGGGAGAGCTCTGTGCCCTCCACTGGGGGCTGCCTGGCGGGGAAGGTGCTTCTCCCTTCCCGCAGGAGACCATGGGACTTAAGCTGGGCAAAAGGAGAAGCTAGAAGAGCTCCAGCAGAGGCTGAGCCACTATCACACCACCCACCTCAGTTCCGTTAATTAAAAAAGTTAATTTCTTAATTTTCAAGTGCTCACCCCAGACCTTCTCAGGGCCCTTTGAAGGCAGCTTGCCATTGGGAATAGCTGTGAAACTGGGGCTGCAACTACTACGCTGGGAAATAATCTTTCCCCCATGCCAGCTCCCTTGTGGTTTGGTGTCTGCATGCTTATAATTTCAAAAGTGCTTTAAAAATCACCCACCACCCGGGCTGCGTGACCATGCACTAATCTGTTGCATTAAAATATGCTAATTGGCTCTTCCCAATTATCAGTCAGGTGGGACAGTGTGGTTCAGTACTTGCAGGCACAGGATTTCTCTGTGGCTCTGTATCTCTGTTCCTTGGCTGGCCTGGGTAAGCAAGATATTCCCATGGTGCTGCCCAGACACCACTAGCCCTGCTCCAAAAGACACCACAGCTGGGCCCTCAGAACAGGCAGCTCAAGTTGTCCAAGTCCCCACTGCAGCCTAAACCCAACATGGTCATCTTCACAAATACCATCCCCAGCCCTCCTGGCTGTCAGCCACTACTGCCTGCAGCAGTCACTCTGTGGATGCTCCTACCTGTTCCTGCATCACCAGAAGGAAATGGTGCAACTTCTTGCTTGGGGCATTTCTCTCTTCACCCCAACAACCCGCCACTAATCAAATGTTCCTCCACTTTACCCTACCCCAATACTGCGTTAGCAACAGGGAACAACGTACCTCCTTGAAGAAAGACCCAGTGGAGAGCTAGGCATTCAGGCTTGCACTTGATAACTCCAATCCAGCTTTTGTGCATCAAACATCCTTGCATTATTCTGCAAATAGGTAGTCTGCACTTCCCCAGAGGTCAGGCCTGCTGCTCACCTACCCTCTATACCAGACATTCTGACGTGGCCCCTCGTGTCTGCTCTCAAAGCCTGGGACGTGCCGTGTCACTTCCTTGGGGAGATGGATGCAGAAAGGAACATGGGTTCATTTACTCTGTGTAAAATACACCTCCCTCTCTTAGACAAATATGTATGAGAGAGAAACAAAAGAAATATGTGGTTATATGGAGCTTGAAATGGAGGTCATGGGTCAGAGTGAAATATTTTCTGGAAATCTCAGGGAAATGACCCCTCTGCTTCAAGAGGTGCAACTGGTAATTCCTGACATAGGACGAAAAGATGCAGGCTGAGCACTTGACCTTCTGAAGCAGTAAATGGCATTTTTATGATGTTTAGAGCAATGAAAGACTGATTGCAGATAGACGAGGGAAAAGTGGTGGTAGTTTTTATGAGAATGACAGTGGAATATAGGGGAAAGATGTAAGCTAACAGGCTGAGCTAGGAGAGGCAGTGAGGAAGATGCACATCATGTAATGAACCATGCTGTTCTGGCTGAATGGGGCTCTGCATGCAGGCTATGTCTCTCCCCACATGCCAGCCTTCCTGGGAGCAAACACTCAATGCACTGATTTTCTCCCTGGCTAAAACAGTTGCCAGCAGCACAGCTAGCTAATGCACAGTGGCACAGTCCTTTGTGAAAGTCATTAACTCTAAATAGGCTGTCTCATAAACAAAATATTCCACAAAAACTTCTTTTCTACATAGCTTATTGGCCCTTCATGTAAAGAATAGTGCCAGAATAAAAAATAAAAAAAAAAATTAATTTTATAAAAAAAAAAAAGAAGGAGGGCTGTTTTAGGTCAGAAAACAGGTTTGTGTCACTATAATTCTGTTTCTTGAAGTGGCTGGCAGCAAACACCTTGAGAGGAGCATAATAACAGAGCAGGTGGATGATGCTCCTTTAGTGTCCTCTCCCATTCACCAGCAAATACATTGTTTTTGAAAGAGATTTAGAAGCATATAAAATGTGGACATCCACAGCACTTTGCAGCAAGATGTTCCCCGGTGAAACTACACATTGTATGAAGGACACAACATCTCCCTGTGCCTCTTCTGACCCACTGACAAGATACTTTCACCCATTTCTCTGCCTGGAACATGTGGTCAACATTTGAGCCTAGTTGACAACAAAGAAATTATTTATTAATTTCCCTGCTCATGCTGCTGGCTTTACCTATGTTTTTACTGTGTGTATAATTTATCACATTCAACTTCATTCATCTTCTGTGAAGATGGGCTGAGAGAATTGGGGTGGTTCAGGCTGGAGAAGATAAGGCTCCAGGGAGAGCTTATAGCAGCCTTCCAGTGCCTAAAGGCAGCGTACAAGAGAGCTGGAAAGGGACTCTTACAGGGGCATGTAGTGATAGGACAAGGGGCAGTGGCTTCAAATGGAAAGAAGGAAGGTGTAGATTAAATATTATGAATTTTTTTTTTACTGTGAGAGTAGTGAGGCACTGGACCAAGTTGATCAGAGAAATTGTGTCAGCCCCATCTCTGAAAATGCTCAGGGCAAGGCTGGATGCGGCTTTAACCAACCTATTGTAGTGGAAGGTGTACCTGCAGATGGCAGGACATTGGAACTAGGTGATATAGAAAGTTCCTTCCAACCCAAACCACTTTGATTCTATGGTTCTATTCTTTGCACCTCTTTTATCCCTCCCTTCCTTTCCACATGCACTGAAATCAAGGGACCACTCAGGTGGAGATAATATGGAATTTATCAGGCTGGAGTTACACCTGGGAGAAGCTGGGAATTCTCAACTGAACTGAAACCAGAAGGTGAGTGAATGACAAGCAATTCATGGCAAATAAAGCCACCCCACGACAAGGAGAACAGTGGTGGTCACTACTGATCACAGCCCTACATCTCTCTGGTCCCTCATCCACCTTCCCAGGTAGCTCAGCAACTGGCAGCTCTGCCACTGCTTCAGCAGATCTGCTAGTATCTCAGGGAGAGCTCCACCATACTGAGACAAGGCAGATGCAGCAGCTCTTTTGCTCTCTGTTGGTGACCAATGTAATGTGTGGCATAACAAACAAGGAGAAAGCACGGCACCTCCCAGGCAAAAGCCTGGAGGACTCCTGGAGCGTATTTAGCCATGTTGCAAAGAGCATTCCACTGCTGTGTGTAGGATTCACATCTGATGTATCTTTTATCCTCCTCTACGGAGGATTGCAGTCCTGACCAGTGGCGGTTTGGGGAGCTGTGGCTGGGGGATGCTGCTGTGCATGTGGGTCCTGCTCAGGAAGAAAGAGCTGCCCTCCCAAGGTTGATCCCAGCTGCAGGGCTGGGGGCTCCCCAGAGGAGCTGGCGAGGGAGACAGGGCAGAGATTTCTCTTGGGTAGTGATAGATGGCCTAAACAGATGTATAGCTCCCACCCCACATCCACAAACGTCCTTGCCCGGTGAGACTGCAGGCAAGCCGCGCATTCCTCCCCTCCGCTCCCTCCTCCCGCAGCTCCCGGCGGGTTCCCGGCGCCATCTGCCGGCCCGGCCCGGCATCCCTGCCACGCCCAGAGCCTTCCCGTGCCGTGCCGTGATGGGCCGTGCCGGGCAGCTGTGTCTCTCCATGTGCCAGTTTGTCCCCAGCACCCCGCTGGTCGTTCCTCAGGATGTGACAGACTCACCTGTCACGCGTGGACCCGCAGCTCTTCCTTGGCTGTGTCGGAGCGGGGCCGGCCGCAGCTGGAAGCCGGGCAGGGGGCGGGTGTCCGAGGAGGTTTAGCGAGGACCGTCGGTGCCGGAAGGGTGCCTGGGAAGTCGGTGCCCCCTGACCCTCTCATCCCCGAGATCACCCCAGCCCCTCTGCTGGATATTCTGACCCCGGCTGCCCATGTTCTTTTCAGCTTTCACATCACACCGAAATCCCTCCATCCCCGCATCTTCATCTCTTCCATTCTTGTTTCCCAGCTCCTTTATATTCTGTCCTCCATCTCATGCCAGAACTCCCTCTGCCTGAGCTCTCCACAGGGCTCTTCTTAGCCCTGGTCCCCTTGAACCCCCAAAAGTGACCTTGGCCTTGCTGTCCAGTATACAGCCACTGCTTCCTCTGCTCCCAGAGCAGAGGATGCCTGCTACCTCCACCGATTCTATGGGATAGCTCCCTTTCCCGAGCTGTGAGTGAAGCAGATTCTCGCTCCTGCTTCTGGCACGCATTTTGGAAACCTAGCTACTTGCTGTGCTTGCCCCAAATCCACCAGACAGTAATCTGATAGAAGCAAGTGAAGACAAGTCTGGAGAAAGTCCAAGTCTCACTGTTATGGAACTTCTCCCTTATATTTACTCCTCATTTTTCTGTTTCCTCCCTCAGCTCCTCAGTGGGTCTTCAGATGGGTATAATTCACCCTTCTTCTTGCTATTTACTCTGTGCTCCTCAGTAGTTACCCCCTACAGTCCTCCCCTGAGGAGAGCCACTGCTTCTCCAGTAAGTCCTTTGGTTTTCCTCACTCAGTCACTACCTCTGCAAGGAGAGAGAATATGACTGAAGATGTTGTTCCACAGGAGACACCACAGTGGCTCTGTAGTCCTTGGACTACCATTGGCCTTTGGTTTCCCGGAAGCTTGGGGATAAGGGAAATTACCATCTGACACATGCATGCTCTTTCTTCTGGCAGACTCATGTGTAGTTGACCTTGATGCAGTGCCATCAGTTTAACCTTAGCCTTACTCAAAGCAGTGCTACAGTCTTCATTTGTTTGATACTGAATACACCAGATGATTCCTGGAAACTGCCAGCTACCCCTGACCAAATCATGGCTTTCTTTTCCTACAGCTGAGAAAAGAAAGTTGCATCTCAATTATTTTTCCTCAGCTCATCTAGGCAGTTGATATTCCTAGAACAAGGTTTACCCTTCAGCCCTGCCTAGCCCAGAGGTGATATGGGCCTCAGGGGCCTGGGGTTTGCTCCCAACATTTGTAGGGATAGCTTGCCCAGCCCCACCCTAACCCACTCATTCTGGCACAGAGAAAGAGTTGCCTCCCCTGAAAGTCCAGGTCGCATGGGAGCTAGGAAAAGGTGAGTGTGGGGCTGCCTCCAGCCTCCTGAGAGGAGGACATAGTTCTGCCTCTCCCTTCTAAACAGTACTTTGAATTTCTTCTCTTAAAGCCAGCAGATTGGCTCCAGGAAAAGACCATCAGGGACAGAGAGCTGCCCAGAGCATGCCCTGGCTGGTGAAGGCACTGCACAGGTGTGTAACTCAGAGCTGCACAGAATGCACCTTGACAAGGGGATCAGTGTGGGAATCCCCTCCTTAAGGGCACCTGACTGGCGGAGATAATGACCCTTCTTCTGCACCAAATCTGGGGCTTAAATGTGCGGCTTGGAAAACGAAGTGCCTGGGCTCAAGGTCCTCCTAAATCTGTGATGGTTTGAGCCCAGTGTCTTTCTTACCAAAGGATGGCATGGCATGGCATGGCATGGCATGGCATGGCATGGCATGGCATGGCATGGCATGGCATGGCATGGCATGGCATGGGACCAGATGGGATGGGATGGGATGGGACCAGATGGGATGGGATGGGACCATCTCCTTCAATGGAGCTGGGCAATTTATGTGTTGCACAGGAGGACAGAGAAAGGCAAGAAGCAAGATGGTTTGACTTGGCATTGAGTGGCTGAGGGCCTGGTCTCTGCTCCCAGCGCTGTTAGTGCATCTTACGTAAGAGATCATAAATGAAAACTGCAGCCACTGGGATGGGTGGAAATGAAGCAGGCAGAGTCTGGCCCTCTGTGTACCAACAGTTAAAATCAGTCAGTTAAGATCATTGCCACCTGCAGTGTGGCTGGGTGGTGGTCATGCGCACTACATGTACATGTAGTGCACTGGCTGCTAGCTACCATTTTTCAAGAGCAAAAATAATTTAGGGACTGCTTTTACAGACCCAGTGGAGGGACATCTTGATAGCAGAGGCAGCAGCCATGTGACAGTGGGGAGAGAGATTGCTTCTCCCAAGAGCACTGCTGCAGCAGGCAGGAGGATTTATCCAAGTCTATTTTCTGGAATTGATTTAACACTGTGTTCATTTATCTGCAGCTTCTGCTGAAACATTTCATATTTCAGATCTGATTTCAATGTTTCCAAGGCTGAAAGGCTTTTTTCTCTAGGGAGGAGCAGTTGTACAAGAGAACAACAAGTAGGAGCCCTAGGGAAGTAGCAGAGGGAAGGAATATTTTATCTTTAGTAACTGGTCATTTCCATTTTGGAGGCAGTGAAGGAAGAACCATCTGGTGTGTGCTGAATATTCACTACTTAAACAATGACTTGGTTATGAATACGTGCATGTGTTATTGTTATTTATTATTTTTTAGGATTCCCTAGGTGTGCTTGATACTTCACAAGCAGAAAGGAGGACCAGGGCTCCTACATCTTGATGTGCCCAGTATAAATTTGACACAATACTCAAAGCATCCAACGATGGCAGACAAGGGTTGGACAGTCGGCTGGGCGTGAGAAGGAAGATGCCAGACCTGTGAAAAAGGGCAGTGCCCAATTTTTGGAGCAGTACCTGCTTCTACTGACATTGATTGCTTTGGAAGACAATCCTCACATATTAATGCCGGTTGGTTTGGGGCTTAATCCTCCCTTGCAATGAATGCCATTTACATTTATTTGTTTAATTTTCTACTCCTTAAGAGTTTTGTTCCTGCAATGTCCTGCCTGGAAATTATGCAGAATGTCAGGAACCTTGCTCCAATAACTTTCCGTGATATTCACCTGGGAGTGATGGGTCTGCTCAGTTGGCTTGAGCATTATGGCTCACGAGCTCCAAATCAGTCAGCTGAGATAAATGTTTTTAGAGATGTTTTATTGTGTACTTTACCTGATAGTCAAAGTATCTTGAAAGCAAGAAGAGTCCCATCAAGTGGCAGCATGACACCTTGTTGTCAGGATATAGCATCTGGTACTGAGGCCTGCTGAGGATGTCAGGAATTCGAGACCACCCTGACACCTAGAGAGGATGCTCAGAGTTTTGCAGGAACAAAATGCCTGTAGTACTTCCCCCTCTCTTGTCCTTCTTTTTCTTTCCATTAGTGCAGTTTTTCCATAGGGTATTTTGCCACAGCATTCAGCCATTCTTCTGGTGCTGAGACAGTATTATGGGCAGGGTTTGATGAAGGGAGCAGCTGTAGGCACTGGAAGGGAAGAATCTTGAGTCTCTTAGGGGAAGAATTCCCACACCATTATGAGGACAGAGTTCAGGGGCATTTGCAAGGCCAGGGGGATGGAGGAGAGAGTGGACCACAGCCAGGGACAACAACCCTGGCCTGAGCTTGGGCCCAAGGGTGTCTTCCCTCCCACAACACTCCCTTCCCATCTATCATCAATATTTTCTCTTCCTGCTGTTGTGCTCTGGCACACTGAAATTTACTTGACTGCAAAAATTTGTTTCCTGACACCACCAACAAGCAGCAAATAAATGAAGTGTTGATTTTTGCAACAGCTTTCCTGACACAGCAGGACACACCACAAATTGTGGCTTAGAGCCCTTTTTTCACACAGGCTGTTTCTCCATTGCATGGGCCAGCTAGAATGGACATCATGAACAATGTGATATCCCAACTCCTTGGAAATATGTTACCATCTCTTCCTTTGTTAATAAAGATCCTCTCTCAGCACAACTGAAACAGCTCAATAAGCAATCTACATAATTTAAAACCCAGCTGCCTAAAACCATACTATTGGTCTGCCTGACCTCAGTGCTGGATGCCCCTCTCAAGTGCTTGTACAACAAGAACAATATCCCAGGAGCTTTACTCTTTCTTTCAGAGGTTTTCAAGCCTAATCCAAGAGGAATTATTTAAGGACTTGGATGGCTTCATCCAGGGAAGACATGATAGCCACTTTCAAGTATGTAAGAGACTGCAGTGAGGAAAGGGTTTATCTTTCTCTGAAAGTCCTTATCCACTGGGATAAGGACTAAGACCTTAGACTGCTGCAAGGGAGTGTCACATTATGCATAAAATGAATAAGAAGAAATTCTGAATGAATAAGAAGTAGCTGAATGGAATACCTGGAGGTGGTGGAGAATCTCCATCATCTGAGATCTTCAGGACTTTATCACACTTTGTCTGCAAAGGACAGGTAAACTTGGAACAAGCATATGGAAAATTGGGAAAGATGATTGAGTTGGCCTCTGAAGGTCATTTCTCAACGTGAGTAGAAGCTTAGCATTAGATTTGTGTTTGTGGAAGATCAGATCCTGACAACCTATGTAGTATAACCCAGAACTGAATCAGGAAAGGGCTAAGCACCCTTTTGCTCTCAGTATTCATGCTTCCACCCAGGCAGATTTGAAGCTGGTCAGCATTAAGGCATGCAGCTCAGCCATGCTGTATTTATTTGGTTGCTAAACTGAAGACATTAGGCTGACCCTGTTACCTTTCTTAGCCATTCAGCTTTACCTAATCAAACAAAAAACCTCTCCAGACACTGTGGGTATTCAAATTTTGAAGGCTAACTACCCAGAAAAAGAAAAATCCAACCAAACCAGAAACCACTTCATAAAACTTGCAGTTAAGTGATAATTTAAATCAAGCAGCACCTGGTTTACCACAGAGAGAATTCATTTCTTTAAAAATGTCACAACAAATAGCAGAGGTTAAATTACTCATTCCAGAGAAAAATCACCATCAGACTGTATCTTGAACAATAAAATAACAGTGTGGGCTAAGGCAATGCACCTTTTGAGATGGAAGAAATTATGCATAATTTGGGATGCAATTTAAAGTGAAACCTTCAGAGATGTTGGGCAGACTGTACCAGAGCATGGCATCAACTGGAACAGTATTCTATTCTGTTTGAAATCTCTGAGCACAAAGAAGATCTGGAGACAAAGCTATGAAAACTGTCATTATCAAATGTAGCCCAGATGATTGAATGGGGGGATGGAATCACCAGCTGGCTGACAACTGATAGATTCTGTCAGTGGTTTCCTACCCTGCTTGCTAAAGGGACGTACTGGGAAAGAGCTCATACTAGGGAAAGTTCCTGCACACAATTGGCCAGTAGGGAAGAGTGGAGCGGCGACACTCAGAATCACCAAGGCTGGGGTGAGAGAGGGACTGGCTGCTGTGGTATGCTGTGCTAATTTCTGGAGAACATCTGCACAGTAGGTAATGAGAACAATACACTGCTCTCACATGTGTTTCTTATGCCCAGCTGCCAAGTTCTTCCAGACAAAGGCAGATAGCATAACCCTTGCCATACTCAAAAGACAAGAAAATCTTGACACATGAGTGAAGTGATTTTACTTCTGGTTGTAAAGCAGAATGGGGAAATACTCCATCTCCTGGGTCACAACCAGACCCAGAGAAGAAAAAGTAAGAAAATATTTCTGAGTGTCACACACCCAAGTTGTCTCATGATGTTGATTTTACAGCAGGAGAAAACCCAATTCATGCAGTACATGTTGTTACTTTTTAATGCTTGCTCCAAATTAACTGCTGTTCCCATTTTTTGCTTACTTCCTATGCTAATCTCCTTATTTACCCATCTCTCTTACATACACATGCATATACATAGGCAAATTCATCCCCAGTCAGACATCCCCCATTCGGCAAACAGCTCATAATATCAACACAACAGCACTGAAAGAGGATATTTTGCTATATTGTTAAATATTAATCCACTATTTTGACAAATCATAAGCATCAATGTGCAGAAGCATTTTAATGATAATGTGGGGAATAATCTGCCTCACCGATCTTCCATTCCAGTGGAAACCAGATTTCCCCTTCCCTTCCCTTCCCTTCCCTTCCCTTCCCTTCCCTTCCCTTCCCTTCCCTTCCCTTCCCTTCCCTTCCCTTCCCTTCCCTTCCCTTCCCTTCCCTTCCCTTCCCTTCCCTTCCCTTCCCTTCCCTTCCCTTCCCTTCCCTTCCCTTCCCTTCCCTTCCCTTCCCTTCCCTTCCCTTCCCTTCCCTTCCCTTCCCTTCCCTTCCCTTCCCTTCCCTTCCCTTCCCTTCCCTCCCCCCGCTTTGGCTACAGCTTTTGATGTTCCCTGTGCAGGCAGGCTTAATGTCTTTCATGAGATGCAGTCCCCTCAGCTGAGAGTCTTTCATGACATGAAAAGACTTCTCTGTAATTTTCTTTTTTTATTATTATTTTGATGTAAGCTGTTAAAATATGGAGAAAACACTGTCTGATTATTTAAAGATAAAACCTAGACTGGGTCATGTATCTCTATTGCAAGGCTCAGTCTACTTTAAATTGATGAGTTGAGGGAATATTGGAGGATTTTTATTCTCAGTAGTCGTGACAGGAGAATGAGGGAGGTGGGAGTGAGAACTAGATCCGCTCTGAGCAGCTTCCCCTTCAGTTCTGCCAGAGGTGTCTCTTAGCTGCTCGTCAGTGCAGATCCAGTGCCTACAGGATTGGTTTGCACTTGCTTGTGTTATTGCCACTGCTTTTTTCAGAAATGTCAAACCATTAAGGTTACCTGGGAGAAAAGTTATTTCTAATAAAGAGCCCTTGAACACTTAGTTGCTGTCATCACCTTCCACGCTAGTGCACATGGAGGAGAAAAACACAGCCTCTCTCTCCTCCAGTCTTCTCTCCCTAGAAACTGAGACATGAAACACACCTTCATTTTGCTCTGAACCTTCAGGCAAAGGGAGAGTCTCTTGTGGAGTTGCAGAGTCTGTGCTGAGGGACTGGCCAGTAAACCTAGGACCTAAGATTATGTAAAATGCATTTTTCTTGACTTTTCACCAGTGCAGAGTTTGACTGTCTCCAGGGACACAGCTGCAGCCCAATAGCCCTCTTCTCTCCCCTTCTGTCATGGGTGGCTCATCTGTGGAGGGAGGCAGGGATGCTATTCATGAGAGCTGGGAGGGCGCCGCACGTAGGTGTATAAGAGAAGGAGAGGCCATGCACAGAGCCTGTGTAGACAGTACAAGGAGAGCGTGGGTGGGCAGAGGGGGGTGAGGGTGTGTAGCTGTCAGAGAGCAAACACGTGTCTGCAAAACTTCTACCAGCACCAGGCTACTGCTACTGCCCAGATCAAAGCCTTTCCTGCTTGTGTTAAGGGAGGCTTTGACTGCAACGACTCCCCCCGCATTTCCCCTTGCCTCCAGTGCTGCTCCCCACAGGAGCAGCTTTGGGGAGGCGCGGGGACACACAGAAAACTCACCTTGCCTCCCTCACCCACACTGTGGGGAGGAATGGTGCTCTGCGGGCTGGAGGCGCAGAATGCCTCTTCCCACCCTTCTGCTCTCCCCGTGGGAGTTGTCAGGACCTCAGAGGCCCAAGAATACCTTTCTCTTCTCCGGGCCGGGTTGTGCTCGCTGGGAGGTGGACGGAGCTGCTGCAGGTGCGGCTGGTGCTGAAGGGACAGCTACGGGGAGACGGGCCGGGGCGGGGGCAGGAACACGGGAAGGGGGACGACCGGACAAGAACAGAACAGGAGCGAGATATAGAGAGGGAGGGAGAAGGAGAAGTCCGGGGTTGAAAAGCCCAGGGACAAGGACAAGAACAGGGAGAGACACGAGGCATTGGACGGAGAGAGACAGACACAGGGCAGGGGCAGAGAAAAGAGGGACAGGAAAAGAGCAGGAAGGGAGAGGAAGAACAGGGCAGACTCCGGGCTGCACTCCGGCTCGGCTGCCGTGGGCATCTCGGCATGGCCGGCTGTAGTAGCGGCTCCGCCGGCGCCAGACACGCCGGTACCGGGCGGCTCCCGCCGCGCCTGGGGACAAGGGGACTGCAAGGTGGCGGCGTGCAGCCCGCAGTGCCGCGGGGCCCAGGCGGGTCCGGGGCCGCCGGGGCTCTGCAGACACCGGCGCTGGGGACTCCTTGAGGTTGCCGGCGCGGGTGTGCTCGGGGTGCCGGGGCACCCACACCGCCACCCAGCTCGCTGCCCGCCGCGTGTGGCCCCCCGGGCTATCCTGTGCCCCGACGATGCAGGCTGAGCCCCGGGCTCGGGGGTGACCGCCTGTCCGGCGGGGATGCGTCGTGCCCGGCCACAGCTGCGGCGGCAGCTGCTGGGCTGCCCCGGCTCGGTAGCCGAGCGCCGCAGGTTGCATCCGGACAGCACTTGACCAGCTGTTTTGTATATTTTCTAATTTCGTGCAGAACGGGGCAGCGGTCATAGAGGTAATCTGTAGATCCGTGGCTTTAAGGGATAAATTAGAGCACTGGATTTGATCCGTATTGCAGTGGATTAGAGCAACCTCTCCCCCCTCCCCTTCTCCTCCTCCCACCCCTCCTTTCCAATTCACTCCCCCCTCCTCCAGCACCACCTTTTTTCCTCTCATGCAATACCAAAACTGACCCTGCCTGGCAGAGAGACTGCTAGGCGAACAGAGAAGTGCTCGCATCGCCAGCACACCGCGGGAGCCGCCTCTCCCCTTCCAGCCGCTGCAGCCCCTCCGGGGCACCGCTGCTGCGAGTTCCCCGGAGGCTGGCGCCGGGGCCGTGGTGTCTCCTCCGGGAACCGGGGAGCGGTCGCTGCCCACGGGCTGTCCCTTTGCCTCGGCCCGGCAGGAGCCGTGGGGCGGCGGCGAGGGAGAGCGGCCCCCGGAGGGCATTTCCCGAAGGCAGCGGGGCCGGGACCCGGCAGGAAATGGAAGGATGAAGTGTGCAGCCGGAGCGGTGATGTTCCTTCTCTCCTTGCTTTCCCCCGCAGGAACGTAATCCGCAATGCTAGTTCTCAGGTTGCTCAATGTTGTCGCTCCAGCCTACTTCTTGTGCATCTCCCTAGTGACCTTCGTCCTCCAGATCTTTGTCTTCATCCCCAGCATGTTCAGAGACCCTTCCACCACCCCACTTTTCTCGCCTGCTCTGCTGCATGGGGCCCTCTTCCTCTTCCTCTCAGCTAATGCCCTGGGCAACTACGTCCTTGTGATCCAGAACTCCCCCGAGGACTTGGGGAAGGACTTAAACTTGGGCAAAGGAGCCGAAGTGGCAGACTGGCTGGATGGAAGCAGGTCCCCTGGCTCAGCTTTGCCCGGCACTCACTTCTGTAGACTGTGTGCCAGAGTCACCCAGAGGCATGACCACCACTGTTTCTTCACAGGGAACTGCATTGGGAGCAGGAACATGCGAAACTTCATCATGTTCTGCCTCTACACCTCCCTGGCTTGCCTTGACTCCCTGGTGGCAGGCATGGCTTACATTTCTGCTGCACTTTCCATGTCCTTTGCGGACCCACTGGCCTTCCTCACTCTTCTGCCTCACTCCATCAGCCAGTTCTTCTCAGGTAAGGACTGCTTGCTCAGAGATGAGGAGCATGTTCCTCCTCCAGGGCTTCTGGGATGGGGGGACCTTATCTTCCTTGGACAGTCATCTGTATGGAGTAGTGGAAATGGGCAAGAGGGGCAATTGACCTTCTTTGGAGGCTACAGCCAGCCTTTCCAAAAGAATTTGCTTCACCTGAAATAGAAGCTAGGACCCACTACAGGTTACATCCATAGCTACATTCCCAATGCATTAGGCTCTGGAAAATGCCCCATAACCAACTTGGTGGTGAGAGAATAGAGCTATCTGTTGTGCAGGACATGTGTTGTAAGGAGACAGAGGAGATGAATTTCACTGCAGGTATGAGGGATCTTTTGCCTATCCTAGAGGTAGAGGTGGGAGCAGTCCTGTAGGTTATCCCAGCAGGTATGTCTTATCCAGGTGCACTCACTCCCTTCACTGTCACCCACCTCCTGCCTCCTGGCAGTGCAAACTTACTGAGATCTTTTCATCCTTCCAGCACAGGAGAATTGGGGTTCAGGCAACAGAGACTGAGAGGAGTTAATGTGACATGATTAGGTACCTGTCTTGTGACCCCAGTCTGGGACACAAGTCCACAGAGAAGCATGGGAAATTCTCTGTGCTGCTCTTTGCAAAAGCTCCATACCAAATCAAATACGTCCTTCTCCTTGCTTCCATTCCTTACCCTTCTTTCTACTTCTTCCCCCTCTCCCCCTGCCTTCTGTAAATCTCCACAACACTTCTCCTTCCCTCTCCTGATTTTGCTCCCATAACTCATCCTCTGTTCTTGCAGAGCAAGAAGCCTTGCCTCTTCACCTTTCAACACCCCCTCAAACTCTCCAACCTCAACCCTTCCTCTGTCCAAACCCAAGAGTTAGGCAGATCCTGACCTCAGAGAAGGGATTATGCAGACAGCCTAGACTGCTACTCTGCCCTGAGAGTGACTGCAGAAAATTGCCATCTCCCCGCTCTGAGCTCCTGCCTCGTACACTTACATCAGCTTTTACTAGACTAAAATAGGTATCCCATGTATTTTAGCCTTGTAGGTTCAGCTGAACTCAGTAAGAAGAGAGTCTGTTTTGGCTTGTGCATTGTCACCAGAAGTGTTGATTAAGATCTGAGTGTGGAGACTCCGCTGCTGGGAATACAGGAGCCAGAGAGGCCCTAGCTTGCTTTTCAGATTCCAGGCTGGGCTGCCATCTGAAAACAAACAAATATCTCTCTGCTTGGCAAATTTGCAGATTTGTCATGGTAATCACTGAAAGACAATAAACATGAAATCCTGCCATGACATTTTTATGGAATTATTTTTCCAACTAGAAGAATTTTTGTAAATAATATTGCATGAGCTTTACTAGCATTAGAAACACTGGGAATGATTTTCCCCTGTGCCTAAGCTCGCTCAGCACAGCAGTCTGGGAGGGGAGCAGGGATATGGGAGGAGATTATCAAGGAATTAGTTCTCTCTGACTCTGAGGGCTCATCTGCATGGTGGTGGGTCCTGGCACATATTTACAGAGACACTGAAATGCCCCAGCTCTGGTGGCAGCAAGTGTGGTGCCAGTAGAGCATGTGGACAGTGTTTGAGGGGCACAGAATGGGGCTGAGTGCAGAGCTAAGAGCCAGAACACCCTTGAGAGGCAGCAGCTTCCAGTAGCTCCCACTAAACCTCTAGTTCTGCTGAGAAGAGAACTGCTGCCTCACACAGCAAGATACAGGCATGTGGTGTCTGGATTCCTTGGGAGGAAGGGCCTACTGGGTTTCTAGCAGCACATTTAACCTCCATGCCAGAAAAGAAAAACACAGTCTTGAACAGTTACCTGGAAGGGCTGCTCACACAGTATTTTTCAGCTAGTGTAACTGGTACTTAAGGGCTGTTGTATCATCCAAACAGAGAATTGCGATAGCAGGGGAAAAACTTTATCTTTCTTCTTCTCCATCATGCCCACTGTACTTCAGGAGCAGAAAAGGAGGATGAAGGGTTAATCTGCTGGTTTTATGTCAACTCAGTGTTCCCTGCTTTCATGCTGGGAAAGTTTTCAGCTGGCTCATTCTGCCCAGACTGTACTCAGGTGTGGATTTCAGAATCTGACCCAAAGTCAATAACTAGAGCCTACAATACAGCTTTTCTGGCATGGATAATATATGGCAATATAACCTTGAGATCACACTGGGTCACTTAGAGAAAAAGAGTCCAAGACTAAAAGAGACTGTGGGGATGAGGGGCAAGTGGAGAGCACTATTGTAAACACATCATATTGGACTACACAAAGTAAATTATAGAAAATGCTTTATGTAGGTAGCCTGAAGAAAAGGTTAAAAAAAATCATGTATCTGGAAGGGATGGCTCAGAGATGTTTAATATTTTCAAGGGGAAACAAGGGTAATTACTTCCTGAATGCTGAATTTCAGCAAGTCAGATAAATAAAGCCTACAGGTGCCTTGCAAAGGATCTAAAAAAAAGGTCTCTCCCCATATTCTATCAGCTGCAGGATAAAACAAATATCTGTCACACTCTGGTCCAGTAAAAGACGAACAGAGAATCCAGTATTTGGCTCTGGGCTTCTTACCTGGTATATTAAGTTATTCTGACAGAATTGGTATGAGGATTTGTCATTATCCTAAGGGGCATGTTCTTCTCTTGCTGTGTGGCATACAGAAGCCACTGAGCTGAATGGGATCTAATAAGAAGGGAAAGATGACATTGCATTTAGGAAGAAAATTGAAGGATTCCTGCACCTTTTTCAAGTGAAGACAGTCTCTGAAAGCTTGAGGCTGCAGTCAGTGTCCTTACAAATTATCCTCAGAGGAGCCTGCCCCAATCTCTCACTTTCAGCACTGCCAGGTGGAAAAAATGGGATTCGCAGATTGCAAAACCGGGTGATGCCACCTAATCCAGCCTTCTGCATAAGGGAAGCAAGAGATGCATATCCAGTGACCCTTCTGTTGAACTTAAAACCTGAAGCACCCATGTACCTCTTCTAGGCAGCACACCTCTATTGTCCATGCAATCCCTGCTCTATCACAGCTGGTCTTGTAGAACCCATGGTCTTCCAGAGGAGGACAAGCATGTGAGAGTTTTTTATCTCTACACCTTATAGGGACCAGTGAAAAGATATCAGCTATTTATACCAGTATTGACACACATTTCATTTCCTTTGTGTAAATACGCCTGTGTGTAAATATGGGTGTTTAATAATATACCAATATGCACAAAATACGTGCATAAACATCATATGGGCACACAGAAAATTTTATATTAATGGGTTTAGCTCTGCTTACACACTTAAAGGTCACTCAGTGATACCTGCTGTTATACTAATATTTTCCAGAAGGAGTTCTAAAATCATTGTAGAGGAAAGGGCCTAAAGGATATTTTTATTCAAATATACTAATCACCAATATATGTTAAAAACCCACAGTTGAATTAGAATCTTCAGATATTCAAAGTATTTTGAGTATTCTAGCAACAGCTAATAAAAGGAATTTGGATTGTATTTTAGAAGGGTTTCTGTTTCTTTCTTGCATTCACATGAAAACTGCCTTGCTCCAAAGGTAGGAAAGGCATTATTGATTTATTTTTCTTTTTTAACATTTTCATATATAGAGAGAAAAAGAGAAATCCAAAATATTTCTGCCTTGTGTTAATACAAAGAGTAAGGCTTCTTAGAAGGATCTACATGCTGTAGGGTCCACTTGTCTTTTCAAAATCCTAGAAATCTTAGATTCCCTCTGATGAGCAGGTAAATCCTTAA
This sequence comes from Fringilla coelebs, assembly GCF_963513975.1. Lineage (NCBI taxonomy): Eukaryota > Metazoa > Chordata > Aves > Passeriformes > Fringillidae > Fringilla > Fringilla coelebs. The sequence continues at coordinate 22,239,966 of NC_140034.1, forward strand.
ATAAATTAATCATTGTTCAGAATAGTGCTGAAGTCTTAGAAATATGCTTTACTTCTGGTTGAATTTGTCCCTGTAATCTAGATCCTCACATAAACAGCAAAAGGAGAAGTGTACAAGAGACCACTATCATTTTAGCATTTCTGCAGCAGGTCCATTCATCAGACACTATGAAGGAAATTTAATACAGTTAGAGCAACCAGCCTGTCTTGTTCCTACCTCCCCGCTTGTGGCCAGAGAAAACAGCTGGTTTGTTGGCTCTGGGGGCTGTGTTAACTGCTTGTGGGGTGTGTCTAAGCACTTTCTTTTCTTGTCCTCCCTCCCTCCTGGTTTTCAGGAGCTCTCCTTAGCTCTGAGATGTTTGTCATCCTCATGCTCTACCTCTGGCTTGGGATTGGACTGGCCTGCGCCGGCTTCTGCTGCCACCAGCTGCTGCTGATCCTGCGCGGGCAGACTCGGTACCAGGTGCGGAAGGGAATGGTGGTGAGAGCCCGGCCCTGGAGGGAGAACCTGCAAGAAGTTTTTGGCAAGAAGTGGCTGCTTGGACTTCTCATCCCTGTGCAGAATGTGGAGAGTAGCTACCGTAGGCAGAAAGAGAAATAAATTCCCCGTGGGTGTGTGTGCAGCCCACGCACACAACACCTTCCCTGTTCTCTCCCACTGGCTCCTGGATCTCTACAGAGCTGGGCTACTCCATCTTTTGGGATCGCAGCCGCTGTGGGAGGAAAGGATGGGCTATCAAACAGAATAAACTGAGCATATTTACATGGAAATCACAAACCATGTAGATGAGATACTCCAGCTTAGTAGTCGCATCACTGCACCTGCATAGGTGGCAACAGCCTTTGAACTAGCAGAAAACTTAGTCAGACCCTCCTGTGGCTTCCTGTCTGAATCCCTCAGTCCCCAGCCCTATTAGTCACCCTATATAGTCTTAAAAAACTGCATCAGGAGCTGGGGCTGTTGTGGAAGACTGTAAAACTGGTGTCTAGTCTTAGGGAGGGTTTTGTTAAGTGGCTCTTTGGCATTTATATACATGAGGTAACTTCACATGAGAGCATCATTCCAGAATTGTTTGGACAATGGTCTCAGGTACAGGGTGTCATTCTTGGGATTGTCCTATTCAGGGCAAAGAGTAGGATTTCAATGATCCTTGTGGGTCCCTTCCATCTCAAGATATGATCCTTGACTCACAATACTGACAAGCCCTTAATGACAGAACTGCAATGCAATCTAGCTGTCCTAGGAACAGGCTATGAACATGGTTAATGCATCAGATAAACCTTCTCTCCACAGGCTAGAAAATCAGGAGGAAAACAAAAAGAAATTGAGAATTTCTCATTTCTGTTCTTGATCTGTTCCCTATACAATGATAAGTCAAGACTGTAGCTCTATTACTCATTTTTAGCAATCCTTTGTCCAATGGCAGAGTCCAGGCAAAGCTGCCCTTCTGACAGGGAGCACCAAGCAGAAAAATCATGGCCAGATGGAGGGGCAAGGAGAGGAAATCACAAAGGTGAATGAAAATGCTGTGTTTGAGGACCTGTGTGATGAGAAAGGCTATGCATACCTGTGAGAGAGACAGAAGGAAGTGTGGCCACACAGCAAGCAGCTGGGAGGGTGCCAAGAGCATTGCTGCTGTGTCAGAGCCCTGATGCATCACCCTCTCACAGGGAGCACCTGCACCATTAGGGCTGTGAAGAGTTCAAAATTCCAGAAGACAGGGAGGTTTTCCAGCCCATCAGGGCACTTTATTTTGCACTAAAACCAACAGAAAAATGCTTTTCTCAGACATCCCTGACACACTTTAGTTACAGGCTCTCCAGGGCAATTCCCTCTCGCCTTGCTGCAGAGGGGTAAAATCATCCACGTTATAACTCCATTAAGGATTTTAATAGAATTACTACAGGGATTAATCAACTTCACGTGTCTGCTGTTTTTTAGCTGCAGCAGCAGCCCATTAGATCAGTGCTGAGATCCTATGCTTACAGATGTCTTAACAAAGGATACCATAACATCTCTACCAGGGTCAGAGCTGGATTCCCCAGCAGCTGCAGGAGAGAAGCCTCTGTTTTGGCTAACTGCATCAGCTTATGTGGGCTGGGTAGGAATCCATTGCTTCTCCTTAATAGGCTGGGAGTATGCTGACAAGCCATGAAAAATGTTATTTCTTCCTCGGAAAGGCTCTTGGTGTGTTCCTCATAGTGGAATGCCCCTTGCTTTTATCCATGAGTTTCTCACAAGCCAGAATGGAGTCACTCATTTCTACAGGCTTTGCAACCATCTTTGACCACTTTACACTTGAATACACGTTTGAATCAATAACTAACAAAGTCTATTGTGATGAGCAGAGTAACCTTGAAAATATACTGGAAAAACCCCTAGCTGGATAACTAAAACATGGAGGATATACATCCTTCCACACTGTGTGTTCGCATGAACACAAAATTGTTTCTGTGTGTAACATGATGCATTTTCTCTAACAGTGAACAATAAAAGGTATTCTGATTTTTTACATGAGCTGTATTGTGCTTTTTGACAGTTAGCTGTCATTAGCTGTCTCTATACATTTGTTACAGCATACACATGGATGTGTCAAAGGAAGAAATTGGGATTTGTTTATTGGCTTTGCCAGTAATTCATCATGTGATTTTGACAAGTCCTTTCATCCTCCCTGCTTTAATGTAATGACCAATCTAAAAATGCATCTAATAACTAATTTGCAGACCCATTCTAATTTCTATTTATAAATTATACTACCAAACTCATGCCTTGTCAACTCAAAGTTATGGGAAAATTCAGCTATTATCATCACCCACACACAGAATCTCGACATAAATTTTTCCTTTCTGGCAAATAGTGTCAAGGGGAGCAGACAGTCACCGAGACATTGGAACCAGAGCCAGAGTCTTATGCCATACACTTTGTCTTGAAGGATTATTCTTGTTCCACAGACTCACTGATCCAACTTCTCCACTTTTGTAGACTTAATGACAATAGGCTTTCAACATTTCAGCTAGAAGCCACTTCCCACCAGCAGAAATTATGGTTTGACATCTTTGCCCTCTGCTTTTGGCTTTTGAGGGACACTGCAGTCTTGGGCAGCTTATGGCACTTGGCACCTGCTGCCACGGTGCCTTGGGCTGTAAAGCTCCTTAGGGCCACACACTGAGAAGGACAAAACAACTCAGGTTTCAGTGGGCCACTCTGCAAGCACAGAATCCATCCAATACAACATTAGTTGCTTGCCAATGAAGCCTGCTGCCTCTTCACATCAGGGCTGGATCATACCTGGCCCGTGTCAGGGTTACAGCTGTCTGCCCTTATCACAAAATTTCAGTCTTTGCAGAAGCACAGATAGAGTCCAGTTTGAGTCACTGCAGCACAGTCATGCACAGCTATTCTTCCTGACAGACACCTGTGTTACTGGCTGGAAATTGCTGCATCACCATTTTATGATGCTAAATGGTTCATTTGCAGCAAACTACCGGATTTCAGCAGTCATGGTGGGACTTTCAGATGGCCACAGCCTTTACAGTTAAGATCCTCTGGGATAGAAAGAGCTATAAAAATGTAACACTAGACCGACCCTGTATATTGGCTTATTTCTCTGCATATTCTGAAGAGTGCAAACTGCCCTGTTTGGGGTAGTGGTTTTGCAGGAGCAGTTAAGAGTATTTTTTTAATTAGTCAGCTGCCCTGACATCCCTTTCTTGTGCCTTTCTGCACCTATAGAAATCGTTGGCAAGAAAATGAAACAGGGCTCAACAACTGTGAATAGAACGTTTGCTCTTAGCTACGATTTCTTAAATGAAGGCTGAGCTCAATGGCAATGTCACAAATTCTAAATCTGTTCAATGGCTCTAAAGTTTTCTAAGGATAAATAATAAAAGCTTCTCATCTTCTGTACTTAAAGAGTCATTACTTACTATTTGCATTTCATAACATAGCAGCTGCAATAGCAAATATATTTTGGAACATGATTTCTTGTGACAATGTCTAAATACTTGCAAAGGTTTTAAAAATAAAGCACTTAGGCTTCTCTGGCTTTGGAAAATCAGATGACCATCAGATTTCTTCTCTGGTAATGCTAGTGGCTGAAGTAAAAGCTCCCTGTTGCTAGAGACCTTGCATGGAAACTACAGACGTTTGCTTAGTGGCTTGTCTATTTTAAAAGGGACTATCTGAAAAAATGGTGTCACCTCTAAGGTCTCAGAATTGTTTGCAATGGCAGTATAGAGGAAATGAGGGGATGCATCTCTGAAGTAAACCAGAAATCAGTTGTTATGTACAGTAAGAATCTCATAAAAAGTAAGTAGTGCACAGTGTTCCTCTCCATACTGCACTGCCGGGCAGCCCTGAAGGCCTGCATGCCACAAGGTCTTCATTAGATATCCTCAGAGGATACAGAGTTAAAATGTAAAAGTAATAAGGCACAGGGAACATAGGAGAAAAGATGACGTGAAATGGCATTTATCTTAAGAAATAGCCAGCTCAAGGGAGATGATCACAGTCTAAAAATACTTTCAAGGAGACAGACTGAATGAATGAGAAGACTCATTAACTGTAAGGATAGCTGGAGGAGGACAAGCAGTCCTGGACTGAAAGAAAAGCTGAGGTCGAAAGCAATCAGAGAAAGTGGCCCCAGTGAGAGCAGAAGTGATTTGATGTGCGTAGGGATGATGAAAGCCATCAGGCAGTGTGAGGTATGACAACAATTTCAAGTTAACTTCATTGATTGTTGGCTGAATGGACACAAAGAAAGTTAAGAAAACTCATTGGTAATCACTTTCTGCTCAAAAAACCTCAAAGCCCCAGCAAAGCCAAAAGGGTTTTTCTTTCTTGAACAGCAAATTATGTTACAAGGAGGACATGCATGGATAGAAACCATAACCAGCAACAGCAGAGCCCATATAGTTCTCTTTGAGTTATTTAAAGACAAGACAGAGCTTTCATAGTTGGAGTAAAGCAATGACCTACTTGTGCAATACAAATGAAGGGAGAAGAAAATTTAAACCTTTGCGGGGTCTCTGCTCCACTTGGTGTCCTGCAGAGTCATTCCTGTCATGTATTTTCGCCCCACACTTCTCTGGCTGCAATTACATCTGCTCAACAACTTTTTTTTCTTCTCAAATATGTTATCACAGAGATGTTACTATCATTCCTGATTGGCTCAGCCTTAGTCAGCAACCCATACATCTTGGAGCCACCTGGCATTGATTCTGCTGGACATGTAAGAAGTTTCTGGCAGTGTCCCACAGAAGCCACCCTGTAGCCTCTCCACTACCAAAACCTGGTCATGCAGACTCAATATACAGTATTATACACTGTTTGCACTGTGCCTCATTTAACATGTTGTCAGCCACCTAAATAGTTGCTCCAGAGCTGCTATCAATTAAAAATAAATGGATTATGTTGATCAGTTTTCTTCACAAGAGGCAAGGAGGAGGCAATAGAGGTAAGACTGTGCCCCTAAAGATTCTTCAAGGCATGCAAAAATTCCACTTATTAATGAACTACTATAGATTAGAAGACATCTGAGATTATTTTAAAAATTTATACTGTCTCAAAAGTCAGTACGTAAAAGTCCTGATCCTTTTTACCTTAGGCTCTGACAAATCCCAGCATCTCTCCAGTAAAATTGTGCAAACTATGTAAACACATGAAAGCAAGCAGGACAGAAGCTTCCTAGATGAAGATAATAATGAAAACACTCAGTCCTACAGGTAGCAGAGACCTGTATCTCAGCCCAGGAGAAAAGATTTGGGCATATTCTTAGCTTCTAGCATAGACATAGTCCCATAGCTGCAGCTGCACTACTCACACCCTTCATTTTACTCATGTGTTTTCCAGGTATGCTGGTTAGACTGCAGTAATCAATGACTTCCAGGACTGCATTGAGGGCATTTTTCTGATTTCAAATATTGTATCTTTTTAGATAGAATAATGTGACATCTGATAAGTCTCCAGGCTTTTGACTCCAGTTTCATATGTTGCATAATTACAGTTACATGAAGAGGCTTACATGCTGGAAAGGAAAATCACATGCATGGGCATAAATTAATACATGATGGAGGGCACAAGAGATGTCTGTTTAAACTACAGAAGGTTTTTTAGTGTTGCAACACAGCCAGCTATCACTCTATCCCTTCCTCTAGCCTTATCAGCCTTGAGATATTCATAAAAGTTTCCCTGCATAGGCACAGAAGTAGAGATTTTAGTAAGCTATATTTTTTCCTTTCAGTTTTCCAAACCATAAGAAAAGAGTCTCTATACTCACTTGTGGAATTACATTAGGGAAATTAACCCAGTGACTATGTAGTTTAATCTATTAACATGAAACAAAATGTAGGTTAGTATAACTACACAAATGCTCAGCCTTTAGAAAATCTAGCACCAGAACCATGATAGCCCACAGCCAGGACTTGTTGTTCCAATTCTTATACAAGAAGCTTGAAGCACTTTCTAATAGGGAATAAGTTTTGCTTTTCTCATTTTACAGCTGAGAAGATAAAAGTGCCTTCTACAAGGGGAAACAAGAAACTGAGCCTGGGGCCATCTCAATTCCAGCTATATGTTATTGTTTGAATTATTTCATGCAGCAGTACCAATGCCAGTGCCAAGTGCTTTTGAGGTGGGTGTGATTTGTGGGATTAAAGCAACAAATTTAAGACTACAGCATATTTTTTGGCTGTAAGAGAGGAAGAAGCACTCAATGAAAGCAGCAAGTTAGTTCCTCTTCACCACCAAGATACATTTCAGCTTATATATCTAAATCAAATGGGAAAAAAAAATCTTTGTGCTTAAAAATAGATTTTTAAAAGGAAACCTGGAAAACTGGGTCTACTGTGTGGACAGCTACATCGAAATCTATTTTCACGCATCTGTGAGAAAAATCTTTGGTAGCATTGGTCTTCAGTATTCTTTTCCTTTCCTTTGCCTTTGTTCTTTCTCCTTTACTAACAGCTGCCACCTACTTATGGCATTAACTTTGTGGAATTTACTTCATCTTTTTCCACTTTCTTCTTGCCAAATTGCCGAGATTTTAGGTGTCAGCCATATGGCAACCAATCCCTCACTCAAAGTTCTCTTATTTTATCTTCTACCTGATGTGACAATTTAGACTGTAGAAAAGCAATGGAAAACTACAGTGCATTGACAACAGTGTGTGATTTAAAACAAATACTTTGTCATGCCAAGGAAATAAGGAACATTAATAGTAATCTCTTAAGCAAGACTGAGAGCTGATGGTACATGTTGTAAATATTGCATTTTCATCAAGATAATTTTTGAGTTAACTAGAAAGAGACCGCGGCAAATCTCAAAATAAGGAAGAAGTTCAAAAGCATGTTAGACAGACAGTGCTCATGGCACTTGTACGGCATTAAGTGTGAACACAATTGCCAGTATCAATTTCATGCTGTTATGTCTTCTTAAGTTACAGAAGTTCTCAGCTGGAGCTTGGGTGCCATGGAAATGTATGAAGATCCAAGAAGAACTGAGTGCTGCTATACTTGTTCTCATCCCAAACAGAAAACAATCTCAGGAAAATTCAGGCTTATTTTAAATCATATTTATATTTTGAAGGGGCCTAAGATGGATGCAATAGCCCATTTACTGAAAAATTATGTGTTAAGGACTGATCTTATATCAAAACAGGGTGTAATAAAGAAATTACAAAAGCATTCCCAAAAAAAATCTAAACTGTGGAGGACAATGGAGTGTTTTCCTCCCTTCTCCATACTAATATGAGAGGTAGGCAGTGACTTGTTATTGTTTTTGTCATTATATTTTATGAAATAGTGAATGTCTGTGTGGCTACTGAGCACTTGGTTGTTACTGAGCTGACTGCCAGAGCAGTGAGATGAAGCAAGAATGTGGCACTCCTCCGGGGCATTCATCTGCTGATGAACAGATGTTACAATCTGGAAACAGGAAAAGCGGTATCAAGTGGGATCCCTTGTCCCCTGGAATGAAAGGCATCCATCTTCTTCCACTCACCCACCAACACTCACTGATACACATTTCACATCAGATGGCTGTAGGGTCTCAGGCTGGTAGGTGTTTAGACGCTGAAGAAGCAGTGGAATTTGAAAAACAACAAGCCTTAGAAACTGCAATTATCCTTCCCATAACTTTAGTGGCTCCAGGATCAGGCAGAGGCAGTGCATCCTCTGCTTCTCCTAACACCTCTGCTTTAAGTTTGCCTGTGGAAAAAAATTTAACGGGGTAACAATTTTAGCATGCAGGCAAGTTTGGCCTTTGCATCCCAGTCTTCCAAAGAAATAGAGGCTTTGGCCATGAGGTGCAAGTTCAGACTGCCCAGCTTGTTTCTGAACAGCTAAAAGGTAGTGAGGGCCCTTGGTTTACCTGTGCACCAACATCTCACTCTCAATGTCAACATCTGTCTTTACAGGCTCTCAACATTCTCCACCCACAAGTGGCTACTGCACAGGACCAGGAGCACTACAGCGATAGACCTCAGTGCAGCCACTTGCTCTGCTCTGTCCCAGTTTGGGGTGGCTGCAGCTCCCATTATGCATCTGGAGGCGTTTCACTATTTAGATGACTACCATCAAGCTCAGACTTTCATCCTTGCACAATAAGGATCAGTTTGCAATCAAATGTTTTGGAATGCTTTCTGGCCATTTATCACACAACTAATCTCAGCAACCCCCTTTCAGAATGTTCTAAAAAAGCATTAATTTGTAAGTGTTCTACAAGCATGGTTAGTAATAGGATGTTGAACAGTGAAAACCATTTTCACTTTGATACCAACTATCCTATTCTGACTTCTGAGCATGTTTGGATAGGTATAACATTATCATTTGCATGGGAGACAATATTTAGCAAGAACACAAAACAATAGGCATTGCTAACATTCACCCCGGGTAAAACAGCTTTGCCGCTGTCCAGTCGTATTTCACACTTTGCACACTAAACACTGCTCATTTCACAAAATAGTCACTGCACTGAACTCTGCCTCTGGCAAATGTAGAACAGGACCTATCCAGAACCATGATGTCTTATGCCAAACAAAACCATTGTTTTGTTTTTGTTTTTTTAAGCTAGAATTTTTAAGGTGAAAAAATAGTATTTGTACTGACCAAGCCAGCAATTTTCTCAGGAGATGCTGTTTCATCCTCACTTACTTGGGATCTATTAGTCTCCTCTGCCATTGCAGACAGCTGAGCAGCTTTGACTAGCTACACAGGCTTCTGCATCATCAGCGTGAGGTGGCAGAACCACTCATGAAAGTTGGGGTCCTGTTTCTTGTACAGGCAACCCAAAACAATGCAGGTGAAGGAAATGAAGGTTTACCTCATTTCTTTAGAGAAATAACATCCCCCTTTCCCACAGTCCAGACTATTTCCACAGTGCTTGAGATTCACTGAAAAATGAATGCTATGACTAACACTGAAAAACACTTAAGCTTTCAGCCAAAAATCTTTTTCATTTTCCAAAAAAAAAAAACCCCACCTGAGTTTTTCACTGAAAACATACAGATTTTTCAAGCAGTCCTATTTGTTAAAAACCCCTACGGACTGGCTTTCTGTCTGTTACTGGCTTTCTTCGTCCTGGCCTAAGTACATGGCCTAAAAAAAAATCCATACTACTGCTATGGAAAAAAAGTAAGATTGTGTTAAGAAGAATGGTAAGAAGCATTTCAGTTCCCATTAACTAAATTAATTTAATCACAATAAGAACATGAAGAAAACAATTAAGAAGTTGATGAAACTCCCCTTTTGGCGCTGGAAAGTCCATTTACTCCATTTCTTAATATGTATGAGATGCAGAAGAAATCTTTGCTGGCAGGGCTTCAGTTCAAGATAAAAATTATAATGCTGCAGTGCACAATGGCAAAAGCATTTCACAAAAATTCCTGTTGAGCAATTAGAAAAAAGATGTATTATTACCCTCAAATCATAAGAGTAGCTTGATTTTTACTTCAAAAAGTAATTCAGAACATTTCAAACAACAGTTAATATGCATTTTAAATTAAGCAAGTCTGAGTAAGTTGTGACTGAAAATTTGACACAGCTAATCAAGAAGCTCTCTGGACCACCAATACTATTTAAATGAATTTCCCACTTCTAGGAAAGATTTCAGAGGACTGAGGTGAGGAAAGAACTAATACAGCATCAGCTTTTCAGTAAGTAGGTAGACTGATTTAAATTGACATAGCAGGAAATGGGAAGAAAATAATGAAATAAGCCATAATTTTTGACCATTCCAGGACACAGAAAGCAAAACTAATTGAAATTAATAAAGCTTACAAGAAATAAAACTGTCTCCTTATATTGATCAGCTAGAATTCAAAATTGGTTGAAGACAAAGCCAACACACATGTATTCCTATTACTGATGGGCATTTAAAAGTGTGCCACATGACAGACTGAAGCCAGATTTATACAAAATTAACTGTCTGGTATGAAATACATTGCAACTATGGTTTCTGAATTGTATACATACGTCCAATAAGCAGAGTCATCTGTTCTTATTTTAAAAATCCGTTCTTTACTATAACATTATTTAATATTATTTTTAATAATTGAAATACAAGATGAAATTACCTTTCAAATCTCATCTAAAGATGAAAACGTTTCAAAGGAGAGAAGCAGAGAAAACTATTGAATACAACTGGCCACTTCCTACAAACCAGCTTGCTTGGTTTTCTGGCTGCAAACTGCATTCAAAGGAATGTAGAAACATACAGGGGTTCACCAACAACAGAAGCAACAGGCACAGGGATTATTTATACTTCAAATCTGATGTCACGGCCCAGACTGTATAAAAATTAGGTAGAGTAGCAGTAGGGAGAATTGATACTGTACAATTCTTTTAACAGTCCTGTTTTGCTATTGGTGTTCCAATTAAAAATGCATTTAAATTATTGTAAAGGATCCAAAGAAGAGTGCCACAAACCAAGGATCCAGAAGACTTGAGTCTATTTACTTATTTTTAAAAAGAAAGCTGAAGAGTGACTTGTTCAGTTTGAAAGTGCCTACAGTGAAAACAGCAATGTCACACCATGCACTTCAGTTTAGCAGACAAAAGATCTGACAGCTGGATATGGAAAAGATAACAAATTCAGGCTCAATGTAAGAGGCATGTGTTTATTAGTAAGTAATTATACTTTAAACAATTCGGGTGGATTCTTAATTGTAGGAGCTTTCAAATCAATGCAGGATACTTCTTCTAAGAACAGCTTTAGTTTGAACAAGAATTTGAGGAAGTCTTGGAAACTGCTCAGCAAGAGAGCAGACTGAACACATGGTGTTTCCTTCTGCCTTCTGAATCAGATTACACTGGAACTGTTAAATTTTTCTCATGGAAATACCTCAAAGGAGGAAGATTTAAAAAGGGAAGAGAAGCAGGCATGAGCATTTTGGACACATAGGACCATGCAATACATTTGGGACTATATGGCTGCATTACACCACAACCTGAAAGAAGCATCACCTAGGTACAGCAAGTGTGCAAAATTGCGTCGGTAGGGAGGGACCCTACATTTTTGTACTAGGAATTATGAAATGAAAGCAGAACAGCATGCTATGTTCAATCTAGTGGATGCCAGAAATTTTGCACGCCAGGAGATTGCTCAGCCCAAGCCTACAGGGATACTGTTTCTTTCACACTGTTTTTATCATGACAAAGAAAAATAAGACAGATGCAATGCACCTGAAAAAAGAAATTCACCTTTTTGGCCTTGGTGAAATAAAGGTGAAGATGCCTGACACACTGCAGATAAACTTAAACATGTAAAGGAAAAGGTAGTCAGAAGAGACAGAAACCTGAGAATTTCCTGCTTGAATTGTATCCATACTTTTGTGAACATAAAATTTGCAAACACTGAGGAAATAAAATTGGAAATAGTCTCAAGAAATAAAATTACTCCAATTGATGGCACTCCTTTTTGGGTATAAGGCAATGAAAGTCAAGTTGTCTTGTCTGGTGTCAAGTAAGACCTTTGAACAGAATCACTTGTATCTTAGGACAAGATCTCATGCCACGAGGCTGCTGGATGTTTTGAGCATGACTGCCTAGCTCTCCCTGCAAATCATGTTTGAACAGAAGAAAGACCACATAAAGACGGCCATGTTTTGAAGGTGTTTTGGTTAAAAGCTGGTATACAGATTTAGTTGGAGAATTTTCTTCAAGAGAAGAGCGTAATATTTTTTACTCCAGCAATTCTTTCAAGTAGCCAAGATTCTTACTTCACAATTTCTAACTTCTGCATACACAGCTGACAGGATTAAGACACAGCGTAGGAGTTCACCCTGTACAGACGGTGAGCATAATGTACAGTCATCATGAAGACAACAGCTCAGAGATGGAAAAATCCTTCCAGGTTGTTCATGACAGATCTATGGCAGTGGTCACCCACGACAATATATTTTTAGAGTTCTGTACAGCCATTTCTATGCATGCTCTTCCCAGAGACCCTTTAATTCATAGATACTGTTAAAGCTCACATGACTCTCTTCAGAGAGATACATCATAGTATCACTTTTGTATCTGCACTTTCCCACATGGGCAACATGCTGCTGTGGAGCTGTGTTTAAAGTGTGCTTTGGAACCAGGGACTTTGCAGTTCAACAGCACTAAATAATCCACAAACTTTTCAAGTATATACTTTATTTCATTCATATTTCACAGTCAATTTCTGTAAAGTTTTAGCAAAAAGGTCATGTTCTATAACAGAGGTGTTAGGCTACTGTATTCAGAGCTAGCAACGGGCTTTGAAAGTACAGAAAATACCTACATTCCAACTAGAACAGTAGAATTTCAAAAAGACATAGTAAAAGTAATCAAAAATACCAACATTTATTAAAACTTAATACAAAAACCAGTCTGACCCATCAAGCTACCCCACTTGTAAGTTGTCAGCAACAGCTGAAGCTGCAGCAGGCCATCTGACTGTTTAGACCAAGTTAGAAGCTGTCTTCAGCTAACTTGTTAATACCAAATCTTGCTGCTTTGAGGATCAAAAGAAACTGTGACTTCACTGCTTACAGTTTCCATTCAGAGGCTAACACTTCTGTTCACATTTACTGGGCAGGACTTTCAGATCCTGCCCAGAATCTGGACTTATTCCAGTCCTGATGTAGTCAACTAATTTTCCAAATGCTTTCCAAGCTAACCTATTTTATTACATTGCAGCCAAGAAAGGAAAGCCCTTATTGTTTTAAAGCTTTATCAGGGCTCCCAGGAATAAAGGCAGCTAAGAAAATGGAACAGAATGGTACCTGATGACATATTTATCACCAGAGACCTTCAACATCCTTATTTTGCTATAGATGTTGAGTTAAGGTTTCCCATTACCCAGGGATGTGCTTCCTAAGGAGCCCCAGATTTAAGTATGAGTTCCAGAGTGGATTTTTCTAGTTCAGTAAATACTATTTAAGTCTGGACTGATGCCCAGTAGGAAATTTCTAACCAGCTGCTGAACTTTATTCACAGATTTATTGAACATATATTTATACAAATTACACCAGCAGAAAGGCCCATTAGCTGTAAGAACACCCACTTCAGCCCACCCTCCATACTGTCAGAGAAAAGGTCCATGTGGTACTATAAGGACTATGAGAGATTTCCACCAGATAAGTCTCCCTAAGTCAGAGGGTACTGCCCTGCAAAGCAAGTTTTTCATTCCTTTATACTCTATTAGAGCAGTGGAAATAGAATGAAGAAGTTCACTGGTAGGCTGATTTTTCCTTGTCTCAAACAGCTACGATTAGACTTCATTTTTTTCTGCTTCCCCTTCATCTCAAGGTACCCTGAGCCCATCATCTTGTTTTCTAGGGCAATCGCTTCCTAAAAATACATATTCTGAACTTCAAACTCTCCTCTCTATTCAATTTCTCTAAATAAAAAAAAAAAAAAGGAAGGGGAAGGAAGGACTTATTTCACCTCACACCAACTCCCTTCACCTACTTGGAACTGATGATGGCCCAACAGTGGGGCCTGTTCTGCTGCTGCACTCTCAGAAACAACTATTTGAAGATGGGAATAAGAAGACGCTTGCAGAATACTGCAAATGACTGTCTTCACTTCAAGAATGGGAACATGCCAGCAGAGCACATACAAACTTTTTCAGACCAAGGAATTACACAGACTTTGCATGAAATTCAAGGTCACACTGCAGTACTAAGTACCCATTCTGCCTGGAACCCACCATGCTATTCCAGTCCCATAGCTGGCTCTGAAGACAAATTGTTAATGGCAATGCAACTTTACAAATTTTGGACTCAAAAAATGCTCAAGTAGAGGTCTGAGACAGGAAAAAGGAGGCACAGAAATAACTTGACCAACAGCTGTGCACATTTTTACTACATATTGGGATAAGTAGGGTCTTCGAGGTTGCTATCAGCTTTATCAGATCCTGTTAGAGATGCTTCTAGCTCTGCCCATGACTGTGGAGCATTGTTCTTTATTGCCTCTATGAAAAGCTGTGTTTGGTGCTTCAGCTGGTCCAACTCAGCCTGCGTCACCTGGTTCTGATGAATGAGCTCCTTGGTTTTTAAAGTGATCTCCAGCAATCCTGACCTGCGGAGCACAACAAGCGTGTTCTGAAAGCGTCTGCACTTGCTCTGCTGCTGCAAGAGCAGCTCAGGGGTAGTGCAAATCTCTTCTGGTATCAATGGAGGGCTCCACACTGCAGAAGGCGTTGCAGTCTGTGACGTGCTCTCGCTCTCATGAAGGGTGCACTTTGCTCCCTGCAGAGCTCCAAAAGGCAAAAGGGGAGTCAAACCTGGCACTTTCTGAGCATCGCTGGAAACACGATGAAAACCAGGAAGAGCTGACAGTTTTCCACTTGTCACCAGAGCTGAAGAACTTTGCTGGCTAGAATCCTGAGGGGTCTTAAAGCTAACTGGTAGGTGGGAAAAAGAACTAGTAGGCAAGTCTGTGCTCATCAGTCCAGGAGAAGTCTCCATCTTGGGTGCTTCTGTGCAGAGTCGTTTATGGCAAGTGGTTTCCTGACATTCTTCTAGATCAAAGGAGTGATCTCTTTTGCAGGGCTGTGGTGCTATTTTGGGGTAAGAATTCAGGATGGGCAGGTAATTAGTGGAGTCATTTCTCTTTTTCCCAACAGGGTGAGGATTAATAGGAGGTGGGATTGACGGACGAAGAAACACTAGCTGTGGCTGAGCTGGAATCACTTCAAAGGATGGCTGCACAGTCCAAGACTGAAGCTGTGAGGAACTTCCCTGAGAAGCACAAACAGGGAAAAACCACAAGTCTTACAAAAGTGTCATAGAAGACCATAAAAACAAATTTTAAACAAACAGGTAGACTGTGCCATTTTACTACATTTGATATATACTGTCCAATTAATGTGTGAAGAGTCTTCTATCAAACTCATCCTTCTCTTTTTCTGACAATGGAGTGTAACGCTGGAAATAAAGTTGTAATCCATAATCCTTTTACTATGCAACAGCAGATATATTTAAAAACTATTCAATCTGAATTTATATATGCTTTCCTAAGTGAGGATTACAGTGCAAGCTTATATTGCAAAATGTTCATTAAAAAGTTCAACCCAGACTTGGAGTCAAACTACAAGTGCACAGGAAAGCTGAAAAATAATTAAGCTTTCTGTTATGAAATATCTTAAGAGTCACGGAAAGATTGCACAGACATTTTAGGCTCCCTCTTTGTTGAAAGGTAGCAACTCAAATCTTCTCAAATCTACCCTTATAGCAAAATTTTGAAATGGTTATTTAAGATACAGAACAGCTGTTCAGGAAGTCTGGCAATTTAAAGTACAATACACAGTTTCAGTAAACTTAAAACTACAAAACAGAAAAAAAAAAGGCTGAATATCAAAGCAATGCAAGGAGAAAAGCCTGTGGTAAGCCCAGAGGAGCTAAACTTCATACCTCTGGGGAAACAGTGTGCACTGATAAACCTTAAAAGCATTTTATTTCACGAACAACGCCCAAGGCTTTATTCCCTCCCACAAGCCATACTCTGGAATATAGGGGAAAACATCCATTTTTACAAGACATTACCTCTTTTTCCTCCAACACCTTACTTGAGATCTTCTGGCCAAAACATGACTGCTTTTCTCCAAAGACATCAAATGGTCTAGTAAGAGACACTATTTCTTTCTAAAGCAAAATCTCACTTCTCAATATATTTAAGCCATCACCACTACATTATATAAATATATTGTCAGCTTTTCCAATTCCTTACAACTTGGAACACAACTGGCAGGCCTGCTGAAGGCACAGTTTTCAGCTACCACAAATATATATTATTATTTTTAGTCTATATTAAGTCATCTGAAATCCATATCCTTTCCACCAGCCTCATAAGTTTTAAAGTGGCAAATGCTAACATACTTTGCTAAAGTCCATTCCCCCAGTAAAGGACTTGGAACTTACCAAAAGCAGGTATTACCCACTGATTAGGACACTGAGACTTGGAGATAAGATTCAATTACCTACTCTGACACAATGTTTCTTTGGTTCAGTGGGCAAGATGCTTATGGAATAGGGGTACAGAACAGCTACCTGTAAAAATAAATATTACTACCTTAACACAGAAGAAAGAACATTCAAAAAAAAAAAAGTATCTGGAGATGTAAGGAGTGAGGAAGCATATAAATATTGTAGCTACACAAACACAGGACAGAACATGTAGCCTTAAGAAGCAAGGGTTTGGAGCCAGAAGCTGCCATTCACTGCACTGCTGAACAGTACCAAGCATAGCAGAGCCCCAAAATCATTGAGGCCAAAAGAACTGTGGTAAATGCTTATCTAGCTCTTGGGTTTTTTCCTATCTCTGTTCTTTCTTCTTTTCCTTCTCACATAGCACTCTGCTCTAGTTCCCCTACTCAAAATTTCATTTTCAGTAGAGAAGGCCACTTTGATTTTAGTAACTCAGCAAATTGTGTGTTTTGTTGCATTTTTTAATAAAAGCTAACTTCTTGATGCATTATTGTCACTTGCCTAAAAAGCCTTCCCACTTATTAAGGACTTTTACAAGACTTACAGAAACCTTACCACAATCGGCACTTGCATTAATCACCACCTGATTTTTTTTTTTAGCATCATTACTGTTAGATGTTTACACTGTGAAATTGGGCCAGCACTGTAGAGGATCACAGTGGTTCCAAGACAGAAGGATGATGCTGATGGAAACTGAAACTGGAAGAAATAACCAGCAGTAACTGGATGCTGCTATTTTTTTTGGGGTCCGGCAAGCCCAACTGAGCACTGTGTTGAAAAGACCAATTTAAAAAGACGACCATCTGAACTAACCAGGCATAGTGAAAAAAGGCAGAAAGACATTTCATTATTATTCTGACCTAGACTGGTTGCTTTCCTTTATTGTAGTAAAGCTCTTTTAATTTGACATTATTGTCTTTAATCATATGTAGCTAGATATTACAATGCACTGCTCAAGAGAACCAAATGTGGACATTTAATCCATCTCCAACTTTTCCTTGCCAAATTTCCTTTTTCCTATACTACTGAAGTTTTTACATATATATATATATGTGTGTACGTGTGTGTGTGGTTGGATTATTTTATATTTCTCTCTATATAAGCTCCTTATTATTAGTTGCTGCTTCTTCTTATTTGCAACACAACTGGGAGTTTAACACTGGAATCAGCGCAGGTAATGTCTTAATTTTGGTGCTCTGGGCCAAAGACTATCAGCCTTTGCTGAAGCTAGCCTATTCCTGACTTTACATATAAAAACTTCAGCATTTGTTTAACAGTATTTTGTCCACACATCTAGGAATGTGACTATAAAATAAAATTGTTTCTTGCCAAGATAAAGCACAATGCTCAGAGAACAGAATCACCTCCCCCACAACTGCACAATGTGCTAAATATTAACAGTGAATATTAGGTCTTGCTTGTTGTCATAACAGGTTCAGTAGACAAAGAATCAGGATTTATATTCTTTTTTCCCCTTCCCACTGTATTCTCAGAAGTATTCTAGTAAAGAACACTGAAGAACTTTTGCTCTGCTCCAAGAATGAGTGAGTACAGAGCACGTGGTCTAATAATATGATTGTACTTTGGACTTCTCATACCTTCTGTTAAAATGTTGAAGTTACAGAGGGGGTCTCACAGGTGTGCTGGAGGAACTATACATCACAAGAACAAAGGAGAACATAAATAGGGACTCTAATTGTTGCAATGTGAGCCATCACATGCAGTTAAGTGAAACAAATATTAAAGTAGAAGTACCACAGCTAATTTCAGATAAGGATTTAACTTTTTCATTTATAATGTTCTGGATTGGCGTTTCCCATTGAAGCACTTCTAGAACCTAAGAATGAGGAAACAAACCTATCATCCTACTTCACCATCTTTTTTGAATAAAAACAACAGCAGCTTTCAAAAGCAAATCACCCTTTTCTGTTTGATCTTTGGTGCTATGCACATAACATTCTTGAAGATGTGGTTTTGGGAGGATTCCTTTGAGACAAAGAGATTTAGGAGATGGAGCAGAGTTTCTCTATTTCACATTTCATTTTAGTGATTCCAGCTGCCTCTCAAAAGAACAGAGAATCATACTAGAACTTCTTAAATTACCAGGTTTTTTTCTGGACTGCAACAACACTGCAAAATCTTTTTTTAAAGGAAAAATGTTTTTTTAAAAAATTAAGAACATGCAGTATTTTTCAATCTATTATTTCTTCCTTACCTGCTTAACCAAAACATTTTTCATAACAACCATAGGAGATAGGGCAGGAAAGGAGCTGCTTGTGGTCCTCGGGCATTGCCAAGGTCCATCCTCTGCATTCCAACACAGTGCATTCAGCACATCCTCGGAGTCCGTCTGTTCCATAGCACTTGGGCATTCTGAACTTCCATCTGCCAGATGCAGAATTCAGCTGTTAGTTGTTCCACATGCAACATGCTTACTACTGCCTTTCAGTTCTAATATTCTGCCTTCTTCAGCCAAGTCACAAAGAACAATAAAGTTTAGTTCTGTAATATCAACAAAATTAAAGTTGCTATGACAGCTGTCAGACAACCTCTAATAAAAGGCTCTGTATTTCAGGACAGTTTTTATACAGACATTTTCCCCCCCCAAAATCTATTACTTTCTGCTCTTTTGTACTTGGTCTCCAAGGGACTGCATAGTATCATGAAGGTTGCATAAGTCTAAAAACTGATACAGGAAAGCACTACAGGCTCCAGCACTGCCACATCCATTGTTCGAGATGCAGGCATTTTGTGTCTTGAAATGTTCTATCTAAAACCCAGTGAAGCAGGTATCTTTCATAGAAGTACTTCTTTTCTTGTTTAAAGGTCATCTTTGCACAGTTTTGTTGAGTACTAAAATGGCACACCATGTCTGTTATTTTACTGTTGTTATAACCATTACCCTCAGGTTTATCAGGCTCTACTGACAATATGGTCAGATCATAAGAGACACCAGGCAGCATAATCTAACAATTCATTCATCACTGCAAAGAAAAAGTAATTTTGACATCTCCACTTCTAGACTCTAAAGTCTAAGATTATTCCATTAATTCTAAATTCCCATGCCATTCAAATTCACAGGATGAACTTTGCAATTTGGTAATGTTCCACTTCAAAAAACTTGGGTGTTAAGATGATTGCAGGTAAAACCTATCTTGCATAGAAAGGCTCTCTAAGGTAATGAGACACAGACTGGAAGGAGTTACTCAGATTTGTTAAAGATCACCAATTAAAGCACTGAAACACACAAAAAAGGTAACACAGTGTTTTTCTAAACCTGAATATCCAGAGTCTTTGTCAGATTCAGCTGCTGCCATACTGAAGCGATGGTTGAAGCTCTTCATTTCTGTCACTCTTCCCAGCAATTCCTCATGGGTGTCAGTAGATGACTATTTTGTCTGAGTGTTTCCATAGTGCTGTGGGCAGTTTTCAACACCTTTTCCATTGAGAAACTACAGAAACAATTAAGAAAAAAAAGGACTTTATCTGAATTTAAAGAAAGTTCCATCAGTATAAGACAACAATGGAGGATAGCTGTACATCTCCCTTTATACTGCCAGTAATCTAACTGCAGGTTTTAAGAAATATCTCAAAATGCTGAAAGAATGAAGTTCAGATCAAAAGCTAATGTACCAGACATGTCTTTCTACCCCAAAAAGGTGGAGCAAACTACAAATTAAAGGATACTCATAAACAACATTTATTTCAAGAACTAGAATTACTCAGGGCATTATTTATCTTACAAAAGCTTTGTTGTCCCAAGGGCTGAATTGCAAAACAAGACAGTTGTACTGGGTGAAGCTCTTACAATAAATACAGCTGAACCTGCAAAGCTGCGGTTTTGCTAACACAGTTTGTTTCATTCTCAAGAGTAGAGTAAGTCATCAGAGAAAAGAATGAGTGACCAGTGAACACTCTGGGGGCTAAAGAAATCTATGCTGCTACAAGAGCAACACATTCTGCAATACACTCCTAGGGGAGACACAGCCTTAGAAATGCCCACACCCAGAATGAAAACATTGAAAGGCTGAAACTAAAAGCTATGAAAATCAGAAAAATGTAGTAACATTATGGCCTCCCACACTACATAATTCTCACAACCTTCAGCTGCTTTCTGAAGGTAGGCAGCATCCAGTAAGACTAAGCTTCTGCTTCACTTAAAGAAGGTAATTGAGAAGTTGGCTAACCAAAACAGACAGAATTAAGTGCAGAAATTATTTCTACTATTATTTGTAGAAATTATTTTCCTATAAAGTAACCCACTGAAGTTATGTCTCAATGTTAAGTTTTATATTTAAATTACAAAAACAGGAACTCAGGAGTCTACATCGTAGGCCAGCAGTCCATCAGCAGCAGTATGCAATACAAGCTGCTTCAAATGACATTGCAACAGACATTCTGAAATAATCTACACCAAAATGCAAGTTTCTTCTTCAGGTCCTGACAATTTTGTTAGAAGTGTGCTCCAACATACTGAGTCTTAGCACCAGTATTGGGTTCTGAAATGGGACTATGACTGTCTATTGCAAGAATGATGGAATTATGGTCAGCAGAAGAAAATTTCCTCAAGTAGCTACTTGCATCACTTTTACTTTCCATCTTCAGTCACACGTGCCTGCCTGCTAATAGGTATGGAACAAACATGGTTACACAAGCGCAACCTAGATGCTATCCTTGCAATGGAAGTGGTTTAAATCCTGATCCATGCTTTCATCACTCAACCCTTTCCAAAACAAATATATTTTTTAAGAAAGTGATAAGCAGAAATGCTAATCTAAAATAAAACCCCAAAAAACCAAAACCACCTCAAACCTAAACAAGAAACAGAAAGAGGGCTAGAGATAAAGTAAGAACACCTCATCTGCCAGCTTTGCATCAAGTGAAGCTTTGGGAAGGGCTGACACATCATCTTCTCTCACAGAAAAGGCAAAACATCACAACCACAAGCGAAAATAAACAAACCAGAAGTGCCACTCCCCCGAGCCACGGGCGTGAGAAACCTCCGGCTCATCCCCGGGCCAGAGGAGCTCCCCTGGGCTCGGCGAGTAGGACCTCCGCCGCGCACCACCTTTAGAACCGGGCGCCCACACCGTCGTCCCGGGCCGGCCCTCCCGCTGATCCCACCTCCCAGGCCCACACGCCAGACTCCTGCGGCACGAGGAGAGCCCGCGCAGGCGGGCCGAGCCACTCGATTGCCGGTCCCAAGCCACCGCCCCGCCACACGGCGAGGCGCAACAGGTACAGCACAGTCCCGGGGCCCCAGGGCCGCCACCGCTCGCTCACGGCCGCGGCCGCCGCCTCCCGCCGCGCCGGGCCGAACCGGGCCGGGCCGGGCCGCCCCTCACCTGGGCACGGGGCCGCCACAGCTCAGCCGCGCCGCGCATGCGCCGCACCCGCCCCAGCCACGCCCCGCCCTCACGGCCGCCGAGGGGGAGCGCGGCAGCCGCGCCCCGGGCGCGCATGCGCAGAGCCGGCTGGCCGGAGTGCGGGCCGTGAGGCGGCTCTGTGTCCGTCCGAGCCCGTGAGGGAGCCGGGCAGGGTGAGCCGAGCCAGGAGTTTGGGATGGCGCTGGGCCTCCCGAATGCTGTACAAAAAAGTATGATTCTTCCCCACACAGAAGGTGAGGCATTTGTGCAGCCTCTCTCAGTCCATTAACGAGAGAGGAAATATGAAGAAAACAGCATCAAAAAGGTCTCAAACTTGTCTCAGAGGGAAAACACGGCAAAAAAAGGAATCACAGAATCGATTAGGTTGGAAAAGACCTCGGGTCATCGAGTTCAACCTATGACCTAACACCACCATGTCAACTAGACCAAGTGCTACATCCATTCTTAGATACTTTGAGGTATGGTGACTCCATCTCCTCCTTGGGCATCGTGTTTCAATGCCTAATAATCCTTTTGGTGAAGAAATTCCTTCTCATCTGCAACCTGAACCTCCTCTGGCACAGCTTGATAATGTCCTCTTGTCCTGTCTCTGGTTGCTGGGAGAGGAGGCCAAACCCCGCGTGGCTACAGCCTCCTTTCAGCCTTCTTGTGAGAGTGATAGGGTCACCCCTGAGCCTCCCCTTTTTCTGGGCTGAACAACCCCTTCTGCTCCTCACAGAACTTGTGCTCTAGATCCTTCACCACCTTCATCACCCTTCTCCTAGCTCACTCTAGCACCTGTTTCCTTTCCTGAAGGGAGGGACATAGAATTGGACACAGAATTCAAGTTATGGTTTCATCAGTGCCAAGTACAGGGGAGGAATCACTTTTTCATGTTATGAGTGAAAACAAACCAACCAACTTTTACATGGCTGGGAAGTATAAAATATGTGGATTTGGTTTACATGGACTGCATATAAACCAAGGGCAAATAATAGGAGGAAGTGAGTCCCCGGTTCAATGAAAAAACTAGTGTAGCTACTCATGTTCTGAGAACTGCATAAATGCTACCAGCACCCAGAAATCTGTCAAAATGTTTTGCATTTGGACATGAAAGCCATTTCATTAGAGAAAACTGAAAAGGCTGTGTGGAAGACCTGAGCAAATACAAAATTAATTCCTTAAATAGAAATGGAAAGAAACACTTTCATTGTTATGATGGTCTTGTTGAAGAGCCTGAAATATGCTGATTAAAGAGGTCAACAAGATCTAAGAAATTCCTGAATGAAAAAGAGAAGGACCTTTAATCTCAGCATAGTCTCATAAACAACTTGCCAAATGCAACACAAAAATGTCTGAGGTTACGTGAAATGAGACCGTCATTTTAAAAAATATGGTACTGTTGGGTTCCAGTCCTACCAGTCTGAAATGCTATGAGAGAACACTATTGATGGTCAAACATACACTCTTAGGATGTATGTTTGAGCACTTAAATGCCAGAGTTGGCTCTGATTACATCTAAGTTGTAGTGTGAGATGTGTGATCTCTTGACCATGGATTTGGATCCCTTACTGTTCAGCAGATTTAAGTTCTGGGGAAAAGCATGCTAACAATGCTGTTGTATCATCATATTTGTACAGGCATGGTCCTGGGTTGCCTTGTACGCAGAAACAACACTTACTGTCCTCCCCAGAGGCCGAATTTCTCAGGATATGGAGTATGTGTGGGTGCTCAGTCCAAACAGCTCACCAGAGAGCAAGTAGCCTGTGTTTGGGACAGACAGCCTGCTGTTCAGTTCAGGTGATTCAGAACAGATTTGGAATATGTGATACCAGGCCTTCCTCCAAGGGGCAGCAGGTAGGATAACTGAAATACTGTACTGTTTAGTAGAGAAGTTTTCTTGGATAGTCAAGGTAAACCTCTGTTCTAAATAAATGAAATCTTGTCACCCAAACTGTCATTGAATTAAGTTGACTTAAACTTTTGGTTTATATTGAGCATCATCTAAATTCTTCCTCCTCCAAATACTCAGTTTTTGTAGTTTAAATAATATTTCTGTCATTGCCCCTTCTCTCCCTTTTCATTTCATTTGATTCTTCATTGATCCAAGGTCTCATTTACTGTGTGAGTTGAGTGATTACAATCAGCGGCAACAGGATGTTTTCCTTTTTCCTTGTGTTATACAGTGGTTGATTTGTTTATCCTAAAGGTGAGTGTTTTGACAAATAAGAATTAACTTTTTGTTCACTTCCCTGTTTATTCTGGTCATACAACAGGAAAGGAGTGAAAAGAATGTGAGTGAAGTATGACTCCATGTTTGTTCAGTGTAGGTGTTTCAACACATTAAAAAAAGGTGTTGAATATCTTCTTTCAGGAGAAGATGCAGAAATCATCTTTCATGGCTTAAGAGTGACAAAGGCAAGTTTTTATCTAATTAGGTGGTTAAATAATGTATGCTTACTGAACAATTAATAAAGGTGTTGATGCATAGATTTCATAAATGCTTGTAGGACAAAGAATCTTTTGTCCTAACACAGCAGTAGAAATAAATGTTTGGCAAACCTTGGAACTAAAGCATAGCCAGGTCAGAAGAATGTAGTTTCATATTACACTGTCTGAACTGGAAAGGTTAGGTCTGAAAACACCATGTACTCAATCTTTTTTCTTCATATACTCGCGGCTTTATTTTGCTATTGCAAACAAATTACAATTTAACAAGTACTATATTGTATTAAGTTAGTTTGCAAATAAATAGTTTTATTCATCTCACTTCATTGAACCAGTCTAATTTTTGTGATATTTTAATACATGTATCTTTGTTCCTTCTGTAATTTTAATACATAAATAGAAGAATATTGTTTAAATGATGCCTCATAAGTTTTTATTGGTCTCAACAGAAGAATTCATTCATGCAGATAAAGTGTGTTGTTGGACATTAAAACAATATTAAAACTCAAAATCTCTTTGAAAAGACATTCCATGCATATATTTTGTTAATAATTAATATCTTATTTAATAAATATCAAAGCAGGAAACATTGTGGGATCATGTGCTCTGACCTGCAGTCTATCACAGATCATAGAATTTCACCCAGAAGTTGACTTAACAAGATTTTTCTCTAATGGAAGTACTTTAGTAATGGCTTCTTTTCTTCTAAATTTCGACTTTAGGTATTCTTTTCAAAGTACACATCTTTCATATTGTTATATCCATCTGCAACTTCATCTTTCCCATAAATATATGCAATTAAAGACAAGGCAGAATGAAGGTAATTTAAAAATAACAAATGATTAACAAAGATGGCATATCAAGAATAAAGCACTTTTGATCTCTTACACTCTTCTACACTGTTTTATGTTGGAGGAGAATGAAGGTGGATTTAATATTCCCTTTACAACTTCTAGACTTTGGGCCAACTGAGGATTTGATTTGGGGAAACAGTGCAAAAGAGCAGCCCCAGTGACTACTTTTAACCCTTGCAGCATCAGAGCATTGCAGCAGTCCAGAGTGCTCTGGAGAGCAGCAAGCCCTTCTGTGTTCCCTCACCTCCCCAGCACAGTCATCCTCTCTGTCTACTTTTCTATACAGTGGGTAGGAAGCTAAGGGGTGTAGCAGGATGCCTTTACTTAATCAGCACAATGCTCTCAGGGAGATCTCATTATACTTGTTTTTTGTGGTGGAAGGATCTACAGGATTTGAACTGTTGCCATGGAAGAGCTACTATTTGCTCCAAAGCAGGCTAAGTGTCATGTTTTCCTGGAGTTCAAAAAATTTGGGGTTTATATCTCAGATGTTGGTGGTGGCTTTGTGAGGTTTTTTTTTGTAAGTGTTGAGTTTGCTAAGACCATCTCTACAGACTTTTTAATATGGATTGTAACTTGTCCAGTGTCTTCATTTTTCTAGTTGCATCTTAATTTTGTGAACCTGAGAACTGAGATAAGCATCTTCACATTCTGCGTGGCCTCTGTATGCCTGCTTTACTTGTATTAACCACTGGGTGTCGTGAGTCTCTTTGGATTACAGGACATCGAGAAGGACAAATTTAGTCCAATCAAGGACTGCCTGTGGACTTTTTTTTTTTCCGGGTGAAAAGGCCTTTGTCTAATTTACATAGGATTACAATAAGGAATCCCAAATCTTACTTTAAAATAATATTATTTGTGTAGGCAAATGTGTGATTTTTGGGGCTGTCCTGTGCAGGGACAGTAGCTGAACTTTGATGATCCTTGTAGTCTCCTTCCAACTCAGAATATTCTGTGAGTCTGTGATTCATTATTTATCTACCAAGGGCAACTAATACGAGACAGAAATATTACAAACAACAGCCTAATTCTCTACATGTTTTATTCCCATTACTATTTAGTCATTCAACTGAATGACACCTTGTTTGGCAGAAAAACACTAAGATGTCAGTAGGTAATGAAAGAAATCCTGATATCATAAATGTATAACAGCAGAACCAAGGATGAATTGGTGATGTCAAATTGGTATTTTCTAATTTTTGGGAACTATATTTCACATGGCTGTGTTTGAGATTATGGTTTAGGTAAAGATTTTGGCCTGTTATTTTCATCATTTTTGCAAGCAAATCAAAAGGCATGAATTTGTAACTTTATATACAAGGATAAAAAATGGACTTCATGCAGAAGAGAACTTGAATCTTGAACCTTTGGTACAGACCTGTGCTGCAGAGGATTAAAGACCAACCATATTAGTTGCACATAGAAGGATTACGTTTCCTACAGACTAGTCAGTAGGAGATCATATGATGTGGTAACCCTGATACAGCCCTGTGCTGTGCCTCACAGTATGGACAGAAGAGCCAGGCATATAGAGTGGTCAGAGGCTTTCCGAGAAGCTCAGATGCCACTGTGACTCAGTTGCTTTCCCTGTGGGCTTGTTATGTTAGATGCCTGAGCTAATCTGGTGTGTGGGGGTTCACTTAGTAGTGGTTGAAGCTTTGCCTAACAGTATGATTGTGAAACATTCAGAATTACTAGAACCATCTGAAAGACAAATATAGAACTGCCTCTTGGTTTGCAGGGCAAAGTATGTTCCCATATTATAGGGAATAGTAGTGGGATATATTTTACCTTTAACTTAGAAACCTGCACTGCACTGACTAGCACAGCAAAACTCTGAACATTTTGTGTCCAGTGCCACAGGAATTGTTAGGGCTTATGGGAGCAGATCAAGAAAAATCTGCTTAGTGCTGATTTTTACAGTGGACTGTGTATAATGTAGCCAAATCTGAACAGATTTTTATGACACTAGGAAAAGGCAGTGCCATGGTGGTAGTTCTTCACAGATCTTCAGACCTTTTAAAAAGGTCTTTTAACTTTTTAAACTTGGTTGGTGTAGTAGATCTTCTGAAGAAATCTTGTTAGGAGGATGTCAGTATCAATTAAAATGTACTTTTGTTCTGGACTCATTTATGGACTCTGCTGATGTCCCTAATTACGTAGGTTTGCAACCTATGGTCAGGGAGAAACTAAAAACCAGTTTTTATTTGAAGTGATATAGCAGAATGGACAGAAGATATAAACTGGATTTCTAATCTATGTGCAAGGCTGATTTCTGTTGTGCTGAATTAATGAGGAGCTACTGGGGGCTCACCAGTCTTGAAAATGGGACCACTTGTTGTATGTCTTTGGGAAAATAACAGTTTCTATGAAATGTTCTGACAGTAATTGTCCTACAAGGAGAGCCTTTAAGGAATATCTGTCAATATCTTTGAAAAGCTCACTGAAAGATTACGTAGTCATGAATACAATATTAATCAGTACATTACAAAATTTAAAAGTAACAAAATAGGTATAAAATGTGGTGACATTCCTAATTGAAATACAGTCATTGGTTTTTGTTGAAAACTTTTGAAATCTTGAAGTTTCCTGGAATGTAGAAATACTCTTCTTCTTTTATTAAAATTAATATAGCCCTCTAAATTTCCAACCTTCTGGAACAGTTTTATTTTTACCATATTTCTCAAGTGTGATTGTTATAGTGGTCAGATAAAATGGAGGATTGCATAGTGGGAATAGGAATGCCTGAAAAATGTGTATTTCTGATCCCAAGATAGTTTATGTAATTGGATTTGTGATACCCTGCTGTAATATTGTTTTTCTTTGTAGCATTGCTGCATGGAGAGACATAGCCAGAGAAAGAAACCTGTAATGGAATATCAGAAATGACAGGCATACCCAGGCTGTCACAATCTTGTCTGGCTCTGCTATGCCAACAAATAAACTGTTTCAATAGGGCAAAAGCAAAATGTACTAAGGACAGTTGAATATTTACCAGATGTTATGGCATTTGAGACTCCAGGACTAGCTCTGTGTAGATGTAAGACTGAATTAGATTCTTTCAGTTTTGCCAAGGGCAGGAAAAATCATATCTTGTCAGGGAAGACAGTTTTTCTCTTTTTTGAAGGAAATTCTCCACATGATGGCAGTAAAAAACCTCTGGAATTCAGAGGTGGCTTGTTTCACCTTCAAAAGCCATAGGGAAAAAAACAACCCAAGATGAAGAACTGAGTATGTGACTGACTGAGCTTTTAGATTTGCCATTTTTCTTTTGGTAGGCCTTAAATTCCCCAGATAGTTTTCCAGACAGCAAGGCTATAGCCTTGCAGCCTGGAACAAGGAGAATAGGTCACCTGTCACATTATACTAGGGCACAGTGTCACTCACAGGCATTCCTTCAAAAGATATTTTTGGTTTCTTATGCTGTATATAAATGTGCAGAGGGAGAGGATAAGAAAAAAAAGAGGTTGTGCTTAATTCCTGTCCACGAACTTGTCTCTGCCCAAAGAACTTGTAGTCTGTAGCTCATCATTTCAAGTCACATAGCAGAGAGCCCTTGGATAAGCACCCAGTTTACCCCAACTGGGCATTTGACCAACTTGGTTTGATTGCTGTAACAATGCCAGAGAGAGATTAGTTGTGGAATGAGTTTGCAGTTGAGACTCAGCCTGTCTAGAGTGCTTGGATATCTTGGTGTATGGAAGCACTTAGAGAGGAGTGTATTTAAAGAACCCAGAAGCAGCTGTGTGGCTAAAATTAAAACGCGTTTTTCTTGTATTGTTTTTGCTTGGTTTCCTGTTGCACACTCTGGACCTGTCTTACAAGAGCAAATGGGCAAAGGAAAGGGATGAGTCAAAGGGATGAAAATCAATCCTAGAAATTCCTGCTTTGCTTTTTACAGCATGGATACACCAGATATTTGACATGAAAAGGCCTGTGGCTAAAACAGTCTTTGAAAGTCTGCTCTTTATATTCATATGCCTTTCATTCCATTCTTCAGTCATTTAGCCCATAGATTTCCTTTATGTGTGTGTACAAGGATTGCTGCTCCATTCCTTTCTCCCCATCTTTTCTTCCCAGAACATAGGAGGTGTAATTCTACAGTAGCTCACACCAAATGTGCTACAGCTAATCAAAATGTTTGTAAAAATGTCTAATGTAATATAAGGGGCAGAAAAGTGCTGATGTGTAGGTGAAAGCATAAGGTACAACATACAGATTTATCAGAGCAAGATCTCTGATAAAGCAAGGTTTAAAATATAAACAATGTTTGTTCATAATCAGTAGAGCAACTGCTCCTTTAGCAGAAAGGTAATTTTCTTTGAAAGAGTATATTACTTAGAAGTCTTAGCACAGAAGACATTTAGCAACAAATTTATATTCAGATACTTCTGACATGGAGAATTATTACCCCAGAATACTGTACAGGGAATTAGGAAATAGTTTTAAAAACTTGGTCAAGGTCATATAAGAAATCTGTGGCAGAGTCAACAAAACATGAGAATAGTAAGGGCAGTTCCTGTTCACCACTTCCCTCTCTGATCATGTGCCTTACAGAGATTGTAGAGCCTTGCTATCAGACCAAAAACTTGCTTAGTCTGATGTCCTAAAAGCTGCTTTGAAGCTAAACACAAAACTCCTAAGTTATGGGCAGCTTGGGATGTGATTCTATATTATCTTTTAGCAAAGCAAAAGGACATGTTTATATGTCATAATGAATGTAAAGGAACTATTCAGAGAAGCTCAACTGCTTCACCACTCCACACCAATAAATCCACTTATTCCATCTGCTTAAAATGCCCTGAAAAATCTTTTTTAATAGATTAAAAAAATTTACAAATATGTGTTAAACCATGCAGTTTTCCTAAAGAGTACAACTATTAAGGAGTGAGATAAAATGACCAGCCCACCTTGCCACTGATAAATGGAAAAGTAGAAGTCAGGGGTGTTAACTCCCCAGTTTTTGAAACCACAGGCTGATCACAAGTAAGAAACAGGATTTCATGTGGTTCATCTGTATTTTTTAAAGGGTTTACATTCTTTGTGTATGTGCAGCTTTTCTGTTCATGACAAGGAGAGTTGCATACTGTAGCCTGAACCCCCAGGTCAGCAACACTGAAAGGGTCACATTTGCAGTTTGAATGGTCGAGGTCTACTCTAGAAAAAATGAAACCTAAAAACCAGGGGGTGTTAATAAATAAAACTGAAAAAGTCTGAATAAAATAACAAAACTGAAATGTTACTTGTTTAAATCAACATTCTACAGTCAGCAATCATTCTGGCCAATGTTTTGTGTATTCTGCTGAAATCTCTCAGGAGTGAAAGGTTCAGGATCAGTAGCCCCATTAAATGCTGGTAAGGACTGTGGCTTTCACAAGTAGCAACTTTTTTTTTTTCTTTTTGTGATTATACAGATTATGCATCTCTGGTAACCTTGTACATTTTCTGAAAGAAAAAAAAAGATGGTGATAACAACTTCTGTTTGTTCTGTTTTGCATTTGTTTTTCCTCTTCAGAAACAGCTCAGTTGTGAATGACCCTGTGTGATAAGTAAGAGAAATTCAGTATGCAGTTTTGGTGCTACAAAAGGGCCCACTGGCAATTTCAATGCATATTTCCCAAGTCCTCAGAAAGGTCATTGAGGGTCTCCATTACATGCAGTCTAGAGCCTGCTACAATTTTCTCATACAATTTAATCTGCTGCCTGGATGGCCTCCAGTGTACAAGCAACTGACAATCTACAGTCTTTGGAATTGATTTCCTGGAATTGTGGAATGCCTACTTGGCCTCCAGATGACAGATGTGTGCTGGAGCTCTCAGTGCTGCTGCTCTACAGAGATGAGAGAAAATTTGCCTCATTTCAACATTTTCTGTAAGCTTTTAAATCTTCCTTTAGTCATTTTAGGGATGAAGTTATCATTAAGATATAAGTGTCATTCTGAGTGGGCATCATTAATAAAAATCCTTTGCTTTCTGTAGCATTTATCATGTAGGGACCTTTTTGGGCTTATACTCTTAGACAAACACTGTATGAATTTGTTAACTCTTGTCATAGTCATTTTGCACTTGGGGAAACAAAAATTAAAGGACAGATAAGTGAGTTGCCAAAGTTCATACACCAGGGCACTGTCACCATCAGAAGTTCTTAATCTAAGAGTTTACTTCAAGCAATTAATGTGGATTCATGCTACAGATTCTTGTCTTCACTAGGATAGTACCGGTACTTTATTTAAAGTACATGTTCTTCTTTATAAGCACAGTGTCTGCATTAAGTAGGAGACTGAGAAAATAACTCAAGATTTCTAACAATTTTCCAGTTTTAATCCCAAATATTCTTCCTATTTTTCTTCTCTATATAGCAAATGCTCCTAAATCTGGAGTATAGGTGCCATTCTCATTCTCTTATAGTATATAGAAGCAAACTCCACATGTCAGACTAAGAGTCAGCAGATAAAACCCCTAATGATGAATGAGCATTGGGAAAAGTTTGGGGTTTTCATTGAAAAAAACTAATATGAACAGTTCCATGAGAATGGGTGTTTTTCCTTTGATGACCAGCTACACAGCCAATCTGAAACCTGAGTGATCTGCTCTCCTTTCAAATCTAGAAATGTTTCTTCACACATAGAAATTTGGAACAGAAAATAGTAAAATAGAAATGCTGGGATTCTTAATATGAAACTCCTACTCAACTAATATAGTAATGGATTGTTAAAATGGCTCATTTTGTGGAAATACAAGGGCACACATGGTGGCTTGTCCAGAAAGAGGAAACATACACCTGATGACAAAACAGGGAGATTTCCATTGCCATCCCAAGCTATAAATACCTGTTGTATAAGGCTTGAATTCAGTTTTGGATTTTGTGGGGCAGCACTTTTTTGGGGTGTTTTTTGCTTTGTTTGAGAAACTAGCCAAATGCTGTAGTGTGTGAAACTTCATAAAAACAGGAGAAAAAAGTTTATGTAGACTAAAGCTGGAAAGGAATATAACAGCTTACAGTGAGAGAGCAAGTAAATAAATAAATAAATAAATAAATAAATAAATAAATAAATAAATAAATAAATATTTGTATATGGTGTCAGTCTTGATACAGAAAGCAGAGAAGTAGAGGAAGCAACTAGAGAGGTTAGAGTAGCAGCTTTGTGCTAAATAGGATGTGGATGAGACCATGAGAGTGAAAGAGAACTTGTGTGAACATGAAATGAAAGTATCCATGATCCTTTTGAAGGAAAGGAGGGAGAACAGCAGAGTAGAAGAAAAAGGATTTCAAGAAAGCAGACTTCAGCAAACTCAGGATACTGGGAGATCACATGTCATGGAAGAGAAATTTAAAGGAATAAAGAACTTGAGCCCTTCCTGACGGAAAGCAAACCCTTTGGAATTTAATGATCCCAATGCAAGGAAAGGATAGCAAGTATATAGCAAGAAGTCATCTGGTTAAATCATATACATTGACCTCAAACATGTGAGTCATAGAGCAAATGAAAATTATGTGAGATTACTAGGATTAATATAAAGGAATGCATAAGTATGTGGGGACATAAATCAGAAAGAAAAAGGCACTGAAGTAGTTATAATTAGGAGGAGCAAGAAACCTTTTCTAGGTGACCAACTGAAAAAAATCTGTTTTTATAAAAGACATCACAGTTTATGACTATGGAGTTTCTGCTCGAATTCTGCAAGGAATAAGAGAAAGACAGAGAAACTATTCCACGCTAAAATGAGAGCAAAAACTAGTAATATCTTAGATCAATTTAATGTCTTTTTTGTTTCAGTATTCACTACAGAAGTCTGCTGTAACTGTGTGGCTAATATAATTATTATGAAAAACTAAGGAGCATGATCTTACAGACTAATAAAATTGAGTCTAGCTTATTTAGATCACTGGCCAGAACTATTTAAAGCTGTCAGCAGGCATCTCTGATAACATAGGAGATGCTTGCTAAGGTTCTGAGAGATTGAGAAAGGAAAAACGTAGTGCTTAAAGGATAAAAAAGAAGCCATGGCATTTTTTATCAGCCACTTTGACTGCAATTCCTAAAAAAATGCTAGAACAAATAAAATGGACAAATAATAAAATGAATTATATGTAAACATCTGGAAGATAGCAAAGAAATGGCTGACATACAGAATGGATCTGTTGAGAGCAGCCCTCATCAAACCATTCTGTTTTCCTTGTGCTTTGGGCCAATAGATCTGTAAACAGAAGGGCAGTAATAAATGTTTTGTATCTTGACCCCAGCGGGTTTTCTGACCATCTTTACATATCATATATATGCCACATTTTCCTGAGCAAAGCAAGAAAGCTTGATTTATGAGGAAATTTGAAGAACTGATGGTGTTTAGTCTATGAGAAAAGTCTGAGGTGAAAGGTGTCTAGATAAGGCTTCTAAGCTACCCCAGAAAGAAGGAGAATATTTTTTCTCCATGTTCAGCATAGACAGAACAAGAAATAAGAGTTTTAAAATGCAGCCAGAGAAATTCAGGTTAGGTATTGGGAGGAACAAGTAGAAATAATGAAGCACAGGCATATTTTGTGAAGAGATGATGTCAAATTTCTGTTACTGGGGTTTGTTATGTTCACATTACCTCTGCTCAGAAATGTTACTGATACTTTTGCCCTGCATCAGGACAGTAGATAGATGAGATGAGCTTTCAAGATACTTTCTAGTAGCATCTTATGTCAAAAATTGGCTGTTCTCCAACCTTGTCTGTCTTAATCTTGTGTCTGTGTCAAACTCTTTTTAGACAGCAGTGATGGAAACCAAGCACTTTTCAGCATTCACTTTCAGCATTCACTTCAATAACATTTTGTGAAAAGGAAAGAGATATTCTGATTTTTGTAATACAATTGTCAGAAAGAGCCTCCCTGTATCCATGAAAAGTTGGGGGCAGAAACTATTAGGCAGTTGATATTTAAACCAAAAATAGCTTACACATTTTCAGTGAAAAGTCACCCACCAAGTGTAAGCCATCTTTGTTTTTCCTTTTCCAATGTTTTTCCTCCACAAGCTTTTTAAAATACTGTATTGGGAGCTTCAGATTGACTTGCAATTTAGTTAGAAATTTTTGGCTACACCTAACAAAATTCTGAAAGTTGTACCTGTAGTTCAGGTTAAAATTGTGATAAAGTATCATCTCACCAAAGGACATCACAAGGCCTTAGCACTGTCCTATTTACAAAAGAAGAACTTAGAGCATTATTGTTATTGCCCAGTAACATGGTAAGTCACAGAACAGTGTGTGAACTGTTTAATAAAAAACAGCTTTCAGATCTACAGTGACTTGGAAAAAAATCAGCATTCTTAAAAAAAGAAAGAACCAAATAATATACTTTTTCAGAAGTTAGGCCTTGTTTTGCTTTTATTCTTGTCTCCATTTTTGCACATTAAATATTTGTGAAATAAATATTATAAAACAAAAAAAAATTCTTTATACTAAACATAGTTATGGAACTGGAAGCCTTATGGGTGGAATTTATTATATTCTTAGCCACAGGAGAGCAGAGATGGAGCTAGATGTTAGATGTAGTGAAGGAGAAAATTGGCAAGAGTATCATGTAATCAAGGATGGATTTGATCTGCTATAAATTAATGGCAGATAAATCATTGAAGGTCATGATTAGCAAATCTTGTTTCCATTCTTTAGAGTGTTAACTCCAAGAAGTTGTTCTTTTTTTATTATTTTTAGTAAATGGGATGGTTTTTTTATTAATACAACAAATAGTTATTAGAAGTAGTTATAACTAAAATTCCGTTTATTTTAACCTGGGGTGAGAAAGGGAATACTAAAAGACTTGGTGGGAAAAACTGATTGGAAAGACTGAAGTTATGAAAACAACTCATTTTTCTGAAGTAAAATGTAAGCATTGTCAAGAGTTGTTAAATCTCAAGATAAAAAGAATTCACACTTATTTCAAAATGAAAATTAGTTTCTTCAGAGTTTCTACATCAAATGAATGAAGCGTTGTCTGTTGAAGTAGAAGAGAAAACATGGGTTTGATGATCGTCCAAGTGAGACATCTTCAGTGTCATTGAAAGTTAGCCACAATGAAAATGTAATTCCCTACCCTAGGTCTTCCTGCAGCTCTTCAACTGCAAATTCCTTTCAGAGCATTCTCAATTCATCTTTGAAAACCACAATATGACAGATCAATTGGTGACTGCACCTTAAAAAAAAAAAAGGAAGAAAAGAAAGAAATTAAGTCAAAGTCTTGAACTTGTTAGAAAGTTGCAATCTTCTTTTCTTCTGAAAACATCATCTTCAGTGTAGCACAAAATGAGCAATTTGAAAGTGATTGAAGCACTTTGCCCTGAATACTCTCATTCAGACAGATTTAAATTTGTGGTTTCATAATAGATACTACAAGTGAAGAGACAGAGGAGAAAAATTAAAGGAACAACTAAAAGAATCAACTTTGACATTAAGGCAGATGGTTCATTGCACATGAGAAATGATCCAATAATGGATACAAGTATCCATAGAGAAAAAGGGGTTCCTACTCAATGCTATTGATTTTGTGTCTGAAAAGAAAAGCAAAGAATATTGTGTCCAGGTTGGTATAGATGTTGCCTACTAGTTCAAAAGAAAAGCAGAGGAGGGATCTTTTCATTTGTTCTAATGATAGAAATCAGGAGAATAAAGCTATTTACATTAAAAGTCACTTTAAACATTTCTATGGTAGGTATTCAGTATATACGTTGATGGTACAGTTGTGAAATAATGGAGCATTTCACACCATCATATGGCATATTTTGGGATTTCAAAGATTTTCCTGCAACCATCTATCTCATATTTGTTTGATTAAAAAAAGATGATTGATGCTGCACGTTCTCAACAACATTCAGAGGAACTCCGTGCAAAATTTCAGACCTGATTTTAATTTACAGAAAGATGACTTGCATGGCACAGAGTGACCTAAAAACACCTCTAAGTCGATTTTGCAGCATCCAAGCAGTACCATGTCATTTTTTGGTCAAAGGGAGATCAGATCTAAAAGCTCTCTATACTTTGATAAGAAATAACACAGGCTTTCAAATTTGTGTTGAGCCCAAAGTGTGGTCAAAACACAACAGACTTTACTGCTGAGTTTTGTTTTTTTTTACAGACATGTTACATTTACAAAAGATATTACAATGTGGATTTGGCAGATAGAAATTCTATGGACATGCAAGTCTACAACCGTGGTCACAGGCAAAGAAATGGCACATCTAATGAAGAGCTAGAACCACACAGGGAGAAAAAAATATTCTTTGATTATTTCTAGATTTTTTGTTATTAGAAATGTTATTTTGCCAGCATCATTGATTATTCATACAGTTGCCTGGTTTTTGTCTAAATTAGGAAAAAAGTAGCAGAAATGTGGAATGTTGACTCTAAGCCTACTTTTCTTCTTCTTTTAAGACTAACAGGCTTTGTACATGACATGTATGGGAAGAAGTGATGCCACAATTTATGTCAAAAGACTGAAATCTGGGAGATGAATCACAGTGAATAGATACTCATAATCTGACAGATGTCAGTTTTGCAAAATATATACAGTTCTGTTCAGCAAGCTCAATATGTGTCTGGTGATTCAGATTTATTTGGTTGAACAGTTAATCTCTGAGAAACAATTTTTCAGTATTCTGGAATGGCGTGTCAGAATCCAGCTGCCAAACACCCTGAGCATTCTCTGTCTCTACTCATCTTCCTTCCTCTTGCTGGATCCCCCTTGTAAAGGGAGAAGAAATGGTCCAAAAACCCTCTGAACAGATTAACATGGACTATGACTTTTCCAGACACTGTTATTCTGGAGTGCAGTGGGTATCAGGGGGAAAACTGGTAAAACCTTTTTCCTTGCATCTTAAAGCTGCTTCCTCTTGCTAAGGGTGGGAATAGAGTAGATAAGACAAGCTACCTGACTTAAAACACAATGAGGTAGAAATGATAGTATGGGTCAGGCAGAGGTACAATATTTGTCAGGACAAAAGAAGCACAGCACCAAGTAGGCTTGGTAAATAGAAGAGAAGGGAAGGAAGTTCTTTAATTAGAAGAACATGTAATTAAACCTGAGTCCTGGTGTTCTTTTGCTATCATAAAATATATCAGATATCTACTGGCAAAGTACGTCTTACTCACTTCTAAGCTCTGACCTATATTGCATTTATACTGGGGGTTTTATTAGTGCAGTCTGACTCTGACAGCAGCATGTACTAAGAATTTAAAGATTAGAACCCTATTATTACAGATATCAACATAGGTCCATATGATGGAATTTGCATTCACCCCTAATTAATTATTTATTCCATGACACTGGGAGAGCAATAAGGTTATGCTTGCATTCTAGAAGGTAAACAGACTGTCCCAAGTAATTATAGATGGGTTACCCTGGTATCAATCAATGCCAATAGAATCGAAAGTTATTAAAAATTTGTTTTTTAGAAAAAGAATTAAATAATGGAAATATAATGAATGCCAGTCAAAGTTGATGTACAGAAAATCAGTCTAGTCAGTCTGTTTGACATTTATATGTTTACTAATTTACAGAGAAAATATATATAGATTCTTATAAGGCAGCTGAACTGTGACTAACAAAAAACAACCTAATTCAAGAATGAACCTTATACAGTGTTAACAAAGCACATGCTGCTCTGGTTGAAGGACTTGGAAGACAAAAAAGTAGTTGTTAATTGAGACTTGTTAATGTTAATTGAGACTTGTTAATGTTAATTGTGAACAGAGTTTGCCTTGCACAAGGATTGACACGTGTTATTAGTAGGCTGGTGCACAGCTAACGTTAATCCCTATTTTCCCCATTATTTTAACAAATAAATGGTACTAAGGGCATTTGGTAACATTTGCGGATAATATAAAAATAGAAATAGTGAATAGTGAATGAAGCCAGGGAAGACTTACGGGACCACTTGGACTGGTTGAGTAAGTTATGGCCATTCAAAGGAAGTTATACTGTAACACTGACAAAAGCTGGATCATATCTTTTTATGAGCAGAAATCATGCTGTCTGTTCGTCTACAGAAAGGAGAGTTGTTTCCTAGAAAAGAGTTTCTGAAAAAGATTTCAAGATCACTGTGGACAAATGAGTCAACATGGGTTCCTACTGTAACGATTTGGCAAAAATAGGTAAATTGAATTGGAAATGAACCCCTTGAGAAATCAATTAAATTTTGCATGTGAAATTGGTGCTGAAATCCTGACTAAATATGAGACTTGCATTCTGAAGAGAATGGTGAGCTTTTTGAGTGGATAAACAGCCACAGAAATAATTATGGAGAATTACTTTGTAGTTTGAAAACTGAAGAGCCCAGTCTGCCTATTTCATTTTTTTTAAGAGAAGGGAGAGAGAAATTGTTCAGAAGTTATTTGCTTACAATGTATAAATACTTTCCTGTAGAGAAAATCTGACATTCTAAAGAGCTATTCATTTTAGGGAAGAAAGGCATAGTACAGTAGTACCCTTTGGTTTTGGACCTGGATCCAAATAAATCCACATTAGGAAGAAAACTCAAATTTTTTTAACAGAGGTGGATTGAACTACAGAGCAAGATGGAGATTCTTTAACCCCTAAGATGAAGACTTGAAAGTTCTCTAAAAGAATATTAATAACCTTCAGATCAAAACAGGACTGGGGCTTATTTTCTTGCATTTGTGAAAAATAAGTAAGCATGAGATGAAATTTAGTATGAGATGAAATTTAATAGACTGCCGTATGCTAGAGGTCTCACTAAAGGATTTTAAAAGCCTTTTCTGACCTATGACTTTAGAGAAAAAAAATAGCATTTTACTAACAAAAACACCTCAAAAGAATTTTAAAGTTCTAAGTCATGCATTCAGAAGAGGCAAAACAGAATGTAGGCTTCCTGAACAAATTTTCTCCAAACTGTTATGAAATTGTCCAATTACGTGTTCTTAGATGTTCAAAGTCGTGTGGAAAATGGGTAATGCGTAAAAAGGCACTGCCTGGATAGAGCAGTGGAATAGTACCATGGAAATACTATGTGGTCATGCAATTCTAAACTTATTCTAAGGAATGTACATGAACAAAACTACTGCTGTCATTTACGAGCTTGTATCTGTAACATCTGTGACCCTTTAATGGGGACAGTGAGATCGAAGGGAATGAGAAAGAGGCCAAGGCAGTTAAATAGGAAGAAGATATCCTGAAGGCAGGTCTCTCTGAGATGACTATAGAGTGCTTTAAAAATATTATGGAAGAAAAATCCCTGTTTTAGGGTCTGTTTCTGCATTCAGAGGAATTATTTAGACCCAGTTCCTCTTTTCCTTTGTTCTGCTTTAGATTAACTTGGAAGAAATCTTGAAGGGTATTATGTTTAACTAATTGTCAGATTGATCAGTTACCTTGTTTGTCTAAGCATACTAAGTTGGCTGAGCAGAGCTTGATGGGAGTCTGGAGATGCTGGAATGAAAGGAGATGCCATTTCTCCAAATTTTGTACATGGTTCTCCAGTCTCAAGGATGATGGAAAACTATGACTGAAGAGCTGTGAGAACTCTACATTTTATTTCACATTTTAGTAGGCTGAAAATGCTGATAGAAGAAATGTCATAACTCTCTGAATACAAAGAGAATAAGAACTTAATTTCGGTGATTTTTCTGTGTTCTTAGATGCATATAATGGCATAGGGATGGCTTTTTTCTGACATATGCTGCCTCAGGAAGAACTTAAATGGGTTTTTCTCATGGAATAGTAATAGTAAAAAGAAAGTGATACAAAATAAGAAGCAAATGTAACAAACCAGTGAATCTTCTGTTTACAGTCTATAAACTTGCATTTTATATGTGGTATACATTTTTTGTCTAATAAAATTTCATGGCATAAAACTTAGATGTTCATTCCCTTTGCAACATCTTTCTCCTCATCCTCCTTTCATGAAATAAGAAATGAAACCAATATAATAACTTTTTATTCACATTACATGAAAAAATTGCAAAATCTTGGTGCCTCTAGTAGGAAGCACTGGTGGGAATTATATCTTCTTGTGAATGTTTTCCGGATTTCAGTGATACTCTTCTAATATCACTGAGCCAAATTAGGTTCATGGAGTTTCCTTTATATTCTTTTATTCTATGTTGACCATTTCTTATATCACATTAATCATAGTGCTAATATATGTACTTCTGTTGTTGTGGTGACCTACTGTATTTAAATATGAAAAGAGGTTTTATAAGGTGCAATTGTGGTCTTCATGATTTGAGAATTAAATGCAGAACAAAGGTAATTACATTCAGAGGACAAGGATAGTACATTCAATGGGAATAATGATAGGGTAATAGAAATTATTATTGCCAGTGTGTAAGAATATAGAAAATTTAGAGTTTTTATCTGAGAAAACAGGGAACCTGTATTATGTGCCAGAAGGAACTGGCACTTGAAATTGCAACTCCACTAGCAAGGATTTTTAATTAATCTTTCAATTCTGGGGTGGTACAATGGGATTGGCATATATAAAAATTTGTTTTTAAAAAGAGAGGGAAAAGCTAGAGGATTGTTGTTTTGACTTTGATGGTGTGCAAGGTCTTAGAAAAATTTGAAAGGAAGGAGCAATCAAGATCATGGAAGTAGAGGCAAATAGAGAATGGGATAAAATTTGAGGTGATTTTAACAAAAGTAGATCATGTCAGATAAACCTCATCTTCCTCTAATAGGATAAGGGTTTTCTTCAAAAACTGCAGTGTAGTGGACCCAATATATTTGGCTTTAAGCAGAGCATTTGAAACTGTGTTAATGGAAATCTTTATTTAAGCAGAAGAGGACACGATTTGGAATAAAAAGCTATCTGAAGATTTACAGTGAGGTTTTTTGAAAGAGAGGTTGCAAAACCACAGAGGATTCATTTATCGTATTTTTCAAAATTCATCTTGTGGCTAATTCTTTTTACTCATTTCACATTAATGACCCTAATTCAAAACCAAGTTTGTGTTCATGAAATTTGGAGGTAATGGAAAGTTAGGAGGTATTAGTAATATTGAGGAGAATCTGCCTATGAGATAGGAAAAATGACATGACAGTCAACAGGAATCATCACAACGGGAAAAAAATTTCATGCTGCAAAGTCATGCATTTTGGACCTTCTGCTGTGAGCTGGAGGCTCATTGGTCAGCAGGCATGCAAGAGGTTAAACCTCTGTGTTTAATAAGATAAATGCTGGTAGTATTCTTCAGCCATGAAGAAGGCATTGTAAATGTCAAGTGATACAATTAAGACAAAATACGTCTCATCTGGATTACTGGTATCAGACTGATTTTCTGTACTGGAAAAAAAGTGAATTTTAACTGGAACAAACCCAGGAAAGGTCTTCAAGGACTTTTAATGGAATGGTAAAAAAGTCTGTTGAGAGGAGATTACAAGAACATGGCTTGGTTTGGCTGACCGAGAGGAAGATTCAAAGAAGATATGATTACTTTCTAGAAATACATTTGGGGGTAAATAACAAGTAGGGAGAAGAACAATTAAAGTTAAAATATAAGATCAGATGGATATGAATTAATCAATAATGCATTTAGACAGGAAGTTGAAAGAAGTTCTCAAGCCATCAGAAAAATGAACTTCTGGAACTGTCTCCCAGACACAGTAATGGGTGCAAGGAGTCTTAATGGCTTACAAGGCGAAGCTTTGTAAATTTAGAGCAGGTTAGAGATGGTTGTGAAGTTCAAAAGCAAAGCTTGTGAAATGAGGCTTTGTCCATTTGGTTTTCTGTCATTCTTGTGAGAGCAGTAAAGGAAGGTTTGCTCTCCATGTACAGCTGTGTCAGGAAGTGTTTAGTGCCACAAGCTTTGCTGGAAAATTATTAGGTAAAAGAGAATAAAGCCAAAAAAGCTGACACTGAGATACAGAGGCAGAAGCAAAAGGAAAAGCTAAGTACTGGCATGGTTTCTGTCCTGTGGATATCAGGCACGTCCAGGAAAGCCAAGCGACTGCTCAAGCCCAGGTTTCAGTACGGGCTCCAAGGGCTTCTATGGCTCATATGTGCAAGGACAGAGGATTGAGCGCACCCATACCCACTTATTAGATAAGGTTCCTTATCTCTTGCTGGATCATGAGTTTTCAGTAGTAATTAATTGTTTCAGTAGTATTTAATTGTTGTATTTAATTAATGTATCACATGCTTCTGAGTTTCCACTCATTGCCTGAGGAAGAGGAGAAAAATGTATTGTTTTCTTCTCTCCTTTCTGGCAGTGTAATTTCATTTTTGAAATATTTTTCACTCTCCCAACTTTCTCTGCTGAGATTGGCCATGAGATGAGCTTTGAGGGGATTCTAGTTTTGCTGCACCAATTTCAAGTAAGAATGAAAATTGTTTTAGTGGTCAAGCTAGCAAGGATCTTCTTGAGGGAGCAGAATGGGGTGGAGGGTGCCTTCCTTTGTATGAAGAGTGTTTCACTTTAGTGTCATTTGAGTCCAATCTAGCAAAACCCCTGTCATTACAGGGGTCTCAGAAGTGACTTCTGGAAGATGGAAACTCTGCACGTTCTTGTGCCTGTAGTGTACTTCTCCATTAGGCTTTCCAGGATTGAACTGACACATGATATTGATGTGATTCAGAAATACTGTTTTATTGATGAAGTATAAAACCAAGTTCTTGTTTGATTTTATTACAGTTTGGTAGCATATTTCTCAAGATTTGAATTTTTAACTACAGCTTTTTGATGAGTTACCAGCTGACTGACTGCATTCCCTCTAAAGTTTGAACTAGGCATGATATACTTCATCACTCCCTGAACTGCTGTTTAGTACTGGTGGATGCTTTTCTGCATTTGAGAGTTTGGATGCATTTAAATTATGGGGCAGATAAATTTATAATCCTTATCATGCTGTCTTGCAGAGAGCAGTTTCTAAGACACATTATGCTGAGACATTAACATTTATCATCTTAGATTTTTATTAAATTATTATGACTTTACTATTAAATATTATATCAAGTATAAAAACATATCCTGCCTTAGAAGGGGTTGTAATGATTAAACTCCAAACCAGACAAATAGTAAAGGAAAACATTAAGTGAAGTAGTTCACATTGTAATTTAAGACAGATGAATATTTTTATCTCCAGAAAAGAAAAATGCAGGGCAAATATCAGGTATAAGGAAGAACTTAAAGGATAGGGACAAAAATATTACCTTCTACCACTTTCTAGCTTTTACAGAGTTCTTGAAGTAACTCAGCTACTAATAAAATATTCAGTCTATTTTTAAAATCTGAAATAAGTTACCACAATATTCCAAATATTTGCATAGAGGTAAATATTGTACCTATGTATAAATGCTGCTGTGAAGGATACAGAATTTACAATCTAAATTCAATTAAACCAATTTATTTATCAGAAACTTTCTTTTCAGATAGCCACATTAGACATTCGTATTCAGAAAAAACCTTTCTGATGGAAGAAAGAAATTTGTGCATTATAAGTTATTAAAAAAAAAAATCTTGAGGGTAGGTTCTTGACATTTTGACCTTTCTCAGTGTGGCAGATGCAATCCCAGTGTTTGTCTTTCCAGGACACAGATATTGCCTTCATGCCATTAAAAACTGTTAATGGAATATGGTGTTGAAAACCTTTCCCTCGGGGATCCAGAATACATTGTATTCAGGGATATAGTTCTTAGCTTAAGAACTTTGTCTTTCAAGCCTCTCTACTTAAACCTAAAAAGATAGGATGTTGGTGTGGCCAATACAGTGTTTTTCATGGAATCTTTCAAAGGAGGAATTCTCTTATAAGTAAGACTGGAAGAAGCCATAGGGAGGCATGGCCACCTCCTTGGCTTATAGGTTTAATTTTTAGTTTCTTGCTCCCTTCCCTGTGAGGAATGTACTCCTTCTGCCCTCTACCCCTGATTTGCTACTTTATAGCCTCCCCTACTAAGAAGAGAAAGAGCTCTTCTTTCTACTAGTCTAGCAAGTCACAGCTGTTAGTTCAATCAGCATGGAGGAGCTACTTTCCTGTTCTCACACAGTGGGAGAATTTAAATGCAAAGTGAACCAGGAAGCGGTTTATGTGTGTTATCCCTGACACTGAACTGCTAAGGGGTTTCCAGTGGCAGAAGTTTTGGTTTTGTCAGAAGAAATGAAGGAAAGTAACTCCTGTAATAGGAGCAAAGAAAGGAAGAGAAGGTGCTCCAATGGTCTGTTGGATCTGTTGATCTGTTTAGTCAACAACTTTGGATCCTATCTCAGGGACAAAAGCTTCTTGCATCTAGACTGACTG
The DNA here is from genome assembly GCF_963513975.1 of Fringilla coelebs. Taxonomy (NCBI): domain Eukaryota; kingdom Metazoa; phylum Chordata; class Aves; order Passeriformes; family Fringillidae; genus Fringilla; species Fringilla coelebs. The sequence goes on from NC_140034.1 coordinate 22,284,311, forward strand.
GATCATTCATCTATAGCAATGTGCCACTTAACCTGGCTGGCCAAGATACCATCAGCTGATGTCTTTTGAGGTACTTATGAAGAAAATGTCAAATAATCAGTTACTGCTGCCTTATCATCTCTAGGAAGCATTTTCTCTAGACTAAATGAGCGTCCAGGAAAATTACTGCTTTGTGTAAGGGAAGGTCAAGTTCAAAGACAACTTTAGGTCACCAAGTTTCTGAAATCGATAGATCCCATCTTGCTATCATAAACCCCTCAGAGTTGAGGGCCTAGCTTTTGGAACTCCACTTAAAAAAAGTCAAGTTTAAGCAAGAGAAAACCTTTGAAGCCATTGTGGATCATTCAGGTAGCTCTGGAGTTCGCCTTCTGACTTCCATTTTCTTCCAGGCATTCTGTAGCATGGGCTATTGGTGCTAGAATTCTCCTCATCTATCACCCATTCCTCTGGCAGGAAACTTTGTTTCTATACCTATCAGTGCATAGAAATTCAAGCATTACCTTCTTTCAGGGGAATACTTCTGTATAAGATTTTCAGACTGGCTTGTGACATGCCTTGCAAGTATATTTATAGTCAGGTATGCTTCACAGCAAGTGATCAATTAAAACCTTCTCATTTTTCCTTAGATACAGAAAATAGGGAGAGTTTTGACATGGGGAAAAAAAGAACCAAAGCAAGGTCTTTATTTTGTCCACCAGGTGTGTACTGTTAAGTCTAAGCATTCTGTTTAAAGCTTTAAAAGGTGGTATTAAGTTTGCCTTCTAGAAAACAAAAAAGTGGACGAGTAGAAAGAATTGGATTGGTGGAATTGATGTGCTGGCACCAGATGCCTTGTGTTGGTTTGTTCATTGGTTTACTTCATCAATTAAAAGAATGCGGATCCGTGGGGAAAAAAAATAGCATAGAAGTGAGTGTGACTTTCATTTCTGTGTCACAGCACACAGAGTAATTTTTGGAAAGTGGCAGGTTCACCATTCTTCTTAGACTTTTCCTAGTTTTGATTTGTTTAAGGCACCACTTTCTGACCACTGGTTCACGGAGCATTGTGCAAATTGAGGATTGTCTGCATCAAACCTTCTTTAGACAGAAAGCAAACATAAGGAAGATAGGAAAAACCAGAAAAGAATTTGTGAGAGAACAAGGCCCACCACTACTTTGGGAAAGAAAATGTTAATAGGAATCTTAGTTCATATTCTAAACAAAGAATCATTAAAGATTTCATTCATTAAAGATTCATCTAAATGTGGTGGCACAGATATCCAGTACTGTCTCTTCACACAACCATTTGTGTAGCTTTTTCAAAGACAAATTTATAAAAGCCTTAAAGGAGAGATAATAGATATTAAACTGGGTGGGAGAAGATGGGCAGGAATGCATAGCAATTCCAGTGATGAAATTTGTTCCTTTCCCTGTCTCCTGAGTTGTTCAGTCTAACAACCTTCCGGTCCACAAACCTAAAAATGTTGCCAAATAGCTGCAGAAAAATAATTTCCAGAGAAGGGTGGCATCTGATTTATTTCCTGCATCCTATCCTGTCTTCTTGTGGTTTTGGCTGCAAGATTGCAAGTCTAAAACTGAGAGAAGAGTCATCAGCCCTTAGAGACAGTGTCCAAACAATTGAACATGTTTGGAGGAAAGGTTTATTCTTTGGCTCTCTCAATACTTGTAGCTGCCAATTATTGAGTAGTTATGGCCAGACAGACCCGCTGTGGTTCATGGCTGGCTCTCAGGTTCAGAAGTATCTGGAATATTTCAGTGAAATCTAGGGAAGTGTCCAAACATTTCCTCAATTTTCCTTTGATATTTTGTGCTGCTGATGGCCTTTAGACATGATGGTTTCTCTCAGATGACATTTCTGACTCATCTCAGAGACTGGGCTAGTATAAGAACTTAAATAAAGAAATGAAAATTCCTTTTCTGTTCATGTGAGAAACTGGATTCACTGAGATCTCTTCAGCCCAAGGCAGGCAACTTTCAGGAAGAGCTGAATGCCATTGAGTTCACAGCCTGCTTTCAGGTCTTGAATGAAACTTGGCTGTTGCGGGAAATCTTTCCAGTTCTGAGATTAACAGTAGTTAGCAGTCCTCTTTTAGAAACTGGCTACTTTCAAAGACAGCAAGAATCTGTCAAATAAAATCAAGAGAGAATGCAAAATACAAACCCCTCTTGCCATTCTCTCTCTTCTTGCCCTTCTAAAATAAATCAAAATTGTTCCTGATATCCAAAGTTAAAGACAAAGTTGAATTTAGATATATTTGTATTTATTATTATGAGTGAGAGATCTAAAGCCAGAGAGGAGATGGTTTTATTTCTCTCCTGATGATCCTTTTTCTTGCCTTTTCTTTTAGTAATTTGTTTTGAAAGGTTCAAAAGAATAAGAGTTCTGACCAGAAACAGAACCAAAGTCTTGTCCCCTTCTGCTTCTGGTATCTTTTTCATGAAACCCTTGAGATTAGCTCAGTTGATGAGAACCTGGTACTAATAATGCCAGGGTTGTGGATTTAATTCCGGTATGGGCCTTTCATGTAAAAGTTGAGTTCAATTATCCTTGTCCTTTCCAATTCAGAATATTCTGTGATGAACTGCCTTTATCTGTGAAAAAAACCCGTCAAGAGTAATACATGACTATTGTGAAAATGTCAGTGATAGAAGACATTGCCAAGAGAAAGAGTTTCAATTCCTGTATTCTTTTCCTAAAGGCATGCACACACACACTACATACATGTATATATATATATACTGAATTTAAATTTAAATTTCTGCAATTAGGACAAACACCTCAGTAGAAGGAAATTCTGCATGCTTTACTAGAAAATAGTGATGCATCCTTTCAATATTGAAGATGAATTTGGGTCTCCAGGCTTCTGAATCATCTCCACCTATTTCTCAGTAAGACGAGAAAGTACATCATGTTCTCAGTGGTCTGTGACCATTGCCTTTCGAGTTGCAATCCTTCAGATCTTCATTAGTCCTTAGACTATCATTAAATGCTTGGCAATGGTTTTATCTTATCTTTGTTGTTAATGTCTGCAGGTAGAAATCTAGAGGACTTGCTTATTAGAAATCATTTTTACAGTAGGGCAGTTCATGCCTTCTGGGAAACATTACTTTCAGAATCTCCATCAAAAAAAAACTTTCTTTAGCCCCACTTCAGATTCAGTATTCGACAGAGGCCACTTGGGGTCTCAAAAGGGCTCTAGTTTATGTGTGCTTAGACAGCTTCTAAAATTTAGTGTAGGCAGAAGATCAAGCTATGTCCACAACAGAATACACAGATTACATTATTTTGTTAATTTTATACTGAAGAATCTCACATACTTTGGATATGATCTATACAAGAGGAAGAGTTTGAAGTACAAAATAAGCATTTGAAATTTGGACTTGATGCATTTTCCATCAACACATCAAAGACTGGATCCAGTACTGACCAAATGTACTTTGATGAACGTGTTCTTCTTTTAGCCTGTTCCAAAAGTCATGATTGGTTTCCAATCAAAAAAACCTGAGTAACTCTTAAATAATAGAATCATAGAACCCCAAACTGGAAGGGGACCTTGAGGATCATCTGGCCCAAACTTTTTTGGCAAAAGGACGGTCTAAACAAAGTGGCCCAGCACTCTGTTTAGCTAAATCTAAAACTGTCCAACACTGGCAAATCCACAACTTCCCTGGGGAGACTGTTCCGATGGTTGATTGTTCAATTGTGAAAACTTTCCTCTTGTATCCTACAGAAATCTCCTAAGGATTAACTTGTACCCATTAATCCATATCTTTTCCATGGAAGCCCTTGAAAAAAAAGGAGTCTCCATCTTCTTTGCCCTGTAAATACTGGCACATGATGATAAAGTCTCCTCTTAGCCTTCTTTTCTCATGCTGAACAAATGCAGCTCTTTAAGAGTTTTCTCACACAGAAGGCTTCCCAGCCCTTTGATCATCTTTGTGGCCCTTCTCTGGACCCTCTCCAGCCTGTCCACATCTTTATTTTGTATAGCAGGGACCAAAACTAAACACAGCGTTTCAGGTGTGTCCTGACAAATACTGAGTGGAGTGGGATGATTAATGACTTCTTTATCTCTGCTGCTGATGACCTTTTTGATGCAGCCCAGCCTCCTGTTGGCTTTCTTTGCTGCAGCAGCACACTCTTCTTTCAGATTGAGCTTCTTGTCCACCAGGATTCCCAGACTCCTTTGACAGAGCTGCTTCGCTGCCCAGCCCAGGAGATACCAGCCTGTGCTGCACTCCTGGATTATGTTTTCCAAGTGCAAGACCTTGCACTTGTCCTTGCTGAACTTTCTAAGGTTCTTCTTAACCCATTTTTCCAGTCCATCCAGACCTTCCTGCAGGGTTGGCTCTCCCTTCTGAAGAGTCCACTTCCCCTATCAGTTTGGTATGATTGGCAAACTTTGGCAGAGTACTCTGGACCCCATCTTTCAGATGCCTTATGGAGATATTAAACAGTGTTTGGCCTAATATCAATCGCAAGGGAACCCACTTGTGTCAGATTGCTGGTTTGAAAGGGAGCTAATCAGCACCAGCCTCTGGGTGTCACCTGTTGACCAGTTCCCCACCCACCACACAGATCACACCAGTTTCTCTAGGAGGAGGCTGTGGCAAACCATTTCAAAAGCCTTGGAAAAATCCAGGTAGACAATGTCCACTGCTCACCCCACAGCAGCCAAACAAGTTACTTTGCCATTGAATGTGATCAGGGTTGTCAAGTATGACTTGCCCTTGGTGAATCCGTGCTGGCTTGTCCCAATCACGTTTCATCTGACTTGTGATATGCCCCATGATAATTTCTTTCATAACTTTCCCAGGGACTGAAGTGAGACTGATGGGCCTATAACTTCCTGGATCCTCCTTTAAGCCCTTCCTGTAGATGAGGGTGACATTAGCCTTCTTCCAGTCTTCTGGGATGTGCCATGGTCTCCATGACTTCTCAAAGATTTGGAGAACAGCCTTGCAATGACATCAGCCAGCACTCTTATCCTGGGGTGATTATTGGCACGGTCCATCAATTTGTGGAGATCAAGCTCCTGTAATAGCTGACATACCAACTCTTTCTTTACTGATGGTAGGTTTATGTTTGCATCAACCTGTTTTTTTGTTCCCAAGGCATGCACCCCAACGATGCTGGTAAAGACAGATGTGAATAAAGCATTGAGAACCTCTTCCTTTCCAGTGTTGGTGACAGATTCACCTCTCCTTTTTAACAGTGGCCCAGTATCTTCCATCTGTTTCTGCTTGTTGTTTACATACCTGAAGAACACTTTCTTGTGTTTTTTGACATTTCTGGGCAATTTCAATTTGAGCTAAGGTTTTGCTTTTCTAACAGCACCTCTGGACATGCTGGGAATGCTTTTGCAGTTCTCAATGGGTGTTTTCTTTTCCATCTCTTGATATGCTTCTCTTTTGGTTTTGAGCAGACTGAGAAGCTCTCAGATAAGCCAAGGGGGGTATTGCTCTGCCTACTTCCCCTACTTTAAAGGGTACTGAACTGTTTTTGAACTTCCATATTTCTCAGAAGAAAAATGCCAATGTAGAGAAAACTTTGCAATCAGTACACTATGGCCTGCCATTCACATTAATCAGCTCCCATTTCTGTCAGCCAGGCTACAGTGCTCCTTTGTGCACCAGGAAGATCTTACAGCATCAGTTTCATGGTAAAATATGTTCATTCTCACAGAGTTTTTCCCTTGAAAGAAAAAAAAAATTGAAGACATCCAATCCTGGGCTTTAGGAATCAAACATCATCAGAATAGGCTTATCCAGACGGTATCTCTCATTCCAGGGCAGTTCACTTACCAGATTTGTGCCCAGAAGAGCCCCTAGAAATTGTGACATCCGCAGCATCTTTCCACTGCAAAAGTGGGAGGACGTTTCTACCATAGCTCTGGTTTGCCAACAGCTCATCAAATGAGATTTATGTCTTCTGGAAGTGTGGTAAACATGCACATTAACAGAGCGCTTCCACATTTATTGCTGGAAGGAAAAAATATCATCTTCATTTACTTCAAGAGAATACTTGAACCCCAAGCTGTTTCTGCTTGCAAAATAGAGAAGCTAGAGCTTATTTTCCAGGTTCAAAAGACAGACAAAACTGAATCAAAATGTAAATAACCAAAATCTCTCACTCCTTCTAAGATTCTGAACAAGGAAGCCAACTCAGTCTTCCATAACCAAGCTATGAGAAGAACCAGTATTTGACAACAGTGCCTTACCTCTCCCTGGTTGCATTCTCCACTCAGCTCAACAATCAGTTTTAACTTTGCTTAGTCTGAGCTTCTTTGCACAGAAATTGCACAGGAAACTCCTGGCTGCCTGATGTTTTCAGTCTTCCAATTGGATGTCTGCTAGTTCAGAGTAGGAAGGGATTCTATAGAGCAAAGGAGTTATACCTTCACTAATCATGAATCTCACAGGAAAAGCTTCAGACTAAGTTATTAAGGCTATTAAAATCACAGATATGAGGTAATACTTTTATGAATTAGATGCAGATTAAAATGCAGAACTGTTAGATTTTCCACATGACAAAAGGTTAATCGTGGGGAACCACAAGGTACGAGACTAACTACTCCTATTGCATGTAATATATTGAGCAGTTACTTTAAAAAGGGGGAGTGAACAATGAGGTGGCAGATACTGCAGATTAAATGAAAGCATATCAGTAGCTGGAATTCATACCCAGCTCTCCTAAGAAATCTCCCTGATCCATTGCATTTTTTACCACAGCAGATTCTTTTAGTCCTTTTCACTGTATTCATGAATGTAACTTGGACAATACAACATCCCAGCAACCTTATGCTTCCCATTCTACTGAGTGGGGTTTATAGCTTTTCATTTTCATTTTCAGCCTTGAGCTGACTTGTAAGATTGAATCCATGTCCCAGCCTGCAGACTGGAAGCACTTCATTAGTATGCAGGGCAGGTACTGAGGGAGGCTGTCTCTATGCGACAGCTCTCAAGCCACTCCTCTGATTATTATGGCTCATAGAAAAGAGAATGCAAGTGAAATGGAAAAAAAAAAAGTGAAAAAAAATCACTGCATTTTCAGATATTAAAAAAATGGTATAAAATATATGGAAATATCAAGTAAGAGAATGTATCTGGTTCTGTATTAGCTGCCAGTCATTCCTCTGCTTAATTTAAAAGCAAGTGTCTGTTAAAGATGGTCATAAGGGAAGAAGCCAAACTTCAAATACAAATTACCTGTTGAATTTATTATGGACCCTTCTAAGGGAGAGCTTTTGACTTTAATATGAAAAGCATAGTAGCACCGAGTAATAATCCACTCTGTTGATAATTTTTGTGTTTTCTTGTTGGGGAGATGGCTTCCTATTAAAGATAGCAAAGCTAAGCTCATTGCAAAATGTCTGCATTTCCTCATAGGGGAAAGAACAAGGAAATTATGGAAAGGTATTATTATGATTTACCTGGGTTTTTTTAGGCAGCATAGGAAACTCTGGGGAAAAAATACTACCTTTGACTGTTGTCATTCATCCTGGTGATAGAAAAATATTTCATAAGTAATCAGATCCTCTCCCCTTTTTCCAGTTACATATATCCCAGGTGGCTGCTTATTCATGGCTAAAATATTGCCACTTCTGGGTGGGATCATTGCAGCTGTTTAACAATGGATTTTTATACTATACAATAGTTTCAGGGCTGAAAACTACAAAAGGCAGCATAACTAATTTCTTCTTCAAATGAGATTGTACACTGTAACCACCTTTTTTATGGTAGTTACCTTACCTTGTGCTAGAGCTCTTGTCTTACCCTCTAAGCCAGTGGTTTGCTTAAGAAAGTTCAATTATGCCATCTTCTTCCTCCCTGAGAACCTACCTTAACAGTTAACTAACTGGTTGAGGTAGGGACAGTGCTTTTCTTCCTGTTGGCTCTAAGCCTTTGTGCTGAAAGGAGCCCAAGATTTATGGTTCCAGGGAAATGGCAGACAAGAAGGGGCAGGACTCGCTAACCTGGTACTCTGAGTTCTCACCTTTAAGATGCAAGCCCTGGGTTCAAGAGCATTTCACATTTCACTCCCATTATGCATTGTTGTGAAGCTCACCACAAATCCTTTTTGAGATTCTGATTGGGGCATTTAATTTTCTGCTGGCACAGTACAGAAAGCTAAGTTACCTAATCTTTGAGGTCAGGCAAATAAAATGAGTTGTTTCAATATGTTTTTTTTGTTGGGTTATTTCAAAGTGCCTATTTTATCCGAAGAAGAACCAGGTTTTGATTTTGGAAAATTTACATAGCACAATAATTATAATTTATTACTAATTTTGATGGTACTCAAACACTGTCACACAGTAAAGGGACAGACAGATTCTTTTAGGGACCCTTGGCGCAGTGATGATGGCACTAAACTGCAGTTACAATTAAAACTTTTTTCAATAAATATTATGGCTAGAATAGCACAGAATTTGTTATTAGAATTACATAGGCTTTCTACAAGCAGAATCAATATAGTACAATTTACAAGTAGCTCAACACAGAATTTATAATAAAATTTATGATTTCGGATCACCTAGACCCTAGCTTAACTTTTCATTTCTAGTCACCAAGACCTCTGCATATCAGACTAGATCTCAACACACATTTTCCAGTGTCAATATTAGCAGTATAACCTAGACTCAAAAATCATATAAAGAGTCCAGGTCACTTAATCCTTGGAGGCAGCAAATGACTGGAGACATCCTTGGCCATGGGAGGGTCACAGGTCTCACTGCCTATCAGCGCTTCTTGTCCAAGTTCTCCACTAAGGACTTGCAGCTGCTTGATTTTGTAGACAGTGCTCTGTATGCTGTTGGGCTTCCCTATCCTGTGACAGTGTCTGGGACCTGGGACCTTCCCGGCCAGTCAGGAGGGAAGTAATCAGCTGGGTGCCCAGGAATCTTGATACTGGCAAGAGGGGGAGAAGAAATCTCCCCCTCTGTTTGCTTTGTGTACTTCATTCACAGGAACTTCAGGCCCTGATAATGAGGGGAAAGGGAACTCATACACAACTCATTCTGTCACAGAGAATGACTTTTCCTGATAAAATGGTGCTAGGTATGCTAACCATATAAAAGGAGTCTTGAGCAGGGTGTACCAGTCACACACTCCTAGAAACATGAAGTAATTTTCTATCTCTTTGAGATAAACACAGGCAAAGAAAAGCCCTAAATTCATGCATCATGAAGCACTTTTGATGATGATAAGATTTGCATCACTCATGAAACTAGGTTTAATTTTTCAAAATATTTGCATGGTACATGAATGGCTGATAAAAAATTTATATAATTGTCCTTATTTTTAAGCTGCATAGTCCTCTTCAGCACAGCAATTAAGTAAGCTTCCTCTGCCATGTACAAGGTAAATAATGCAGCTGATTTCCTGGGGCCTGATTGTACCCGCTATTTTGACCTGTTGCACATCTTGTGCTCTATGTGAACAACAGGAAAAGAATTAATTAAGATTTCATGGAAATGTGAATTTTAGTATTTTAAATCTTTAAGTGTTTGACTTTGTAGCCATAATATTCTTTTAATAAAATCTCTGTGTGTAATCTCCTATGTTAATTCCATCATGTGGAACCACATGATGGAATAAGTATCATATGGATCTTTAGCAGGGCTGGAACTTAGATATGCTTGTGCAGACCTTTACCATTTGACCTTAACAACAGACACCTATACTTTACTACAACCAACCTCTAAAGGCATAGTGAGACAACCACTTTGCAAAGGGATTTCATGACTATTTGCTGACACCTGAGGAATGATGGAACTTGGGAAGACATGCTTTGGTACTATTAAGTGCCTAATGGCTACAGATCCTCTGTTCTAACTCTCTAAAATCTGTCTCCTGTGTTTGGAAAGAACTCCTCATCAGCCCAGTTCAGCCTTTAGTAGGACATGCTCAGTATGGATGAAAGGATCAACAAATTTATGTACTAATCTCTAATATTTACTGGGTATACACAGCTGGCCATTGTAGACTTTATTATATTAGGTTATTTTCCATCTTACCAGCACAAATTACCTAGGAAACATTAAAAAATTCTCTCTACCAGAGCTACTGTAGCATTTGGTGTGCAGTTCTGAAGTGTCAGGGTACTGAACCTTCTGCTAACAAGTGTTAAGATTTTTTTAGCATTGACAAATCAATCTCATTGTCTGTAAGTTATTAATCAGAAAAGACAGAGATATCCATGCTGACATTGTAAAATGTATCAGCCTGAGGTGCAACAGCACAGAAAACTTAAATTCAAATTACTAGTCTGGCAGTTACAAGCAACCAAACCAAGGCCTCATAACATAAAGCGTTAGGTAACTAACACTCTGTTTAACCAGATCTTCACAAATGCAAAACTTTCCCAGTTAGATCTGAGATTGTAATAGGGAGGATCCATATACATCAATACATGGGACTCAGAAAGCACAACTGATTAAAAACAACCCTGACAGAGATCAGCTTTGTTTCACTGCCAGTATTTAGGGAAATCAATAAACAAACTAAGCAGATTAATTGTTGCAAAATAATATTTTAAAGGGGTTTTGGATTCAGTATAATAGATTTTGTTAGCAAGGGAGTTCAAAATAGAAAAATTTATCTTGAACATCTCCTTTCAGCATTTTTAGTCACTATAAACAGTGACATTTCTGAAGACCTTTGTATGAAGCATAGTCTCATAACAAAACAATTTACTTATTTTGGTAGTTGGCTGAAAACTAACCCACATATGGCAAGTGTAAAATGGAATCATTTTATCTTGCTATTTCTATCAGTTTCTGTCTTCTGTAGTTCACTAGCATTTATGTAGTGCTGTTGATCATTAAGTATTTTATTGTCAATTTATTCAAAGACATTAAAATAACTGAATTTTAAAAATAGATATAGTGGCAGTTCCTTTTTTATATAAAAAGCTAATTGGAATCTCTGTTTCAGTATACAGTATTATTATCCATATTAGGTGAGATTTTCAAAAGTTCTAAATTTTGAACAAAATACTAACTTGTGTTCTGTCTTAGATCAGAAGTTCTAATTTAATACAGTTACCATATATCCCCACTATTAGAAGTATAATTAATTTTCTAGCCATATCAACACTGTACTACTACGTCAGAAATGGACTATCTGCCTGTTAATGTGATAGTTGTTTGAAAAGGAAGATCTGGACATTTAATGGTATTTTTGAGAAATACTAGGCTTAACCTGGGACATTATAGTTTACCTGACCCAGGCAAGAGCATGGTTTACAAGACTGTGCTAAAATTCGAGATTCCCTATTCTATCTTTTGTGTATCTGTATACCATCAACCCCTGTTTCATGCTGATCTCCTCATCCCTCACCCATCTTTCAAAATACAAGCTTAATTTAAGCCAAGGTTTTCTACTAAAGGGGAAGCTAATAGATCTTGGGGCAGGAAAAACTTGCTTTGATTTATAGGCAAACAGTAAAGTTTCAACCTGTGCTAGGTATTATCAAGTTTCAGGTCTCCAGAGATATCCTGACAAGCATCCTGGCCTTGCAAATCCAGCTGCTTCCTTGCAAGACTTGGTGTCTTGCTGGTGGGCAATGAGAAGCAGGAATTGATGGGAAGAGACAGCAAAATGTAAAGGTATTTCTGTCCCTTTTCGTCATGTTAATAAGTCTCTACATGACTCCCTCCCAAACCTTCTGCTATATTCTTATTAGTGCCCGCATCCTCAATTATTTGTTTGCTGAGGATAATTAATTTATTGCTCTCTTTGGGCTTTTTTGTAGAGTAATGAGATAATTGTAAAATGAATACTGCCCTACAGTAATGTGACCTCTTATGTTTTTCAGAATTTTTAGGTGCTGGCACTTTCTTTATGTTATGTTCCCCTCACCTTCCTGGGCTTTGTGTTTGTGCCAAAATAGGCGTCTTGTGTAGAGGGAGAAAGTCCCTACAGTGCCCAGAGGGATGCTGCATTGACAGGGGAAAAGATTTTCTAGCATAGTAGGAAGGAGATCCTACCAAATGGCTATAAACACAGTGACTGGAAAATCACACTAGTTAGCTTTTGGCTTCCTTTTAGATGCTGGAGCCCATGGACATTCCTGGGGAATAAGACATCACTCATGAGAGGCTGAAGGGCTGGGTCATGAGGGAAATCAAGGAGTGAAAATAGTGGCTACAAGAAATGGGAAAGAGAAATGACCACTGGTGGTGGCCATTTACTCACATATTTGCACTTTCTGAGCATGGTATGAATTCTGTTGCAAAATTAATTCTGACTTGTCTCCCCATTAGGAAGCTAAACTCACTGCGTGCCCTGGTGCTTTTAAGATGTTGCTAGGTAGGACTCTGTTTGCAGCATCCATTCTGAATGGAAAGGCTCTCCTGGGCCCCAGTGTAGAAGTTTTGGAGGACATGGTAACCTTGATGAGTTGATCGAAAGCTCATTTATTCTCTACCCATCAGGAGTTTAGTGCTTGATGAAATACTCATGTTTGCCTCCCTGTCTGGTAGGACAGCATGACCAAGAGAGCACAAGATAGATAGCACTGATCAAACTGTAATCAATATCCTAATGCAGAAAATAGGGGAATCTCATGTTCATTGCTTACATTGTGTCATGATGTCCTTGTATTCTTCCTTATACTGTTCTATAGGTCAGGAAGTGAAGTCTTTTTTGAATAACTTTGTTGAAGACCTCTGCACCAGGTACAATTAGCTAATCCTTTGGCCCCTTTCCCTCTGAGCATACTTTCTGGGTAACTGTCTTATTGTCTTGTGTTGGTTTTGCACGGCCTGGTTTTTGGTAGTGGGGGGTGGGCCACAGAGGTGGCTTCTGTGAGAAGCTGCTAGAAGCTAGAAGCTTCCACCATGTCTGGTAGAGCCAATCCCTGATGGACATACTGCTGGCCAAGGCTGTGTCACTTAAAAGATGATGGTAACACCTTTGTGATTATATATTTAAGAAGAAATCAAAACAAAAGTAGTGGTGCAGTTTTAATTCTATGCAGGCAAGAGGAGGAGGTGAGAGTCTGTGAGGGAAACAGCATGGAGACACCAATAAAGGAGGGGGAGGAGGTGGTCATGGCTCAGGAGTCAAGATTCCCCTGCAGGCTGTGGTGCAGACCATGGTGAAGCAGCTGTGCCCCTGCAGCCCATGGTTCCACGGGGGATGCAGACATCCACCTGCAGCTCATGGGGGAGGTGCCCATGCTGGAGCAGGTGGATGCCTGGAGGCTGTCATCCAGTGGGAGACCCAGTGGAGAGAGAGGGCCCTTGCTTCCAGGCTGGAGCAGCATGTCCTTGGAAGACTGCACCCCATGGAAGAGTAACCCATGCCACAGGAGTTTTGAGAGGACTGTCTGCCCATGGGAGGGACTCAGGTTGCAACAGTTTTGGGAGAACTGCTGCTCATGATATTGGGCACATATCTGAAAAGTTCACAGAGAGCTGTCTCCATGGAAGGGACCCTATGTTCTCATAGGAGGACTTCTTTCCTGAGTGGTGGAAGTAAACCTTGGGTGACAAAGTGACCAAGACCTCCACCCACTGTGTCCCTGCACTGTCAGTGGGAAGCAGGGAAGAGTTGTAGGAAGAAAAGGTGTTTTTAAGGGCTTGTTTTACTTCTCATTCTCCTCCTCTGCTTTTGTTAGTAATAAACTCACTTTGTATCTCTAGGTTTAGCCTGTTTTGCCCTTAGAGTGTTTTGTCCCAGTCCTTATCTCCACTCACGAGCCCTTTGTTAAATTCTTCTCTCCTCTGTCCAGCTGCAACAGGGGAGAGTGAGTGAGCAGCTTTCCTGAGTGCCTGGCATTTGGCCAGTGTCAAACCATGACAGATCTCAGGGCAACACCATTTGGGTATGGTGGACTTGAGCACGTTTGAGCTGACCAGCTGACAATTTTTCTGCCACTGCAAAGCTAGTTGCAGGAGTCAGGAATGTCCAGGCTTTGTGAACAGATCTCTGTGCTTATGGAGATGAGGATAAAACCCATCATCATGCTGGGCAGGCTCCAATCATTTGCACAGAGTGACTCCTTATCTAAAGTGGTGGAGTCACTGTCCATCCTCTCTCTGTAGAATGTGAAGCAGTCCTCCACTGTATGCTTACCCTCTCCCATCATCCATTTGCTGGAGAGATGTGTATTTGATAGGCTCTGCTATAGGAGTAAGCTAGATGATAAGTAGCAGAGGTGTTCTGTTCTGAACAGAACAGTTTCTCTTTGTCTAGGGTGAGGGAGAGTCCTGCAGCCCCAAACGCTAGTCATTGAGAACCCTTGTGTTCCATTCTACTGTGTCCAAGTTAGTTCCTCAAAGTCTGATCCCATGCAAACCAATAGCAGCGGAAGCAGAAGTTGCAGCAAGAGGCACCATGTGTATGTATCAAAGCTGCAAAGCAGAAGATGATGGACAGTGCTGGCTGAAGTCCTGTTTGCATACACACAGGCTATGTGACACAAATGAGTGAGAGTGGAGCACATGCTGCAGGGACTGGTGCTACTGGGAGGCAGAGCCAGAGCACAACTCTTGTACTGTTGCTCTTATCTGCTTATTCAGTGTATGCTCAGAAAGTGTGGGCACATCTTGCCTTTTCAAAAGATACTCAGACTAGAATAGTGTGTGCAGCTCATGTCGCATGCCCAGGTGTATAAAATGACTTGTCTAACAAAGATGCAATGAGAATACGTGTTTTCCCAGTGTAGCCATTGTTATGATAAAGGCTCATAATTACAAGCGGTGAGAATATATTACTGCGTATATGTGTCTCTGTGTGTTTGCTTGTGAGAGACAAACTGTGTGGTATTCAGTGTCAACATTATTCAAAATATTTAAAGCCATGATAAGATATAGCAGTAGGAATTTGTGTGAATTGGGAAAAAAAAATACATGCTAAGGTTTTAGGGTGCAATCTTGTCTGAATACAGGCACAGAATAGGTGATACAGAATACACAGAATACAGAATAGTTGGCATTCATTTTTCTCCCCTGTCGTGTGCTGGAGATTTTCTGTCTGTAAAGGGAGGTCTTTTAAAGGAAGTCCTCCTTTATCATAGCCAAAACTGATCATCCTGAATGCATAACATTGAAAACTACATACGTCTGTAGGGCAAAAAAATACAAAAGCAAAAATTACAGCAAACTCTAAAGTAAAAGCACATATTTCACAAGTCTTAAATACTCTACATTTAAATAGGAAAAAGAAGGAATTGGTATAGAATGTCATTGAAGCTATTAGAAAAATATCACTAGTTCTTATTTTTTTAAGATATGCACAAAGTTTCCAATCCATAATTTTATCAATCTTTTCATCTTTGAATACATCTTACTTAGGTCCATATTCAGCAAAACCTTTAAATACAGACATGAAGTTTTTTACGGGCAGTCTAACTGCCTGTGATTCAATTGAGTCATAGAGGAGCATAATGATCACCAAAGACACTATTTATGGAAAGGACTTGGGAAGCCATAACTTCCTGCATTACATAAACTTCCTGAGTCAAAAAAACTAGAAACTGAGATAGGTTTGGCTCCTGTTCTTCAGTACACAAGGTCTGCTAATGCACAGCAATCGGCACAGAAAGGCTGACTCAAATGAAGGCACCGCAAGGGGCCATCATAGCTGCATCTCATGTAAGTGCAGGAGCTGGAGTGATGATGGAGTAGCCCTGGAAATAGGACCTGCCCTGCTAAGACTCCTGGCTGGTTGCAGCACAGAGACAGCCTGGGACTGACTGGCTGTCATTATCTGAACAGCAAGTGTTGCTTTGGCTGGAAAAAGAGCTATCCATTTTCTGGAAAATTCCCTTCCTACTGTTCTATGAGCTCTGTGGAGTTTTGCCAGCAGGAGCTGTGCTGTGCAGTCTGAGAAATTCCTCCTCTTTTTCTTTTGTTTAAATGGAGTAGAATTAAAGTAGATTCAAAGTGGATCAGCCTGCAAAACTGTCAAATCTGTGTGAAACAACAACCTGACAGTCAACTGGCCATAGCTGTAGCTACAGTAGATCCCATGGTGTGCTGATGGAAGTCAGGTTATTAATTCTTACTGTCTGGGACAAAATCCAACATGCTTTATTTTCTGCTTCCTTTAAGCTCTTCCCTGAACTTCCAGTAACAAGTAGCTTTCTTTATGTCTTGAGCACTGTTGCTTGCATGATGCCCCAGGAGATGACCAACTCATAGGAAGCCATGTGATTCAAATGTACATACCTGTGGTTAAGACCCCTCTGAGATCCTGCACAGTGCTAAAATACAACTGCTGTAGTTTTGCTCAAGAAGAGCAGAAGGTGCTGAAGAAGGTAAAAGCTGAAATGGTATTAGCAAGTCTTCACAGAGTGGACAGAAAAGGATACTGTGCAAGCAGAAATTTCTTCTGACTCAGCCTACAGAGTTGATCTAGCTCACAAAAAAACATGCATTACAACATTTTAAGAAGTACAGCAAAGCCTGTTTCTGCATTCTTGGGTGCTTCTGCTAAGTCCAAAGGGCAAAGTTGCTTCAGCATAGTCCATTGTTTGTTTTGGAATCTCAAAGATTAAAGATGTCTATAAGTGTTGTTAATTCTCATGGTTATTGTTAAATATTTCCTTTTATTATCTGTATCATAGCAGCTACAGCTTACAAAAAAAAAAAAAAAAAGGTGAGTTCTTAAGTGCACCCTCACTGTTTCCTGTCTCTGAGCGCAGGAATGTTCTGTGCGTGAGGAGACTCCGACTCACATGTCCCAGGAGAGCAGCCTGACCACCAGATTGCAGGCTGTTTTGGAGGCAGGCAGTCTCCACCCTTCCTATTGAAACTGTGCCATGCTGCAGAAAATAATTTAAGTTCATTGGTCCAGAGAAAGAGAAGGGGGGTCACAGGGAGTAGAGAAAGCATAAGAGAAAGCATGACTGTTCTGGTTAAGGCACCCATCTGACAGATAAAGCCTTAGATTCTCTTCCTGGCTGCTTCTTAAATATTTCATAAAAATAGTTACTGGATAAAATGCAGAAACAGATGTTTTGAATACCGTACTTGGAGGTGCCTAATTTTTCCCATGCTCTATGTAGGAAATCTAGACACAGAACAAGAGGATCTGAACTCCCCTCTGGGAACCCAGTACCTTTCTCTTTGGCATTGTGGGGTTGAAGTTCTGTGTAACTAATTCCCATATTGGACCTGATCCTCAGGCTATCACCTCAGAAGTCTGTTTCAGAGATTCACAGTCTCCCTGATGTTTCTCTTCCCAGTGTATTTGGCACTGATGGTTCTTTTGTATTCCTTCGTACAAGTGCTCCATTATTCCTTTGGCTCTTCTGGATAGCTTTAAAATTAAAATCTTAAAAAATCAGGTCAGACTTTATCTTTTACTAGAGTACATTTTTGTTTTGACCTGTCACAGAATGCAGCCATTTTCCCATTACAGAAGCTTGACTATGCCTGTTTTCAGATAACAAGCAAGATTGGAGTTGTTTTTCTAATCAAAAACGTTTGTGTTACAGTTTGGTTTTATGCATTTCCCCCAAACACTGCCTAGATTGGAATATACACCCTTACAGATGAAGTTTTGGATTATATTTGGAGAAAAACTGACTTTCAAAAATGTCTGAGGAAAATCACAGGAATCTTTCCATGCTCCACTCATTCCTCACCCCCCTTTTTTAAAATAGAACATTCATGTAAGCAATGTGAGCAATATGATTGGCTTTTTGGGGGTTCACTTTCTGACCTAAACTTTTACAGTTTTGCAGCGATTTCCTTAAACCTGACTGGTTCAGCATTCTGAAACTGAGTGCTAGAAAGGGATATATGCACAGTTCTTCATGACCAGAGGTGTCTCACTGGCATGAAGAACATTTGGAAATGGGCTATGATAGTGACATATGACTTGCAGGACAGCAGTGAGGGCAAGAAGTGGCAGACTGATTTTCAAATACACTTATTTAAGAAATGAGGTTTTATTTCTGATTAATCAAAGAATGGGTGAAATTTTTTTAAAGTATTTATAATTTGTATTGTGAATCAATGCATTGAATTGTATGTGTAGAGGTCAACCTCTCTCAGGTCTCTAAATACCTTGACAGTCCTGTTTTTAACAGAGGAAAAACTGTGTGGGCTAGTTTTGTGAGTTACCCAATTTCTACCATCTGCTTTCTGGTGGGAAAGGAATTCAATAGGAATTTCAATATAACACCAAAACTTCTGGACCTGGTTTTCTCAGGAAGCTTTGGCAAAGAGCGTTCAATGCCCATCAGAATCCCTGTGCCTTGATAAAGCAGCCTGAATGTGTGCTGCCAGCCTTGAGCAGGGTTATTCTTTGCTGTCCAGTGCTGTGAGGTGCCTCATCACACTTTGTTTGAATGTTTCTAACGGTGGTGACAGATGTTTCATTGAGTTGCAGAAAGTGAGCTTGGGCTGGTGCTTCAGGAAGCATTTTTGAGGTGGTGAGAAGAGCTACTACCACAGGAAAAATTTGCTATAGAAGAGTTTTCTGTAGTGCCAGAGCATTCTCTCTTTTGGCCAGGCCACGGCATCTCATCTGATCGCTGGGCTTGCCAAGACACAGAGGAAAGAATTTGACTTCAGTGGTTCACAAATTACACAGGTGCCAGTATGTCCTTTCCAGTCCCTGTTCTGGAAGCAACTCCTCCATCTCCGGTTACATATGAGCACTCTAACATGCTTTATTACTTTCTCAAGCAGCAGCATATTTCCCAGGTTCATTTGTATCATTTTCCTGGATTGAACCTGGTTCCAAACATAATAGTATGCTGGGTTTATCCCCACTCGGCATTCAGCTTGAGAAGAAATTATAGGAATGGGCAGTGGAGAAAGACAGGCTGGGGCCTTGTTTTGGTTACAAGATCTAGGCAAACAACTGAGTGTTTTTTTGAACATTTGTACAATAAAAAGTATGACTAGGGAAAGGTAACTCACAACAGATGTGATTCCAGAGGTCTGAAATCCTGTCAGAGGGAAGGACGGAAGGAAGAGAAAAAGAGAGATATCTTTCCAGGTGCATTTCAAAGCCTCCATTGTCACACATGGACGGTGAAACTCTAATTGGAGATTTAAAGATACCTGGGGTCAAGAAGAAATGGCACCCAGAATATTTTTATTTTCCACTATATACAGGGATGCAAGAGAAACATTATTTGCAGCTGTACCAGGTAGACAGTGTTTTATGTTGTTTCATCCCAAAATATAAAAACAAATAATGATCTGAAGAAACATAGCCACTCTGGAGGAGGAGGCAGTAGCTGTTTCACTGCACAAGACATTAACACTATAAAACAGGACAGACACCAAAAAACTCCTCTTATCCTGCACAAACACAAACAGTCTAAGAATATAATGCAGTTAACTAGCTTTGAATGTTAGAGATACACTAAATTCAATACTTCCAGATTTGTGGTAAATGTCCTGGGAATATTAAAAAGATCACATGTCCAATTGGTAATTTTATTTCTCATTTGAAGAGTTCCATATCCAACAGCATGGGCACAACTTTACGATGAAGTGATGAATTTTAACAAGCCTTTCTGGATTCCAAGTTGGCCTTGGTCTTTTATCAAAGGGCTCAGCAGAGTTTATGCTACTTAGCTGGGAACCATAATAGTAGCAAATGAAGAAGATAGTGAAGATTTATACAGCTTTATATTTAATATGGGGAGTTTCTAGAAGGAGTCTGTAAGTAGGGACTGTTGCCCAGGCTCCAAGCTTTGGCCAAGCAGTTCTTGGCAGGTTTCAGAGAGGGTGGTGAAAAGGCAGCTTTAAGCCATCCTTACATCATCCCCGGGCTGTCTCCCTGCCAGTATGGTCCCTTGTGTAAACTGTAACACCAGCAGAGGTACTGAATTTTGCAGGAGCTACCACTATACGAAATAAACTACTCTGGTAACTGGGAATCCACGAGGATTAGGCTTGGCCCAGCCATTTCTAAACTGTACTCCTTTCACAGGGACTCAGGGAAGGGAGAGCCATTGCAGTCTCTGCAGTGGCTGCAAACCAGCTGAGGCTTTGTCATATCTGCACTGGCTGATGTGCAAGTAGCTGGCTGAGCTGCCTCACAGACTCCATTGCAGTGATAATGTGGTGAAAAACAGCTTTCAGTGTCTGGAGGATCTGGCCCTGTGTATGCCTGTGTGTGCATATGCAGATGCATGTGATGTCACTGAATGTCCCTTGCTCCCTGCAAAGGTCACTTTGTCTGAGACTTTTCATTTGCTTCAGAATAAAGCAGCCTCAAGAATGTAATGAAGGAAATTAGGTTTGAAATTTGTTTCCTAACATCCATGAATTGGAGCACCAAGCTAGGGGGAAAGCATTCAAATCCCTCTCTGCCCTCTTGGACAGAATTCTGTCTGTAGCTCTGTAATAATCAGCAGACATCAATGTCTGCTACAACTGAGTATTTTTGGTACCTAATTGGCACTTAGATTCTAATGTGGTAGGAGCTTTAGAAATAGCTAAGGCAGATAAATATTGCTTCTTTCCCTGAGTGTATGTCTGTATCGTCTGTGTGAAGCTGTGTATTAATGTGAAAAATTCCCTGTTGATTTTAATGGAATACATCTCTCTGTAGAGAATTTGCTTCTTCCAAAGCTGCAGTGATGTATAGAAAGGATAATTTTTTTGTGTGTGCTGTGAACATCTATAACAAATTCCTGAAGTATTGTTTGTGCAGAAACTGTGAATGCTCCCAGCTTGCAAATGAAGTCAAACCCTTGTTAATGTTTACAGTAAAACAGCTGTTCTCAGCATTTCTCCCTGAGCCTCAGCTACTTTAGCTTTACCATACTCAGCCTTACATCATAGCAGCTGCAATAATAAGAGGCTGAAAGAGGTCAGAAGCAGCCAGTCCTGCTAAACCACACCTTTGTTTAAAAGAGATTTTGGATTGAAAAATATCTCAATTGCTAAATTTTTCAGCCTGACTGGACTCCATGCCCGGGCTGGGTTTTCAAAGAACTAGCTCACCAAAAGCACATAGCACTGCAGAGTAAAGCAGAACACAGGCTCTTTATACATTTTCCTGGGAAACTTTCTGTAGATCCAGACTGGGAAATGTTCCAAGGCTTCACAGAACTAAAGATAACAGTAATAAAAAATTGGACTGGAGCACACTGACTTTTAAATGGAATAGCTTAGCCTAGTACACTTGCATGGCAAAGCCTTCATAATTTGTGCAGCAAGACTACCAATTTACACAAATAAAAGTAAGATCACTACAGATGACTGAATTTTAACAATTAGCAGGTATGAAAACAAACAACATTCTAGGAAAAGAAAAAAAGCATAATCATGTAGACTGTTTTCAAGACTATATTTTATTTGTAAATATTTGTGATTACTCAAATAATAAATGCTACTGAATTTGTTTCATAAAAATAATTAGGTGTTAGCAGAATGTAAAATAGACCATTGCCCTGCTCCGTCTTATTTTCAGAAATAAGGGGCGCAATTTTTGTGCTAAGTATGAAGTGTATGGTCTATTGAGTTTCTGCAGTGTCTACATTGTAGAAGTACATGAATAAATAGAAATTTACTTTAAAGTAAATTTAAGAACTTTTTAACATTAGATGTCCTACATGTGATTTACTGAAACCTTTTCTGCTCAGAAGCAGAGCTAGGTGGTTTTTAGCATGTAAAAGAAAATGTATTCATTGCTGCTTTATTGCATTACATAGGAATTGGATAAAGTAGGTAATTTTTATTTTATTGACAATAAAATTTTGAAAATCAAACTAAGAAGAAGATAGGATTTGTACAGTTGAAAAAATTCCAAATAAATTTATAGGCACAAAGGGTTATTTTAACACCATTCTCACAGTCAAAATCGAGTGTGAAGATTACACTCACATGACAAATCCCACCTGTGACACCAATAGCAACCTTTACTAGTCTTGTGATTTACAGAGTGATGTCACAGACTGTGAGATGATGTCACTGATGTCCTAGATTATGGCAATAGATTGGGATAGAGGGGCTGTCACAGCTGGACTGCTTACTGAGTTTAGCAGATTCCTCAGCATGTTGCCATCAAAAGGACTTAAATCCCAAATGTGCTTTACAGTACAAGAAAGAGAAGTAGGCAAAGGAGGCCACACAGCAGAATGCATAGCTTTCATTGATACAGGTACTTCTAGTTGATACTAGATGCTTTTAATTCAGAGGGACTGCAAATTCCATTGATACATTGTAAAGACAGTGTAAAGTGGAAATTACTCTGTCAACATTGTAATAAATTGGACTATAGTTTCAGTAATGACTCATAATGATGGTGAATTACTTACCTTGAAAAAATTCTTTGAGATTCTTATGATTCCAGGTTGTAGTTGTATGAGGTACTGACCACCAAAATAAAATACATACTCTTTCTTGAAGAGTGTAGAGGCTAAATGTGCAAGGACTATGAAAGGTAATAACATGAGATGAAATATTCAAGCAAATTATTCAAACTAACCATAGTAGAAATGGTACTCCATGCTTTTATCACAAAATCCTGTACTGCCTAGGGAAGAACCCTAGCCCCCAAAAAACCAATTTTATGTACCTTCATACATATATATTATGTATACATCTATAATATGTACATATATATTTTGTATACATAATTTAATGCCGAGTGCTTTTAAACTATGCACATTTCAATGACATAAACCTTTTGTAACTACATGCCTGAGCTAAATATTACTTAGCTGTGTGCTTTTTTCTTTGAGTTTCACTAGTGCATTCAGAACATGATCAGTTTGCTTCTTTTGGCATAAATTGTCACCTGAACCCCTGAATAAAAATATTGCTTCTACTCTGTCATATAGAGAGAATATATTCTGACTCTCGCTCTAGGTACAAATGTGTCTGTCACATTTGAAAAGGCAACAGTTAAATACATGTTTCTGCTGTCAGAAATGCAGCAGTTAAACCCTAAATAATATCTATAGGATTAAGAGCCAAGTACTCTGCAAGAAATCTATATGCAGTAATCTTTCCACATTTCCTCTCTATCCCCTCTCATAGACTATGGAAGATAATTTAAGAAGAGCTCTAGTATATATGCTCATTATCTCCATTTTCGGTTAAGTGCAACAAGCAACTTCACTCTAGCAGATTAGGAGCAAAATAGTACACATTCCTCTATGCTAAATGAATGAAAAAAAAGCAGGTTTGAGTCAGAATGGGGGCAGAGAGAGAGAGACAGGAGGATTTTTTAAAAGAGTTTTTTGAATAATCAGGAAATCCAGTGAGACAAACAGACTGTGTAGAGAACAAGCCAGAATTATCAAATTACCATGACAACCATAGGCAAGAACCCAGAGAGAATCAGGTAAAGATATTACAGTAGAATTACAATTAACTTCACATTTATTAATTTTTAAAATAATAATCCCAAGCAATCAGGAAGAAATATTTCCTTTGGCCTAGCTCATTGTGGTTCAAAGGTTTGTGAAATACAGCCTTGTTTGTAATTTTGAAATTGCTTTGTAAATGTATACAAGTAACTTTTATCTGGATTTGAATATGCTGATGTTTTAACCATCAGAATCTAATGTCAGATACAAAACTCAGAATCACATATGCTTTAATTTGCTTGAAAATATAAGCTAAAAGAGAATTCAGAAAAGGTTGAGGGGGTGTGTGGGTATGTGTGTGTACACACACTTATAGTGAGTATTTCTCTGTTACTCCTTAAAAATTCTCTCTTGTATGTTTTTCAAATGACTACTTTCTTCATTCAAATCTTTGATTAACACACAACCAAAAAGCTTTAAAACTGAATACAGTAAAAAAATAAGTAAAACCAACGTGGAGTGAAAATCAAATAAGTAAGAATGCTGGTGTTTATTTAAAAATGCTACAGGTTAACCAGATTATCTGTTGAATATGGCTTGGCATTCTGTTTTAATATTTCATTTCATTGCAACACTGTTCACATATATTGGAAAGATAGAAGTATACAGTTCTGAAAGTCAGAGGTCCATGTTTAGAGGCAGAAGGGAGGATTTGTTCACATGGGGAGTGGTTGACTTTTTCCCCAGGTTTAACAAAGCTCTCAGACTGTTAACACTTGGGTATACAAACAAAATTCCCCCAGTGCTTTGTCTTTCTCAGTGTTTTGTGCCACTATCTGAATGCATATTGCATTTTACATGTGCCTGTAAACATAGATGTATGCCCACATTGATCTTGCTAAGTGCTGCCCTGAAGTTTGCTGAGTGGTCAGGGAGAGCGGTGATGCACTCCATTGTTCCCTGCTATGATGTCATGCTTAGACTTCGCCTTGGTTAAATAGAATTCAGTTTACTGCTCTGCAGCAAAATGTCTTTAGGGAAGACAGATCTATTGCTGTAGCAGAGATGGAAAGAAACAATGTGAAAAACAAGAAAAAAAAAGACAACATAGGGAAATGAGTATAAATTCTGACTAAAATAATATTGCTGCCTATATTTTTCTCAACACTTTTACTGAAGTAGATATGCGCAATCATCTATACACACACTCAAACTGTGTATAGCTCAAAGGTGTGTTTATTTTAATCTTGGGAACTAGGACAAGCTGAGATTCACTCTCAGGACTGGCATCATCACTAAGATTGCGTCCTAAACATGCAGTCTTATATCACATTGTTCATTCTTTTTATTCACACTAACCACACGTGGAGTGCACATAATGGGTCTAATCCTGCTAGCTGTCCACTGATGTTAACGGGGAGCTAAAGACATCGGGCATGCTACAACATCCAGTGGTAAATTAATTCTTTTCCACAGCATCTGAAAACTCTGTATGGGGATAGTGAGGGGAAGAAAGAGGATGGCCTTTTAATTATGTTGGGAGATCCTGAGCTAGAAGAGAAGTCTAAAGGGACTGTGTGGGGAGAAGGAGGTCTTTCCTTCTCAATTCCTCTCTCCCTCCCACCCTCAAAAAAAAAAAAAAAAAAAAAACACCAAACCAAAAACCAAAACCAACCAATCAAACAAACAAAACCCACCGCCACCACCAAAAAAAAAAAAAAAAAAAAAAACCAACAAACCCCCCCAAAAAAACCCAAACAAAAACAAACAAACTAACAAAAAAACCCACCCCCCCACCCCCCCCACCCCCCAAAAAAAATCAAAAAACCCTGGGGCCAGTCCTTCCCGAATAGGGACAGTTGGCAGGTATGTGTTAATCTTGTTCTCAGCACTTTGGAGGAGCCATGCACCGAGGCTCACACTGTCCTTTCAAATCAGCACTTCCTGTCCTTCAAGAGTTAACCTTCTCTAGAACATTTATTTCACGATCTCAGAGAGAAAAAGAAAAAATCCCCAAAAATCCCATACACACAAAAAAACCCAACCTAACAAAAAAAAAAACCCAAACCCCAAAAAACCCCCAAACCCAAACCTGCAGAGCTGAGAGGCTGCAGATCACAAGGCCATTCTGATAGCCTCCTGTCCCCATGGCAACAGCAACGGCATTTATCAGTTCCTTATGAGAGCAGGCACAGCAAATCTGCATTGCACATGGCAGCCTTCCAGCCTTTCAAATGAAAGAGCACTTTGAACTGCTGCCAAGTGTGGAAGGAGCAGAGCTGTCAGGACTGCTTAATGCTGGCAGTTTGTACTTGGGAGCCTTTCAGTTCCCAGAATCCTTCAGCATGGCAGCCTGCCAGGTACTTAGCGGAAGCTAAAAACTAACCCCCAGACCATTCACTGCAGTGCACTCAAAATTTTCCACATGTACCATGTCACAAGTGCAGACTGTACAATGAAAGCAAACGCCTTCTGCTTGGGATTCTAATTTTATTAATAATCCAGGAAAAAGCGATCAGAGATTAACTGGCTGACAGCACTACGGTATAGCCACTGTTTATAACTCAGGGGGTGTATGTCAAATGTGTATTTCATCCCTTAGAAATAAAATTAGCTCAAACAGGGGCTGCACAGCCCTAAATCTACATGCACTACCTGAATATGGGAAGATTGGTGTTAGCAGAAGGGAGAGGATGATTATTTACAGTGGAGTGTTTTTTAGCAGTCATTATCAAATGCATAGCAGTGAGATGTGAAACAGTAAAATAAGACACTATTGCTGGCTGGTAACTATTCTTTGCCCTTACCCTCTTCATTTTGATGACATTGTGAGAATCTCGGAAATTGGCTGATGAGTGTAGCAGAGATACATGGCTCTTGGTGGGTTTCCTTTCAGTGGTGAGTTTTCATGTGAACTTTTTATTGTTTTGCATTAGCCAAAGCACAAGGGCTTCTACTGGCAGAGGAAACAAATTGGCACAGTTCTGCTTTTTTTTTTTTTTTTTTTTTTAATCTGCACTGAGATCAAGGGCAAGGGCTTCATTTTCCAGCACTAGTCATAAGCCTTTAGCACAAATAGAATGAAAATTGTCTGTCGCTCAGGCAGTTGGACAGGGTTCAGGAAAACTATGTCTGGCACTAATTCCAAAGGGAGGAAGGTTTGGTTCAATCCAGCATCATTAATTTCAGTAAACTGTTTTCACTAGTCTATATCCCACTGTTCAAGAGCTTTTCATTATCTTATACTAAATAATGTTTTTTGAAGAACAGAGTAATGAAAAATACCTGATATTACTTACATACATATGTATACTCTCACATGTATGTATACACATAAATAGATATGGTATGTGAGGCTGTATTCTCCTGGGTTTTTTTTGCCTTTCTCTTTTTCTAAACAATTGCTTGTTTCTTACCTTGCTTTCCCATTGCAAAACACATTTATAATGCCAAATATAAAATAGTAAAAATAGCCCAGAAGGCAAAAAAGAGAGAGAGATATGAAAAACCCTGGAGCAAAGACAATCTCCACAAATTTGTGAGTTTCACCAAAAAAAACCAAGGAAATGTAGAGCCTCTTTTTCACCTTGCAGCTATCTTTGGCTGCTGCTTGAAGATTTGACTTAATTCACCCAGGCAGTAGTGTCTAAAAGTAATACACCAAGACAGTTAATTTTGGCACTTAGTCTCCCTTAGGAATGTTACCAACGGTCTTTGTAAAGAAAGTAAATGATCTTTTTTTTCCTCTTGGTTTCTCCCCATGGCTCATCCTGATATGTGCTAATAAAAGAAACTGCCCCCAACACCCCTTCTGTTCTCACCATTATCCTCTGTCCATATCATCCTTCTTTCAATAACAATATTAATCAGCATTTGTAACATGGTCTTGGAGAAAAAGACCAAAGTGGGTTTGGTCTTTTCAAATGGCCTAGTTAGAGAGGAAAAGGAGGTTATGCAGAGTGAAATAACTTAAAATAGTGCCAGAGTTTTCTTTCTTTTCTCCTTTTCTTTCTTTTCTTTTCTTTTCTTTTCTTTTCTTTTCTTTTCTTTTCTTTTCTTTTCTTTTCTTTTCTTTTCTTTTCTTTTCTTTTCTTTTCTTTTCTTTTCTTTTCTTTTCTTTTCTTTTCTTTTCTTTTCTTTTCTTTTCTTTTCTTTTCTTTTCTTTTCTTTTTCTTCCCCCCTTTCCCACCTCCCTCATTTTCTGGAAAACACAGTGAAGTTCTGTTCCGTTCTCAAGTGTTATTAATCACTGGTGGAGGCCAAAAGCAGGGATATTTTTCTTGGCAGCACGTTTTGATAAACAATCTGTGTATGGGGTGAAGGGAGGGAGGAGCCTGTCTTGCTGGTAACTAAGTTAATGTTTGGCAGATTCTTAACTGTCACGAAAGTGCAAGTGGCTCTCTGTGGGAATAGCCTTAAAAAATGTACCGATTCAGTTGATTCATTGTTGTTGATTGTTTACTACGTCCACAAGATGTAAGATGAAAACAGTCTAGGAAAAGTAAAAATAACAACAGCGGAGGCCCCAGCTCTGCATATCCCAGCCTAAAACACACTGCCCAGTTGCTAGTCCCTTGCAGAGTGAGCAGAATTAATTTTAGGTGTCTTATTTTGCACTGTAAGATTTGGCAAAGGTTAATGTGTGGAAATCTAGGCTCCCAGGCAGATTTTCAAACCTTAAAGACAGCTGCAGGAAAATGGGTGTGGGGCGAGTCTCAAAGAGGGACCGACACCCACCCCCCCCAGCGCCGCCCCCCCACCAGTGCCTGCCGGGGCAGGAGCGAGAGGCTGTGTCGGGGGACTGGGAGAGCCGCCGCTGCAGCGCACGGGGGGCGGCGGCCCGGCTGCGGGCAGGGCAGCCCCCGCCCGCTGTGCCCTCGGCTCCGCGCTCCAGCTCCGATTTGGAAGTGGGACCGGGAAAAGCAGAGGAAACGAGAGGCAACGTCCCTTAAGAAATGTGTCTTAAGAGTTCCTAGGTGGGAACGCAATAAACTCTGTATGTCAGCAAGGCTCACTACCTGAAAAATGGTAGGAAAAAACCAGAATTATAATGAGATGAGAACTGAAATGATAAACAGAAACATGTAACTACTCCTATTCTTTGTAACTGAGTGTTTTGACACTTCCTGGCAGCTTCTAGTAGAAGACAATGTTGTTTAACTTTTAATTTGACAAAATTATGCAACTTCTTCCTGAAGTGTTTGTGTTTTGATTTGCTGAACACACTCTCTTTACCACCAAGTGCTCTGTTCACTGCTAATCTCTGCATTGTTTTGAAGCCAGTCATTTGATTGTGACGGATTTTATTTGCTATTCTGAGGTAAATCCATGTAAATTACACTTTCTGGAGTGCACTACCCTTCTTGTTCTTGTATTTTTTTTCCAGCTGTAGCTGCTGTTTGCATCAGTAAAGAAAGAGCCATTTCTGTAAGTGAGTGCTTGCAGAAGAGCCAGCTGCTCTGACGGCTGCAGTGATGAGTGCCAAAACTTTGTAAAGCGAACTGGAAAGAGTTAAATATATTCCCAGGCTGTGAGCATTTAGAGCCTGACTGTTCATTCCCAAGCTGCTGAGATCATGGGCTCCTAATTATTATCGCTTGCAAACTTTGGGGCTGTCCTATATTCTGCATAATTAACAATGCACAGCTGATCGATAATCCACAGTACTCCTCTCTCATCCAGATCTACAGTAACTACCCTGTTTTGGGAGCTCATATCTGGGAGTGGCACGGAGTAGTGCCTGGGGTGCAGCCAGGCCACTGGGTTTTGTCACTGCGTCCTTCATGGTGTGTTGCTTTCAATACCTGCTGGTGGCTCTAGGAAAGGTAGTGGCCAGCTCCTGCACACTGTATTTTGTATGATCATTTTGATTCCTTCATTTAAATCGATGCTTCACGTGCTGTTTTATTGTTACACAGACCCATATGTGCATGTGTGTATTTTCAAATAAAGATGGTAATAGGAATAAAGGGAAAAGGATTATCAGATGGCAGTATTTATCCTAGGACTGAAAGCAAGGAATTCCTTCCGTGAAAGTAGATTTCACGTCTGATTGTGAAAATTGTAGTCATTGTCCCTTGGGACTACTGGCAGGTCATAAACTTTGGGCAATCTCTGTGGAATTCCTAATGCTACATCCACAGTGCTGACTTATGGTTCCGCACAGAAAACAGTAGCTGGGTAGCAATTGCTCTTAGCCACAGGTCCATTCCTCCTTGCACTCTCCTTCATCTCCCTAAACAATCTACTGCTTGGGGGGTTCTTACGCTATTTTTTGTTTGCTTGCTTCTTTCTTTCAGTTAGCCAGATTAGACACCTGAATGGATTGATTGTTTGGGCTTCCTCTAAAAGTAATATTAATTCCTGGATTATTTCAGAGCTAAATAAACACCAGGCATGTTTAGTATAAATCCAGCAAGACTAGTCTGAATTGCTCCTGTCCCGTCACTTGCATGGCAAAGTGAAAAGGCAGAAGGTGAGCAGGAAAGCTTGCTGCTACCCTCGCAAGGACAGTGCTGCCATAGATGGGAAGCTTGTTACATTGCTACCATTCAATCTATTTTTCCCTACCCAGATTAGATTGATACTGACAAGTCGTTCCCTGTGAAGGTGCCACAGCGTGGCATTTATTTGCATTTACATTGCAGTTCTCTTCATCAATCAGCTTTGCAGAGATCACTGTTGCTGCTGGCCATATTGTTGCTATGCTGACACTTCATCCTTAAGTGCTGCTTGCGTAATGGTACAGTACGTGCCCATGACCAAAGTTTAAATCAAAGTTTAATCATTACGGAAAGACAAACATATTTCCGCAACTGTGTATCCTGCAAGTAAGAGTAAAGGCAGTTTGGTCGGGTCACAGATGCTAATCTCTCTCTTTTTCTATTCACAAACTATAAAGGGAGTTGACAGCACCTGTAAATGGTTTTCTAAGGCTAGATTATATCTAAGGTGATTATTATTTACACCCACTATAAAGACTGCTCTTGTGAGCCAAGAAATCTTTTCCTGTGAGGTGAGTTTACCAAAAAAGGGCTTTCTTGCAGGAAGATTCAGTGGATCGAGGATCCAGGGTGAGGGGTAGTTCAAGCACATGGAGTGCCTTGTCATGTGTTGGATTTGTGTAACTCGGGGACTGAAATACAGTCAGGATATGTTGCAGTTCTGCATTCTTAGACATGCGGGATGAAGGGAAAGCTTTAGGTCTCTCAACCTGAGTTTTTATAGCAGAGGCTGACCTTTTACCACAGCCTAGTTCTGCTCCTCTTATGAAGATCAACGTGAAGCAGTAAAAGGATAGGAAAGGAGCTGACATTCCAGTATGATTCAGAGGGAACTCATGCTTATTTAGTAAAGACATATTAATGTAGAAATCCGGCAGCCATCAGTAAATCACTGTGGCTGGAAGCAAAGACTTTTACTTTGACCAGCTTTCATCTGCCATACTTCTGTGAAGCTTTTGTAATGTCCACAGTTTAGGTGTGAAATTTTTAAGTGTGAAATCCGCTCCCCTTTAGCGCATCTTCTTCAGCCAATTTGCATACAGGAGACGCACATAATTCAAAGACTTTTCTATCTCTACTTACTGCTTCTACTCGCTTCCCCTGAAAAAAGTCACTTTGTCACAATTTATTTTCTAACTGTATTTCATCTGGTCCTACCATTTCTGTAACTCCAATGTGTGCATTTCATTAAGCCTTCCCTATAAAATAATTCCACACACATATAATCAAACTCATTTGTCAGCTTTATAGACTAGAACCAGACACACATAAAATGCTTTAGACAACTAAAAATGGAAATGGCAGATATTGGTGATGTGAAATATTTAAAGGAAGGGTTTTTTTGTCATGTGCGTTCCAAAACTCGAATAGAAGGTATCTTAATCGAATAGAAGGTATCTTTCCCCGTCGGTGCTGCATGGCTGTTGAGCGTGCCGGTGTAAGGGAGCCGTGGCACCCCGCCATAGAAATACTAATTCCTTTTAAAACACAGAGGGAAACCTGCAATGGACGGGGGTTTCGGCATTTCTAGCAACAAAGGAATCAGGAAGAGGTACTGAAAGAAAGAAATCCACCCAACACAGCCCAGCTGGGAGAGGCTCCGCGTTCGCCGAGCGTGCGACCGCTTCCCCCCCCCGCCCCCCCCTCGCCCTCCGCCCTCCCCCGCTGCGCGCTGTCTCCGCGGGCACCGTGTGCCCGGCTGCGCGCCAGTGACGCGATGCCGGTGGCCGCCCGCGCCGGGTCCCGGCCGAACCGTGTCCCCGCAGTGACAGTTTATTATTCTTTGGACGCAGGCAGCGATGTCGATGTTTGCAAAAACAGCCGCCGACTGCAACGAGAGCAAAGGCGGGTTCTGCAGAGCCCCTCCTGGCCAGCACGGGCACCGGCGTGGCCGCGGGGCCGGGCGGGGAGCGGGCAACTTCGGGGATCGCGGGCGGGAGAAGGAAAGCTTAGGGGGGATTTATTTTGTTTTCCTCCCAGTTAAATGAATTCTTGGTTTATTTGCATGAACCGAGGTTGTTTTAAGTAATTTGCCTATTAACAGTGTTATGCAAATGTTAGCTAGCTATTTAAAGGGGGAAATAGAAGAAGAAGAAAAAAAAAAAAAAAAGCCGTGTGTTCTCACAACACCGGGGAAATCCTATGTCCCTTTGCATTAGCGAGATGAGATCACAGCGATTACTCACCTGCCTGGCCTCTCCTACACCCTTGAGCAATGCACAGCACTATCTTTCCCAGCCCAACCTTAAACACTTGGCAAACATGGCTGGTTTAAACAAATCAAAAGTGGAAGAGCTTCTGATGCAGTCACAGGCTTACAAAAACTGTGTCATTCTGTCACTGGGATCACTGAAAGAGAAACACGAAATCAGATATTAAGGCGGGATCCCCCGTTTGCCTCAGCAGCCGAAGCGCACGGGAATCCCACCGACAGTCGCGGTGGCAGAAAGCCGCGCAGCCGTCACGAAAGCAAAGCAGGGCGAACCGCGGGTTTACAAAATCCCGAAAGCGAGACATCTGAACTTAGAAAGCGCAGTCAGGAAAAAAAAAAAAAAAAAAAACCAAGCAAACAACAACAAAAAAAAACCAAAAAAAAAAAAAACCCCACCACCCACCACCACGACGACCACGACTGTGCATGCGCGCCCTGGCCGCGGTGCCGCGGCGGGGGGCCGGCAGCGCGGCCGGGGAAGAGAGTGAGGGCGCGATCTGGCGTTCAAGTTTCCAAACATAGCCGGCAGCGCAGGCTGTCCGCGCCCTGCCGCGCTCCAGCTGCGGCCGCGCCGGGGAGGGCGCGGGCAGCGCGCCGGGCATGCGCGCCCCGCGCAACAAGTGGGCTCCGCGCCGGCGGCCGGGGGGAGGGGAGCGGGGCGCGGGCGCTCGGCGGTGACGCGGGGCCCCGCCCGGGTGCAGCCGAGCCGGGAGCACGGCGCGGAGAAGGGGAGGGGCGTCGCGGCGCGGGGGGAGCGCGGCGCGGCGGAGGGGGCGCGCAGCCACACGCGGCGGCGCGCAGCACCCCGCGCTCGGACTGCGAGTAGCGGCGAGGATGTGAGTGAGGAGCAGGCGGCGCCGCTCGCCACGCTGCT
Source organism: Fringilla coelebs (assembly GCF_963513975.1). Classification (NCBI taxonomy): domain Eukaryota; kingdom Metazoa; phylum Chordata; class Aves; order Passeriformes; family Fringillidae; genus Fringilla; species Fringilla coelebs. The sequence continues at coordinate 22,317,139 of NC_140034.1, forward strand.
GCCGCCGCCGCCGCTGCTACTCCCGGACTGCCACAGCCCCGCCGCTGCCGGGACCGAACAGCTCCGTGCGGGTGCCCCTGTCTTGCTCTCGGCGGTGGATCAGCACGTACCGAACTGCAAGCTCACGAGGCAGCCGTGGCGGGTGGAAGGTGACCCCCCCCATCTTCCTCCGTGGACCTCCGCCTCCTCCCGGAGGAGGAGCAGCAGCAAGCGGAGAGCTAGAGAGCGCAGGGAAACAGAAGCGGCTAGAAAGCGACCCCCACCCAGACAGCCCCCCGGAGGAGCAGTGGAATCGTTTCCCACCCCACCGGGGCAGCAGCGGCAGGACCAGGTAGAAGAAGCCATCTCCGGCAGCAGGAGCGAACTAAAAGCAGACGATTCCCCCTTGCTGAAACGGGCAACAGGATCAGGTACGGAGAGCCACCCTCCCCCCCCGCTGCAGCCCGGGGGGGAAGACTGAGCCAGCCCCTACCCCGGCGGCAGCAGCTCCCCAGCCAGCAGCACCATGTCCGCCGCGCAGGTGTCCTCGTCGCGGAGGCAGTCATGCTATCTATGCGATCTGCCCCGCATGCCCTGGGCCATGATCTGGGACTTCACGGAGCCCGTCTGCCGGGGCTGCGTTAATTATGAGGGCGCCGACCGCATCGAGTTCGTGATCGAGACGGCCCGGCAGTTGAAGCGGGCGCACGGCTGCTTCCAGGACGGTCGCTCCCCGGGCCCCCCGCCGCCGGTCGGCGTAAAGGCAGTGACTCTCTCCGCCAAAGAAGCGGCGGCGGCGGCGGCCCAGCAGCAGCTCAACCATGTGGATGCCACCTCCAAGGCGGCCTCAGCGGGGCTGACCCAGTCCAGCCTGGACCGCTACGGGCTCAGCGCCGCCGCAGCCGAGCAGCGCAGCCGCTTCGAGTACCCGCCGCCGCCGGGCAGCCTGGGCAGCAGCCATGGCGCCCGCCTGCCCAACGGACTGGGGGGGCCCAATGGCTTCCCCAAGCAGCCTGAGGATGGGCCACCGGAGCTGAACCGGCAAAGCCCCAACTCCTCCTCCTCCTCTTCCTCCTCCCGTCGCGGGGCGCACGGGGGGCTCGTGTCTGGCCTGCCCCCGGGGGCCGCCGGCGCCCAGATGAATGTGCCCCCCAACCTGCTGCCGCAGACGCTGCTGAACGGCCCCGCTGCCTCCGGCGTGGCGCTGCCTCCGCCGCACGGGGGCCTGAGCGGCCGCGGCGGCGGGGGTCCCCCCGCTCCCTCCGCCTCTTCCCAAGGGGGCACCTGCGGCGGTGGTGCCGGGGGAGGCGGCGGCTCGTCCTCCGAGGCCTGCGGCAAGCGTCCGGGCTCGGTATCCAGCAGTGACCAAGAGCGGGAGCTGAAGGAGAAGCAGCGCAACGCGGAGGCGCTGGCCGAGCTCAGCGAGAGTTTGCGGAATCGGGCCGAGGAGTGGGCCAGCAAGCCCAAGATCGTGAGGGACACACTGCTCACTCTGGCCGGCTGCACCCCCTACGAGGTGCGCTTCAAGAAGGATCACGCCCTGCTGGGCCGCGTCTTTGCCTTCGACGCCGTCTCCAAGCCGGGCATGGACTATGAGCTGAAGCTCTTCATCGAATACCCTAGCGGCTCCGGCACCGTCTTCTCCAGCGCCTCCGGCGTGGCCAAGCAGATGTACCAGGACTGTATGAAGGACTTCGGCCGCGGCCTCTCCTCGGGCTTCAAGTACCTGGAGTATGAGAAGAAGCACGGCTCTGGCGACTGGCGGCTCCTGGGAGATCTGCTGCCCGAGTCTGTGCGCTTCTTCAAGGAGCTGGTGGGCGCCGACATGCTGCCGCAGCCCTACCTGGACGCCAGCTGCCCCATGCTGCCCACGGCGCTGGTGAGTCTCCCGCGGCCGGGGGCCGGAGCCGGCGGGGCGCAGGGCACAGCCGCCGCCTCTAGGGGACCTGGCGGTGGCGGCGGCGGCGGTGGCGGCGGGGCGATGCGCAAGAGGAAAGCCTCTCCTGAACCCTCGGACTCGGCCGAGGGAGCTCTGAAGCTCAGCGACGAGCAGCAGAGGCAGCAGTGGATGGCCAGCCAGAGCGAAGCGCTCAAGCTCACCATGTCGGCCGGGGGCTTCGGGGCGGTGCACGGCGGGGGCCCCCCGCCGCCGCCGCCCCTCGGGCCTCACTCCAACCGGACCACGCCACCCGAGTCCGCCCCCCAGAACGGACAGTCCCCCATGGCCGCGCTCATGTCGGTGGCCGACACGCTGGGCAATGCCCACTCGCCCAAGGACGGCAGCTCGGTGCACTCCACCACGTCCACCCGCAGGAACAGCAGCAGCCCCGTGTCGCCGGCCTCGGTGCCGGGCCAGCGCCGTCTGGCCTCCCGCAACGGGGACATGAACCTGCAAGTGGCCCCTCCTCCCCCCAGCACCCACCCCGCCATGGACCAAGTGCACCCCCAAAACATTCCGGACTCCCCCATGGCCAACAGTGGGCCCCTGTGCTGCACCATTTGCCACGAACGCTTGGAGGACACCCACTTTGTTCAGTGCCCCTCTGTGCCCAGCCACAAGTTCTGCTTCCCTTGTTCCAGAGAGAGCATCAAGGCCCAAGGGGCGACTGGTGAAGTCTACTGCCCCAGTGGAGAGAAATGCCCCCTAGTCGGTTCCAATGTGCCTTGGGCATTTATGCAGGGCGAGATCGCGACCATTTTAGCTGGGGACGTTAAAGTGAAAAAGGAGAGAGACCCTTGAGTAAGAAATCCAATCCCTTCAGACTCCTGAAGATGTAGAATTGTGAATATAACAAACTGCAAAAGTTAGTCTTATGTATAGACATTATTTTCGTCGTATGTTTCTATATTTTGAAACAAAGGTATGTACTCTTCTTCATTTGAAGGATAGAGCTGGTTTTTGTTAAACAGAATATAATATTGTTTGGTTACTACATAATACCTGTTCTCATTTCTTTGGCAGTGTGTTGGCTAGGTACAAAGTTAATAGCCCTTAGCGATTACCTGCTGCTGGTGTGTATTTTTGTAAATGTATGCACTTCTCTGAAAGAAGAAGAAAAACACAAAAGACAAAAAAAATTTTTTTTTTGCCAAGGCCAGTGTTGATGCCTAAAAAATTGCTACAAAAATGGTGACAGCTTACGTTTTACAAGCCCTGAGTGTTAGTCTTTCACTTTTTTTTTTCGTTTTTGTTTTTTTGTTGCAAAACGGTGGGGTGGCTGTGGGGGGAGGGTGTTTTTTTGTTGCAAGTTTGTAAGGAAAATGTTTCAGTTTGTTTCTATTGATCTGAACGTTTTTTAATCTTCATGTGTTTTTTGTTTTGCTTTTATTGATGCACGGATGCTTTTGAACAGTAGAGCAAAATGCTGTACATGAGAAACATGCTCTGTTTGTCCTTTATACATTTCTGTAGTTAACAGAACACTGTAATGTGCCTTGGAGCTTAGTAAATTGTAATAAATTCAATTGATATTAATACTTCTTGAGTAGCAAGTTTTATTTTTCTCTAAGCTTAGGCAGTATGTGCAAGCCATGTTGGCTTTTTAAAGGTCTCCATTATACCAAGAGTCTGCAGTTCGTTGTGATAATTGTGGCACTTGTATGCACATTTTCACTTATATGTAGTAAGATGACGATGTTGATGGTGTTATCAAACTTACTTAAATCTTGGCACTGTGCCTATTTACATTTCACCTTTAATGTTAGAGTAACGGTTGCTGACTAAGCATTTTCTATTTACTGTTCCTGCATCTCATTTCCTCCTCCCTTCTCCTCCCCCCCCACTAGCTCTCCAGCTGCAAGCTGTTTGCAATACAGGATGCATACATTGTCTGTGCAGTTTAGTAAGGCTTGAGATTTAAAATTAAGCCTTCTTTTCACAAAACAAAACCAAAAACAACCCAGCATCCCATAGTTAATAATTTTAGTTGATTTTAAGAGTGGTTGTCAAAGTTTGACATTAGCCACAAACTCATGGTAAGGCAGGACTGTAGCTGAACAGAGTACAGGAAGGGTAGCATGAAATAACAGCTTCTGCAGTTGGTGTTGCAGCTGGTGGGTTGCTACCCCATTTAGGCATTGGCTTTTCATAACTTGAATTGATGAGCAGTTTAGGGGCTTTATTGTTTTCAGGCAAGGAAGCTTCCTTTAAGCGCTGAAGTGAATGCTTTCTTTTTGGCAATGACTATATGTGATTTTTTGTATAATTAACAATTCTGTGTGACTTTGTTATTTTCTGGAGATAGGGGAGCAGTGTAATACCTTTTAAGTGATCAACAGGCAAAGTAAATACACAGGCCTCATGCTAGCTAGAAAATGCAAACAAATCTAATGTGAACTTTGTCCTTACCAGTGAGGCAAATGGAGGAAAGAGGGGAAAACCTGAAAGAAACCCAGCAGCACTGCAGAAATCCTTTGCAGTTTGACCAGCAGTATATAGAGCTGTTCCAAATGCAGCAGTATCATAGGTTATGAGCTCTTAGTTTTATTCAATAGTAAGGATCCCCACCCACCAAAGCCCATAGCTGAGTAAAGGAAAGTCTGGATGGCATTTGGTATCTGCTTGGTCTTAATACATACTTGATTTGAATTCCTGGTGGGAACGATGGTAGAAGCCTTGAGACTATATTCTTAGTGTGCCTACAGATCTTTGCAGTCTTGTATAGATACACTCTGGCTGTTTCATGTGTGTGGGGAGGGGGTGGGGCTTGTTGTGTTCTGAGACTTAGTATTTGGCATCACTATATCTGTGATTTCAGACAATGACTTTGTGTGTGTATATATATTTTTTTTTTCTGCCAAGTGATATATCGGTGCTTAAAAATCTCCAAACATATTGTTCTTATGTAACAGATCAAAGAAGTAATGCAGAAAAAGAATGCTTTGAGTTAATTGCTGGATACAACTTACATGTTTTTTAGAGTATAGATTCGTACTGGTCCTATTTTCAGTTATTTCTAAGCATGCAATTCTCACACAGCAGTTTATTTTTAAATCATGAAATAGGGAGACTAACATTGTAAGCTCATGACTGGCAGAGAAAAAAATTGTACACATGGTTGAAATTCAAGTTTAAACTTAAGGAAAAGTAATATTCATATGTGAAATGCAACTGCTATTAAAAGAGAACTACTACTGGCTATTCAACATTTAATTGTATCACAGAAATGTGAATACCCTGATTTATATAAACAGAACCACTCCTGTAATCTTGAAATCATTCATCAGTAGTTATAGCTAGAAAGAGACCCATTTGGTGGATTTTTAAAATTTCAGATAATTTTTTAAAAGCTCTTACTTTTTGAAACATAAGCTCACTTATATGACTAATCGGTTTGATTTTTAGCAGGCAAAGAAAAGGTAAGGTGCAGTACACATTGGTGGAAAATAAGCTTGAAGTGAATTGTAGTACTGCAGTTAATTAAAGTTAACCATAGCTACGGGGCGTTTGTTGTATGGAGGTTTTTTGTAACCATGTGACCTTTTCTTTTACTCTGGCTCATTAAGCAGCCAGTCTGGGCATATTAGCCAGCATTTCTTTGAACCCACTCCATAGGTTTTTATCTTTCTGAAGATGTCCGCAGCTGACAAACAAGTTGTAACCTTTTTTTCAAGGAGGAAAGGGGAGCTGTCGAGCGAGTCTCATGTACAGAGATTCAGCTTATTTCTGTATTTTACAGTAATGCTCCCTTCCCCCATACTTGCCAGTTATTTAAGGTACAGCCCAATGTTTGCTTGAATAAATGGTGTAAGTTAATTTATTTGTCCAGATGGTCATTTATTGTGCTTCCATTCCTTCTTGTAATGGGGAAGTATTTAAATGGTTTATTTTCCCAGGGAGGGTTGTTGTGTTTTGCTTTTTTGGTTGTTTGTTTTTTGGTTTTTTTTTTTCCAGTTAGATTATTCTTGACATTTCTTTTAATAGCCTTGTAGCCTATTTTCTTAGAAATGGGTTAGAACATGTGTGTCACTGGATGTTTGTTTTTTAAGCATTGGCAGCTGTGTGTGAGTTGGAGATAGATGTGTTTGTGCAGTGAAGAGCTGCTATGTCCATTTGGGGGAAATACTACACAGTTCAACAGGAACTTGAGTTTACCAATGGTAACTGGTGTAATTTAATACAAGCCTTGTTATCTTTTTTATTTGCTTAGCAATGTTGTGCATATGAGCATGCTCTCCTCCCCGAACTAGTCAGTACTAACATTGTTTTGAAACTCCAATCTCTTCAAATAGGCTGGCTGCCAGTACAGCTTTGCAGGGTTGCAGCAGTCACTGGAAAAAGGGTTGTCTGCTTCTTTATGTGTCTTGTGAGCTGAGATTTTTCTTCCCCTCAAGGGAAAGGGCTTTGTCTTCAGAGCTCTCATGTTCCCAGCTTACTATGCAGTAGTTGCCTTGCAGCTTCCCTTTTTCCTAAGTCTTGCCTTTTTCTTTTTGTTTGGTTTTTTTTGGTTTTTTTTTTTGGTTTTTTTTTTTTTTGTTTGGTTTTTTTTTTTTGGTATGCAGTCATTCTCCATTCCTTGTAGGATGGATTGTGTTGTGCATTAGCAATTTCTTTCTCTGCCAAAGTGACACATCCTGTAGATCTGCAGCAGAGTACTGAACTGTCACTGTAGTGCTGACTCTTGTAAGGCTATTCTTGAAGCAGAACAGCTTCCCCCTTGGCGTTCAGCCATCAGAATCCATTACAGCATGCATTTTCTACCCAAAACATAGCTCTGTACCTACAGAGTTGTCTTTACAACCATCCCCCAGAAGACACAGAGGGCATGGTTATACCTTCTTGTATAGAAACATGCACTGCTGGGTTTATCTCCAAGGTGTCTGAAAATCGTGTAACCAAGCTTTTGTTGTTTCAGCCCCTGCCTTAAAACCTCTACGGCAGTTTGGTAAGGGAAATGCCTCTGCTGATGGGTGAATGTGAAAAGAACGGCACACAAGGTCTTTTCCCAGATGTATGTCTTAAAGGAATTAAGCATGTGTACACTAACTGAGGCTACCACAGGGCTCCTCTGATGAGCCAAACTTCTCTGTCTCCACGTGTTTGCCACAGGGCAGCCCAGCCCCACGCTGCCACCCCTGACTGGGAGGCTCTGCAGGAATCCAGTTCTTCTCCCTGGGAATTGGCTCGCCTGACTCCATGAGAAGAAACATGGGAGAGTACATGTCAAGTTTTTGACAGCAAACCCACTCTCTTTCAACCGTTCAGGGAACTGTAGGGTGAACAACAGAAGGGAGCAGTTAGACATGTGAATGGGAGGGGTAGGATGCTCACCAAAAGTCTGTCTGGCCAGAACAGTCTGTGACTGGTTGGACTGGCTGAGCTACTTGGGGCTAGGTAGATTCAAGATTCCAAGGACTGACTGCTTGGCTGGATGCAATGAACCATGCTGATATAAGTCTGCATTGCTGAGAGAGGACGCAGCTACCCTGAAGTGTCCTCTCTCCCCCTTCACTGACACAGCCGTGCAACCCTGCCTATTGCCGGGTTGAGACTGCATTCTACTCGCTGCTGTGTGTTTTGCCTTCCCGAAGCGCCCTTGCAAGGTTTTTTGGAGGCGGTGGGAGCAGGGGTGGAGGTGAGGAAGGTCAAGCTTCTTAGGTTTCAGCTGATTTGGCATCCGCTCACAGCCCTCCCCGCCCCACCCCCCTCCCCCGTAGCCCTGCTCGGCCATATGCACTCGCTGCTGCTTTTATGACCCTTTGCAAAGAAACGTTTAAGATGTGAGCTGCTGCAAATTGCAATTTATTTTCAGGGAATTTCCCTTTCCCCTTTCCTACACGATCATCTTTAACAGTGAGAAGACTCTGGTTTTCTGTCGTCCCCGAAGACCCTATAATGGAGAGCTGTGCCTTTCTCTCTGGCTGGCATTGCTCTCCCGGCAGTACCGGGTGAGCCAGGCCACCCGTTCGCTCAAGTCTGTTTCACTGGGGTATCTTTCTATTTATTTTTTTGGCCAGCGCAAAGGCCCTTTACTTTGTTTAGGGAGTGGAGGCTGAGCCTGGCAACTCCACCGCAGCGCGGAGCGGCTTGGCACTGCTGCGGCATGGCAGCTTAGGCAGGGACTGAACCGAACTGAATCAAACCGGGCTGGGCTGGGGAGGGTCGCCAGGGCATGCAGTTGCCGCTGGGTTGGGCCGACCTAGACAGCCATGTGATTGCCTGCCTGCTCTCCTGCCTGCCCGCCTCTGCGCAGGGGATGGGAACGGGGACATGAAACATGTCTGTGCAGCTTCAAGGAGCCGAGCAGAATTCCCCACTGTCATCATCCTCCTCCCCTCCCTCCCTGCAGGCTGCCAGAGAGGAGGGCTGATTACAGCTCCGCTATTGTTCAAGTAACCTACAAATGGATTTGCATGGAGGCAGGTTGGGAGGGGCAGAGGGTGGGATTTATTAGCAGCAGCTAAATTCGTCGGGATTACTATTAGACTGAGAGCTTCTCAATGGGAATGATCCCTGGGTGAGCGATGGGGTGGAGGGGAGGGCTGGAAAGCTCCTTTTCTGCAAATAGGTGAAGGGGTGGCTGGCTCCCGCCGGGTAGGAGAGGCAGGCAGGGTGTAGCTGGCTGGGGACGGCGCTTCACCTCGGTTTAAACTGTAACCCTCTATTCCAAGCACGCAGCTCCTGGCAGCGCTGCTCATACCAAAGCCTTGACTCAGGGTTATCTGCATGCTGGGTAATAAGCAGCGTCACCAGAGGAATGTGCAGAGAAAGCAGCCATGCTGCTGCAAGCCTCCGCTCGCTCCTCAGGCAAACCACTGATTTAGCAGCCTGCTTCTGCTTCTGGGCTGCCAAACTGGCGAGGCGTAGGGGGCTTCTCCAGGGGGGACAGCCCCAAGTCGGGTTGAAGCCAAAACAGTGTTTTGCCTTTCCTTAAGCAAGTGTTTTTTATGCAAAGTTCCCTGGGACTTTGCTAACCATATTTGAGAACTGTGCCTAGGAAAGGGTGAAGCTACTCCTCAAGTTACCACATTAGTTTATCCATTTTCCAGATGGGTAATCTCAAGTGTTTGAGCCAGGGTCACACAGCAAACTCCTATGAGAACAAGGGAGACCATAGCCATTGGTTACTGCCCCAAATACTAGTCTCCCTTCCCCTGGAATAAAAGCATGTTGTTACAACAACTGTGCAGCTGAACTGAAAAGCGCTTGTGTGACACAGGTGTTTGGGAACAACAACGTTCAGCGCCAGGCCAGTTGCCTGTAGCACGCGTGCGTCCTTCACTCTGATAGCTCCAAGGCTGGAGGCTGTTGCTGTTCTTGCTGATGCAACATACAGAGGGCTGGGGTGAAGAAGAGTGCATACCTGTGTGTCAGAGGTAGGAGCTCCCCTTTGGCTATGATGGAAAGCACACCACATCCAAATCAGAGACAGGACGGGGTTGCTTTGAATTACTATATTCCGGATTATCTAAGGCAATCTTCCTCTTCACTGCACACATCATGGCAACAAGAGACAAGATCATAGTGGAGCTCAGGTTTTCATTCAAACATGTCCAGACTGGCACACTGTTGGAGTAAGGACAATACACTTTCGTAGGTTTGATGTATGTAAGAGCTAGGGGCAAAATTAGGGAGGGAGTGGGAAGCCTGAATATCTGGTCTGCTACTGGAAAATATAGGCCACTGACTTGTAGATGTTGAAAGTTTATTTGATCTAGCTCAATATGCTAGACATTTTCTCTTAGAACTCACTCAATGTCTATAACTGATTTCTGTAAAATAAAAAGACAAGTTATAAAACATCTGAGATTAAAACAACTGAAAGAGCTTTTGTCTTCCTGCAGCAGTAAATTTTGGAGTATTTTTTTATTACTTGCTCAAGTATTGTTGATGTTTTGACTCCCTGTTACATGTGAAGATAACTCCTCCCTGAGGAATTCAGACTGCATTGATAAGAAGAGCCAGTTGGCACATTTATTGTATCCCATCTCCTGCAATTAAAGATTATACTGAGTATCTTATCAAAAAGATGCAGCCTTTCAAAAGCTGTACCTTGCTAAGTGTATATACTCATTTTTGGCAAACATTTGCTGTGGTTTTGAGTGGTTCTCTGACTCCAACACCCAGCTCTCCACCCTCCCATCCAGAAGTCAACTTTTCTGTTAGTCCAACTGAACTCATTCAGCTGTGCTCACTGCACCATTTCTGCTGGAGGGGAGGCAGCAAGACATGTGGGCATCGAGGACAGTATCAGTTGTGTGATCTGTGGATATATAGTCACATTCTGCTAACAAGGACCCGTGGCCTAAGATAGATTCATTAGTCAGCAGCCTTGATAGAATGTCTAGTGGCTTGTGTGACAGTTAAATACCAGGAAGCCATGCAGAAATTCTCATGCTCTTTTGTACCTGTCTTTCCTCATGCTAGAACTGATGACAGCATTTCTTGAGAACTGCACTGCACATGCTTAATACAAAGAGCAGCTCCTTTCAGGTTTTTGAGTGATTAGTTGCAGGTCTCTGCATAGATCTTCTGTGTTCTGATGGCTGGATTTTTACAGTACATATTTTGCAAGTTCCAGCTTGAAGCTTCCTCCTTGCAGAAGGTTTTGTCATTTGCAGGAACCCCACCCTGCTCTCCCTTGAAGATGTGCAATCCTGGGCTGTGTTTGAGCATGCCTGGGAAGGCAGGTGCAGCCTGGCTGGATCCTCAACATTGCCTGCAAATAAACACTGCTTAAACAAATTGGACTAAAAAGAACATTCAAGATTCAGGTAATAATCAGGACAAGTTTTGCTCTGTAGTCTCTATTCTGTGCTTTTCCCATCCCCTCTCCCTCTGAGTTGTAGCCCAGAATATATGACACCATCAGGTTGCTATGGAAATAATTTACAACATAAACTATATAACAATGAAAGTTCTTAATAGGACCTCTATTGAAAACAACATCAGGTTAAAGTCGCTTTAAAACCTCCCAGATTTCCCTTCTGTTGTTGTAAATGAGGACTTATGTAAAACTAAAGATTTATTTTCTAATATTTTAAGGAAAATAATCCTTCCAGCATAGAACATGTAAATACAGTTGTATTCTTTCTCACTTGACCGGCACATGCATAGCTGTCAGATATGTTCTCCAGCTCAGAAAAGATGGAAGACGCTTAAAGCCAGTAAAATTCTTCAAACCTTAGAAGCAAGATTAGAGCAAGGTTATTTCCCGGTTTGAAGCAGGCCCTTCATGCTCTTATCTTGGTCAGAGTCTGTGGGAACTGTAGGCTGTCACCTGCTGCAAACCATTTCCTCCTCAGATGAGCTTTGTAGAGTTGCCTGATTCCTTCCCAGCACTCTGAGAGTCACCATATTTATATTACTTGCTGCAGGCATTTAAGGCATCAGTCCTTGGCAGCACACACATCCTTACTCTCAGGGTCTTGTCCAAACTAAGTTGTACAGTTTGATGGGGACCCATCCCATTACCACACAGACTTCTCAATGATGTTCTATTTCAGGGCTGTAATGTCCGTGTACTGATAGGCCAACTTTTTCTGATGCCTAAAGATGTCTGGGTTTGGATAGCTCTTTCACTAATCTTCTTAAGCCTTTTTGGCTGTTGTTCCCTAAGGAATCCTGGCAATGTAGTTACCAGACTTCTCTTGGTTTTGCATTTGGTTCACACTGGAGATCCCACACAACATAAGACCATTTGGTCTCAATTCAATGTTATACCACTCACCACACAGGAGTTCTTCTAACTGCTCTGTTGAACAGCTCCATGTCTCAAATGGCATACTTATCTGTATATGATGGGCACATGCCTGTCTGTATATGCTCCAGTGAACAATCCCTTCCCTTGTGCAAGTTTGTATGGCAGCTGAGTATCCCTGCTCTCAGAAGAACCTTCTGTAAGCTGGTGTAGGACTAATAATTCTTCTTTACCTCTTGTAGCAAAATGCAACATGAATTCATTTCCTCCGCGCCACTTCCTCCATCATGTTACTCATAGAGGAATTCTCAGGGTGGCAATCCATTTAAGCTCTAGCAGCACACCCTGTGGAAGTAATTCCAAGGCTATTTTCATCTCTGGACATGCAAGTAGTGATGTTCCCTGGGTGTAAATGAGCACATTTCCCATGAATATAATGCAACCCAGATGCCATGAGAGTATGATTCTGGAGCCAGTCGCAGAATGGCCAGAACAAGAGCCAAATGGCTCAACACTTCCTAAGCTCTGTGGCCTTCCTTTGTTGAGGGGAGGTTTTCTACTCAGTTTTAACCCTCTGCAGCAGCAGCATTAGGCATCCAGAGATACAAGTGTGCATGTGCATTTTAACTCCATCAGCACTGAGCTAAGTCAGCCCAAACCACCTTCTGCCAGTCCTGTTGTACTCCCCAGGCCCCATGTCAGTGTACGTTGCAACAGTCTCTCCTGCTGAAGTGCAAGCTGCTATTCCTATTGCTTTTGTTGACTCTGCAGGAGGAGTGCCTGGTCTGCTATTGGTTTTTCACCAGCAGATAAATGACATTGCTCTCTTTCCCCCTCACAGCACAAGAGTCCATTGAGATATATCTACCTATTGGTTTTGCCAGTATCTTTTATGTAGTTGCTCTGTTTTTCTGTTAGTGATACAGTCCATTTGTCTGTCAATGTGCTCCATGGTGCACAAACTTATGGTTTACTTTCCCCAAGGATTTCTCTGTCTCAGGGTCCCAAGTCCATTTAGTCAGCAGTTTCTCCCCCTTTGTGCATATCTGCTCGCTGCAGCAAGGCAAACCACACAAATTCATCCATTTAATTTGCTCCCACTACTAAGTCCTTTCTATAATTCCTCTGGCTCCTTCTCTGCTGGGTTTGATGATTTTACATAATTGGTTTGCTTCAGGATCACGGGTCCCTAAGAGAGGCAGGTTACATTTAGCAATTTGTTTGTAGCAATGTTATTTGTGGTATAAGCATAGCAACTCCTACAAAACATTTTTTTCTCTTTGGGAATTTGTGAGGTTAAATTAGATTTGTGTGACAAATACCAATTATGAAAGGCCATGAGTCATAATTCACTTGAAAGTGTGATAGATGTCAGGATTAGAATGAAGTGCACTTTACTTGGGGCAGAAGAACTACTGTTGTTTTTTACCTTCAGAGCTTGAAATATGTATCACAGAGTCCAGGAAATATTCTGAGTTGGAAGGGACTCACGAAGATCGTCCAGTCCAGCTCTTAAGTGAATGGCCCAGGGATCAATCCCACAACCTCAGTGTTATTAGCACTGTAATCTAACCAACTGAGCTATCACTTACAGATGCACTTCCATTCTTGGCCTGCAGGACTTTCTAGTAACTCTTACAAATTCCTGAGTTTACAGAAGTAGGGCTGAATTGCCTTTGTGTATATTTCCTTCTAGAAATGAAATTGCTGAGTGTTGCTGTCAGGAAAGAGCAAGAAACGGAAATATACCTCTTTTGGAACGTGTGTCAAGGAGATCTGGAGACCCTTAACCTGAAATAGAGGATGAAGTAAGAACAAGTGCCAGTGGCAAAGGCAAGAAAGGAAAATGGTAGAAACTCTATCCTACAGCAGGTGGGGATGAAAAGGAAAGGGAGACATGCAGACTTTTCTGGGCTTAAATGGTTGAGAGCTGCTCTAAAGCTTTTGTGATAGACAGACACATAAAAGCCAAATGATTGCATAGTTATGAGCAGCAAAACTTTGCAGAGCAGCAGAGGCACTGGAAATTAAATTAATTATAGTTGACCAATAGGTTGTGAGGTGAAGAGTCCCTCATTACCAATTTGTCAATGAATAAGAAACAAAGAAGTTTCTGAAAGGAGAGGCAATAGATAATGAGAAGCAGGGTCACAAGATGATGATTCTTAAATGTGCATCTTGTCAAATACTTTGGTGGTCATTATCATTATATTCTTGTGTTAACCAAAGATGTGCAACACAGTTTTTAGAAGACAAAGACATGGTTGTCGTAGAAAAACTTATGATTTAAATACTAAAGGAGAAGAATGAAGAGGGGATGTTGAAATGTTTGAAAATGCTATTTGAGCATAAAATAATCAAACCAGTAGGACTTGGCACATTGCTGATAGGTGAATGATCCAGACAGTAGCAGGTTATGTTTATGGCATACGTATTCATTCATGCTGGGAGGAAATAATTTTCCTAAGCATATTGCCTGGTTTTATTAAAGGTACCCTGGTGTTGGTGGGGAAGGTCTGATTGCCACTGGATAACTTATCAAAGCTATGTGTAAAATGGGCATCTGATCAGAAAGCGAATGCCAGGATGCATGAGGAATGAAATGCTGGATGCTATGTGGAGCTTCGTATCACTATGACAGGAACCAAGATCTGCCCTTACCTGAAAGGATTGGTGACCCCATCTTAAAAATGATAATGAACCGCTTAAAGGGGTTTGGAGATAAGCCCATGAGAACAGTTAGAGACACGCAAAAATGTCTCCGCACCACAGCAGAAGTGCAGTTATTGTTTATTTATTCTACAGCTAAAGCCCCTTAGTATGCATAAGACTTTGCAGGCAAATAGGACAGGTCTGTGCTTGAGGAGTTTGCCTTCTGAGCAAGATGGAGCAGAGCAAAAGGAAGCAAACCAAAAGAAGTGTGTTGGTACATGTGCGGAGCAGGGAGGCAGTAGGAGGCAGAAAGAGCCACAGGAGAGAGGTCAAGGTCAAAGGTATCATCAGAGCCCTCCCAAAGTATGCACTTACCTTCCAATAAGGCAGGCCCCTCTGGTGTTGCTGTGGTGAGGAAAAGCTTCTTGTTTCATCTATGAGGTGTGACCTGTCTGCTTACAACTGCAGTACTGTAGGAAATACCCTCCAGACTCCACAAATGATTTTAACTGACTTCTTTTTCTACATATTCAGATGCTTTTACAGCAGCTCCATATTTGTGCGCATGGAAAAGCAGCTGCATTGCACAAACAGCAAAAAATTTCAATTTGAATTCAAAAGCAAATTTTGGTGGACTTGTGTTGCTATGCTTTAATATTCATACACTCAAGATTTATTCATACAAATGAATTTTAAATTGAATTCTAAACATGAAAAAGGTAGTATTGCACATTTTGTTATAAATTTCATGCTAGGTTACCAAACATGATACAAAATCGGTATCATTTGAGATGTGTAATTAGCCAGCCTATCAGTAGACCTAAAAATGTTAGTCAAATAATCATTTTGAGTGATGAAAATCTTGAGTATTTTCTAATCCAGTTGCAGCTAATTTCAGAAGAGAAGAAAATAATATTAATAGAATATGTTTTTTGTTGCATATTACTTGCTCAGTTCTAGCATTATGTATGCAAATCAGGTAATTTTGCACCTAATTGCCTGATTTGCATGCATAAATGTAGGTTGCACATGTGCAAATGATTTAATTCAAATTTAGTATATGCCTAATATGTAAAGTGGCTGAAAACTTGAATCTATGTATCTGAATAACTCAGAATTTTCACTTAAATAAAAACCAAAATTTGCCACCAGCTTTGGAAGTCAGACAAAGTAGATGGCCTTCTTTGGATGATTTTTCAGGTGCAGTAACCCTGGAGTTGTAAATTTTTCTAGAGAAATGAGGAATTCTCTGAATGCCCAGTGAGAGAAGTAAATAAAAATGTTCCTGTTGCTTTAAATGCTATAAGAAAATCACAGAAAAATGTGACACTTGCCAAGTGGAAGAAGACAGAATCACTCAAAAGAAAATGTGGCTTTCAAAGTCTCAGATGATTTATCAGACAATTAAACCTAAGATGAAAAGTGTGAAAATACAATACTAAAACCTAAGTGCATTAAAAACTCTTTCAGGTAGTATCATGGCTATGAAAGGAATTTAGCTGACAGCTCTTGTGAATGAATTTCTGTGACTTTAGGAGAAGGAGGTCCATGGGCAAAGGATAGAAAAGCCTCATTTGTTCTGCCATGCCATGCATTTCACCTCTGATCTGGAAGATAAAGAAGATCCAGACTTGGAAGATTTACAGAAAAAAAAAACCCAACTCTGGGCTCAAGGGCCTGTTTTGTTATGAGTCTTTCTGAGGAGCTCCCAGTACTGGGATCGGATGCGTTGTCACCAGCAGTTTTCATAATGATGTGGAAGAGCAGGAAGTGTCCCTGAGGAGAGGAACTAAAATTACCAACAGCATTTTTTACTGTGGCATCAGCTGTAGTCTAATACAGTGGTAGGCTGTTTTCTCCCTATTACTCAGAGCTCCTCTGCAAGCTCAATTTGCATACACATGGGTGACAGCTACTGCTAAAATAAGCATGTACAAAAATTGGAAGCAATTTAAAGGCACATATGGACTCATAGTTCCAAATTCTCATTCAGACTAGTAAGAAGTGCAAGCAGGGTCAAAACAGGTATGATATATGCTTCTTCCAATGCTCCTTCATGCTGGCAAGAACTCTAAAAAATTATTGGTGTAGATTAGAATTTGGCACAAAATTCTTTTCTGTCCTTCTGAGGGCTGGTCTATCCTAGCCCTGTTGACATGAGTATGGTTCCGATTATTTCTGACCAGTGTAGCTTTGCTAATAAGAATTTCTAGTGTCAATGTGTTTATAATGGCAAGGACATACCTTTTCTTGGAAGAGGTTATTTTACTTGAGAGAGGGAGACAAGATGGAGTACATCTTACTTCCTGTAGGAATACACAGCTGCAAGCATGGAGGGAAAGGTAAGGAGGGTTGCCAAGCACTTTTGCATGGTGTGTCTGGAAGCTTGTGCTCTGGGTGGGAAGCCTTGTGAGACCTGGGGCCACAGCTCTTAGTCTCCTCACCTAGTGAGCCTGTTCCACACACAAAAGCATGGCTCACCTGTAGAAGCATATTTGTGGTGCTTTCACAGGTCACCTACCCCAGAAAAGTGTTCCTTAATAAAGATTTGACTTTGAGCTCTTTTTTTTTTTGCTCCTGGGCATACAAAATGGTTTTGATTTAAATGAGAATCAAACTCACCTTTTTCCTCCTGTTTTATCAGAGGAAGAGAAATCACTGCTTGACTAGTTGTCTTACCTCTTTGTTTGTATGATAACCTCATCAGTTATCATACAAACATGCAGAAATCTGTACAAAAAAAAAAAACAAACCCAAACCCTGGGCTGTATTCCCAGTTCAGTCTCTGAGTGTTTAGCTAAATCAGAACTTCTGTTGGAGATGTGCTCTGTTGTTTGACTAAAGACTCTTATTTCTACTTATTATCATTTCATCATAGAGTAAAAAGACACTTTCTATTTTCCAGTTTTTCAGTATGAGTGAAAAGCACTGCCTGATAGCCTTGGAGATTGAAGGTTTCTTGTTTTTTCACAGAATGGATATACCTTGGGTAGTATTAACTTCCTTCTCTCAACAGCTTCTTGTTCCTCCTCGCTTTAGTGTTCAGGACTGATTCCATTCTCTATTCTGAGTATCACTTTGTGTGATACTCAGATTGCAATTGCAATCCTGTTGCAATGCAGGATTTTGGGGTGGGCATCAGTCCTGTGAAACTGAGCTGAAACTCCAACTCTGTCCCAGCAGCACTGAGCGTCTAGAACAGGCACCACATTGCAATGACCACCAGTCCAGGCAGGGGAGGGGAAGGGAAGGGAAGTCAGCACATAACACACCTGGTTGGCTGAACCATCTTTTTTCACAAAACAAGGCCCCATGAAGGGCGTGACTGTAAATGCAAATGCACTAGGACAGGACAAACTCATACCAGAATCCCAGAAGGAGAAGAGCATTTGTACTTGCACTGTTCACCTTGTTGTTGCCTGGGAGATTACTGTAGTTTCTTGACTCAGATCTTATGTTGCTTCATAATAAATTTTTTTAAAGAAATATAGCTTTTTCCTGGTTGCCTTTTTGCCCTCTTTTTTTGTAATCCATGCTTGGCAGCTGAAGTGGTCTAACATTTTATGTAACTGGTAGCAGAAATTATTGCCAAGGAGTGAATTGTTTTTAGAGAACATCCCTCCCCTTGGGTTAAATATAGGTTGAAGCATTCCAGTATAATGAAAAGATTGGAAAACATTTACACGCTGGAGTGTTTTCTGCTTTGTAGTAACAGAGTAAGACATTCACAGTTGTGAATATCATACCTGAAAAGACAAGTTTAGTCAGCCTCCATCTTTACTGTATTTCATCCATGCACTAAAACGTTTCCCATTTAAACCAAATTCTCTAGCGCTTGTGTTTTATTACCTTGTGGTGTGCTGTTGGCTACAGCATACTGGTTTATTATCTTACTATGTGCATTGTGGCACTTGCATTAGTTTTGTACTGCAAAATTGCATAGGATGCTGGACCAAGAATGTTCAATGTTTTTGATTATGAAATATGAAAGCAAATCTGGAGAGGTTTTACTGCTACAAAAATTAGATCTGTATTGTGTAGTTATCACCAAAGATATTTGATTTCAGACACATTTACAGTTGCCATAAACTCGGCTTTGTAACCTGAAATTATCTGTACCACTATGATTAAAATCTTCAAATTCAGAAAATGATTTAAATTCAAACTGGAAAATAAAGCCTGAGAAACATTTCGCCTTGCTAATTTAAATACCATCTCCATATCTTTTCTACATATACACATGTATGCACATGCATTCCCAATCTTGCATATACATTTACAAGCTCACACATTCACTAGCTCAGACACACATTTACAGGCGCTCTCACACAGGGAATGTGTTCTGCAGTATAGCTGGTACACAGGGTATTTTTGAAGACAGAACAAGATGACTGTAAATTGACACTTCCACCCACTAATGAAAAAAAGCCAAGAAAACCTCAGCAGAGAATGAGTTTTATAATTAATGCTGAACAATTTTCATTGACAAAGCAAAAAGAAGCAAGTGGATGGCTGATTTAAATGTTGAATGATTAATGTACAGAGAGGCGGCTGAGGAAAAAGACAAATTCAGGAGCAACTATGGAAATTTATGTATGAGAGAGTCAGCACCATATTCTGATCTCAGTTACACAGTCGTAAATCTGTTATCTTAATGGAAGTATTCAGCTTTTATATTTGCATAGCATAAGTGAAAATAGAATTTAACCCAGAATGAGTTTTCGATTGTGTATTTGCATGACTGAAAGGGGAGAGATGTGTATGTTTGCATGCGATAAACTGCAAACACATGAGACTTTTTGTATCTCTTGGTAAGAAATGTAGAGAATGAATATGTGTGTGATTGTGTACGTGTGTGCCAGTTGTGGGGCTGTCTGACAGTGCGTGGGAGGGTGAGAACGTGTTTGTTCCTAGACTCTGTGGTTGAGTGAAAATGGCTCCTGGAAATGCCGTTTTAGATTAGAGAGTGACGGCTGGAGAGGTGGATATTTCATTATCTTCTTTGTGTGGTGTTTTGGAGTTGGTAATGTGAAAGCAGAGCTATATATAATCCGGTCACACATGTGGCGTCCTCAAGATTTATAGTGCCTGCTAATGCCAGAATCTTTGGGGTGTTTCACTGTGCTAAGCAAAATGCCTCACAGACCAAGGCAATGCAGACCCTACCTGACTTTTCTCATGTACCAAGAAAGAAGAAATTCTCCTTCCTTCCAGATGCCCAGTTTTATTCCTAAATTCATGTGTAATGTGTAATGCCCATCACAATGTGATGTGAGTGCTGTCTCTTGTCCTTGCCTTTTGAACTGGGGCCAATCCCCACCTGCCTTGGGTGTGTGTGTGCTGGGAGAGGAGGGTGTGGAGGTCACAGGCAGTAGTTTGCTGTGTGCAAGGATCTGAGATGCAGAGGCTATATTTTTAGCTGCTCCAGATTCTCTCCTGGCTGGGATATGATGCTGAGGAGTTTATTGCTGTAAGGATGTGCCTAGAATACCAGGCAGCCTCAGAAATTTACTGTGCCGCAGAGCCCTGACTCAGTGCCGCTCTGTGACTTTCCTGTGTTGCTTCTGCACTGGAAAGAGAAGAAATGGTTCCTTGTGTTCCGGCTACTGCTGGCGCTAGAGGGACAGCTGCTGTGATTTTCTGAGAAGCCCTGTTGCAGGGAATGACAGCAGCTCTGGGTCTGGCTAAACTGTAGTTTGCTTGGTGAAGCTGCACTCAGATTTCTTCACAAATATTACTGTACATTTTTGTCTGAACAGTAGGAATAATCCCATTCTGCCTTTGATTTGTGATTTTCCCAAAAATGTCTCTAATGCCTCTGCAAGTAGTTTTTCTGCAGCTGTGCACACTAAATGCTTCCAAAATATTAGGGACATTTCACAGGTAGTTTCTCTATAGGGCATTTCATGGGTGGATTTCTGTACACCTGGCTGTGAGGGAGGTGGACAGACAGCCAGAGGGGTGAGAATCTGCTAGGGATACTCCCCGTGGTGAATCCTATCGGAAATGAAATTACACTCATGGTCCTTCTGTCCCACTGGTGAAGGTGCACCTGCAGGTTTGAAATGGTGGTTTCAACCTCGAAACCATCTTTAATTGTGAGATCCAGCACATTTACCAAGTTTACCAATTGTATATATGAAAGATCAGCAACTGACTTCTTGAAAATGTAAATTTTGAGAAGCCCAGCTTGTCCCTTACAAGTCCAGTGAAACAGCATAAACGCTTGATGAAGAAAATTTATTTGTACCATCCGATTTTCTAGAAACAAGGTACTCCTAAGAGCCTGGGTAGGATACCCCTCAGTCTGTCTGCTTGAGAAACACGGTAAGACCCCGTGCGTTCGCTTGGGGTTTGGCCGTATTATATTCTGCAAGCAGTGGGCTTTCCTCCATTTTCCAGCCTAAACGATTTTTTGAATCTGTGATCGCTGCCCGAAGGAGACTGGAAATAAGGAGCTGACACCCGTCTGCTCTTGCTGGATCCCGAGCTCTGCTGGAGGCTCCCTGCTGCCCTCTTGTTGCTGGAAATGACACTGGAAATAGGCGCACTGTTTTCGCGTTGTGATGGGAGCTTGACTAATATCCTCACATTTGGGGGAAAATCGCAGACCTCACATAGGAATGTCTGTCTCATTGCTGTGGCATCCGGAATAACAAATACGGCAATCGCAGCTATAGTGCCTAGCTCTTCTCTGAACTGCCGCATACTCGGAAGCACAAGCACGACTGAGGGGCAAGCTCAAGAGAGGATTGTAGGAAGAGGCAATATATCTTCAATTTCTTAGTCTTGCAAAATACAGATGAGCTTTCAGCCATACAGCCTTTCCCATCATGCTTGCTTTTCCCACATGCTTACTTTTCTGATGTGCTTAGGGCATCACGACTACTGGTTTAGTAAATAATAGAGACTGAGACTAAAGTGACTGAGTGTTTTTGTAGCAGCCCCGCTGAATAACACACACCCAAGGCTTGAAGCAGCTCTGTATGGCCATGGGAGATTCTGTATTTTAATTTTGTATTATTAATTCTTTACTTTCCTTAGATCACTAGTACTCTGACATTGTTGTCATTCACATTGTACTAATGAAATTTATTTGAAATAATTTTTGTGGCTTGCAGCTCAGTTCCTCCTTGCTTTGCTGGTTGATTTCTCTTCTGAAAAAAAAAAAAAATTAATTTGATTCTAAATTGCTCCTTGTTTGCAAAGACCAGTGGCTCTGAATGGGATACAGAGAACGAACTCTACTCTGTCCAGTCATGAATGGTAGCCAGGTCAGGGCTGAGCTGCATTGGTGGGAGGCAGTGATGTGGGAAGGTTGCCCTGCCATTATATATTCTGTAGACAAGCAGTGGATTTAATTCTCAGAGAATCTCAAGCCTATAATAAAATCTCAGTGGGAACAAAAAACCCTGACCCAGAAGACAGTGGCATGTTCTGCTTGTCCTCCATAGTCGTGGGTGTAAGTGTGGCTGTGGATCAAGGGAGCTGTATGACAATTTTGTGGAGCCTGTGTATCAGAAGAAACCCATCCCCCAGTGTTCTGCTGGAATCACTGTGAGGTATGTATTTATACTGCTAGTGAAAAACAGAAGGAAAAATGAGAGTGTCTCTAACACATGTAATCTGCAGAAAAATACACATTTGCATGTTGATTTTAAGCAAGTAATCTTTGCTGCTAAGAGAATAGCAGGGTGCATGCTTTTTAACTCTTGCGTGCTGTTTTCCATATTCCATGAACATGTACTGAAAACCTGGCATTTTTCTCGAGTTGGCACTGCTGGATGACCTCATACACCTATTTGTCATCTCAGCAGTTTCAGCTTCACTGTTCTTCCTTAGATTCATTAAGAAAATATTTAGCATCAGAAGAAAGGAAGCACCCTGTGGCCTGCTGTGCTCCTTACAGCCAGGCCAATAAAAACAGAGCCCCAGAGCACTTTCTGAGGGTGCAAGGGTGACTCCAGGGCACTTCTGTTCCCTTGGAAACAGGAGAAATGGGTCACATCTACAAAAAGTGACCCAGCCCTAGTCATGATGACCTTCTGCATTTGAGGATGTTTAATAGGATCTTTGCAAGGTGATTCACTTTTTTAAAATCTTGTTTTGTAATAAATCATGGGTTTTATATTGAGAGGCTGAGATGAAAATCTGCTTTCCCTTTAGTTTGGGGTTCATTGGGGTTTTTTCCTACAAGTCTCTTTTTAGTCACATGTGCACTATGTTGTCAGAAAAGCTGCTGGGGATGGCTGAACCTTTATGTTCTAGTGTAGTATGTGCCTGATTTTTCATTGAAGAAAACAAAATGGAAGCTATTATCTGAAGGCAGCTTTCATCGTAGCAGCGAGGCAGGGAGCAGCTCAAGTATAATAAGACAAAATGTGAGACAAATGTTGCCTCCTCCGAGCCAGCATCTGACCTCGACAGTGAGCGCCTTCCGCTAAGCTGGCTGTTTACAGCCCCTGCTCCGGCATCCATCTTGAGGTTTGTGGAATGTTGTTTTTGTTCCCATCCCTCCATCTGATCGGGCACAAGCGACATATATTCCTCTGCCTTCAACCCCGACCCTGAGGTAGGCTGACATCTTGATTTCATCCCCTTCTCCACCTCTCGCAACCCAGCAAGTAAGCTGGGAGAACAATTTACTGAGAACCTGCAGGCCTGGAGCCAGGGAGTCACCCTGCTGCTGTGGGGGGAATGCTACATTTGGGAAGTGAGATTTTTCCTGTATTGCTGAGGCCTGGGTGTGCAGCACCATTTCCACTTGGCCCTGCAAAGCAGAATGGCTCAGTAGCATGAGCTCGCCTTCTTTTTCTCCCCTCAGCTTCCCCTCCCAGGGAAAAAGCCGCCAAGTGCAGCAGCGCGACCGGGTGTTTGGTCCCTTCAGCAAATGGGACTGGGAGGAGTGATGGAGGAGGGGTTGCAGACCGTGCTGCTGACCCGCTGAATTATGACTTTAATGCAGTCACTTTAATAACTTGCTGTAGCTCCAACCACCAGATGCAATTTATGGCAAAGCAGGCGCCCAGGCATTTTTCTTTCTATGAAGACTAAGCAGATCTCTGATTACAACCCCCTCCCCCCAAACCATTACCTTCCCCCGCTTGCTCTGCTAATGGAAAAATGTTATGTGTCTATGTGCTTTTTTTCCCCAAGCCCTGTTTTCAGGAAATGGTGAAGAATCAGAAGCTAACACAAGTGCGCACACATGCTTTTGCAGGAAAGATTGCTTTAACTCCATTCTTTAACCACACAAAATTCCTCCTGCTAGCAGAATTGCCAGTTCTTTTTCTAAAACCTTACAACCTCAGCCAGATGCAAAGCAAATTCCAGGGTTGATTTGTAGGGAAAAGAAAGACCCCTCCCTCCATCTGACCAAAATCATCTGAAGTTTGAGTGATTTCACTGCACAATGCAAAGCCTGCAGCCCTTTAGGTCTCCCTTCTGTAAAGAAAGCTTAAATACAAGGCACAAACCGACAGAAAGGATGAACCTGGGAACGATGAATAGGCAAACTGAAGATTTAATTATGTATTTAATGTTGTGTATACAATAGATGGGTACATTGAGAAAGCTACAGATAGGCAGCAGATTCCCCGCCAGTTCTCCTATTTTAAAGGCCCATTCAGTTTCCATCTAAGGGATGAATTCTTCCTCTCACTGTCTTCTACTCTCTCTTTTTCTTTGATTTGCATGATCATTTGCTACATATATTATGAATTACTGTTTGTCGTAGTCCAGCCTGCAAAGCAATTTCCCAAATAAATTTCAATGGATCAATAAATTCAGATTCTGTTTTCTCTTCTAAATTTAGGGAAAGAAAAATAAGAAGACAAAGTAAATGTTTTCCTTTTAGCTAAATGGAACAAAAATCTGAATTAACACATATGCTTATTTCTGAATTCTTAGGGCTCACACGGAAGCCCTGTGATTCAACTGTTTTGTATCTTACTTTTGATTTTCCTTTCCATTCCTGAAAAAAAAGTGTACTTGGAACTGCAACCCTGAAAAATTGAAAAATTATATGTACTGCTTTGAACCCACTGAAAGAGTGTCTCATACAAGGACTAGCAGATAAGTCCTTTGTGACTGTTAAATATTTATCAGCAAGGTGAATTCCTCCTAGGTTACAGCAAGTACAGTTTGGAATGACCTGTCTCTCCACTTTCAGAAATGAGCAGCAGATTCCTGCAAAACATCCGTCTCCTCATTCAGCTAGGATAATGTTTTCCTCTCAAGCTTTGAAATAGCTTGATTAATATGTAGCATATACGGCAAATTTCTTAGGAAAAATGTAGTAACATATGGGAGCATTCAAGTTCCAGAAAGAAGAGTATAAATTGGATGTTTCCATATGGGTTCGATCTGATGTGTCTGTCTATCTGTGTTTACAGTGACCTGCCCTGATTGTACCAAGATTGCATTACTGTCTCCAGTACTGCAAGATGCACCTGCAAGCACACACTCAGCCACACAGGTATTTCTTTTAGGTGTGATGAGTTGTCTTTGAGCAACTGAATTTATCTCTGCTTACTAAAGAGGCAGCTGAAACTAGATTCCAGACTTTCTGAAGGTTAGAGTTAGGTGGAATGAATCTTTGCTCAAGCATTCAACCACAGCACCTTGGCTTGTGCCGTTAGCTTCCTGAATTCCCAGATGACTTCCCACCACAGCTTAGCCAGGCCTGGAACTGCTTATTTTCTCAGAAGGGATGAGGTGAAATGCAGTTAGTTCAGCAAAGCCAGTGGCATTTCAAAATTATATGTAAAAGTATGTATTTGTAGTCTTGTTTTTTCAAATGTTGTCGTAAATATGCTTAATTCTTATCAGGCTCGAAATACTCTCTCCAGTTGTGATGATTTTTAAAAATCCTGTTCAAATATTTATCCTAAGAAAAACCGCCTATGCAGTGGTCAGTAAGTCAGTAGTACAGAATGAAAGCAGATGCTTTCGTGCGCTCTTGCTGCCGCCGGGGCAGTGCCCAGCCCAGGTACTGCTCCAGTGGGAGCACGGCGCCTTCAAGGCTCCGGAGAGCCCGCTCTGGCTCCGGCCGAGGGGGCCGTGCCCCGGCCGTGCTGGCTGCGTGCTGCCGATTTGCCCAGGGCGGCTGTGCAAGAGCTGAGGCAGAGGCGAGAAATTCGGAGAGCAGCCATGAAGTTGTGAGGAGGTTATTAATGGCGGCGCGTGTGACTGCCGGTACTTGGTGACACTGGAGCTCATTCTGGAGACTCCTCTGATTCGGCTATGTTTTTCTTTTTTGAACCTGGCCTTTGATTAAAAATGCCTCGCTTCCAGCTCACATTGCCTTTTAAATGGCTCTGTAAAGCCCTCTCGCGGTTCCCAGCTCACATCAGAAGCAGGGCTGGAAGTGTTTCTCTGCAGAATAAACATACGGGCTGTAAATCGTGTGATTCAGAAGATCGCCTGCAGTATTCCTCTCCGCTGTTGCCATAGGTAACCGGGCTCTGCAAAACACCATTTACCCTGGAATGCAAGGAGACTCGGAGCTCAGCAAGGGCACTCCGGTTAACCCTTTCCTAGCAAAAAAACCCCAAAAATTCCCTCTGGTGATCCCAGCCGAAACTCCACTGTCATGTGCGTAAATTCGCACCCAACAAACCCGCACCATGTACATTGAGGCAAATTACCTGCCCAGCGCGGCCCCCAGCATGTGCACGTGCACTCTGCGAGGATGGCGGGTTTCTGCCCGTCTCCAGAGGCAGGCAGCCACTGGCAGGGTGTGTCGGGACTGCTGACTCACCGGGGCCGTGTGGCGCACAGCCTCGGCCGTGATCCCGCGGGACGGGTTTGACTGGCGCCAGATGAAGGAACTGAAAGGCAACTGAATATGGCTGGCCCGGCGTGCAGTGGAAATCCAAGGTTTGTGGAGTGGTACTTGTCGACTTCTTTAAGACTGGACTTTAGAAAGGAAGACTTTGAGCTCATACTCACCACAGAACTTTGTGGGATTTTTTGGTAGCTAGCAGAGGATCCCTAAGGTTTACAAGGTTTTGCCATTGCCATATAATGGAGACTTATCAAGTCAGACGATGAGTGCAAGTTTAACACTTCCTTTCTGCCTCACACTTCTTTGCAGTCCAGTCACTTTAAACATCTCCTCATGGTCTTCTACTCCATTGCCTGAGGCACTGAATGTGGACAATCGATAGTTATCTGCAGTTTAGGAAAACAGGGGGAGAAAGCGGCCCCCACTTTTTTCCTTCTCTAATTCTGACCTGCCTGTGGGCTAATGTGGCTTCCAGCAGAACAGGAGCTCAAGTGAGGTACTGTGTCTGAACACTGTGTTTTGTTTTGTTTTGTTTTGTTTTTTGCCACAGCCACAGCAGCAATGCTGCCCAGAGAGCAGGTAGCAGCATTTGCTCTGCCTTTGCTTTTTTTTTCCCACATGAAGCTGAGGATTATGTGTGTGTGAGAAGTAAATTCATAGCCCTGCGTTCAAGCAGGGGTTAATTTATACTGCAGAGAAGCTGCAGGTGAGACTGAAGACTTGTCTCATTTTTCAGTTTCACAAGCCCTGATACAAGAGCCTAAATATGTTTTGTTCCAAACCACTGCTGTCTTTCTCATACTCCCCTCTGCAGTTCAGTGCATGCACAGATACACACCACCAAATTGTTTCTTCTTTTATGACACAGTATTGCTGCAGGGTCATTTACATATAGGTAAAAATGCAAAATTCCTGCTCTGAAGTGTTAACAGTGTTGCTTACTTTTACATCGAAAGTCTGACGGGAATACAAAGAAGTCAGGAAATGTGGATAAGGCTGAAATTACATTCATAAAAGATCATGAAGTGGTTGGGAATCACAGCCCATGCATGGACAAGCCTGTATTGAGACTGCTGTAATCCCTGGGCAGAGCAGGGGGGGAGCGAAGGAGAGGTCAGTGTGCTTTGTGGGATTCTGTGGCATTACTGGGGCATGGGGAGTTAGTCCTTCTCTGTTATTTGAACAGCGAGTGAGTGTTTTTTTAAGGATTTTTTTTAATGTTGCTAGAATAAAAAGGAACAGGCAAGACAAAATGACCCCAAATCATAAGGGGATTGCTGTCTGTGGAAAAGTGCAAACACAAAATTCCTGCAAAATTTTTTTTTTTCATGGCTTGTTTCCATGCCACCACAGAGAAGAATGGTGAAGAAAATGATATACAAGGAAAGGTACTTTTAAAGATTCCCAAGAGCTACTGATTGGGTGTTGCTGTTTCACATTCTCCAAATTGCTCTTACATCAGTCTGGATGGTGGAGATAAACTGTGAGAGAGCTTAAAAGCTATGGAGCAATGCGTGGAAGCACAGTGATAGATATGTGTGTGCTCTTTTTTGATTTATAGGATTTATTTGCATACTTCTTTGGCATTGCCAGAACCTCTCTGCAGACCTAACACTTGATCCCCTGTTGTGCTGAGTTCCCTGGGAGCTGTTGACATTGTGGGGTACCTGCTGAGGCGTCAGGGACAGGTTGTGTAGATAGAGAAATGGGAGCATGAGATCAGAAACAGGAGTGTCTGTGGTGCACAGCAAAGTGATAACTGGACTAGTTGAGCCTCAGCCATCTCCTGAAGGTCTGAAAACCACTGGAAGCACTGAAGAAGCAGAGGCTGGAGCTTGTTCCTTTTCCTGATTTTATATGATTGCTTTAAGTCAAGGGTATTTAAATGTCAAATTTTTATGTAGTTCCTAAATTTACTTAGGTTCGGGTGTTTACAGCAGAAGGTTTGTGTCCTTGTGCACTCCTATCTGTGTACTTGAATGATGATAAATGCCAAGGCTTTCTTTGGGGGCTTGTGTTTTTCCACAGCCGAGGTGACACATTCCCATTAAGTTTAACCTTCTCCCCCAAGAGTTGATACAATTTATTTCTTTTGGAAGGGAAATATCAGAGCTGTTGCAGGCCCAAAGCAATTTTCTTTGAAGGCTGCCTTGGCTGCGACTGCGGATACAGTGACAAAGAGGAGATTGTGGCAGAGCGTGCTAGCTGGGAGCTCAGGCAGGAAAGGGTTACTGTCTGCGCAGCTCTCTGTGTCTGGAGCTCCAGGCAAAACCCAGAGAGAGACAATGATGTCAGCACTACCTCCGGGCCCAGGGCCCCTTGCCTGACAATGTGGGCAATCCAACACATTCCCATCTGCCACAACAAGAGCATTCATGCTCCTATTTCCTGACCTCTTTGGATTAAAGCATGTGGAGTTAAATATACATCCAGCCCCGTGCTCCTGCACTTGCGTTGCACCAGAAATAGACTTATGGGAAACTGGCTGCAGCTTTTGCCACCCGACACTCGGGATCTGTCTCAACGTTGTCATTGAGAAAAGCACATGCTGGTCTGGTCGGGAGATTGTACAGTCATGTACACATAGCTAAAACACAGTTCGCTTTTGTGCCTGGAAATGCTGAATGTAATCAGCACGCAGTCAGAAAGAGGTGGGGCGGGGGAAGGGCAGCTTAAATAGAAAATGAAGATTAGTCAGAGGCAGTGATTTCATCATTTTAGCCATCTGAAACTTGCTGAGTTTTTTAGTATCACATAAAAAGTTCTGACAGGAGAGAGAGACCTTGGCTGAGCTGGGTGTCTGCACTCCAGGCTGGTGGAAGAGGGAGAGCATGCGGCAGGATTTGCATGCTGCCATGCCGGGCTGGCAGAGCTGGAGTGCAGCTCTGACAAGGAGAGCTTTTTGTGTGCTTAAGAGTGAAGCGCTCTGGTAGTGCAAAATTCTAGTAATTACAAGCATTTTATTGCTTTTATTCAGGATGTGTGTGCATGTGGGGTCTGTTGCATGCACATGGGTATCATCTTGTTTCTTTCTCATGTCTGTGGGTGCTGTGTATCTGTGGCTCTATGCCCATATGTATCTGTGCATCTCCATATTTATATGTCATTCCGTGTCTGCATTGCTCAGTCTTTTTCCTTTTAAGTGTTGGAGTTGCATTTATTTTCTGTGCACAGATGAGTTTTCCTCTACACTAAGGGGAAAAGAAATGTAGGAATAGCTTGCATTTTATTTATGTTTTGTCAAGAAAATGCTTCACAATTGAGAAATATGAATGACAAATAAAACGAGACTATTTCTTTTCCTTTCTTTCTCTTTTGTCTGCAGTCTTCTGTCTTATCTTCCCAGTCATGTATTTTCTTTTCTCTCCCTTTTTCCCCATCACACTGCAGACTCCTGTTCCCATAACAAATGTTATAAATGTTATCTATCCTGCCTGTACAGTCAGCCCCTTTTTCATAGCATGTTTCTTATACAGTGATCTTTTTTTTTTTTTTTAAACAACTCATAGTAGTCTTTAACACAGCAAATTCCTCTACACAGTTTGGTTTGGTATCTCTCCCCTTCATATGGCCTCTGCTTATGGCACTCAG
This sequence comes from Fringilla coelebs, assembly GCF_963513975.1. Taxonomy (NCBI): domain Eukaryota; kingdom Metazoa; phylum Chordata; class Aves; order Passeriformes; family Fringillidae; genus Fringilla; species Fringilla coelebs. The sequence goes on from NC_140034.1 coordinate 22,346,788, forward strand.
AATCTCAGAGAGCACAACTCAGGGAAGCAGAACAAAAATAAACTCTCCAAAATCTGTAGTTCCCCAAGGCTCAAAGAGGTCTTGGAAGAAGGTTTAGCTGATAAAATCCTTAGAGGATGGTTGGAGGGGTGAGGCCAAATGGTTAATGTAGGATAAAAACTGCAAACCCCTTAATTCTCTTAGTGTTTGGCTTAACTTTGCCTTGACACTGAAGAGATGGTGGTAAGTAAGGATGAGCTTGTATTAGAAATAGGATTCTCTCTTTCTGCCCATCATTGCCTGTGCCAGTTCCAGTATCACAGGGCACCAGTGCTACAGAATTCTCTATCAGTTTCTGCTGGTAGAGGTTTGGAACTGCCTCACTTCTCAATTAGTGTAATCAAAGCCAAGACCCTGGCAGCTTTCCCAAGAGCTTTCTTCTTCCTGTGAAACACAGAATACTGAAAACCAGTCAGAAAAAGTGGAGCCAGACTGTAGGAAGCATTGGATTTCACCGGTGGTATAATAAGGAAGCTGCCTGTAGTGTCAGCCACTCTAAAGGAGACATACAGACAAGTTAAAGTGGTAATATGCATAATGTCTGTCATCCAGATATTTCAGAGCATATAATAAGCTGTGATTAAATCATTAAACTAAGAACTTCAAAAAGGTCTGGCTGTTTAGACTGAGGATCTGAATGCAAGAAATCTCCAGTCTTCTTTCTGCCTTGGTACCTGGTTTGCCACTGCTATAAGCTAGTCATTTCACAAGGATCTTTAATTTTCCCATCAGTACCACCAGGAGTTAATAATACTTAAGCAGAGCAGTGCCTCTTATAGAGTTGTTTTGAAGGAAATGGAGACTTACTGAAGGAGTCTTTGTGTGAATTTGCGTGCTGTCTAAAGTTCTTCAGGAGCAAAGTGGAGGAAGCATGTTCAGCATGAGATCATCATAGAAAGCATGAAGGTCTACAAGTACCAGGGGAAAGGCAGTGTTAAAAACAGGAGCTCTGCAGTTTTCAGGGACTCTCAGTTAGGCTGTGGAACTTAGGAAGAGTTAGGTTCGCAGTTTGAACTGAGACACATGCAGTGCTTATGATCCAGCCATGGTGCCTGACGGACCTCTGCTTTTATTACTTGTCTCGACTTCACGAAACTATGTAAATAGATGAGAATAGAATGTTTATGTCCTGACACCCCATCTCTTGCCGCGAGTACTTAGACCAGCCACCAAAAGTGTGACGAATATGTCCTGAAGTTTCCCTGCTTTGATTAGGACCATTATTTTGTTAATGAGCTTTAATTTTTCCCTAGAAATCAAACAGTTTTTCTGTTTATGGCTACACATACATTTTATGTGTCTCTCTTAAACCAGATATAAGCAACCTTGTGAGAAGTGCTCAGGAGCTGGTTTGGAGCAGGGTGGAGGAAAAGAGGAAGCCTGCAAGTCACATCCTCCTGACTGCCTTCCTCTTCATTGATGTGTGCAGTCACACTGCCCAAAAGAGCCATTTGAGGAGGTTTGAGAATGTATGGAGCAAGTACTCCATTTCACTTATGATCAAGATAAACAAGGGCACAAGGGCGTCAGCTGAAGCAGAGCTTCTGAGGTGTTCTGTGTAATTCAGTGGCAGGCAGTAGTGACTGCTGCTTAGGAGATGGATTTATTAAGATTATTAGTAAGTGTTATTTGGAGGTGACTGAAATCGCTGGGTGGACTCCAGAGGATTAGCTTTCCAAAGATAGCAAATGCAAAACAAAAAAAAAGCAACCCCAAACAAACAAGTCACCAGTACCAGTTGTGTTTATTTAATAAAGTCTCTGCACAGGATTAGCTCGGGAGCATTTGCTTGTTTTTGTGACTGGAGATATGGGGGATGGGAAGGAGGAACCATCTTAGCATGTAATTCCCCAAGTAAAAGCAAAGCTGCAGCAGAGCATCTGTCCTGGTTCACAGAGTAGGTGACAACGCGCTGTGAGCAGGGCAGGCAGAGGAGGAATCACCTCTTCCTGGATTGCACCGGATTTAGGCAGCCTAGTGTGCAGCAACTCTGATACAGAAATAACCTGTGTGAAGGAGGCTCTGCTCAGGAGCTGTCATGTCCCTGTATAAAGGGCAGGAGAGCTTTAGGCAGGGCATTGTGCTGATCTGAGCCCAAGAAGTAGCCTGTGGGAGAGATAGCAGCAATCAAAAATAGTCATTTTCTATAGTGAGACTGTAAGAGGCCTCAAAGTGCTTGTAGACATGAATTCACCAAACATCACTCCCACAAGCCTATCTCTCTGGAATGGAGGTTGGTGTTGCTCATCCCAGATGTCAAATTGGAGGCAGAGAGAGCTGTCCACGCTCCCACAGAGATCAGGCCAGATGGGAACACAGGGAGAGCAGCAAGAGAGGAAGATAAAATTAGGATAAAAAATCCATCCCTCAGAAAATACAGATGGGGGAAGGGGCTTAGGGACCAATTTAGCCCCTGTTTTTATGTTGCTAATGTTGCTAGACAAGTCCCTCCAAAATGATGATAGTTGGTGGTGTGGAACAAATGAGTCAGTTCTGCAGTGAAGCCTGGCTGTCCTGCTTCAGTACTGTCGCCCAGAAGCAGAGACACATGGGAGCTCCCTGCTGTCCCTTCAGCCTTTCCCAGCATTGAACTACCAGAAGCATGATCACCCAAAGCAGAAGTATGCTGTTGCTTTTTTGTAATTCATCTAGGCCCCATTGGGATGTGGCAGGAGAGACTGAGGGATTGGAGTACTGGAAAGGTGACCAGTGCCCTTGCAATTTCCAGGGAAATTGCTTGTTTCCTTTCATGAGAAGCTGCTTACTTGTTTCCTAAATCCACAGGGGTGCACCGGCTCCTCTTCCCTCCTTCAGAGAAGTCCCTTATGCAAAGGTAGGCCTGGTTTGCTACTGCCTGTGCTTCTCAAGACTTTCCTAGATACCACGGCAACAGCAGCAGAACTGGATTTTGTAAACCTTTAATTTTATGCAGTCAGAGTAGAATGAGACCTATGAATACAATTCAGCAATTTCATTCCCCAAAGGTGGGGGTTGGGGCCGGGAGGATGGGGATGGGGAGGGGCAATGCATTACTTAATGTTCTTGGCATAAGCTATCACAAGTGAAAGTAGGAGGAGGAAAAAGCTGCAGTTCACTGAAGTGGAAGAAAAAGGGTGGGAACCCAGTGATGTGATTTTATACTGAGGGGACAAAATTGTCTGGTAACCTGTGTACTTAATTCCATGCCGCAATTGAAGGATATGTCAGCAGTAACTAAAAGAGAAGCACAGCTATAGAGCCCTAGCTCCAGACTACCCAGCTTTTACAGATGTCTTCAGTGCTAAAACTTGTGTTACTGAAATCATTCATTCCTGCTTCAGAGAAGGTAGACAGTGTTGGACTAGGAGTCAGAGGAAAAAGGAAGAAAAAGGAATAAAGAGGGAAAAGGGGAAACAGCAACAGACTGTAGCATTTCAGGATCGTGTTTTCATCTCTTTCTATTTGGCTTCACATTTTTTAATAGAAATCATAATTTTCACTTGAGAAGCTGATGGGTGAAGAAGCTATTTTCTCTCATAGATAAAATAAAAGTACCCCCACTAAAATAGAAAGGGCAGGATTTTCCTTTTCCATGAGTTCTTCATACATTGGAGAAACATCCTCATTCTCAGGAAAGGAAAGAAAAGCTAACATTTGTTTGGAAAACACTTTGCAGTAAGAATACAAGATAGTACAGGCCTAGTCCACTCTAACTCTTGATTTACAAAACAGTCCAAAGAGCTTTTTGCTTTCACACTGTGAAGCTGGTCAAGAGGTGCAGGTTGCAGTGTGGTGCTGGTGAATAAACAGGGCTCTAGGGTAGGCCCTAGATTGCTGGAGGGTCTCACTTCTCCCGACAGAGAGAAGTGCTGTGGCACATTTTACTGCCAGGCTTTGTGAACCCATCCATGATAAAGGGTCTTTGTGCCTGTGACTGATTTGCAATATCTAAAAAAATATCAAACCCACTTAGTAAGACTCATTTGCTTGCTCTAATTTAGATTAGAGAACCCAGAACATTATGACTGGTGACACCAAGGGTGGTTTAAGATCACCTATGTCCTTGAACTTAATACATACATAGAGTACAGCCAAGAATAAGGATCTGTCTCTTTCTGTGATAAATACCCACTTTTATGGGACTGTGGCCATGAGTCCAATTTAACATTATGAAGTAATTTTCTGTGACAATTCGGGTCCTAACTTCATTACTCTCATCACTCTCATCTTTCTCTCTACTTGATATATTTTACTGTTTGGTATTATGCCTAATATGGAGAGATTCCAGTGAATTAGATGAGGCATTTAATAAAGGTGATGTCTGGACAGTGAGAAGTTTTTTATCTCTGAAAAGTCTTCCGGTGATTGTTGGAATATTCTATTTTAAAATCAGTTTGGCTTAGAAGGGCCACATTTGTATGATTTGTCCTCAATAGAAATTAGAGCCTCTCAGTATTTCTACATTGTGGTATGATTATTTTTTTGAGTTATTCATTATAGTCATCTGAACCTCCCAGGAGTCCATGAGCTCTTTATGAGCCTTATAAAAGGAGGCAGACTCACTAGCAGAGCAGAGAAATTCCCAGGAGGAGAGAGATTTGTAACTAAACTGAGATGGACAGAAAGAGATGGGAAAAGTAAAATTCAGAAAGCCTGGAATAAAAGCAAATTCTTTAACAGCCTAACAATGATCTAGACTCTGGAACTCCTGCAACCCAGGAACAGAGCAGGCTATACCAAGGATGTTTAGGAAAAAACCCACAGGACTAACCTGCAAAGATTTGTTTTATATCTGGTTTGGCAGCCAGAGAAAGATAGAAGAAAGTTTGTTTTCTAAGGTTTTCTCAAAACAGTGACCCTGAAAAAACATGCCTGTTACCCTCAGAGGACCTACTCATCTTTCTGACATGCACAATACTCTCCAAAAGAAGAATATTTTCTTTAAAGTACAATAAAGTGGGCGTACAGGTCAAAGTGAAAAACAGCAAACCTGGTATTTCTGAGAATTCACAAACAAAAGAATTTAAAGAAAAGGCAGACAGACGTACATACTGTAAATGCCTAAGTCTCTTAATAAACACTTTTGGGATTCCCAGACTGTTAAAGAAAATATTGCATAGCAAAGCCCTTTCTCACAAAGAGACAATTAGATAAATGCCACCTGCTGATTGCAAAACTGGCTGAAACTTACTGGGATCCATGCATCTTACAGGCTCCAGCTTATTTTCCTACCTGGAAACAAAGTCCGGTAGAGCTGCATGTTAAATGGAATGTGACAAAGCTAGCTAAATAATGGAAACATATTTGTGAATATTTGTTCAGTGAAAATATTGCCAAAATTCTCAATATTATTGATAATGAATTATTTAATCACCTCCAGACAAAACTCCAACAGAATCCCTCTCTGTACTCTCTCTGTACTGTTCTGCCAACAAGTCTTTTGCATTCACAGCACTCCCTTCGCAGTGACTGCAGAAATGCGCTCTGCTTGCCAGTCTCCAGGAGAGGATTTGACTCTGCTGCTATCAGCTAAGTCAAAGTTCCACCGTACTGACGGAGCTACTTGGTCAGGGGTGGACTGGATGGACAGTCAGGCCTATGGGCAGACCTGGGCTTGTGGGTACACTCAGGACAGGGTTACACCAGGGCTATGCCCAAACAGAAGCCTCACGTACAAATACAAGGTGCATATGAGACACCTGTTTAGCAGTGGTAGTGCTTCTCCCTCCACATAGGTTTGTGTGCTTTAAAAGCGTGCATGGGCTCATGCAGCTGGGGGACAAATACATGCTCATGGCCACTGTGCATTGGGGTAGATGTGCCTATGGGCTGTCCTACCTGTGCCCTTTGGGGCACTGATCTCCATGAACAGTCTGGGGTAAAGGGAAATCCATAGGACTTTGTTTTCTGCCTCCTCCTCTACTTTGTCTCTCACTTACCAGTAAGCTTTCCTGCAAATAGTTCCTTACACAGCCAGGATATGGGATGGCCCTCGTGCACAGCTGTTCAGAACTGCACGCTGCTGCATGGAGGGCTGCAGGTGTCTGTCTTGCCTGCAGCATCAGCCCAAAGATGCCTGTGCCTCTTCCTGTGTCATCTGCAGTTCACCAGCAGCAGTTTCTCCCTTTGGCCTGAGGAGTTTTGCCTGGGCTTATGCCCAGATCTGTTGTTCAAGCAAAGGGCAGAGGAAACACTCACTGAGGAAGTCTTGCATGTTTCAGGCTGTTTTAGGCATGTTTGTTCCAGACGGCCCAGTTTGTTGATCTCACTTGTTTTTAACTCATGCAAGGCACAGAATTCGGGTCAGCTCTTTCCTCACTCTCCTCTCTGTCCTGCCCTGCTGGAGTACATGCTATTTCCAGATGAGGTCACACATTCCCCCCTTTCCTTGTCCTACCAATCTCGAGCCTGTTCTTTCCATTAGGGTTTAATGAGAGGCCCACTAGCTGTGGCAATCCCAGCCCTCCAGTCACTGCTTCAGCCAAGGTCAAGCCCGGGGCAAGAATTGTCCACAAATTCAGACACCAGAGTGAAGGGAAGGAAAGAACAATAAGAGCCATTTACTTCCCAATGCACTTAAGTGCTTGAGAGAAACTGCCCCCCCCAGATTGCTGAGTCAGCAGCGGCTGACAAATTAGTCAACAGGATGACTGGGCCTCAAGTCCTGGCAATTAGCATGGACAAAGCTTTGTGTGTGCCTGTGTGTTTTCCTTTTAGCTGCGGCTTGCACGCCTGTGAAGGGAGGAGGGACTGGGGAAGGAAATGGCTTGCTTTGACTTCACAAACACATGGAATTTGCGTTCCCAAGGTTGCACAGCATTCATTTGGCTTCCTGTTTCAGCATCCTTGCAAGCTGTAGCCATTAAGAATAAAGTATGCTGAGAGCCTCTTAAGAAGGAGGTGCATCAACACAGCTGGAGGAAGGGTGAGCCCTGAATTGTAGCAGAGGCACTACAAACTGGGAGGGTTCAGTTTAACCCATCAGTGTGGCTAACAAAACTGGTACTGTAAGGGTCAAGGAGCGCTGGCAAGGGTGGGTCAGAAGAGTTTACTGTTGAGAACGGCATTGCTGGTATATTCAGTATGGGAGTAAGAAAGGTGTCACAGATCCAGAGTGAGAGGCTTTGGCAGAGCTCAGGGTGATGAAATGATAGAGACAGAGGGGGATAAGGACTGGACTAAAAGAGGATTCTGTAGGTCAGGAGTTCAGTGTCTTGTCAAAGCGATTTGGGAAGCCAGGGGCTAAAAGGTGGAGCTGCAGGTCAGGATTAAGCTGAACGTAGGAGCTGAGTTCTGTCACCATTTGGCAGAGGTCACTGCTTCCAAAGCAGGCTGCAGCGGTCATGGCCCATGCTGTGAACAATGAAATTTCCTGGATTCAGCTCTAGTAGAACTACAAACACACTTTGTTGTTAAAATCCTCTGCATCTCCTCTTGTCTTTCCATCTCTGAGGCCAGGTCACCAGTGCTCTCAGACAGGGAGTTGTGAGTTGCAAGTCCTCAGAGGACCCAAGATGAAAGGTCAAGTACATCTGGTTTTTTAGCCTCACCTTCACCCATTGCATATCCATGTCCCTGGTAAGTCAGACCCTACCGTGTTATCATCCTCATTTACAATAAGCTGGTCAGAGTGATTTAGCCAAAGTTCAGTGGTGACCCCAGCTGTGAAAGGCCTTGCTGTGACCCGTGAAGATTTAGTGGGCTTTGTTCTGGGTGCTCTGAGACCCATCTCTCTGCTTACAGGCTTTCACAAACGCTGAGCTCAACTGAGAGCTGCAAAAGCATTCAAGCTATCATTCCTCCTATATGTGAGAATGGGGGTGAGAGACAATGTCTTTGTACTCCGGGCACCACTACATGCTCCTTGGCTAAGCATAACTGGAATCCCTGGACTTCAAATCCTGCTGCTGAGAGCCTAGCAACAAGTGAATGTATCTACGTAAGCTTTTAAGGAAGGACTAGGTTAGTGGAGGTGAAAGTAGGTCAGAATGTTTTATTTTCTGAGTTTGTTGGATTTCTTTCTAGGAACTGTAATGCTCTGCCTCTGTAAGTCACCTTTGTATTAAGAGACTATCAGCACCGTATCCATTTACACACATTTATGCCACACTAAACCTGAGACAGTTCATTCCTTTCTGTTGACAGACAACAGAAGCCACAGTAGTCTCACACTACTTCACCTTTACCAAAGGAGAGGAGTATGCACCAAGGTGCTTCCTGCAGTGCAGCTGACACTCAGCAGCTTGCTGTTCCTATGGTCACCTCTCTGGCTTTGACCCCTGTGATTTTCTGCTTGGCTGTATGCTGATTTGGGGTAGATTTTTACTGATCTCTTAATTGCTGAACAGTGTTTTCTGAAAATACTAGCTGGCATCTATCTGTACTATTAGGTGTCTAAATAACTTTTGAGTCTGGGTGTCCCTTCCTCATGCTTCGATTCTTCATCCCTTAAAAAGATCTAACTGTAGTTTGGGCTTGGGTCAGGGTTGTACATCTACACATGAATGTGGCTGTGGAGGAGCTGTGGCCATCTGCTTCTGTTCTGCTCTCAAGGAATGGAGCTGGGACCTTCCTTCTGCTCAACCTGTCATGGCAATGGTTACACAGCACTTTGGTTATGCTGCTGTGCCTGAGCTTCAAAACTTTAACCTATGAATTTTCTTATCCTCTCAGCCAGGACAGGGAGTTACAAGGAGTAAACCCATTTCATCCAGAATTCAAACCGCTACAGATGCATGAAAATAGCGAGTCCTCATTGTTTGTCTTTGGACTTCTGCAGTACCAAGAAACTCCAGAAGTCTTGCACCATATAGAAAAACCCACGGCTATCTATTCCATGTAACACACATAATTTATCATATATGCATCCCATAAGGAACCATGGACAAAGATCAGCCAAATTGTCTGTTAACCTTCCTTATAAGTGTCAGAAAGTGGTTTATCTCTTTATCACAAGAGAGAAAGTTCGGGGTAGCTTTGCTGTAAATTCAGGCCCTCAGTTTTAGTTCCATAATTTACAGCACTTAACTTTCTATAATTCTATGATATGCCAAACACAGTTGCTTAAAAAATCCAGACTTGTTCATGTGAGGTGCATGTGCAACTGCAGTAAGATCCCTGCTGACTGCAGCACTTACAAGAAGATCTGAAGGGGCATCAGGGTATCATAATGAAAAATATGTTTGTGACAAGGCAGTGCCCACGTGTTATAGCAAAGACTCAAGGGTGTCTAAGGTACTGTAACTTTGAGAGTCAGCCACTCATTCCACTGAATTTCATTCCAAATAAGCTATGCTTCCTGCAGCAGACAAACCAGGGACGGATACAGTGCAGGAGTGCAGATGTATTTTACTAACATAGACTTACAACAGATTGTTACTAACAGTAATTCCCAGATTCCCATTTCTTTCCTCAAGCACATTCCTAAAACAGCTACTTTTGGGAAAGTGCCAGCAAATAACACTCCCTGTCTGACTGATACCCACTTTCTCGCCTCTGCTCTTTAAAGTGGGTATTTCTTATGATGGAAGGCACTCAGTTAATTTTGGAGTCTAAAAGGTACGTGCAGGGCAGGGCATGTTTCTTTAACATGGTCTTGATATCATTCCTCCTGCCCTCCTGGAAGTAATGTGCCTGAGGAATGCAATGTCCTCTTTTCTGACCTGGCAAGCAGTGCCATTTGTAGTGTTGACACTTGTCCCAGTGGGACTTGGGCTGAGATTTTTCCATCCTTCCCTTGCCCAGTTCATTTTGTCCAGCGTGCCAAAAAGGTGTCAAATGGCATTTTTGCAATTATCAATCTAGACGGGTCTGGACCTGGTGACATGGAGGTGAAAGGATCTGGAGTCTGTTTTCCTGTCCTGCTAAACTAGCCAGTATCTCCTTGTGCTTATTCAGCAGGTTAACTTTGATAATGGCAGTATGAATATTTTGCTGCCATTTAGCTAATAGCTACATTTCCTGTTGCAAAATCATGTAAAGAGAAATAAGGGAAAAAGAACTGCTGTGGCAGGAGACAAAGGCCCCATTCAGTGGCTGGTTTAAGGTGTGCTCATGCTGTAGGTTGATTGCTTTTTAGCAGCAGGTCTGACAAAATGTTGAGCATATATCCCTGAAAAGGGATATTTGATTTTTACAAACCAAATGCTTGAGATTATCATTTCACCATTTCTGTTAGCTGTTCTTAGGTCTCAGATACCATGTGCAGATCAGATCCAGCCTAAAAAGAATGAAAGGACTATAGCATCTAAATAAGATATTATCAATGCCTCCCCTCCCCAATATCGGTGGTAAAAATAATTAAGACTTTTTACTTCTCTAGTGTGTTCCATCTGAGGGTCTCAAAGCATTTTACAAGCATTAATTAATTAAACTTTCATCTTCTCCCTGAAGCTTTTTCTGTGCTGGAGGTGGTTCAGTCCAGTTGGGTAGATGTGGCTGTTGAAATCACAGCTGATTCTCAAACCACTGGTTAAAAACTCCCTCTGGAAATCTTCAGTTCTTACAGCTGCTGCCCTTTCATCCAGCAGCTGTGCTTCCCCATCTTAGTTGGTGTATGATTTTTCTTCATCTGGCCCATGAATGCTCAGATCTGCAGGTCCCATCTTCTAGCTCTGTCTTGTTTGAGCAGGTGATCCATTGGCATGATCCCTAGGAGCTAAACTGACCTTCCACTAGCCCCAGAATTACTGCAGAAGTATTTAAGTAGCTTAAAGACACTTTGAGTTCTGTAATCCTCCCTCCCACTTAGACCAGGAGATCTGGACTAGAAAGAAATTAAAAGAGAAGGGATAAAGATCACTAAGCACAAATATTTGAAATTAACTCTTTAGGTAAGCATTTAAATTTGAAATATGTTTACAGATAAAATAGCGAAATTGCTTATGCCATTGTTGAAATGCAGTCATTCTTAGGGCTGAACATGACAATTATTTAACAGTACAGAGTAGCACTTTCATCATCTCTTATGGAAGGAATCAGTTTATATCCAGCTGAAACTGAATAGAAGTGGGAGAAGATAGAACTGCCCAAACTGGGACACAGTCATTGGGAATCACTGGGATTCTGGTCCCATCTCAAAGGAAATACATCAGAGAACCTAGAATAATAGTTACAACCATAATTAATATATTATATTACTTGACTTAAAAAAAAAGTTATAATAAAAATAGTAATAGCAATAAGCAACTATGCAAAGTATGCAGAAAGCTGTTGGGGTTTTGTTGGCGAGAAACTGGTGAAATAATTTTGCATTGGTATTTATGTAACATCTTTTGTCTTGGGGATCTCAAACTATATCACCAACTGCAGCAATAAAAACCTCCTGGACATGGCAAGCCATATGTTGTTCTGTTAACAACATAATTTTGGAAATCATCTGTAGCATTTCTAATAAGAAATTTATGAAGTATTTGATTTCATTAATTTGAGTTCAATATTGTGCATTCCTCACTTAGAAACCAAACCAACTGGCACATTATAAATATGCTGGCATATAGAATTGTAGGGTGAATGACTAATTTAATAATGGGTACTGTGTATTACATGTTTCTTCCTGAGCAATGAAAGTGCTTTACAAAAGCTAGTGGCAATAGAGAATATTTTCAGTTAATTGGAAATGCATACTTTGTTCCCAAGATACACAATTATCCATTCATTGAATTCTACACTTTTCTTGTGTTTAGTGCCCATGTTTTACAGGTAAAGTAATAGAAGGGATACATTAAACCCTTCACAGTCAGTGGCAAGGCAGGGACAAATTAAAGTCTCTTGATCCTCTCTCTCAACATTGAAAGCATTGTTTCTCTCTGTTTCGTTGGGCAAGCAACGCAGGACTGGAAGAAAGGGTTTTCAAGGATGACCTTCTGGGTCATCCTCTCCTGTCTCCTGCCACCAGGGGCAACATGTTCTATTGTGGCTTTTGTGACTGTGACAAAGAAAGAATGAGTCACACTTCTCTGCTGGACACCAGACCGCTCATTGATACAGTCCAGGCTGCCTTTCTGAAAAAAGGCAATGATGGTATCTTAAGGCAGCTTGCAGTGGGAAAAGGCTGGTCTGGTTTGTTTTCTGGGATTAGAGGAGAATGGCAGCCTTCCAGTGTCAGGTGCTGGGAACTTAAAGGTGCTGCTGAGTAGGGGTTTTCTCACAGACTCAGCTTCAGCTCTGCACTTCCCTAGCCATGTCAAGCAGTACCTTCTTAAAGCTAGAAGGCTACTTTCATGACACAAGAGAAAATTATTTCAGGCAGCATCTTGTGAGAGCATCCTGCAGACTACCTTTTAAACCAATGTCCGAGATTAGTTAAGTTGGTCACAGGATTGGAAGGTAGGATTAGATAATTCCATTCATCCCCTTATTCCCCACAGGATAGTATTCATGGCAAATGTTAGATGGAATTTTCCTGGGGCTTTGTGACAAGAGCCTCTTAGGTCCTTCAGGCCTGTACACTGTAAGAGTTTACCATCTCCCTCACCTCAACTCTTGGGCTGTTTTATCTCTTTTTTCTGCTCTGCATGAGCTAGTCCTACTTGAGGAGGTAACTAGCTAGGTTATGTGTTCTCAAGTCCCTGGATGTTCAGTTTCCCCCACCTTTATGCTATATCAGTGAATGTACACAGGTGTCAGCAGGGCCCTTGCAGAAGAGTTCAGGGAACGCAGTGGGAATGTCCTCAGTCTGAGAGCTGTGAAGTCTCAGTTTGGCCGAACTTCATGTTTTCCTTGGACCATACAGTGCTTTGCAGGCTGACAATGACAATGGGAAGTAGCCAGTTCTGTAGCCAATTTTATTCTTTCTCATTTTTTTGTCAAAGGGAGGGAAATTCACAAAATTTGTGAGGATCTTGCCCACTTCCCCTCTCCACTGCAGGGCTGCTTATTTATTTTTGTTTTATACTGTAAATAGTTAGAGAAGCAAAGCTCCACAGATCTTGAAGTTAATCCCAGGGTGTAGCACTGTACATGACAAATCTGTGTGGTCATGCTTCTCATCACTTTTGCCTGCAGCATCCATACCTGGCTAGTATCATTTGGTTCCTGTCTTTAGATCTCTCTCAAATTTCAAAGCATGAGAGGAGCAGAAGTTGGATGGCAGGGACAGACAAGAAGATGGTATAGAAGATAGGAAGAATGGGGAAGCATATGAGTGACAGCAGAAAGGTCACAGGAACACTGATGAAACTGGGAAAAGCAAAAGCAATCATAAAGCACTCTCCTATGCAATCTGGTTCACGATTCATTATATACTGATATTTCTCATCTGTCAGCTTACAGCTGTGAAATCTGCTGGCAAGGTGTACATCACTTTCTTTAATAGGACATGCATTTGAAAAAACATCAAGCCTTCTAGTAGTCCTGCATCTCTTGTGCATAAGCTCAGGCTGTAAGAAGACTGGAGAGGGAAACTAGACATTGAAATCTGAGTTTGGTTCAATTCACTGGACTGAAAGGAAGGCTGATGATGTCATTTGCTGAATACTTTAAGATGTCTGGTATACTGAATAGGCTGGGATCTGAAAGAAGGGAAATGAGAGTTAAAGACTGGATTGCTGCACGTGCATTTCTTACCTCTGCTGGCCCCTGCTATCTTTACACTTGTATGTAGTTTTTTTAAAATATAATGTGTAGTGTGTTTAAATTAGTAATACTACTTTCTCCAGAGACATTAGAAACAGTTGCCTCTGCTTTGTGTTTCTTACTCCTTAATTCTCATGTAAGCTGGTGAAACTTCCTCATGCAAGTCATGAGTTAGGACCATCAAAACTTTCTTTTTAGTTCTTAGTTAGATCTTACCAAACACCAGATGTTATGTCATGGGGCTTTATAATCTTCTTTGCTTCACCTCTATGAAGCCATTCTGAATCAGACCTGGATGGGTACCTGAAGGGGAGTCGCCGTGTTCAAAGTGGAGGCTGTGGAGAACTGTGTCTCTCTTGTCTCTGAAGAGAATTTCTTGTCTGATATACTTGACTGGAGGGGATAATCTGGCACTAACTTCTCCTTCTCCTACCTCCTGGTTGGAGAGTCGACGGGAGCTAATAGGTGTTTTCCTGCCTAACATCTGTGGTTCACGAAATTTTCTGTGGCTGACGTGATTCCAAGAGGCAGAGGGGGTTATTTTGGGGCACAATCGTTTTAATTTATTTTGTTTTCCTCTTTCTATAGCAGTGTAGCAATCACCGTCCTGGCAGCAGGCGCGCCCTGAGGGAAGGGAGAGGAGCCGCTTCTGAAGACAGAATACTTCATGGTTGCTTGTCCTCTCTTTGACTGCGGCATCAGCTGGGAGCAGGGGGAGAAGAAGTGCCTCAGGCTCATTCAGAGTTGACCCATGGTTATTTTTAGCTCCTTAATGTTCTTTCTAAGCCCCCTGCCCCTCCCCTTCCTCCCCCCAGTTCATTTCTCTCCTCTTGGCAAACGGCACTTTGTGAGCTACTCAGTCACAGGTTAAAAAGCACTGAAAAAAGTCAAAGGGCAGACAACGGAGGTACTCCTCCGAGAGAGGCACTTGAAAGGTCAGGAAATGCCTGAGCCGTGGGTAGGAGCCCCTCCTAGCCTAGCTCTGCTTAATAAGCAGTCTTGCCAGCCCAGGCAGACAGGGTGATGGGGCTCAGATCTGAAAAACCATATGAAGGAGGGAAGAGGAGACAGTAAAGGAAGAGTAGGAAGAGAGATAGGGAGATACAATAGAATTGTTGTAAACCAAGGGGACTAATTGAAGTGAAGGACAATAGCACTGTTTGAGCATGAAAGAGTAACGAAGAGCAATTTTACTTCCGTCAGTTTGGAAGCCAAAGGGCGGTGGGCTTACTCATCCCGGAGTCCCTAAATATCCCTAAAAGCCAGACCTCCAGAGGCGTGAGGAGAAGACATGTAGGCAGCTCCACCTGAAGGACACACCTTTTACCTTGCCATTAGATGGGACTTGCCAGTGAACGATGAACAGCTGACAAGCAAGAAGGTGCTGGGTCCTGGAGAAAGTCAGGTCTTTGCCTTTAGGGGGAGAATGAGAGAGTCATTGTAGAGAAGCTTTTCCTGTGCTTTGCAGAGCTGTTGGCAGCCCACCCTTGCTCCTGGCTGGTAAAGCAACAGATGAGGTCTGAAGATGGGCTCAAATCCTAGGACTTGGTCAAAACAGGTGTGCAGGATCTAAGACACCTGCACCAGGTGAGGTAGAAAGCAATGCAATAAAGCAGGTTTTAATCCTGAGGTGCTTGTCTGTGCAGGACCTCAGCATGGGCCACTCTGATGTCTCACGACATCTTCTGCCTGCGTTGTTTTGTCTGTTTGTTTTGTTTCTGTGTTGTTTTGTCTGTCCATCCATCATGCAGGTGCAGGATTTGAGCTTTCCAAGCTATATAGGGCTTTTTCTCACTGTGCCCCAGGAGGCAGGATTATAGTGTACTATACTCTTTGCTCAAAACCTGAGGAATGGCACCTGCAAAAGGCAGGACAAGCCCTTTCCCCAGGCAAGTCCTCAGGTCTGAGACTGAAAAATCTGCTCCCTTTCCCATCTCTTGGTGGGGACCTGGAAAGGAGCAGCTGGGTGGCTCAGCTGGCTACTGCAGCCGGGTCCAGTGTCATGAAGATGCCAGGACAGAAATAACTTGCTCAAAATAACACGGCTCCCCACTGCACCATTTCCCCTGCTGCCCCCATGTAGCCCACTCTTTACACTAGCTTCTTCTTAGTTTTCCAAAGTCCCAGCTGTGTGTCCTTGTCTCAGGCAGGGGAAGCAGGTTGCCTGGATACAGTCCCTCTGCTGAGCAGTGCAGTCCCCTGGAAATCAGTCTGCAGTCCCTCCCCTCCTCTTCTCCAGCATTGCTTCACTTTGTGGAAGATGGATTTGGGTCTCTGGAGGACTTCTGGATGAAAAAAAAAGACGGGGTGGGAAACAAAGCATCAAAAATGTCAGCATTCCCTCTTCACCCCAAAGAAACAGTCAGATGAAGGGATTGCAGAGAAAGGCAGGGCAAGGAAACTGTTCCACCCATTGTTGGAGGCCAGGATGAAGCTGGTCCTAACCCAAAAAAAGAGGATCCCACCCGTGAACTGAGCCAAGAAGCCACTTAAAAATTGCATCACTAGCAACAGAGGCTAGGTCTGATTGATATAGCCCAGCAAGAGCAAACCCAACTGAGCATACCCAGATGTCAGGATAATCATTGCTCTGAAAATGAGGTTGCACAGAATGGGGCAGGTTTTGGAGGGGATAAAACAATTTTCCTTTGTCTTGGTGTGTGAAGGGATAAAACAATTCCCATTCCTCTTGGTGTGTCTTTCTACACAGTTTCGCAATTGCAGAGCTTCCTTGGCAGCAGACAGCTTCCTTTGGCTGATGTTGCTAGAAAAATCTGCTAATGTGGAAAAGCACCATGATGTGCTTACAGGCATCTAAACTGTAAAGACCACAAAAAATGTTTACCTTGTTTCAAAAGCCTTTAACCATGAAGAATATAAGAAAGATGAAAGAGCATTTACTATCAATATCAGAAAAAAAATAATTCAAGTAACTCCTACTTGCTTGCTTTATTCCCTAATTTTCCTAATGGAAAAAGCCACACCTGCTTCATTTTCAGATAAGAAATATTAATCCTTACAAAGGATAATTTCTCAGCAACATTATGAAGTCTCCACATAGCACAATTCTGTAATTGAAAAATACTGTATTACCGCAATAATCCTTGTACTCAAACCATCAGTCATCAATGGTCTGTCTCCACCTTCCCCATAATCCTCTGACATGGACCAGTTTCAGAGAAAGGTAACAGTATAACTGGACTTAACTGGTTGATTCCAGAAGGAAAGTTCATGCTCCGCAGTTCCAATAAAGTAGGTGGCTTTTGTAGCAGACACTAAAATGCAGCAGATGAGATGTAAAATACAAATATATTTCAGGACCATAAGGAGGAAAAAACCCCTCAACTAAGACTCTTTTGTGTGGTTTGGCCTGTCAGAAGCACTCAGTCTGTTTGTCACTACAGGCAGGGCATCAGCAGAAGTGTCTCTGCTGACTATGGCACTGCAGGATCTCAGTGGGAGGTAGGTATCTCTCAGTTTCACTGGTCTTACTGAGGGCTCTAATGAACCAAAGGAACCTTTCACATTCCCCAAGAAAAGCAATGGCCACCCACTGCAGCTTGGCAAGCACTGGTAATTCCCAGTGAGAAAGTCTATTCAGCTGGCAGTCATCTGCATTCAACAGTAGTTTCAGTTTCTTAGTGCACTGAGAGTACATCCCCTGATGCAGTGCTTTAGAGTGCATTGAGCATGACGTAAATCATAGATGACAGTAGGGATTTCTGCTCTGAGGGGAATGACTGCAACCCTTTAGCCATATTAAGATAGAAAAATGCAGTATTGGACATGGGCATGTATGGTAATCTAAAATCATTCTGGCTTTGATACCTTCCCTGTGGGGTGAACTGTGAAAACTGGCTCTTGGTATTCTTGGTTGCTTTCTTCAACCCATCACCAGCACCTCAGTCATCACTTGATGTAGTGTTGGAGACTTACAGTCAGGCAGGTTAAGTCATTCAGCTGCATCAAATATGCAAGAAGAAGAAGACTAACCACAAAGCTGGGATTCATCCCTGTATACAGAATGACACAACGTGTGCCTTCTTGCTGGCCCTTTATTAATCCCATATGAATTTCAAATAATGAAAGTAGCAAAACAGAACTGCATGACACCCAGCAAGTGCCCTGAAGCAACTAGCATGCTGCTAGAATAGGTGTGGAAGCTTCTCAGGGCAAATTTCCCGAGGGCAGGGCATGGAAAGGAGAAAGAGAAGATCGATCTCTGGCAGCAGCAACTGATAAGGATCTGTAGATGGGGGGGGGGAGGTTTCTTTCTTTAATCTCAGAAATTAGAATTAATCGGTGCATAACAGCACAATACTGATGAGACTTTTTAACAATGGTGGCTCCTCTGCTCCGCTTTCTTTGCATCAGACACACTAAATCAAGAGACCAGATATGGATGTCACTGGGAATTGGGGTCTAGCTGAGGAGGGAAGAAGGAAAAAGGGAGAGATGGAAGCTCAGATTACCAGTTTTTTACATTTTTTTTTCTCATTCCCATTTCAAAGAGAAAAAGAGAAAGACACACACAGAGAAAGAGAGCGTGAATCATTTAGCATGAATTTTGCTTGAGTGAGGACTGACATAAGTGTGTGAAATAGGAAGGCAATGTATGAATAATGCAGAACAAGACTCCGTGCAGACAGAAGACTGTTACTGTGTCCCTGTTTACAGCCACTGAAAGCACAATCAAATAGATATGGAAAGAGTTCAAAAAGCCTGCCTGGTCATCTCATGATGAAAAGGTGTTAAAACATTGTGGCCATACATTGTGGGCCACAAAATACCACTTCTCAATAACTGCTCTGAATTTGCTCATCGGCTCCTACCAAGACAAAGAGAAGTTGGTGCTACTTTCAGTTAGAACTGCAATGACTTCCCTGCAGGTTAGGCTTGCTCTAAGTTATGCCCAAGCTGCACTGGCTGCTATAGTAGACAAAGGCAGAAATATGGGGGAGAACATATGCTGAGTACCTCTATCATGCAGTCCTACCATGCACTCCTGGGAGAAAGGTTTGTAGAACTACAGAAAATAGGTATTTTTATGAAGGTGACTTCTGAAAGAATTCACATGTGTCCTTCTGCTTATTTACAGTTGGTACATGCAAGAAGCTGAACTCATTTCTTATTCCTTTTATGGGAGAAAGTATGGTTAGGAACTAGCACACTCTCCCAGGACGCTTGGGACAGCTGGTTTCCATTTGTGGTCCTGCCACTGGCTGGTTTTGGCGAAATATCATCATTTTTGTGCCACTGGTGAAGCACTTTGAATTCTTCTAACAAAAAGCAGCATGTAAGAGCTGGATATTTAGATTCTTTTAACAAGCCCATCATCATACCGTGTGGTCTCTTATATTCTGTAATTAAGGCACACTTCTGCCCTAAGGAGGATATTCTTATTCCTTCCCTTGCTTTATTCCAGCTCTGGATGGAATTTGCAATAATTTCTGAGGTAGTCTATTGGATCCCATCCACATGGCTGGTTCTTTTCCAAATCACATTCCAGGGGTTCATCTGAGTAGTCATGGGAGACTCTGTCTGTATTGTGTGCCTTAAGAATTCAGTAGCATCAGAACTCACACATCCATCCATAGCTGCTGAAGATGTCTCAGAAAACTTTAAGAAAAAAGGGTGGCATACTGAAAATCTCTCTCTCTCTAATTTATCATTGTATTAGACTAGGAAGAGATATAACATTGTGTAGGCTTATAGAAGTGACTGGAGGATGTTCATATTTTTTGGCAATATTGAGAAGCTTACCTGGAGGTCTAAGGAAGGATGTCTTAAAGAAAGACCCCAGAGAGAAACAGAAGGAAGGCAGGGGGCAAAGCCAGCACATCAGGGCATAAAGTAAGGGAGATTCAGAAACACTGGTGTTATATTTTGGATTGAAAAGAAACAAAAAAAGGGAAGTGGTAGTGTCTTTGAGGACAAGAGAATAAGGTAGCATGAGAGCCTTGGAAGAGGAGGGCACACTGTGGATTTATCCTATTTGCAATAGAAATACTATGTGCAAATAGGCATTCTCACATTCTGTCTACCTAGTGAACCCAGTATCATTTTATAAAAAGGCAGACTGTGAGAAGTCCTTTTGCACAGAGACACGCACAGTTATAAATATGGCACTACAAGCAGCCAGGATGTAGAAGCAGTGATGCTGATGCAGTGCAGTGATGAAAATAAGCATTCCTGCTACTTCAGGGATAGAAAAGGCACATCCCATCTGCCTCCTGGAAATCTGCTGCACCCTTTCACCAGCCAAAAGAAGCAGCTAGCTTGAGCCAAAACCAGTCTACTTTTGGTTCCTCACCTCACCTGCTTACCCATTTCCTCTTTTCGCCTGGTAAAAAGGAGAGGTCAGCAGGGATTGCCCTGTTTTCAATACACTGTATTTTTATGGTAATATTACAGTGCTGTCTATTTGCTTTTTATCTTTTCACCTCGAAATGGGAGCTGCAGGTGCTTGTATGCTGTGCAGCTATTGCACATAATGAAAAGTGACAGGGCAGTTCAATCTCTGGGGTCCTTTCAGTCCACAGGCTTCCCACTGAGAAACCCAACAAGGTGGGTACTTGGGTTGATATTTTTTACTAAGTTGTTCTGACATACCTCCTCTGGGAATTGTACTGATGCCCCCTAACTCATATCATGCAAGCCCCCTGGCTGCATCAACTAGCATTTATTTCTGGTCACTCACTGGTAATCTGAGCTTCTATCAAATCAGTAGGCTAAATTTGAAAGGCTCCCTGCTGTGGTGTCCACAAGAGTCCTGTGGTGTTAGATGCTTAATAGGTGATTAAAGGACAAGTCACACTCTTTTCAGCTGTGCTTTGAGGTGTTTTTAGGGAGGATGATATGAAGGGTGGCGATTAGTGTCTTTTGGAGACAAAGACAAGAAACCTGAAGCAGCCTGAAGTAGGAGCTCTAATATGCAGTGAGATCAGCTTTTCTGCAGACTGTGCAATGCAGCAGAGAAAAATCATGCCAGTAACAGGTCTGATGTAAAAGTAGGTTAAGTTCTTGTGCATTTTCCCTTTTCTTCATAGCCATATACCCACTTAAGCTTGCTTCACTGTGTTCTGAGGAGCTGTAAAGAAGCACTTCCTTCTCAGACATTCAGATAGCCTGCCACAATGTTGTCATCCTGGAATTCATCATATCCCTTTCTCTGCTTCTACAATTAATGTACAGTTCATATTAGCTCCCTAATAAGCATGATAAGGAACAGTGAATCCAGCTTTTGTAAATTAGGGAGCCCACCAAATCTACCTCTGCATAAATGAAGAGCTGCCTTTAGAGTGTCTTCTTTAGAGAAAGATATATTACACTGAATCCAGAGGCTTCCACACACTCTAGTACAAATTGAATCTTTGCCTTTCATAAATGGGGAAGCATAAACAGATTTCTAAGGCAGGAGCTCTTCCATACAGAGTCTACACTCCCACTTTATTGAACGTGCCCTTGTCTTCCCAGTCCTATTGTTGAGCTGAAATGCATGTATCCCTCTGTTAGGTGGTGAACCATGTGGTGTCCAAGCCTTATATATATATATGAAGGGCATACTGAATCATCTCCTCATACATGGAGGGACATATTCTGTCAATTTGCTCTAAAAGCAGATGAACCTTATTTAGTCCAACATAGCACCTCCTTTAATGAAGGTTGAGATATTGATCTCCCTGGTAAATCAAGGTGAGATCTATAGATCCCTCCCAATAAATGATGGTGGATTTATTGATTCTTTTCTTCCCACCCCCTGGAAGTGAAAGCAAGACATATTAGTTCCTCCCCATTAAATGGAAGTGAGCTGTATTAAGGCCACCCCCATAAATACAGGGTGGGCTATGCTGACTTAGACCTTAACCACATAAATGGAGGTGAAATGTATTGATTCCATCTTCTGTAATTGAAGGAGTGTTGTATTATGGTGCTCCTTCCAACATAAATGATGGAAAAACATATTGATTCAATCACACTTGAGTGAAAGGTGAGTTGCTGAAAATCCCCAAAATGAGGAAGGAAAGCCATGCAAAATTTAGCACCTTATTCAGAAATTTATTTTGACCTGTTATTTTCACATGAAGGCTTTTACTGTATTCAGATGGCAGAGGTGTTACTGCTTAAAAGCTCTGGGCACAAATGAAGTGAAAAGGAACCATGCTTTCACTGAAGGGATGTAATGCCTAAGTAGAGGGCCTCCTGAGTTCCAGTCCCTGTGCTCTTGTAGACCACCTGATTTAGGAAAGTTTCTTGGCTCTTATGTGTCTCGTTTATCCAGTAAGGCTAATGATCTTCCTCTGACATTAGACAGTAGAATAAATTTGTTCATGACTGTCTACAATGGTTAATAGGACCAAGTAAGTTCCGGAGACAATAGTAGAAGTTGATGAAACATTATAGGGCAAAAATGTTTAAAAATAAGGTGTACTGTATAAGCCCTGTGCCCTAAGAGAAGCTAGGCCTGTACACTGCAGATAAATAATGAGCAGCAGCTGCCTGGACCCTGTGGTAATTTTTGCTCTTTAATTATTCCTGCTCTTTCCTATTCCTTTCTACTAACAGCACTGTTTTCAAATTGCTTTGGCTGATGAGAAAGATACCAAAGTTACCTCACCTCAAAGCCATGCACTAATTCAGGAATTCAGTCTTTTGGACTGTGACTATTGCAGGTGAGTCAGCCAGGACAGTGCCCATCTGGAAAGCAAAACATTCAGATTCAACTGCACCCCTCCAAGGAGAATCGTGTTCAGCCCAGCAGCATGTCAAAGCCCAAGACAGCACAGGGACAGCTGCTGATGGTGTAAAAGAAAGGTGCCAACTTCTTGCTTCCCCAAGGAAATGCACTCATTTTCCCCACAGTACTGCATTGCACAGCTGTTGTCTTTTGTTAACCTGTTACAAACATCAAAATCCTTAGGGAAGCTACAGAAGACAAGTGAAGAGGACAGAACCAGCAGAGCCTTGCAGAGAGACCTGCCTATGCCTTTCTTCACAATTTGTCCTAACAGTAGCAACAAGATAGAAAAAAAAGAAAAACAAAGAAGACAAATAACAAAGTGAATGCAGGCACATGTAGATGACACTAGGAAGTTAAAGACAAAGCCCTTACACATGCCACATGATAAATCCTATCATTGTCACCCTTTTGCATAATGTTACAGAAGAGATACACACACCTCTGCTACCACGTTCTTGTGATGAGCAGGCAGAGCTATGGTGCCTTGTGGTGTTGCCATGCATCTACAGGGCACTTCCCGCCTGATGTCTGGGGGGCTGCAAATGCAGAGAGGGGGACATGAGTTGGATATTATTATGTGTTATTATTCTGCAAATCTGCAACACACCGAAGAGGGTTACAGGCATCCTAACAGAAGTCATATCCAAGATACAATCATGAGTAATGCAAGCTTTGATCTGTTCTTTAGAATGAAACACTAAGGTATATTTTATGATGTATTTATTAACACATGATAATTTATCTGGAGACCTTACAGGAAGTTAGATGTAGTAGCTTTTACATGAATTAGCTGTTCCTGGAATATCTTGTGTTCTTCCCATGTGGGTATTTCCAAGCATAGTGCTTTGCCTAGAACAGACTTTGAAAACGCAGTCAAGTGCCAGCCTCCCCCTAAACCCTTCAATGGAAAAGCCCAATTTCTTTGCAATTCTCTCATATCGCCAGCTGTCTAAAACCCTCTGTGAGAGGATTTAAATTGGATTTTGTGCTGATTTTATACAGTTGTCTTATGTCTTCCCCATGTGTGGTGAAAGAGATTTGTTCCATACAGCATTGGGGATGCAAATATCATTCCTGTTTCAATGCGTCATTTGAATGGAGGACCAGACAGTTGCCATGGCAACTGCACATCTGAGCCAGCTGTAGTTGCTATGGAAACAGAAACGATGTGAGCCAGAAAAAGTAGTCCCAGAGGACAAAGCATTTTAAAACACACACAAAAATTCCCTTAAATGAAAATAAAATCTTGCTGTGAGATTCTAGTATCTCAGAAACAAGGGGCAAACCAGAGGAGAATGCCAACATACTCTCATGATCTTGATGCAACCCCTTTTTTTTTTTTTTTTTTTTTTTAGGTGAGAGGCAAGGGAGAAGTCATTGAAAATAATCCAGTGATTGCTGGAAAGGAGGTGAAAGTAAATTCCACCACACCTTTGGCCTGGTCTGCTGATCTTTGGGAATCTGAATGCTCTGCATTTTTTTGGTAGCTCTGTGCCATGGAGGCACAAATCAGTACTCCTGTCAGGTATCTGTCTTGTTCACAGCAGACTCTCCTTCTATAAACCTAACCATGTTTCATACAAGTGCTTCCAAATAATGACATCATATCTTTGGAGAATCCCTAGTCCCTGAAAGAAGCATGTTTTTTATCATTAAATAGGGGGCAAGACGCACTGTTTGAGATGTCCAAGGCCTAAGTCTGGGATCCTCAAGCAATGGTTGGATGCCTGGCAGCACTGCAATGTGTGCTCTGGCCTTCAGGGGTGGACCAGTGTGTTTGATAAGTACTAAAAAGAATAATCTACAACATCCTACGTCTCATCAAAGCGTTTTATTATTGTTTATCTGTAACTCTTTTTTAGCTTTAATGTTACAGCTAATCAGAGGGAATGATTAAAATGAGAAATGAATGATGCTGTAGAAGAGACTAAGGCAAACAGCTTCAGCATCCACACTGAGATGTGTGGGTTTGAGGTCTTCTGAGAATGTAATAGGGGCAGACACAAGGGCTGACACTGGGACCAGGCAAAGAGAAGAGAGCAGATAGAGAGAGAAGATGACAAGAATAGATTGAGTAATAGGGAAAGGTGAGGGAGGAGAGCCTCAAATTGGAAAATGATAGGGATGAGAGAGGAGGCTGGAGCCACATGTGGTAAAAAAAAAATGCAGTGAGAGGTGAGTAGGACAGCAGGTGAAGTTTGAGAGAGAGAACAAGGATGGAAGCAGGTAGAAATGAGGATACAGAGTGGAGCAGGATGGGAGACCACAGGATAGAAGGGTGAGCAAGCTGAAGACAATGCAGTTGGCACAGCAGCATGGGACAGGACAGGGATGGAGATGAAGCCTGGCTCAGTACATATAGGAGCAAGGAAAAGCAAAGAGAAACAGGAGATGTGGAGGCCAGATAGGGCACAAAATGTTTTGTAGGGTAACAGACTTTTGGCTGGTTTTCTTAATATTGCTGTAGTTCAGCATATTTCCCTGGCTTTTCTAGAATCACTGCATATGTAAATACTTTTGTTAGCTGGTTCACTCATCCTGCACTGGTGAAGGCAGCTCAATCCAATGTAGTGTTGTACTCAAATTTTTCAAGTATTTCTTTCTTTGCTCTATACAGCTAATGTTATAAACTCTTTCAAGGTGCAAACTTTGATTATTTTCCTACCAAAAGCAGACTTAGAAAAACAGTTTATCATCTCAGGTGCCTTTGAATTGTCACTGCGTTTTCTGCCTTTTCATTTTGTGATCTCAGTTCCTGCCCCTTCATTTCAGTCCCACTATTCTCTTTCTGTCTATAATAAAGAGGGAGATGGGTGTCACAATTTGCACACACCTGTAATTTCTGTTGAAGCTAAGGGAATCTGCACGCATGTAACCAACAGGACTGGAGGACTTGGCTATGGATTTCTGTTTAAAGGGATAATAAACTGCTCACGTTTACTGAGAAGGAGAAAGAAAAAAGTCTTTATTCAAAATGTAAATATCTTCCTGCTGAGGAGCAAACCCAAAAGTCAGCCTTCAGGATATAAATATTTATGCCTTTTGCATAAACAGCAGATGTAACATTTCCAATTAACTGTCGATCTTTCCATTTCTCTGGCTGCTGCTGCTTTCTCTCACAGTATCAGAATGAACAGTTTGCTTGATTTGCCTGAGCTCAGAACTGTCACAAATTTCCACAGTCAGTAAGATGAAATTGTTCCTGAAAATGTTTGTTTATCAGAGCCTAACAATTTCCCTGTATTTTTTATCCCTGGTGTTCAGTGTAAGCCTAATTCTATGCTGCTGAAAGATGTGAGATTCCCAGCCCAGGTAAGACAATAGAGAAGGAGCAGAAGCAGGCATTGGTGAGAGCATAGACTCAGTCACTGCAGTACAGTCCAGTCCAGACCTAGAAGAAGCCTGCCTGGAATGAGAGGTGTCTGACCCATTTGGCCACTAGCCCTTCTACCAAGGCTGCCAGCCTGGGGCTGGGCACTATCAAGTGTAAGAGCTTTTATGATGTAGTCACCTGTTTATGAAGAGCTGCCTCCATCAATTCTTCAGTGTCAGCTTTCTCAGGTATCTGCCATTTAATCCTGCTAATGGCAGCTTCCCTCCTTCACGACTTCTTTTTCTCTGGGAGAAAGTGTGAACTGTGTAGGCAAGAAAATGAACCCTACTAGAGCTGGTAAACATCAGTTTTCATTGGCATCATGCCGATAAAGCAGAAGATTTTGCTGGAGCGCTGGGAGGCAGGGTATGAACAAAAAGCAACAGCAGAGAAGCAGTAGTAGTTAAAAACAAAATGAAAAGGCAGGTGCAAGGGGAGCGAAAAGCACTTGTCTGGAAGTATATCAGAAAAGGGGGATCCCCCTGTTCTTTTCTGCTGAGGATTCTTTCACATGTTCTCCTGTCCTCTGACCTGTCCCTCAACACCACAAAATTTAGCTCAGTATCTTTCAATTTCCTGGGAATCCAAAAATCGGTTGAGCATTGCTGCAAATCAGGAGCTGCTGTTCAGCTGATCCAGCTTTCACTGGGAGCTTGAGTGAAGAGCTCTTGGCCTTGGTTCTTATAGGGAAAACTCTGGCCTGGGAGCTGCACAGCTGGCCTGGGACAGGGCTTTGTGCTGCAGGTGGGGTTATCATGGAGGTAGGTCAGCCTGGTTCTTTACCTTCCTTGGGAGCTGCATCCTGATGGCTGGCAGCTCTGATAGGTGCTGTTGCTATGGTAACTGGCTCTGCTTTAAAACCATCCATGTGGCAGTGCGGGGATGGAGGCACCTGCAATCCTGCCTGCTTAGGGGTGCATCCTCCTTACACATTTCTATTACCTGCTGCCTGTATTTCTCCAGGTTCCCAGGACTTTGAGCTGCATTTTTGTCCACTCCTTTGGCTCTGTCTGTCACATCCTCCCTGGTTCAGGATTTTCACTGGTGTAAACAGCTGGCCTCTTGCGTAGCGTAGAAATCATCAAATGCTAACCCATGAGAGATGGTCCAAATTCACAAGTAACTGGAATTTTAATTGCTTAATACACACAATTTTCACTGTGTTCTGTGCTGTGCCAAAAAAGCATATGTGGTACTTCCTGTCTGTATTCAAGTACAGTCTTTACTCAAGCATCTGTGACCAGTGATAAGGTTATCAGCAATATAAACGCCCAAATTATCACCAACATTTGCTTCAGATGAGCTAACTGAAGTGCATTTTTACTACAATTAGAAGCTAACTTTACTTGGCCCACTTGGAGCAAATACTTGCATATGTAGGATTCCATCACCAGTGGAGCAGGTGCACTGACATAGCTGAAGTTATTACCAGCTGCATGCTACCTTCCTCTTCTTCATATCAACCTCTCTGTGTAACCAGTTACATCTCAAATAAATCTGAGGTAGCATCAGCAAAATGTCCAGGCTTTGCCTTCCCACTGGGAACAGGAGTCAGGATAGCACCAGTGTTGACTGACTCCTCTGTCATGGCCTGTCCTTGCTGGGACTCACACCATTCCTCCTGCCTTGGGAGCTTCATGGACAGGAGGTGGCCCTAGCAACTTTCTTAAAGTGGATCAGTGCTTATTAACAATTTAGAATGGAGCAATCCTGAAGAGACTGAAAGTCAGTTTTCCTAAACCACAAGCTTATTTTTTTTTTCAGTTAAGCTCCCCTGACAGTGGCTGACTGTCTGGTATTTCTCTTGAGTTTTCACTGCTGGCTGAAGAGTCTCTCTAGTTTAATGGCATCCATTAATCATACAACAATGCATCTCGGCAGCACAAGAGCTCAGAATTCAAGTTACAGTACTGATGAGCATTGGCCTGGCTTCTCAGGTTGAGGGTGCTCTAAGGTCATGTCCCAGACTTCAGGCACTGCTCACATTTTGGGTGTAATGTAGGACACCCAGGATGTAGACAGCTGCTTGTTCAGGCCAAGAACAGACTTTCAGCTGAGCATGCTGAGTGCTCCAGGTCACAAGTCATGCTTGGGGCTGAGGGAAAGGGAATAAAGCCACTGTCACACTTTGTGGACTTGAAGGAGGTCTGAGAGCTGCAATGACCCTCCCAAGAATTGTCCCAGTCTATATCAGTTTAAGCAGGTCCTTACAAAGAATAGGGCCTCAGTCTCTCATGTCTACTGGCTGCCCTTCTAAAAGCAGATGATCATCTATGCACTCTTTGTTCTCCGTGTTTTCCCTAGAACAGTTTGTCAGGTTCCTACCAAGGTATCCAGTTTTTCCAGTGCCCAAAGACCCAAAGTCAGCACTGTCTTCTCAGAGATGCCTTGCGAATGCTGTGATGATCTGCAGGTACAGTGAGAAGCAGCTTTCCAGACTATCCTCCCCCTCCTAGCTGGACACAAAAGCAAGTGAAGAACCTGTGGCTTGAGTTTGCAGGAATGAACTAAAAATGGCCTTCAAGGGATTCCTTAATCAGCTTTTCCTATCTTTTGTGTTGCCAAGATGGTACTCAAAGGAAAATGTCATGGCCTGATCACAGCACACAGATCACCAGTCAGACAGTTCTGTGCTAGACACTCCTGGGTTTGGTGCATGATCCTTGTTTCAAGGCCTTTCCATGTACCCCGCTCCTTTTTCAACCTGTGTCAGGCATAATGACTCAGCAAATACATATGCTTCTTGTTGGCAGGTAGTGCAGGCATTTGCAATGTTGAATATTATATGTCCTTTTATTGATCTTGCCCTAGTGCAAATTTGACTACAGACTGTTCCATTGTCACTATAATATTTTGTTGAACCTCCCAGCTTCCTTCAAGAGAGGAAACAGCCTGCAGGTGCTGCAAACACTTTTTGTTCCTTTATGACTAGAAGAAACTACTCTATTCCTCTAAGGCTTTAGTCTGACTTGATCCTGGCTCACCCACCTGCCTGCTTTCTCTGGAGAGCTGGCAGGTGAATATTTTCCGTAATTTACTTTAGAGCTGTTCTATCATTCTGCTATTTATTTCTGCCATAAATTATGCCCAGAGGTTAGGATGCTCTTATTTTCCCACTCACAAAGGAACCAAAGGAAAATATTCGGCAGGGCACAGAGGCATCTTTGTGTGGTTTGTAAATATTACCAGAGGCAGATATACTGGGGAATGAAAAGAGCTGTAGTCTCTACCTTGTAAGCATCGCCTGAATTAACCTGCATCTTCTAGGTTATGCAACAGGGAGCAGTTGTGCTCATACAGCCCCCTCTTCCCACTGTGATTTACATCCAGTGTCTGCAAGATACACCAGCTGGTGCTTCAAAGCATATAGAAGAAATAATAAAAAAAAAAGCCTTGAGAGATTATACTTATAGCTTACTCCTCATGCAGTGGTTTGACTCATTAAAATCAGTGGAGCGATTTTCAGTGATTTCTCTGGGATTGGATCAAGCTCTAAAAGCACAAGCCTTGAGAACTGGACTGCAGCCAACTAACTTAAGGGAAGCAAAATTCCAAGCGAGTTTTCATTTTTAATTCAGAAGCTAAATAAAATTGAACATCAGTGCATTTAGATGGGTTAGCTCCAAGAAAAATCCAGGAAAATGAAGGAAGTGATATTTCTTGTGTGTTTGCCTCTTCTTAGCTATACCCTAAGGGGCTGGTTGCTCTACAAAGCAGTATCAGTTACCCAGCAATGGACTACTGCTCTTATTACTATATGCCTATGTGCTCATTGTACAGAAGTCCAGCAAGCTGGAAAATAGACAAGTATAGAAAAAAAGAGATGATCCTTACTGTCCAGAGCATCTCAGAGTCTAGATTTACCATTTCATGCTCAGTTTGCTGATGGGTATTGCACCACAAAAAGGGGCATTTTTTTTTTCCCCTGTTGAAGTCAGTTATGTTCCTAGTGCCCCAAGAAGGTGATAGGAAGGTTTGAGCTTCTTGCTTTGACAGAAAAGATGAAACATTAAGGTTTTGCCACTCAAATTCCACTATGTTTTGTTGGAAAACACCTGCAGAAGTTTTTTCAGCATGAGGGTGAACTTAGTTGTATCATACAGGCTTGTTTACAAAATGCAGCATTGCCTGCCTCAAGGTCAAATTGGTATCTTGTGCCAAGGCTCCCTGCCCTGCTCTAAATAGCAATGGAGAATTAGCCTACACTATCTCAGTATTTCATGAGTATGTGCTTTCCTCAGAAATATCTCTTTTCTCTTTTTCTGCATCTTCCTTTTTTTTTTTCCCCTCTCCTCAGCATGCCCTGATTTCCTGTCCTTTCCTTTGATACCTCTCTCTGGTTTTTGTCTTTTCTGACAGCATCACCTAGTCACCCTCTGCAGATAATTCCTCTGGACAAGGGCAGACATATAAAAATAATAGTTGTAAATCTCTCCCTATAATTCACTTGGTTTGTGAGGTGCAAAAATAGAGCTAATTAGTCAATTATTTGAGGGACTACTGTGCTCCTTTGTGTTTAGATGAGCCATGATCATGTTACTTCAGACCCCAGGAAAGTAAGCTCAAGAAATCCCAGAAGAAAAGGTTGTCCTTGTTTCCAGCTTTCCCTGTCCAAACCTTTGCCAGTGTGAGATAAAAACCACAGTATGAGCAAAGAAAGGATAAAGGAGAGGAGAGGGAAAGCAACTCAGAAATTTGGGGGCAGTTCTGGCTCTGCTCCAGCAACTGGTGCTCATCTTTGACAGGTACAGGGAGAAAATAGACTGAAGAGGGATCTCAAGCAAGCAAACAAACAAATCACCTAAATGAACAAGCTGGGTAATAAAGCAGAGCTGAGAATCAGTAGCTAACGAACACATCTCTGTCACTGCACTGCTTTCTCCTGGGTAGAAGGGGAGTCAATTACCCACCTTCCAACAAGTTATTGATCAAGCTGCTGCCATGTATTGAATTGGAGACCTGGCCATCCTGCGTGTGGCTCTTTGATTTTCTCTCCCTCTGTAGTAGCACGTGGATGGAAGCCAGATGAGCCAGCACAGGACTATCGATCAATCTACCTCCCCCCTCCTCCTCCTCCTCCTCTTCACCCCGGTTGCTGTGGCAACCACGGCTGCTGCTGCAGCAGCAGCAGCAGCAGCACTGTTTACCTGGCCTATTTATTTTTCTTTTCAATATCCTTCCCTTCCCCCCACTGCTCTCACCTTGGCATGATATTGGCAAAGCACTCAGCAGTTGTAAAAGGGATGAATTTTTATGACTCTGAGGAGGACAATGCAGTTCTCAGTTCTACTTTATCACCCAGTTTGTTCATTTAGTTGATTTGTTTCTGAGGAATCATTGCCTATAAACAACAGATATCTCAGTCACCAACTAGGTCATGCTCCAGACATAGAGGAGGACCTGTCATTCCAAAAATACAGGTCTCCTTCATATGGTTTAAGTGTGCCTGTACTAAGACGCATGTTTTCTTCTTATATATTGCCCAAGAGTGCCAACAGAGAACTTATTCCAGGTATGCCATCATTTACAAGCTGTTAATCTCACAAGACTCCTGAGACAGTATATCATAAACATCAGGTGCACCAGCATTTCTTTCAGGTCTTCAGCCACGTTTGTAAGGGGTGTTGAGGGTACAGTTTCTTACAGGGACCAGCTGCTATGGAAGGAACAGTGACCAGAGTCATCTCCCAGTAGAAGGCCTTTGCAGAAGGTTCACCATGGCTTCCAGCTGCATACAATGAGCAGTTCAGTTTCTGGCTCTTCCCAGTTCAACAGCACTTTCAATCATCCTTGCAATCTTCCCAAGTGGTAATGCAGTCTTGTCCCATCTCTTTTCCCATACTGAAAGGCTTTCATTGCCTGAAACTGCCTTCCCATTCCTAGGGATGATGACACTCATGCTGCAAAGACCAAACAGTAGATAAATGAACAACGTTCAAGGAGTAGCTCATTTCCCCCCTCCTGAATGTGTTATTTTTTGTGCTGAATCATCCATCTGCTGATGCTCAGTATAGGATTCTCTGCTGAAAAAGGCTTTGTGCAGGATATGAAATATAAGATATACAAACAAAAAATATTTCTTAGAATATAATACAGGTGTTCACCCTGTCTCAAAAGTCTTCCTGGCTTCTTTTAATTGAAATTCTCCATCCAAGTCTCACATTCCTGATTCTTTCCACTGTAAAGCCATCAAACCCTCCCAGGAGACTGCCAGTTTTCCTCTTAATTCAGTATGATTGATACAGGATGTAAAAAATCAGTTGATCTTATCAAGAACATATTATCTCTCCTTGAAGCAAAGCATTATAGGATAAACTGTGGAAATTGCTACTGCACGATATTACGGAAGCAAATACTGTATTTTAAAGAAAAGAGAGACATCGCTAAGAAACAGAAAAGCATTGGGAATTGGGCGAAACCCCTAGTGCTGGGAGGCACAGAAGGACTGGGGTCAGTGAGAAGTCCTGCATAATCCTTGTGTTTTGTCTACTCTAGATTACTGCCCTGCTGGGAGTATTGCAGAGCCATCATCCTTGCCTCTGAACAGTTTCGCTAATGTCACTCTATCAGATACGCTACCAAGTTCAACTAGCCTAGAGTGTCCCTTCATGCAGGAGCTAAGATCCAAGATTGGCTGGGCCATGGCTTCATTGAGAATGAGCAAGTCTTGGACAGACTCTGCAAAATGAGACTGGAATTGGGTGTCCAACCACTACTACACGTGAGGGCCCCAGCTCACTGGGGGACAATTGATTCAGAGCACCATGAGATAGAGGTACTTGTTTGACTGGCTGGAGCAGTGGTCTGATGTGACATGGCAGGACTGTATGATACTAATGCAAATTGTTAGTAGTTGTTAACTAATGAAATTGTTATGCCTGTAAGGCACTTAACACTCAACAGGAACAGAAAAGAGCCCAGACCCTTCCCTCAGGAGCAGAAGATCTAAAAAGGCACGCACAGACCAATAGTGAAAGGAAAACAATTAATATAGAAGGGGGGTAATGAGAAGCAGCACAGGGTTTTGCAGTCACAATTTATATCTGGTTTTGCAAAGAAAGGCTTGTGTGATCACAAGATCTTTGGCGGGGGGAGAGTGTATGACATCATAGGTCTGCCCAGATGCATGTATGATTTTTGATACATTCGTTAACTAACAGCAAATTGGATGGGAGAGAAGCTGGTTCAGATACATTTAATTTCATTACAACAAAAAACCAAGAGAAGACTTCTCCTCAGCTCGGAAGTAGGTTGCAACAGGACTCTGTATTTTCTCAGACTTCAGAAAATTCACACAGGCTGCAGCTCTTAAAAACACATGGAAAAAAGAGCTTTTAATTGGTGTTTGGAATCAATAGAACACAAAACTGTGGGAGATCAGGCCAGCTTAGTTGCAGAAAGCTGACCTGAGTAGAGATGTTGCTGCAAAAGGTGAAGCAGAGAGGTATTAGAGAACGGCATGAAAGGGCGTGAGGAGACTGACAGGGCTAGCAAAAGCTCACATTATTAGTGAAGGAGACAGTGAGAAGCGTACTGGAAAAGATGAATGTGCAGTCTTGCACAGGTGACTTTCATTGTAACAAGTTCCTTAAATTCAGTTAAGGAGGAAGTAGTAGATAAATTCAAGCCAGGGACATGACAGTGTGCTGCAGAGATGACCTTTCTAGCTCCATTTGCTGTGTACTGCAGAGAGGAGAGGTGCACATCTGATCTGGGATATGAATGCTTTTGTAATAAAGATGAGAGATGCAGAGCCCTTGATACAATGGCTATAGGAACAAAGATCTTGTGAACACTGGGTGTGAAGAAAAATTAGTTTGTCCACAAATTGGATGGGTGAAGTAAGAGAGAGACAGGAATTAAAACACCTAAGCCACACAGAGCTGGCTTTGGAGTCTACCAGAAGAAAATCAGTGAGCAGCAGGAACAAGAAAGATTAGCATTTAATTTTTATCCAGTATTGTGCAAGATGTGCAAGAGGGAGCATGCATTCAGGATACCAAAAGACAGTCTGACCCAGCCCAGCCTGTCTTTTGCACAAAACATTAGCGTTTCCCCAAGCACACGCTGCGGTGCTGTTTCATCAGACACGCCGCTCTGGTGTGTATCATATGATATGGCAGCCGCTCAGGCAGGCGGGGAGCAGCGCAGCCTGTAATTTCCTGGTCATATGTAACTGGGTGGGGAAGCGCCTGATCCTTGGGGTGAGTAATGCTGGAATCACACCATGAGGCACCCTGCTCTTTGCTGTTCGAGGCAGTTGAGGTGCTGCTCTTGCTGTTCTGGCAGACATTCCCCATGGCATCCGAATGCACTTACGCTCTGCTACACTTACAATACCCTCCCGTAACCAGTTTCGCCGCGCACACCCGGTCACTTTCCCACGTTCCCAGCCCAGTCGCTGCTATGAGGACTGCGGGTCTGAGCGCGGCACACTGGCCTACCCCCTGCCGCGGGTGTGCAGCAGGACGGTCCCCGCCGCCCTCACGACGCAGAGCCCTCTGCAGCGTTTATGTGGGAAACGCTCCGGGCTGCTGAGCGAAGGGGGGCGGCCTCTCCCGGTAGCTTTGCTGGCCTGCGTGGGGCTGGGGGGCACCGCCTCGCTCTTCCCCGCCTCCCTGCCATGGCTGCAGCTGTGGCCTCCCCGCCGGGCTGCCCGCCCAGCAGGCCCCGGCCCCGCCACGACCCTCTCCGGGCGAAGGTTGCTTGGTTTCTTTGGTTTTATTTTTTTTTCTTTCTTCATTTTTTTCCCCTTTTCCTGCTCCGAGACATTTTCCTACGTGCATTTTTCTCCAGTCGAGCTAATTTACGAGCTGGGTTTGGCGAGTGCCGGAGTTGCCGGCCCCAGCGCAGGGAGGGTGGCCCGGGGTAGGGGGGCTCCCGCTGGGCTCCCCAGCCGGGGAAGCGCACGCCTCCCCGCCCGACATGAGCTGTAATTTCCGGCAGACATTTGAGGTCTGCGACATCTGCACCAAGGCGCGGCAGCTCCCAGCAGCCCCCATGGCCGGGAGCGGGGCGGCCCCTCCTGCCTCCTCCCCAGCCATTTGTGTTTTACTCATTTCCTGCTCCCAGTAATGAGGCCGGCGATGCCGAGGTGGCGGTGGTGCTGCTGAGAATGCACATTGTTAAACACACACACGCACACACATGGATGTTTTTGTTTCAGGATGAATTTTTAGTGCTCGTGAAAGGGAGGGACTAAGCGGAGCTCGCTAGAGCCTGGCACACGACCAGCAAGTTTCCCGGCAGCCCTCTGCCAAAAGAATCCAGACGTCCAGCCCCCCGCCCCGGCTCCAGTGGCCCCTTCTTGTCCGCCCTGTTCCCCCCTCGGCTCCTCAGGGGCCCCTTTTCCGGGGGCAGCACTGCCCGGGGACCCTGCAGACCCCTTGCTCAGCCACACCTGAGTCCCTTCACTACCCCAGCATAGGGTTCCTCCTGCTGTGCAAACACGCTGCAGTCCTGACCTCTGACTCCTTAATCCCAATTTTTCTTCTCGGTCGTCTATGGAATTACTGCAGGAGGGTGGACAGAGGCTGTGACATTAACATCCTCGGACTAGAAAACAACTAGAGGCCAGATAGATTCATCGCACTAGTGACTTGAACTGGGTGAAATGTCGACAGAATTACTCAACACCACAGCCTCAAACTCTCGGTACAGAAAATAAACAAACCTTCTAGTGATGTTTTGTATAGTCTCCAGCCCAGCCCCAACCCACCCATCTGTTTCATTCCCCAAGGGACCAAAGGGACGTGGGTCTCCTGGCATGTGACTATCTTCCCCTACACATCTGCCGCAGATGAACTCTGCCATTTGTCTCCTGTTACAGTGTACTAACAGGATTCTGCGGGTTTTGTTCAGTTTTCTTCTGTTTTGATTTTTTTTTTAATTTGTTAAAGAAAAAAGAGAACAAAAAACTTTCTTGGCTGCAGCTATCAGCTAATTTTTGGTTGCTTTCAAATGCCAAGGCCAGCAGGATCCAGGAATTCATCTACTAGTGCCAGCAAGAAAGCACTGACCCAAACAAGGGAGCCAGAACTTGGACTGCAGTCCTTGCCAGGGATCAGCAAGAGGCCAGAGAGACCATGCTGCTGAGTCATCACCGCTCCAGCTGCTACAAGCCTTTTCTGGGGACGCGGCTGTTGCTAAGATTCCTGGGAGCTGACTGATTGCTCCTTCTATAGTCATGTAACACACACATAACGTCAAAGGAGCAAGGAGCAGCAGCTGGGCCGAGCACACAGCCTGCTGGCCGTGCGCGGCCAGGCTCGGTGCCTGTGCGGGGCTTCGTGCCCCGCGGGAGCCGCGCTGCGCTGCTGCGCTGCTGCTCGGGGCTCCTTTTGCAGGCACAGAGCTACCTCCTTCCCTGGAAGCTCCGTCTGCCTCCCACTCATGGAGGCATTTCAAAATTCAAACAGTCCGGGCAGTGATTCTGTACAAAGTTTTCTTTCTGTTTGTACTTGTACGTTTCACCGTATTCCGCCCCCCCCCCCCCCCCCCCCGCCCCCGCCCCCGCCCCCGCCCCCGCATTTAGAGGTAGGGACATGCTTTAAATCTGTGCAGTGCATTCCTTGCAGGGTCACTCTTCGGTCATTCTCGTCATGCAGTAAATAAATATGTTCAATCAGCAGGCAAGTAAAGTGAGCACTTTCCAATTCTAGGGCCCACAACTGAAACTGGTGATATTTCTTAGTAAGCCCTGTAAGGTTTCAGAGTATTCTGCAGTTTCACACAATGCAGAGGAAGGGAATGCTTGTTCATGAGCATCCTGCATTTTCCTTCTCCCAGTTTAATATATTTTAATTTTTTTCTCTTACCTTTTATCTGCCTGAGGTACTTACCTCCCTCAGAGCTGCAGTTACCCTTGTTTCCTGATCCACATTTGACACTCAACAAACTACATGTACTCAGGCTTTCAAATCTCACGCTATATAATCACATTTAGGTTGTTAAAGCCTAAGGGTAAAGGACCTGTCTTCTCTCTCTGACATTAGACACATCACTGATTTCAAAGGAATAACTAATCACACTAACATTTAATAGTAAAACTAATGATTCCAGAGCCCAGTCTCTTTCCTTCTCTCTTGAGTGTTTGTTGAGGTGCCAAACTCAGAATTACAAATTGCCAAATGAGGATGCAGAGCACTGGAGTTTTGTGGTCACTTTTTTTCTCCAGTAGCACCTTGGAGTTCTAGCCACGGTCCAAGATCACTATATACCATAATACTAAAAAAAGGCTCTCTGCCCCAAAGTGTTCACAGTCTAATAATAAAACAAGAGACCAGCAATGGGCAGAGATAGACAGGGGAGGACTAGCAGGAAATTAATTGGTTTTGGCCAGCATGGCAGGAGGTGTTTTTCACAAACAAGTAAACCAACTGAATTTTAGGGCAGTTTCAGGTCAGAAAGGAGAGATTTTCTGAGATCCTTAAAAAGACAGTTTTCAACTCAATAGCTCCTTTTTGCGGGAGAAGATAGGCACCTATGGCTATTTCCAAGAAGGGGCTTTAACTATTGCATAAGGTCAGTAGCACATTTGAATCTACCTCTGGCCAAATCAACACCCAGGTGGTCCCTCAGCATATGAAATTTGTTTATGGAGACAAATGTAAGGTGTAGCCAAATGCAGACATGGGTAAACTTACCTATTAAGTGTTTTGAGAAAGATGGTAAGAAATCATATACATACCAATAAAGAAACAATCAGAGTCTAAATTGCTCAAAGTGCATGTGGGCAATCTCCATCACACCAAATACAGGAAAAGCCTGTGGCACACAACAAAACTGATAGGAAAAAAGTGCTTGGGGACTGGAAAAAGCCACTCAATATTGACTATAAAGGAACAGTTTAAATGGGATTAGATACAATTTTTCTAGCTTTGATTTATACAGTGGTTTAGGTATTGTAGAAAACAGAGGGGAAGAAAGCACTACACACACACAAAGTTTCTAATTACTTGCATATGCAGACTCAGAAGCTGCTTTTGGCTTGTGGCCTGATGGTATGTCTGCATGGGTGGTGAAAGACATGTATGATGAAGCTCATCTTTCCACTCCATGCAGTTGCAGGCATGCTGTGCTTGAAGAATTCTGCAATTACAACATCTGAATCACTCTTTTTGTTAACCAAGAGTGGTTTTATGCCCCTAGAGTGACTAGCACTTCAGAGTACAGGGAAGTCTCTTGGGCATTGCTTGCAGAAGCTCACCACCAACAACACAATGAGAGAGTACTCTCTGACTTAAGATGCTACACAACATCCCCCATTCTCCAATTTAGGGCATTCTGATATCATAAGAGCGCTTAGATCTGTTGTAAGGCATCAGCCACCACTTGTATTTGAGACACATGTCTGCTGTGGCTGGGGTGGATGGCAAGGGATGCCCAGGAGCAGATTAAGCTGCAGATGACAGGAAATCTTAACACTGGCTTTGAAGAAGAGGTCCAGCTCCACTCCATTCTGAGTCATACTGGTGTTCAGCCAGTCCTCTCAATACCATCTCTGGAGCAATCAGATCTTCCAAGCTACTGATTGGTGTTGAACCTCTCACATTCAAACAAGATAGTAAAGTGGCCCATGAAGAAATGCTCCTGTGCACCTATCTGTCACTGAAATCTAGGACAGTCCTCAGCAGAAGTTCAGGTTTGGTTGTCATATAGAGGGTGCTGGCAGCTCTGTATTCATTCTCCTGGGCTAGCCTGCAGTGCTAGCTTCTAGCTCAAGCTAGCCTCTGCAAAACTTTCTTTCTCCAGACCCTAGTGATAATTACAGAGCCTCTGAAATGGATCCTTTCTGCTTATAAGAATGTTCGTATGATATGGATAGCTGCTTCTTCTGCCTTCAAAGAAGTCATGTGAAGAGCCCCAGAAGGCTTCAGCCTTCCCCCACTACTTTCTACATCAATTCTAGGTCTTTATGTTTGTTTTCAATTGCCTGTGAAACTGTCCAAGAATATATTAGAAAAGCCTCTTTCTTTGCATGTTGATAGCACTGTTCTTCTGAACCTTAGGATAATGAAAGACAAGGCATTCTGTAAGCAGGGTCATGGCTTTACAGATCACTCTGCTTGAAGATATAAATCCCCTTTCTCTGGCTTTACTGAAGACAGATCTGAAAACAGCAGAGAAAAGACAAGAAGGTGAAAGAAAAAAGAGATGAAAAGAAAGCACAATTGAAAAGAGCTAAAACAGTGAGAGAGAGGGAGTGAGGAAAGAAGCAGCTTGAAAATACAATTAAATCAGTTACAATAAAGAAAAAGATTTTACCTTTCCTGAGATGTGGGAAAGAAAATCAGCCCAGTGGGATGCCATGCATTGTTCTGCTCTTAGATACTCTAGAGAGAGAGTTTATGAGCATATGGAGAAAGGAATTCCATGCAGTACAAAGAGAGATGCTTATATAGGTGATGTGTCTACTTATACAGCTCAGGCCAGTCTAGCACTGTGCAGTACATTAACAAAACAAAGTCCTATACCAAGGGCTTTCCAGCTGTTTTCTAATGTCATTCATGAGAGTATTTGACTTGGCAGCAGGGATCCATGTGGCATTGCACCCCAAATCATAAGCTTTCTATGGCATGTAAGTTTTATATTTTCTGATATTTCTATTCTGAAGCTTTAAAATTACTGTAGTAATACACTGATCTGAAGGTCACCAACACGAAACAACTCCAATATCCACAGATAGTCAGCAATCTCAGGACCACTGCAAGGTTATATTAACATCAGTGTAAGGAGTCTGTCATGGGTAGAGGAATCCTCACTCCCAGGTGCATGCTTTTGAAGGCCCACAAAACTTTAGTCCAAGAGACTCAATAGGATTGTAATAGGATTGTAATTCCTGCAAGTGTCATGCCTTGGTGTTAGTGTCATAAAGGTTTAAAAAAGTGTAGTTAGTCATTAAATGGTTTGTGATACTAAAACACATCAATTACAATTAAAACATAAAAATCTAAATAAACACACATATCTACTATCATTTTACAGCACTAATCTTTAATGATATCTCAGTCTCTGTTACATTCTGTTCTCAAGCTTTCTTCTGACACAGAGCAAGCCTGATAGTGCTGTTTGTAGCACTTCAGCCTTACCAACAGACAAAGACTTCCCTAGATTTTCTTTGTGTAAACTGCTAGCAGGTTTTATTCCATCTATGGTAGAACCATCTCTTTTTGTTTCTGCTATACTATATTACAGCCCACCTAAAACTTCTTTCTCTCTTCTGTATTTAAAGTAGTCCACTTGCAAAATCAGGGTGCATCCCCATTTCCTAGAAAAGGTTCAACTCCATGCTTTGCTGGATTTTAGCATTAGCAAGTTCTAGTTTTACAGACCATATTGCATTACATTTAGAGAAAAATTTGAAAACCTTAACTATTGTTCTGGAGTAACTCACAGGGTTCAAGTAACAACAGGGCTCCAAGTCAGGATAGTATTAACATGGGATTCCTCACAGTGGGTCATGAGATGCTGGTTGATCACATCACTGTTAAGCAGAGTACCTAATCATTTTCTCAGCATTAATACTTGTATGGAAAGGTCAAAGAGAATTAATAGAGAGCCAGGAAGCAGCCATCTTAAAAAGGGGTAAAAGCACACTTTGACATTGTAAGCGAGTCAGCTACCTTCAATATCTGAAAGAACACTGGAATAAGTTATCAAAGAATCAATTCATAAGCATCTAAAGGATATCCAGGTAATCTAGAACAACCTGGCTTCAGTTCTTAAGAACAAATAATGTCAAAACAATTGAAATCCCTTTTTGACAGAATAACTGCCTAACAGTTAATGGCAAAATAATAGGTGTTTATATCTGGATTTCAGTAAGGATTTCAATGTTTCATCTAACCTTCTTAGGATATGGCAGAAATGTGAGGTAAACTAAATCATTAAATAGAAGCACAATTTGTGGCAATATACTTTGAAGGAGAAGTTGTCAGCACGTTGTTTACTATCAAAGGGGTGGCTAGGATTTTAAAAGAAGCCCCCAGGTCTTTGCTGGTCCTACTCAAAGATTAGAATTTGTAAGTTTCTGGTAAATGAAGAAATGGCCAAAACCTGGTTCAGTAAAATAAAAGGGTTTTTTTGTGTCATAGGTTAGACAGAGTTCAATGAATACTTAAGATAGACTGCCATAGAACAAGAGCAATCTTTGAGAGCCTTTATGGTCCTGCATGTCTTTACTTTCTATTTACTTGACTGTTTGACTGAAATGAGAATTTTCTGATTAATTTTTTTTTTTTGTAAGCTGATTTCTTTTCCAGACCTTTGTATCAGTGCAAGAACTATCTTGCTGGGTCAGATTATTGATTCACCTTGGTGAGTTTTCTGATTCCAGCAGTGCCAGCTGGCGACTGCATTTGGGGAAAGCATGAGTATTTGATCAAAAGAGATATTACAAAAATCAGCGTTGCCCTTATAACCAGATCTGGTTCCTTGTGAGACATGGTGGGGAGAATAACACTAAGGCAATAATCCTCCTACTTGCTGTTAGGATATCTCCTTTTGGAAATTTGGAAGCACAGGGACAGTGTTTTTTTGTGCGGTTGTTCTTTAGGCTGTTGTTCCTGGAGTAATGAGACTCTGTACTTTCAAGATTTGTTACATGTACACAGCCTCATGACAGCAGATAAAAGATGGAAGAATTGATGCCTTGACAATTTCAGAAAGCAGTCTTAGAAAATGAACAACAATATTGGAATTTAAAATTGTCTTGCTCTAGTCCTTGACTTTTGTTGCAGTGAATGCTTAGCACTGGCTAGTGGTTAGTTGCTCTGTGCTTCTGCTTCCTGACTTTAAAATGCGGAAACTAGTATCTGTCTCCTTCATGGGATATTGTCATTATGAATATAAAAGAGATTATGAGATATTCAGATACTGAGGAATAGGGTCTATTTAACAGTCTGATCTAGAGATATATAAAATACAGAGGGTTCCAAGAAGTGGCTGGAATCTCTTTTTAAAGGGGAAGAAAATTCCATCTGAGGACGTTATGAGAGCACTGGGAAAATGAGCAAAATGTGAGCATGACCATTACAAAATAAGAATGTGGAAACATCAGAAGAAAGATTAAAAAGGAAGCTTTAGGCAGGACATTTTCACAGATGTGGTTATACGGGAATCACATGGGAGCGGGAGAATTCTGCTTAGAGCTGGAAGACCCAGTGTGGACAGACATGTCTTTTCTCCTTTCAAATTCCGAAGTCATCATTGGCTGGTTGTGTGGTTCTGAGTAGGTCATTCTATGTATGAGGCACCATCATCTCCACTGGTGACACAGGGGTAATGGACCATGACAGGGAGATGAGAGATTACAGATGGGGAGATTACACTAATTGATGTCTGAAACATTGTAAGCTCTTCATGGGGGTGTACTAGAAGATCAAAAATACCACGATTTGTTCGTCACAACATTGACTAGAAACATTTGGAAGATCATGAACTGCTGTTATTTTAAAAATAGAATGGATGTTGTCAGTGATGAAAGACAGAGAAGTGACACAGGGACAGTTTTTCCAGTGCAGGAGCGTATCACTCGTCTGATCCCTGCAGTGTTGGTGACTAGTATCTGGTATCCTCTTTCTTAAGAATCAGTTGTCAGGTCCAGCTGTGCCTCACACCAGTCCTGGACCACCCAAGGATGAATAGCCTTTTCAGCCTTCCTCCTTTGAGAGGAAGAAGTGCCAGGTGTGATGTGGCTTTTGGAAGGTGAGAACCATGTGAACTACTCTGAGAAGAGGTAGCACAATTTCCCTGGTTGCAGGGGGCCATTACTCGTGGTCTCTGTCTCGTGGGCAGCATTGGAACTGGCAGCATGTGTAGGAAGGCATGGAGAAGACATCACAGAGCACCTGCAGTGTCCAATCAGCCTTTTTCCAGGTGGAGATTCATTCTCCTCTCTTTACTCTGACTAACCAAAACATGCCTTCAGCTGCTGTTTCAAGAGACAAACCATGGGTATCTGGCACCTCTATAAACC
Source organism: Fringilla coelebs (assembly GCF_963513975.1). Taxonomy (NCBI): domain Eukaryota; kingdom Metazoa; phylum Chordata; class Aves; order Passeriformes; family Fringillidae; genus Fringilla; species Fringilla coelebs. The sequence goes on from NC_140034.1 coordinate 22,389,472, forward strand.
ATCTCAGTGAATGAAAAGAACCAGAGTGCATTCTAAAGACCTTCAAGCTACGTGCTTGTTTCCAGGTAACTGAGAGGCTGCCCTTCTGGTAGCCAAGTTGTTGGTCTGGATTCCAAGCATCTTTCCTCTGTCTTCTATCACTATCTTCTAACACTATTGCTTCTTTGTCCCCTTCATTCCTTCTGTAGCTGTCTCACATTTAATATTGAAACTCAGCATTCCTTGGGCAGGGCCCATTCTTCTCTATTTGCACACTGGCTAACACAGTGAGGTACTGGTCCTTGACCAGAACTACTGGGCACTATGCTAATGATTATAATGGCCGTATTTAATAATGCTTTGATCTCTGGGCTTGCCGAGGCAGTCAGCTGCTGTAATTGTTCTCCACCCTAGGGCTGAGTATGTAGTCAGCTTGCTGTTTTTGGCTATATCTGTTGATTTGATCTTGGTGCCCCATTCTGTATGTTCACCCTGTCTTCAGACTGGCAGACTGGAGTCTCCTAAAGTGGTTTTGAGGGCAGTTAGCCAGGCTGCCTTTGGATCCACTCCTTTCACTGGGAATAGCTTGTTTTTCCTTGTATGCTCTACTGCTAGTGTTATCTTTCTCTGTGTTCACACCAGCTCCCAAATAAGGTATTCATATTTCCCTGTTGTGCTGATGTCTTGTCATGATACAGCTGTGGTTTTTTTTGCACCAATGGATATTATTCACAGGTCATTTGTTATTTCCAAATCTTTATATCCATACACAACTTCTGTTGGTTGACTGAGAATTTCAAGTGGAGAAATCAGAAGCAATAAATATCTGAATGACTAGACTGAACATCTCAGCTGATCAAAGGAGGAAATCTGAGTGGCTAAAATGGTATGGATTTGTGTTTCATGTCACAAATCATACATGCTTGTATTTTTTTTTTTTTTTTGAAGGGATACACTACTAGTTGCACGTGTAGTCCTGGAAATGGCAGTGGACATCCTTGTGCAACTGTGAGGGAGGCTTTTCCCTTGAGGGACAGAGGGATACTTCTCAGAAAATGGCTTCTCTGGAGCATATTGCTTCTCCACTTAGTACTTAAATTGCCCACGTAAGAGAAGTGATGAAAACTTGTATTTCCCTCCCCCTTTTAAAAAAAGTCATTCTGAGGTCATTGCTAGTTCCTTACCAATTGAAGAGGCTTCTATTTTACAATCCTTCTAGGAATTTGAACTGTATCCTGCTGATATCATCTGTACTGGTAAGGTCTGAGTGGTGTCACCGGGACAAGCCAGCTAAATATATTGTGGATACCTGAGGTCCTAAAGAGACGCTGGGTAGGTGTGGCCTCTTCTCCCCAGCAAGACCTCTAACACCTTTTCCAGAAGTGGAGTGGTGCCATCTGCATGGCAGGTTTCTGCAGCTGTGGTACCATTTAGATCCCTATATAACAGCTTGCCATCGGAAGGCAGAGTGTGAGGAGGCAAGAGTCTGGAAAAATGGGAACTGAAACCCTCTTAGCTTTATTCCAGACTTTTTCCAAGTAATTTCCAAGCCACCCAGAACAGCTGCAATACTGCGCAGGTCTCACACCTACAGAGGAAACTAAACTCGTGAGTTACTCCAGGAGGGCTGGACTAATGCAGCAAAGTTTGGAAACTTCATCCTTTCATCAAAGGCACAGAAGTCCAGGGAAGGCCTCGACTGGCAGGATTAGAAATACAAGGGTGTTAGAGAACACAGCAGGAGACCTAACCCAAATTTGGTGACCTGCCTGAACAAATACCTATGACAGAGAGCTGAGGAATATGATATTTGTGCTTGTGTGAGAACCAGCTCAGTGGAATAGTAATTATCATCTGCTGAAATGGCCAGAGCATGGTGGGAAGTCAGGACAGATCTTTTCTAGTTGGAAAATGGGACCTATCAAAACATGATTGATTGTTTCTCAGGACTTGCCAATTCTTCCAGGTTATTCAACATCACTCCAGTTGCAGTAGTGGAGAGGACAAAAACACTCTTGCAGTTAACCTGTGTTCATACTGGAGATCTAGAGCAGATAATACCTTACACAAGGCTTCAGTTTTCTTGTGAGGTCATTTGGGGCATTTACAAGCAAAGCCAGGTCCTATTTTACTTGGGGAAAATGTTTCATACAGTGAAGAGAATCAAAGATTTCCTTTCTGAGTTCTCATACTCTCATTCCCTCCTCTTGGCACAGCAATCAATACCTCTAGCAATGGATTCTGCCTTGCAGATGAACTGTGGGAAGAGAGCCGAGGTCCAAAACTCTCACTACGCCAGATCCTTGCTGGCTGGATTCCTTAAGTCTACAAAAGAAGGAAGATCAACATAAAACATCTGAAAAGCAGAACTTGGAACAGTCAGCTTCTTCTGAATACTAAATTCCCAAGGGTTTCTTTTCCAAACAAGATGGGGCAGTTTAGGAAGAGCCAGAAACTTTCAGTTCCATTTTATTAGTGTGTTAGCAAGAATCACCCATTAGCTCATTCTCGTCTTGCTGTTTCACTTAATGGATTTCAGATACGTTCTCATATCTACCCTGAGACTAGCACTGATTCTTTCTGATCCCTAACCTGTCCTCCAAATCCATTCCTTGCAGGTAGACAAAGACAGGTGTCTTCCTGCAATCATAGAAAAAATCAGGGATCCAAGTGCATTTAAGTGCTGCTATACAAATGTTATTAAAGGACAGAATAAACCCTTATGCAGGCTTACACCACTGTGCATAAAGCTGTTTGTTCTTGTACTGTATTGATGTTTCATTCCCATTTTCTTTTGTTTAATGAAAGGTTTGCAGTCCTTCCCTTTTTGTAAAGAGACTGCAGTATTTATTATGAACATTGAGACTCCCTGGTTGGGGGAGAGTGAATAAGCACATAGTAAATAAGCAAGAACGTGTATAAACAAAAAATACTGGTAATTTTTTATTCACTTCGACCAGAGTCCCAAGTCTCTGAAATGTTGGCAACCCCCAAACTCAGAGTTCTTCCCTCCACCGGGATGAGACATTAGCTAGTGTATCAAGCAATTACATAGGGTATTTTTTTCTGCAGAGCTGTGACATCATGCTTGGCAGCTCCCCAAGGCACCAGATCCAATTACCTGAGTCACCAGCAAAGGGAAATTGCCAAGAGGCTGTCACTGAATTCAGCTCTGGTGAATGCAAGAGCAGAAAAAGCCAAGTGAAATGGCTGACAGCAGACAGGGGGAGGGAGGGGGGAGGGAAGGGAGCAGCAGCAGTTTCTCATCAGAGACATGGAAGGAGAAATGGATAAGGAAAGGATGAAAAAAAATCCAGGGAGAAGGAGCTAAGAAAAAGCCGTAGGATAAACTCTGTAAGGGGAATTTCCAAGTGTTCCCTGTGTCCTACAGAAGGGATGATTGGAGCCACTAGACTGACACAGGTCAAATGCTCTTGGAAGAGTTTTTTGGTATGTAATTTAAAAATTAATCTTCACTGTCAATGGAACTGATGCCCTTTTCTTTGTGATCCCATCTGGAACGTCCTTTTTCGATTTGCTGCATTTTCCAGCTTTCTGCTAAAGCTTTTTTCAAGGACTGAGAAACGGACCTCATTGGTGCTTGCTGTTCCCTGCCCTGGGTTATGTTTCCTTTGAAGCTGCAATATCTTCCTTGCCTGGAGGAGTTTGCAAGGAGTACAAGGTTCCTCTGAATCTGGCACGTGGTGCCTTGTTTTTATAACGAATCCTCTGGAGGCTTCTCTTAATTACTTCACCAGAATTCTTATATATAGCATCAAAATGAAATTCCCATAACACAGAGAAGAAATGTAGGCCTCTGTTGCCTAAGGAGCCAGCACTGAAATGGTGACTTTAACATGCACAAAAGTATACCGATGAATATCAAAGCCCTGGCATAAAGAGGTTCCCTATGCAGATCACATTTGCAAACTGGGAGGTGCTCACAGGGAGAATTCCACCTGCATGCAGCATAACCAGCTACAGCCAGGGAAAGAGGTTTTATGTGCTGGGCACAGGCAGTGCAGGCACACAGCATGAGTCAGGAACAGCAGCACACATAGATGTACCTGGTAAGATGAAGAAAGAAAGTCCATAAACCACAGAAATACACACTGCTCACAAGCGCAGCTTGAAGTACTGTGCACACACAAAAGCTATTAAGATGTAGATGCAGCCTCATTAATCTGTGCTGTTTTAGAAACCCTATTCCCTAGCTTTCGTAGGGGATTTAGGTGATAAATGAGGCCATTTTGAAATCTGGCAAAATGCCACCTTCCTCAGAGCATACTACAGAATAAAATTCTTATATAATGTGTGAAGCATGAGGGGGAGGGGGCATCTTCAGAAAGAAGCACATGTCTGGGCGTGTGTTTGCATGTCAGCTATTAGCTTTATCTCCACTGCAGTGCATTTGTGCAAGTATCCTGTGTGTCTGTGTTGTGTGTGGGGGTATGGATATACAGCTGAGGCTCTGTGAAATGATTTGCACATTGGATAGGAAGAGAAGGGACCTCTGAGTGTGGATCTCATGTCTGCCCCCATCCCCATGTTGGAGGACTTGCCATGGCTGACCTTCAGGGTCTACTACAAAGGTTATGGGTTAAGCAGGAATAAGGGCCTTAATTTATCATGGGTGGGTTGAGGAGTTGTCTAGCAATAAAGATATCTTGTCAGCATCATGACCTTTGCTTTGTGTTTGTGAACTTTTGCTATGGGTACCCTAGGGGCTTAGGAGAAATGAAGGCTATGAACAGAGATATATGGGTATGTGTATGGTGTGACTATCGTGTTCATTAATTGTGGAGCCATGTGTGAAAAATATTTACATACGTATTTTCCTCTCCCCTCCTGCATTAATATCAGAGTTACAGACACTCTGTAATTTATCAATTAGTCTTTATTGAGATTGCCTCTGGCAGTGCAGACCTTCAAACAGCTTTGAATGGGTGCTGCTGATGGAATCTTCTGTAAATGAATGATGCTTCATCTCCTGTTGATTCATTGCCTACAACTCCCTAGTTTGTACAGTAACCCATGTAATCTCCACATCTTTACAACACACCACTTGGGTAGGAGACTGTACATACACAAGTAGCCTGTGTTCCAACTGGGCACCAGTACAGGCTCACTGGTCAGCTGGCTGCTAACAAGAGTGTGCTGCAGTTAGATTTTGCCCCCCTTCCAGAACTCTGCGGAGACACATTTTTGGGTTGCAGTACTTGATCCAGCCATTCATTTTCTTGAAACTTATTGCATGAGGTTTTTCCTGGGATTTAATTCCCTGAGGGTTCTGTGAATTGGACTGCAACTAATCACAGCGTTAAAAGGGTAACAAGGTGTGTAGGCAGCACACTCACGTAGGCTTTCTCTCCTTGAAAGGCAGTCTAAAGAAAAATATTTACTTCTTTCACCAAACAGAATATACTTGGCTTAAGACTTAAGTTAGGCAAGATTCAGACCTATAACACCAGCAGTCATTGAGTCATCTCCCTGCTGGTGTAAAAAAAAACAAAAACAAAACCAAAAAAACTTTATCTTGTTGGAAAGCTATTTTCAAGGAATTATGGTGTGGGAAAGAGTTAATTTGATTTATTCTTTAAGATTAGTTTCCCCCAGTTTCAGCTAATCATTTCCATGTCTGAAATAACTGACCTATATAATAGCATAGTCTGTCTTTTTGGAGGTTTCTCTGGGCATACTCTTCTAACTGGACTTGTGGGGCATATTTACAGAACACAGAGGCACACCCAAGCTAGCTTTCCTTTCCACTGCTGTTGAGGAAATGTGATCAGCCTCAACAAATACCCCATTCCCAGGAATTCCTGCTGCTTCTACTGCAACCCATCTCTCTGTGCTTCCCTTTTCCTCCTCTTCACGTGCCCTAGGTTAAAATTAGTCCTCTTGCATTTCTGGGCAGAAACGTGTTTGCCTTAACTGCAGGTCCCACTCTGCAGCTGCCAGGGCAGAAGGCAGGTCCATGCAGGGTGAGTGTGCTGAGCATGCGGGGTGGTGGGGGCAGCATCCAGCCAGGCACGCCACATCTTCCATGCCTGCAGAGGCTGCACAGGGCCTCTCATCTGTGCCTGCGCGGAGTGATGGCTCAGCGCACACGCTCTCCATCTGTGCGTGCCTGCACTGAGTGCACAGGCACGCACCTTCCACCTGCCTGTGGGTGAAGTGGCTGTTTGCTGGGGACCAGCTGGCATCAGAAGTATAGTCAGAGCTGTGGTGGCATCAGGAGGGTGGTACTTGTTCCAAGTGTCCTTGTTCCTCTCTTTTTCCTCACGTGAACTTTTTGATGGAAAAGAGGACCATCCTGAAGGGTAGTTTATGTGCATAGATCTGTGATTTATGTGCTGCTTTCATGATGGGCTTAATCCCTGAGTATATCAACACTCCAGTCCCAGAAGGAACTGTGATACAGGACAGAGACCCTACAGCTCCTCTAACATCCTGGCTTGGGTGCTGGGAGCAGTCTGGGTGCAGTGGCACTGAGCTTGATTCACAAAGATTTGCTGTGTTTGCTTTGTCATGTAGAGTTTGGTTTTGTTTTGAATCAGACTGTTCATCACAAATCTCTTCATTTGAATTCAGTGTCCCTTTTGTAATGGCATCTGGATCCTGAATAGGTCCTTGAGGTGCTGCTACTGCAACAATAATGCCAATAATAATAATAATAACAGCAACTGGAGGATAAGTAGAGCACAAAGTACTTGCTTCTAGCCTTCAGATGGATCAATACTCTGACCTTCTAAGTCAAGGCATATTTATCTGCTGAAGGTATTTTTCATATTTATTTGGAATTTTAATGTGGTTTTATACTTTCCCTCGGCTACTTCAGCAATTTGTTTGTGGTATCAGGGTATCTGCGTGGCTCAGCAAGTAGAGGCATTCAAAATACCCTCTGGAAAAGGTTTCAGAAAACTTCACACTCTAAAATGGCTGCTCTGTAGCACACATATATTAGAAGGATAAATGGTGATAGGTGGTTAGAGATTTGTCTGCAGTGACCTGAATGATTCATTGACAACAAGGGTGTGTGAGCAAGTGCAAAGAAGGCTGTGCAGTTTGGCTTGCCTGTGAGCATGCCATTGACCAAGGAGCACTGCACTGTCTCCCTGTGCCCAAATCTCATTTGCAAAAGCCCCAGAGCGTGGCTGTTTGAGCCTTCTTTATCCTTCCTGGCCCAGATGTCAGTCATGCTGGTGGGTGTCACATAAGCAGGACCCTGCTTGGGATGCATTTTGAGCAGCTGGACTAAGCTTCAGCTGGTCATGACAGTATGTCATAATCTGTGTCCCATGGTTGCCTGATCTGAGGAGGATGCTGGCCTGTCACCTCTGTCTGCTACTTCAGCTCAAGCAGCTTCAGAGACTCTCTCTTTGTATTTGGAGACAAGCACTGTAGTCCTGAGGGGGAGACAAAATGGCTATTGTGGTGCTTGCATATATTCCTTTTTATATGTGGCATTTTAAGCAGAGGTAATGTACGCTGCAATGCAACCTGTATGCGCATAATGGAGCCTACTTTCAAGCTTCAGTGATCACAGCAGCCTGCACTCAGCCTTTCCTTACAACAGTGCTGGTCCCTGGCACTGGCCAGAGTGCAGCACATTCCACTGAGGAGTGAGATTTCACAGCTGAACCCCCTGAGGTGGCCCTATTCTCCAGCCTCCTGTTGTTGCACAATAAGGGATGGGGTGTCTAACCAAAGCTACAGATCTCATGTTGCTGGCAGGGAGTGGAAATGGCAGCAGCATGATTTCTAATGAAAGTGCCCCATGACCTCTTCTGTCCAAAGCAGGATACTGTCACCCAGGGGCCTCCTGCCATCCATGTCTCTGGGCTAGCAGGGAAGCTTTTTGTGCTAGGCTTGTGACCCCCAAAGTAAATGGATTTTCCATATTGCATACACAGCCTGCTTTCTCCTTTTAGAGTATGCAGAAGATGTGCCAGGAGCCAGGTCTGCAGTGTTCCCAGGAACACAGCATACATGGCTGCATGTGTGGCAGTGGGGTGGAGGGCAACAGGATGGGAATGGAGCAGAGGGTAGAGAACACCCTTTCTGCCATGCAAAATCTGTCCTTCTTCCTCCTCCCCCCGTCCTCCCCTCTTCCCTTATATTTTTGTATCTCCACATCTGTGCAAAATTTCAGGCACTTGAAGCTCCCAGGAGATAGCATCATTTTTGTGTTAAGGATGCTTATTGAATTTGACAAATGATGATTTATGACAGGGCAATCCGCATGGGGCGCGGTGAGGAGTCTCAGTGCCTCGTCACAGACTGGGATTCTGTTTCATTCCCATCTCAGCTCCTCTTTTGCCTCTCATTGGAGCTTAGAGCAGATCAAACTCGACAGATGCTGGGAATGCATTGCTTAGCCTAGAGAATGAGTTCGAGAGAGAGCATGACACAAATAAAGAGAGCAGAGTGAGAAACTGATCTTCCCATGTCTCTCCCTTTAGCCAATGATCACACCTCCAAGACCTTGTAGGACACTCATAAATAAATATATTAACTTTTAACTGCTATGGTAGCCTCCGTTTGATTCCAACTTCACTGAATATTCTGCATGTCATAATAGCCTAAATTTGGTTTGCAGGCTGCATTTTCTGTCTTGTGGGTCAGCTGAAGGCTGGATCCTCTGGATGCAGCTCACTCAGATCTGCAGCAGATTCTGCTACTGTCTCCTTTGGCTATTCCGGTTCCACTGTGCACCTTTGACTTCCATCATCCTCTCTGTTCTGATTGTGGAGCCCACACACAGCTTTGCCTTCACCCTTCAGTCTTAGCTGCAGATACAGAGAAAGTTGAGCCAGGCCAGGTCTGGCAGGACCCAGAAATGGAGGCTTTGTGCTGCACTGTGTGACTGTGGCCTTGCTGCTTCCAGATCTGGTTCAGATCTCTGAGCAGCTTTGACACTTCTGCCAAATGTAGATCCAAACCTGATAAACCTGGCCCAGGTAGAACCAGTGAGGTTGTTTCAGGACCCTGGTGCTGGGGCTGTGAGGGCTGGGAACCATGGTGCAAAGACTGATGAGAGAATTCACACAAATCCTGCTGCATTCACCAGGGCTGGCTTAGTACCTGCCTGAGCAGAGCTGGGCTCCCCTAGAGCCAAGCAGGTGTCTTTCCACTGTGCTCTGAGCACAGTGAAACTCACTTAGTTCAAGCATTATGGAGATGCAGAAAGGCAGCTCATGTCTGGCACTGTGCCCAAGCTAATAAACCCTCCCAAATCCAGAGTGCTGGGAGGCACAATGTGGAGACACTTGAGCGGTCCTGTTGGGAAGCAGCCCAGGTCCAGCAGGGTTGATGCTGAGCCAGAGCTAATAATCCCTGCTGGACTTAGGCTGAGCTTATGCAGAATGACTGGGTGTCCCTGCATTGCATTTCCAGCACATCCTGTGGGCCCCATGTTAATGGGTCTTTCAGCTGTCTGAGGTATATCCCAGCCCCCTTATCTTGGGTCATGGAAACGTGACAGTAATGTCTCATGGGCAGACAACACATGCACCAATCCCCTCAGTGACGGCAGTCTTTGAGAGGTAGTTGACTTGGAAGGTCTGGAGGGAGACACTCCTCTGCTGGCAGCATGGTGAGGGGGAGGCTGGGCAGCACATGGCTGCTCCAGATGGAAGCCATTAACCAGGAATGTCTGTGATGTGGTCTGGAGCAGTGTAAACAAGGGCCATGAATTATCCCGCACCTTGTAAGCAGGGCTGGAAAAGATCCCCTGCCATCCTCTTGTTCCCTCCCTCTTCTATCTCCCTAGTTCCTTTTATCTCCTCTCCCTTAATTCCCCATATTGCTGTAGACAAGATTTCTTTATTTCCATGTGTGGTTAAATAAGGCTGTGCTTTCTTCAGTCCTTCTGCTTTTAACCCATGCTGTTATTCCTGAGAGAAGGGGAAAGGCTGGAGCTGGAGAGGGGCCAAGGTCTCATGAACCACCTCTGAGCTAAATCAGCCCTTGGATGAGTGAACACAGCTCACTGGCATGCTGGGCACATTCATGGCTTCAGACACTCCTGCCAGCAGCAGTACCCTCCTGGTCACCCTGCCAGAGACTCTGACTGCTCCCTCAGCCTCCATTGTTATTGAGTGGGCTGACTCCTAAGAAAGGGGAACACCATCAGCTTGCTCAAGGTCTAAACCAACTCAATATTCTGTCACAGAGCCTAAAACATAGTTTACAACAGAACTAGTGAAGTATCCTGTCTTCCTCAAGCTCCAGAGTAGTGTTTTCCAGGTCATCTAAATACAGAGAGCAGCAGGAAGCATAGAGGAGAGAGTAGTTGGGCAGAAATGTCCTTTATCTGACAGGTTCTGGCGGACTGGCTAAACTGACCATACTAGATGCTCCTCCCTATTAACAGCAGCTTCTCCAGACAGCAAAATCAAAACAGGCTTATGTTCATACATTTCAGCAATCCCAATTAGAAGCTCTAGAAACTATAAATGTTAAGATCTCTTTACTTACTACTGAAACATAGCTATTTCTGGCAAGGAAGATGGAAGTTATTTAACAGAGCATAGCAATGCTATGGAACATTTGAAGTAGCAGGATGCTGCATCCAACCATCTATGATATGGAAAATTTAGGAAGCGAAATTAAATTGGTCAAATTGAAATGCCAATTAGCACATGGTTCTCCAATAGAAACATGTATTATTTTAGGTCCAGAAAAGGAATTTCAGTTTTGAAAACCAGATGAGTCTTCTGGCTATATCATGTGCCCAAAATAGCACTGGTTTGTGGGGTCGCTCCTTACCACCTGCTGAACTCTCCATGTCCCATTCTATAGCATGTATTTCCCTTGGACTGATCTGAAAAGGTATCATCCACTCAGACACCTCTGTGTCTGAGCCCTGATGGGAACACTCTCCTGAGTTAGATTGCTTCAGAGCAAACATCCCGAGTGTCTGCATTTCTAACTCTGCAGTGGCAAATTATTGATTTGTTCCATTTTAGCCACCCAAATGCAGAGTATCTCCATGGGGGAAGGATCTCCAATGCTTCTGGACAAAGGCATTATAACCCCCACCAGGCCCTGCTGCTAGGGAGGATGTCATCTCTCCAGGACAAAGGATGGGACATGGTAGGCCCCCTGCAGCGACACATGTCCCAGGAAGCTCCTCAGCTTGGTGGCAAAATGGTTTTTGACAGAATCTAATATGGATGGCAGTACCTCAGAAAGCAGATGTCAGGAGGAATAAGCCCTGGCCAGCTAGACTGCTGCATGATTTAGACAGCAGCCTAATGTCTATTCCTTACCACCTCCAGGAGGGTGTCTCTGCTAATAGGGCTTCTTCCTATCAGCAGCCCTTCTCAGTTTCTTGAACAGTAATGAAGCAAAACTGGTTTGGGAAGAAAAATGTAGATGAGAGTGGGCAGAACTCCAGACCTTTTCCAGTATTCTTGTGAGCACATCCAGCCAGTCACATCTACTTCTGTGTCATAGGACAACCCAGAACTCAATTCTTCTAGCAATCCCATGGCCTAATCTTTATTAGTGAGGTTACTCTATTTTGTGGATCCTTGTCCTACTGCCCACTTCAGAGCCAAACAGAGTAATGTTGTTATAATTCAAGTAATTTCTGTGAGTTCAGTTAGGATGTACCATTTTACACCAGAAATGAAAGTGGCCCATTTATAAGATCTGGGCTGTAAAATAATCTGGATAATCTCTGATCACTAGCAGCATCTGCCTGGGAAAGGAGTGGTAATCAGATATGGTAAATATAGTATACACAAGAGGTAGAAGTTTCATATTTTTGAGATTACATCCCTGGTTCAGTGAAATTTCTTTCCCTGTAGAATGCAATGTACTCATGGCCAGATGGATTATCTGCTATTCTCACTGTCCTCTGAGATGTCATCAACTGGACACTGTTAAGACTGGCCTCCATAACAGGTATTCCCAGTTGATCAGTTTTGGCCATGTTTTCAGGGATTTTAAGGATAGAACAGATCATCTTCTCTGTTTTTTTACATAATGCAAGCCCTGATTTTAATTCAGCTGGGGAATACACTATTCATTTTCACTTTCAAACATAATAAGGGTAAAGTATGTCTTTGCACAGTCCTTGTATTTAGAGCTGGAGAAATCCTAATTGGTCTCATTTCGTGTGTCTCCTGGGGACCAACAGAGGATCATTTGCTTTACTGGGTGCAGATATAAGTTCTAAGTGATTCAAAAGATAGAGTTTTCACTGCTTTCCTGGAAAAAAAAAAATCTCCATCTGCAAAAAGATCTTGCTTATTTTCTCCACTGTTCCTAGTATTATCTCTATAAATGCAATAATTCAAATCTCTGGAAATGTTTTCATCTCAAAAGACGCTACCAGCTTTCTCTGTGTACTGCCTCTCAGTGATTTGTACAATATTTCCTTGACTCCAAATTCACCTTAACATCACTTTGACCTTTTTTTTCAGGCGCAAAATCCACACATCCTTGGATCCTCCACTTTCTCATTTTCTTGGCCACCTTGGGTAAGTCTTGCCTGTCATCCAAGCTTGAGCCCTCTGCTCCAGATCATGCTCAGCAGTGAGTAGCTTGCTAAAGCACCAGGTCTTGGGCGTCTCTACAGCCGGGAAGCTGCTGCCACCCACTGCGTACATCAGTGCCAGAGATACTGTCTCCATGGCAACTGAGAGCTTTTTGTTTTTCTGATGAACAGTTTCAAAGAATAGAAAAAGCACATCTGGAGTTGCCATATCAGCTGCTCCCTGCCTGCCAGAGTCAACACCTCAGTTTTAGCAGACCTGGGCTGAACATCCCAGGAGACAGAATGAAAGCAAGTGAGGTGTACAAGAGAGAGGAATGTAGTGGAGTGTATTATTGATTTAAGGATGGCTTTGGGTTGGTTACCTTATGTTTTCATGTTAGGGGCTTTGCATGGGAGTAGCTCAACCACACCAGCCTGCTGTGTATTTTCTACCCGCTATGTGTTGCTGAACATTTGTGCAGGACTAATTTTTGTATTCCTCATTCATAAAGGCAGAGTTTCTAAGTGCCCTTAGTTCAACTGTACTTTTCTTAAGGGATAGAAAATTATTATGTAATTTTTTGGGTCAGTGTTTCAAAAATGTTCTTTAGAATTGTCATTATTTTCACTTTCTGTGTCTAGTTCTAGGAGCAAGTGTTTTGCTGCTGTTGTCCTCTGTGCAAGAAAGCCTCTTTTTTACAAAGAGAAACCATTTCTTGATGGCTTCTGGGTTATCAAACAGGAAAGCCGTTACTGCCATGGGACCATACATAGCCCACTGTATGTGGTTTCTTTAACTTTCACTCCTTATAGATTGTCCTTCAGATAAATTTTTGCTCTGTTCTCAGAAAGGAGATCAGGTGATTCTGTTCCCTCCCTACCTCACACCAGCCTATCTTGAATACAGGAGTTCTAGCAGACAATTTAACAAAGAGGTGATGCTGGCTGGCTGTGTCCAGCACAGGAAGAGGCAGAGGAATCGGGCTCCCTGCCATCAGCCTCTAACTTCAGCAGGCGGGATGTGGGAAAAAGCAAAACCCAACCCCAGCCAAATAAAGCTGGCCTGCAAAAGACCTTCATTCCTGAAGAATTTTTGAATTAAATACTGGCTACAGCCAGCCAGATTCCACTGAAAATGACTATGTCAACTGGTTTTAAATAACAGTCTTTCATGTATGTGCTTTTTATGTTGCTTCCCATTGTCTGTTGATTTCCCCATAGACACCACGAAATTAAATCTTTTGCTCAACACATTTTTGTTCCTTCTTACTTTGCAAACAAGGATTTTTGAGTCTGACTAGAAACAAGATGGCTGTGTATGCATTGCTCGTCATCCACTCTCTGAGTGGCTGTTGGGAGGAGGTGACAGCTACCTCTGTGCATCTGACAACATCAGTGCCTCCTTTGGGTTTTCTGCATGCCTATGACTCATTCCTGTAGCAATCCCTGTTACTCTTCCTATTATTTTAGTAGTGCTATGGGAGTCCTTCTGTATTCTTTAGAGAACAAGCCAGTCCTGAATACACTGGGCTTCCTTTGTAAACAGGCAATTCATTTCCAAACCTTCTCCTAAGAGTGCCAGATCCAGACTGCAACAGTAGTCGCAGATTGCAGAATTATTTCTGTAAGTTACCTACATCCAGAGTTGAGCCAGGAAATGAGAATCAGTCCCTCCTGGGGACACAGTGCCCTTATTACACTGTATGAGAAGAAGTCTGATTTCTTTGTGAAAAAAAAATGGAACAACTAAAGCTGCCTGAACCCCCTCTCTCTGGAAGAAAGTCTGACAGAGACTTGGAAATGGCAGCTACAGTATTCCTTGAAATTACTGAAAGCAAATGGTAATGAGGACCAGCTGGAAAGAATGAAATCTTCCACATGGCTATATGTGCCATCTGTATTGGCTCAAACTGTATGGCTATGGCCTGAAAATAAAGATCCCTTACAAGCACCCTTATGTTCCGTACCATTGCTACAGTATGGATTTTTTTAATGCCCCACAGAGTGCCCTGATATACAACACAAGGCTGTCTTCCCACAGCATGAGCCTGTTGATGTTGATGTTGATGTTACCACAGCACCTAAGAATTGGTGGCTTTCTTGCTGCCAGAGCAGACTTCTTGTCATCAGGGTCAGCAGCACATGATTCAAACATTTGTGTAATACTGCAGGTCTTGAACACAGTTGTCTTCCATCTGCATCTGCTTTAAAATACAACATTAAGTAAACATAAGGTCCCTCTGGCTTTCGAATGGCAAGGCCCAGCATTGTATTGAAAGATCTTCAGGAAAAATCTGAAGCCTCCCTTTAAACCTGGCCAGCTTTGCCTGGGCCTCCTCTGCCGGGAAAAAAGGCCTCAGTCAAGATCTGCCATTTGATCTGTTGATTCATTTCAGCATCTTGGACTTAAGGGAGCAATCAAGGACAAAGAGCAAGGAAGGGTTCACTGCATGGCCTCTAGTGCCATAATCTGGCAGAAGTTGACTTTTCGAATGTTTTCTAATCTCTGAATTTCTGGTTTTGTTTTGTTTTTTCTAAAACTACTTGATACCTAGACTTTTCCCTGGGGTTTCTAGTAAAGTCATCTACAACTACCATATCATACTTGGAGAGGGATGCAAAGCTGGGAGTATAATTTGTTTGAGTTTTTCTCACTTGCTCTGCCAAATATTTGTAAATATTTATGAAGTTCAACAAACCATAGTGGATTAACTATCTTTAAATTATTAGAGTTCATACCTAACTTACAGAGACACCACAGCAAAAGTGAGCTGAGAAACAGTTTGAAGGATGACAGGTTCATGGTATCCTTTTCATTGCAAGAAAGAAGCATATCAATACTTGCCAGAAGGACTCAAAGTGGGAAATGAGAGCTGTTTAGAGGAGAGAATAGACAATACAATAAAACCAAACCTTTCTCACGGGGTGAGAAGGTAGTTGGGCTTTCAAATCCAAAAGCACTTTCTCTTTCTGCCAGAAATTAAAGTATATGTTTTATATTCAATTTTGCCTTTAAGTATGTAGTCTGGGCTGTGAGGAGGAGGAAGGGGACCATGGTTATGATCATTAGTTTGGTTCTGCTTTGCAGCATTAACTGATTATCTTTGGAGTTTGACCTTTCTTAATATCCTGACCTGTAGGAAAGAGCCTGGCAGCAGCTAGTGAGCATAAAGGAATCAGAACCAGGGGACAGCAAGGGCTGGTGGCCTCCTGGGGATGGCGTGTAGGGAGCTTCAGGGAAAGCCACAGGGCAGCAGGGCAGAGCCTGCCAGCCCAGGCTCATACCACTACCCCAGCCAAGAGCACCAAGGCAGTCCCAGCCCTGGGCATTGGGCACCTCCCTAGGAATGGGGGCCCTTCCTAGGCTGGGCTGCCATGTCAGCTCCTCATGGAAGCTGGAGACCAGTGTCCTGTGATGTTGCTGGTTAGAGCCTGAAATGGGGTCCTGGGCTGTGGGCAGGGTGAGGGGAGACCCAAGTGAGGGTATTGGAGCCCTGGCACTCAGGACTGAAACCTGTGAACTGTTTAAAAACAGCATCAGAAATTCCATTTTTCTAGTGTGGTTTCACCAAATGGCTGAGGCTGAATCTGGACTCCACGAACATGTTTCCATTCTTCCTTTAGCCTTAGTGAGCTTGGTCTGAGTTAGTTATGTATAATTAAATCTTTTATGCACCAGTTTTGTGTGACTTCATTGTCAATCCAAAATGAATAGGGCCTCTTCTTAGTGATTTCCTATTGTAAATAAAATGTGCTCCCGGCACATTTTCTACTGGAAAGTAGAAAGTGCCTGTGTAGCACCAAGCAGAATCATACAGAGGTGCTCAAAATTAGTAAGAGACCTAATTTGGGTCAGGAAAGAAATGTACTTGTGTGCAGTGTATACATTTAAAATAGAGGCTAAGGAGCCCCGCTGGACTATGTTAGCATGACTGCATTGCTTTGGGTACTAGGCTTGACTTGGACCTCCCTTAATGACATGCTATGATGGACACCCCACAGACACTTCAGTTTATATTTCTAGCTGCCTGCATCTCTCTGGTGATTTAAAGTGCTTCTGATGCAGAAGAAAGATTCCCTGCTGAGTCACCCTTTTCTCCTTCATGTTTTCACAACTCTGGTCCCATGTAAAGACACCGGGGGCTGACAGAGGTTCTTTTGCAGCAGCACCCCAGTGAATCACTGCTATGGAAACAGCCAGGAATTCTGTGTATGACATCTGGAGATCTTCCAAAGAGGTAGCTCTAACTGTATTCAGCCCAGGCCATGCACATATCTGTAAGGTTTCCACTATCTTCTGCCCAAGGTGCCATGTACGTTAAATTGTTGAGAATTGTTCAGAATTGCTCCTGTTTTGATGAGAGAAGGCCTAACCAGTTGCAAACTAATAATAGCCAAAATTTAACTGTCAGGATTAAAATATATATGTACACATAAAAAAAATTAACTGCTAGTTAAAGAATGTAAAAAATGGAGCGTGTTAGTAAAATATTTTGGCATTTCATTGGTATAAATACACAGACTCCCTAAGCACTTTCAATGCATTATCCAGATTTACTGCCTTTTCGTGATGGCTGAAGTGGTAGATTCTTTAAAGCTTGCAATGACTGACCATAAGCATGAATTGTACAAATCCAGAGTTACAATTTTATGGTCTGTGTGAACACTTTTCATCATGTGCTTTAGAGATTTACTGAGGTCCTCAATGTTAGAAATGTTTTTGTGAAGAAAATTAAAATATCAGTTTAAAATTTGAAAATGACCAATAAATTCTCATTGTTTTTTGGAGGTAAAAAGGGAAAAACATCTGTTGGTTTGCTTCTAAAATAAAAACTCTCCCTCAAAGGAAAATAATTTTTCATCTTCTGTACTATCTTTATAGTTGATTCAACTTGATGAGGGTTACCAGGTCAAGAGCTTTAAACATGGGGGATGAAAAATATCAAAGCTTCATTCAGCCAGGAAAATGCAAGTAGTGACAGGACAAACTTCCCCTGTGTGCTCTTCCCCAGCGAACGTGTTGGTGCTTTCATTCACGCAGTTCTCAGCTTCCTAGACTACTGCATAAAGTTGGCTGGTAATTGGATGGAAACCCTCTACCTCAATTCAAGAGAACATAACAGCTCTCACAGAGCATAACAGTCATCACCTTTCAGTACCAAGAAGACCCGAACTGGTGACTTACACAGAAACCACATCTATATCCTTCTAGTGCAAGGAACCATATTTCAGACTTGACTCAGCTCATCACCTCCCACCCTCATAGCCTCAGATTCATGCTGAGACTGACTGCAGAATGATGAAAATAGCAAGACAAGGCATTTCATGTTCTATTTCTGATCTGTAAAGAAAAGCAAAGAATGAGAAATGTCAGGAGTAAAGCCAGCCTTAGGAGATAACCTCTTTCCAGACAAAAGAGATTTGAAAGCACAACCATCTTTATTTTAATGCCTTTCTGAATAAAACCTCTGAATCTCTTGATGCATGGGCCACCACTAATGTGATCAAATCATACTCAGACTGTCTGTGGGTTTCTAAAGTACCTATCACTGCCACAGCTAGGTGACAGATTACAAGAATTAGAAGCGACATCGCTGCAGTTCCATTTATACCGTATTTTCTGTCCCCCCTAAGGCATTTTAAGATGGATTCTCTGCTCTCTGCTAAATTTGCTTTGCACTGGTTATAGAGCATAGAGAGAACTCAAACAGGCAGGAGATTCCCACAGGAAAACTCCCTCGGTACGAGAGGTCTGTGCCAGTTGTATAGCTGTGTCTTCTCCGCTGCCTGTCCGTCTACTCTCAGCAGGAACAGGATGAAACAAAATGCTATATTACAACAGATCTTTCTCTGGTATAAGGTCCATTATCTTGTTTGCACTGGTGGTGTAAACTGGGGTATGTGATTTATTGTTATAGCTTCCAGTTGGATAAGACAGCTAAGATTTGGACATCTGCCTCTCCAGCATGCATTAATCAAGGGTCAAGGTCTCTCATATTCTGTTTTGCAGGAAAGCAATGGGGAAAGACACCCACTGTCTGTTTGGCAAGTGACTTCACAGAAAAGGATTACTGCATGCAGACCATGTATTGGTCTCAGCCTGAGGTCAGGCTGAGCTGTTACTTCACTGGAGAACATGACAAGATGTTCTCATGGCTTAAGGTTTTCTGGCTCAGGAGATCTTTTTGCCTCTGAGGATGGTAAAACAAAATTTAAGGGCTTCCCTACCTCAACCGCTCACAGGAAAACCAATCATTTCTTTTTTCTTCTTTTCTCTTGCCTAGATTTTCACACAAACGAATCACAGATACTTTTTCCTGCCTGTTGTTCGTAATCTCCTCCTGTCCCCATAAACATCTTTAAACCAAGCCAGCCAGCCTACTCATTGGAGAGGGGTTAATTTCAGTTTTCAGTGTTACCTGAATTTATAATCTGCCTGCTATGCTTTACAGAATCATCATGGAATCATAGAATTGGTTTGGGTTGGAAGGTACCTTAAAAATCATCTAATTCCAACCCCCCTTTATTAACTAATAAATTTATTAATTTATTTTACTTTTCGCTGCTATGGGCAGCGAAGCCTTCCACTAGACCAGGTTGTTCCAACCTGTCCTTGAACTCTGCCAGGGATTGGGCATCCACATCTTCTCTGGGCACCCTGTTCCCTTGCCTCACTACTCTCTTTGTAAAATGTTCCTTCCTTAGAGGCAATCTAAACCTACCCTCTTGCGCTTTAAAACTGTTGCCGCTTGTCCTGTCACTATGTTACTTTGTAAAAAGTCCCCCTGCATTCCTCTTTCAGGAGGTCCTTTCAGGTACTGGAAGGTAGTATGAAGGTGCAGTTGAAATTTTTCAGGTTTTATTAGTCTTCTGTATTTTCCCACCTTGCTCCTACTGGGCCCTGCAGCTGTTTAGCCAGAACTCATCCTGTCCTTACTGCAACCCAAAATACCTCAGGACATTCCTTCTGGGTTTCCCAAGTCCAGCTCCTTTCCTTGCATAGCCAGCCACTTTGTACAATCAGCTGAGGAAATGTGTTTAGCTGCTTCTTAAAACCAGCTGGACTTTTGGCCTTACTAAACCCTTTAATGGGCCTTCACAGAGCATCAGTGGGTTCAGCATTAGAAACCTGACAATCCCTAGCCTAAATGTATGCATGGCTACTTCATACGCATTTGTTCTTGTGCCAGCATTGTCCTTTATCTTTAAATAGCTTTTTTCTCCTCCCCGTGTGTTCATCCCCTGAAGTATTTATTTATAGATTGCAATTATATACCCCTTCACTAGGCTAAGCAAGCCAGGTTCCTTAGATAATTGAGATCTGGTGAATGATGCAAGGCCAAGCATCATGGATGCCCAAAATCTGCCTCGGTCAGGGCTACATTAAGATTGTCAGGACCCAAAAAGGACACATCTAATTTTTACCAGAGTTGGTTCTAGCTGCCCTCCTACTTAATGGCAAATTTCTTAGTTCAGACTGTGATCAAGTCTTCACTAGCCAGTCCTCCATTTTATCTTTAAGGTAAGACAGATGTGGGCTACCTTTGATGCACCCTGTTCCATCCTTCTTGACATGTCCAAGTGGCTGAGTAATCCATACTACCTTAATCACATTGGGGGTTATTTTTAAAGCAGAATTAAGAAGTGAAAAATAAATGAACCTCAGTTGCTTTCTTGTTCTAAACATGTCCAGACAAACACAGGAAATGTGTGAGACGCAACAGTACTGCATCAGCTCTGGGAGATGGGCTGGAGGAGTTAACAGGGCTTTTCCATCTCTATCCTGCAGGACTGTTGTAATTCATCATTTCTATGGCCCCATAAATTATATGGCACTTTGCAAGCACAGAGGCAGTTCTTGCTTCCCTGAAGTATCATGACTCTCAGGACAGGGTGCCTGGCTGAAGTGTGCTCTTCTCCTGAAAGGCTTCCACGATGAATACCATGCCTACAGGACTATGTGACAATACTGCCCCATTGTCCCATCAGGAGTGGGAGTAAAAAAGCTGGGGAAGGCAGAGAGATTTTTTCCTAACTCCCCCGTATCACAGCTGGATTTCTCGTCTCTCCATGGCCTGTTTTAGCATTGCCTGGATGGAGAATAGGCTTCTTGGGGCTTTGATGCAGTCTGGCTGTCCTCCAGCAATATCCACAGTACTCCCTCCCCTCCCATATGCTCTCCATTAACATCCTCCTGTCTGCTGAATAAGGAAAGAATAACTCTCCCAGCCCCAGCCAGAGCCCCTGAGCCAGGGGAGTTCATCAGTCAGACTGGTTTCTCCTGAACCCAGAATAGGCCTCGTTAATGGGCCAGGAGGGGATTTTTTTTTTTTGCCTTTCAGCTTGTGGCTGCCCTGAGCCAGAAGTAGAGTCAAATTACTGTGTCCGGGAATCTCAGCTATTCCAAGAGTAGGAGCAAGTGAGCTGCTGACTCAGGAGGTTTCCTAGTGTTTTCAAGCAGGGCTCAGTCCTGTCAGAGCAAACTGAACTGTTGGCCTTGCCTTCTTCTAGCCCCAGGACAGGCATTAACAAAAGTCACAGTTGACTGGAACGGGCTGGGGAATTGATCTGGAGCAGGACTGTGGGTCATACTTTTTCCTGGCATGAACACAGGTCCTTGCAAAGACTCATATTAGTCCTTTATCCTTTTTTACTCCTCTCCTTGAGGGCTGTTTAGTATGGTACAGATATCCACAAGCTATGAGGCAGTTTAGCTTTATTTGCATCATTTTCTAAAAGAGAAGATAAAATCAGAGGGAGAAACAGACTTATGAGCCAAAATGTTTCACTACAAATCAGTATTAAAGGGTCAAGAATCCGTGCCACCCTGAGCCATGCTGTCATCCAGGGACCTTGCTTCTATGTTATGCAAGGATGCAGGAGGATCCCTCCTGTGTGGCTAAATTGTCCTTTGGTCTTCCCAGAGCCTGGAATGGAGTCACAGGCTGTGTCTGGAACAAGCAATTAGAAGTCATGCTGAGTTCAGGATTCCTGTCCTCGTTTCAAGTCTGCCTATGTGCTCTTATCTCTTCTAAAGGAAGCAGTTTCTAGAGGTTAGCACAGAAGACAAGTATACTACAGCAGTCCCCTGCATTCACCCCCATGAAGCTGTGCACATTCCTTTGCACAAACTGAAGTAATTGAAGAGCATATGCTCCCAAGTTTGCACCCCTCCATCTCCCAGCACTTCTGTGACTCCAGCCAGCCTGCTGTAACCCCTCAACCCCTGCAAAGTTCTGTCAGCAGAGAGTCTCACTGTTTTCTTTGAGGTCATGTTAGTCTTCACTACCTCTGACTGTGGGCTGCTGCATTTTCTTACTGTCCTCTTCCCTTCTTCAAACTCACTTCACCAATGAAAAACCAGCCTCGTGTGTAAAAGGCAGTTGGGTGGAAGCTGGTATTTATAAAACAGAAGGTTTCTTCTGCCTGCAGCTGTTGGCATGTCTATCCCAGACACATGCCCTAAGACTAGGATCTGATATAGGGACAAAGAAAGATAAGAGCTTCTCTTACTTGCCTTCAGTCTTGAGGATACAAAGGTCCCCAGTTTGAACAGCTAAGGAGCTCTTGGCTTGTGGCCTAAATGCCACCTGTCTCTGCAGTATAACCAGATGGGTAGGATGCCTCTCTTAGCTAGTATCTGACAGAGATTTCCCCATGTAAGGAGAATTTTCAGCTATCTTTTTGAAGAACTTACTATCCTTTTAGAGGTGCCCAACACTCCAACAGTGACAATCTGCAGACTAAGGCTCTGGCTCACTTGCCTTTGGCATGCTGTTTGTTTTAGGGCAGGAGCTCTGGCAGAGGTTCACAGATGGTGCCTGGGACTTGTGATGGGTACAGGGAAGCAGCCAGGGAGGAAGAGCATGTTCCAGGACATTTTATTTGCTAGAAAAATGACAAGTGCTGATTGTTCTCCATAATCTAACATACCATTTGGATTAGGATAGGAGTCCTATCTACAGAATTTGTCCATTGAACAATGACTGAAAGAAGTCTAGGTGTCTTCCTCCAAAACCTTTGCATCAGAGGGGACTGCATTGTTTGATGTCAGCTAACCAGGGTATGATCAGGCATGTGGGACTGGAATACAGTAAAAATGAACTGCAGGAAGCAATATCTGTAAGAACAGATTTCATTTCACCTACTTGCTACCTATGAGACAGTGATCTCTGTAAAAAAAGGCAGGACAAACCTGCTCTGATAAATATGACCAGATGAAATAACTTATTTCATAGTCTGTCATCTAGTTCAGTGAGTCACATGTGGTATCTCTAGAAAGTTGGTAACACCCTAGAAATCTGTAACTTAATACATATTTAACTGAGGTCTTGTCTCATATTTAATAGCAACTCCAACTGGGCTTGCATAACAATCTAGAGAAGGGTGGAGACTGCCAACATAGGCTTGAATAGAGTGCTAATAACCCTTTAGTATCCATGATGCCTAGGAAAAAATCAGCAGAGCATTTGTGTTTGTAGCTAAGGCTTATTTGCAAAGTGATAGAAATGTGATTACCAAGACACTGAGCTACAGTAGTATTGCTAAAAAGCTGGAATCCAGGCTGAGAGCAGGGCACAGAGTGGTGGTAGGGATACCCTGAGCTCGATGGCTTCCATGTGAGGGCAACATTCAGAAGAAGTTGTGAGCTCCAAATGACCAGCTCATAGACAAAGACTGTCTTGAAGGTTTCAGGATAAACACAGCTAAGCTATGAGGATGCTTTATCTTCAGAGAGAGAGAGCCCAAATGCTGCAGTGTTTCAGGCAGCCAGAACAGCATTTGCTGCGTAATGTGAAGTATTTAAGCACACATGGGCTTCATGGTGTTTCCTGCCAATCTGCAAAGTATCAGTGTGGTGTCTTGGAGTGCCAGGAGCTAGATTAAGGAGAGGAGTTCCCCAGTGGGCATAACCTAATTGCTGTCCTACCTGGGGCATATGGCTGAAAGGCTATGGGGAAACCCTGAAATGTCACACTGTCCCTTCCAATAAAATAAATGTATCTGCCCCTTCTCTGTTTTCTAGAGAGTACTCTACCTTCTTCTCTGGCTATACAGCTGAGGAAACATAAATACTCTCCAAGTTGCCCAACTGGCCTCAGCTCTGCAGACCAGGGGGCTGTGAGAGAGTAGTTCAGCATGTAAGGACTGTATCCTGTGGACATGGACTGCCCTTCCCTCTGGATGGCTTTTCCCCCATGTAAGATGACTCCTGGTGAGGCACTCATCCAGCTTCTTCGGGTGATGCACATGTGCCCACTTGAGTCTCCTCTGGAAAATCGCATGCCTCCTTAAGGGTTGTTCACACCCATCCATACACATACACATGTAAACACCATGATAGCACATTAACACAGTTATGACCTATGATAATGGCAGTGAAACATGAAAGCTTCTTTCCTCATCCTTGTTTTTCTGGTTTGAAAGACCAGGGTGTGACTCCCTGAGTGGAGAAAAGAGGGGTAGGTGCTTCTGTCAGTTTAGCAGACCTGCTCCAGCAGTGGCAAGGCAGCTGCACTGCAACTGCTCGTATGCAACTCAAGAGCTTCAGGTCACTTCTGACTGGAGGAGGCATTTATTGTCGCTGGTAATTGTTACTTCCTTACACAAAGCAAAACCTGCTGCACCAGCAGAATCACCTGCTGTGGTTTACCCAGGGGGAAAGGGGTGGGCAGTATGGCCCAGATGATGCAAGAGAGTGCTCTGCGCTACTCCATGCTGCTCTGTGCCTTTTGGGTGGTAAGGGACACGGAAAATGCTTCAGACAGTACCTTAGCCAGTTTTCCTCTGTCATATGTGTACACCCCAAACTAATCACGGGCACTCTCTGAGATAAATTGAAGTACTTATAGGTATGTGACTTGAAGGGATATACATGTGTCCCTTCCCTCCCAGGCCAGCTGGGAGGGTGGATGGAAGGGGCTGGGAGTGGTGAGGGGGAATGACACACTGAAGATGACGGGGATCCAGTGCCCCAAGCGTTTTGCAAATGGCTTCCTTTCGTCTGAGCACAATGAGTTTGTGAAGCGAAAGGAGACAAATGCCGTTTGCAGAAGAGCAGGGATTTTTTTTCTCCTTATTGCAGGCAGGACCAGCTGCGTTCCAAACCCGTGACTGCAGCAGCCATGACCCCTCCGAAAGGAAATCTGAGCCCGCGAGCAGTTGTGCCTGAGGAGGGCCGGGCTCTCACGTTTCTCTGTTTTGTTTTGGAGCCTCGGATAAGTAGTGGGCTTGCTTTTTTCCCTTCGTTTCTTTTCTTACTTTCTTTTTTTTTTTTTTCTCTGAATGTATTTCCACAGCCTCAAGGAAGGAATTTAAAAAGGAAAAAAGAAAAGGGGAAAAAAAAAGAGAGAAAAAAAAAGGTTCTGGCATGGGAACAAGTATGTTTCAAATTACAGAAAGGATGTGAAAGGTTCAAGAATTTGAGCCCTGACTCCGCCTGTGTCTGTCTCCACCCCCCACCTCCCAACCTCCCACCCCCATCCCCCCAGAGGGTAGCTCGCATTGTGGCTCCTCCGCTGCGCCGCACAATGCGGCGGGAGCGGGTGCATCCCGCTGGGCGGTGCGGGGAGCGGGCACAGGCTGCCCTTGGTGGCGCAGGGCCGCGCCTCCCGCACCCTGCCCGCCTCGCCGGCTGCTGCCTGCCTGCCTGCCTGCCTTCCCGAGGCTTTCAACCACCCTTTTCCCAGCTCGCAGTTTTCAGCTCGGGTTTTTTGTCTCCTAGGGTGTGCATGTGTGCGTGTGGTTTAGCTACATCCCGAGAATGTGCCGAGGTCCCACTTCTGAGGGCGGAGCGCCCTCTGCTCGCTGGGGAGGGGGGAAAAGCAGGCAAAGGTGCAGCTCTAGGGCGGAGAAGCAAGTTTCCTGCTGCTGCCAAGGCGTAGGCACTTGCCCGCAGGAGCCTGTGCATGGACACGTCCGTGCCCCCGCGGTGACTCCGCAACGCCTTCGACTCGAACTGCGCTCGCTGCTTGAGTTCTCAGCGACCGTACCCCGTGTAGCTGGCTCCCACTGCAGATCCACAAAAAGATGGGATGGGGAGAAACCACTGGCAAAGAGGACGGTTGAAATGGCTTGATCTTCCCTTGCAGGGGAAAATAATGGTTAGATCTAGTCTCAGTCCCTTATGGAGGATCATATCCTGATGACCTTCTCTGTTATAGGACCACTTTATCCTGTGTCTCCAGATGGAAACACAGACCACTATGGAATGCACATACTCTGTTTCATAAAAGGGGGAACCTGTGAATGAGTTTACATGGCAGAACATTATTTTCTTGTCCTGCTGTGAGGTGATCAGGTATCGTCTTCCCATAAGGCCGTGAAAACTGGCATATTTGTCCCATGAGAGTTGCACAGCTAATTGCAGGTCAGTGAGGTAAGTAAGGTCTTCATGAAACGTCTGGAAGAGAGAGGGCTACCAGAACAATCTGTCAGGTCTGTAGCATGTGTCTGGCTGCCATCTCAGCAGCCTACAAGAAAGAGGGTGGCAAGGCATGAACTATGGCTTGATTGAATTTTCTGTTGTGCCAAATTCAGAATGAAATCTCTTTGGTTGGGCTTTCTGGATTAAGAAACTATGGAAGAGCATCAGTATTGTTGACAGATAAGGACTCGCTCTCTTAAGAAGACCAACTATAACATAAATCTTCAGGAGCTGAAATGTCTATTTATGATCTTGACCTTTACCAGCGTCTTGTAAAAACCATTAGCACCAGTCAATTAACTTGAATCTGCTGCTTCCTGCTGAAAAAATTAAATTTTGTCCTTGCAAATTTTCACTCCATCATTTCTTCAGATTCTGTGACTTTGCTGTGACAGATTCAGGTGAGGGGCCTGAAGCATCTTAGTTGCACTGACCAGTACCTTGTACATGGCATGCTTCCAATCCTGTGATGCTTGATTTCGTGCATGGCTGCAAGACACCTTTTTGCATAGGGTGCATGTCCACTGATACACACTGAACACTCCCTGTGTGGATGGGAAGCTACTGGAACAAAGAACTATTGATCTAAGTTTAAAGGAGGAAGACTAGGATCAGTGTACCCCCTTTAGCAGCCTGTGAATTTTCTCCTTTGCAACTAAAAGCCAGAAACCCGTAAGCCAGTTCAGCTAGACAGATCAAAGGTCTTCAATGTGAGCAAGCTGAGATAGTTTGTCATAAAAGATTAGTCTTTATACTTACTCTGAGATTTCCAAATATTCTAATTAGTGATGTTGTCCTAAGCATTGTGATGGTGCCTAGGAAATTAGTCTGAATTGGATCTCTTTCTGCTGGATGGGATTCATTACAAAAAGATTGTTTTCCTTGCAAGATATCCAAAGGTTCATCTAAACTAGCTAACACATTAAATACCCTGGTGTGCATGTTGTGTTTTCAAAACATATTACTTAAACAGTGTTGTTATTTTCTTTCTAATATTGAAGAGCTCTGACAATGTCACTTGGCTGTGTCACTCTCAGAAGCTATGGAAGATATGTAGTGTTTAGCCAGCTTTTTACACTGTCTAATTTTGTGCTGGCAGGCTGAATTCCTGAGGTATGTTAGCTGAGTCTCAGAGCTGCCTTAATTTATGCTAGCCAAACCATTTCCTTCTACGCCATTTCACAGGTGCAGGATCAGCAGAGCAATTCATGTTCCATTCCCTGACTGTCCCTGCTCAGTGTCTTACCAGAATTTATCCCTGAATTCCCAGCAAGGGGACAAATACTGCCACCAAGCTTAAAAAAGCTTTATTGATCTGAGAATGCTCAGAGATCTGCATGATACAAACTGCAGCTACATCCCTCTACCACACTGCTTGCATGTGACCAAAATCTTCACTCTCAATTTTAGTTGCATCAGGCCACATAGTAGGACAGAAGGTTGCATCTAGTTCCTTCCCAGAGGTTCAATCTCTTGATTTTGTGTTAGGCAAAATAAATAATTTTTATTTATCAAGCCCTTTTGGAATGAAAATGTGGTCTCCAACTCTTCAGCTGAAAGAAACCATCCAGTCTCCCCGAAAGTTTTTCCTGGTGTAAAGCTACAATCTAGCTGCCACATTGTTGTTACTCTGGAGTTTAAGTGGACACTCAGATAAATAAAAGTGACACCTGCCCCAGGCCAGTTCCCATCTCTATTTGATTATGTTGTTTTCTTACTGAAGATTTTTGATGGCTGTAGCTAATCTAGAAACTTAAGTGTGATAATTGAACAAATCAGTTTAGTTGGGCATTCGATTCTGTGCAAACCTAAGCGGAATAGTAATGCGTGACTAATACACAACAGCACTTTGCATAAGATAAAGATCCATGTGTAACATATGCAAGCCCAAGATACTGTGGGAAGAAAACACCAAAAGTATTGAACAGGATGTATGTGCTACTCCTGTACTCCAGAGTTCACCCTTTTCCTATACAACAAGCTGTGCTGTAAGGACAGTGAAGCAGGACCTTCACTCTCTGGCATCAGGTACCATGAGATCCCATTGTTCTCTCTGCCTTGTTTTCCACTCTGGAAACATGTGAGAAACTTCTCACTCCTGATCCAGCTTAAATGACCTTAGATCATCTGCCTGCTGATAAGTCAGGAGGCTCATTTCAGAGGAAAATCTAGGATGCTGCAAATCGTGTTTTCTGTTATGTAACAATATTTGTGTGTCATGCAAGAAAACCCACCAAAAAACTCAAAACACTCTTTTTTTAAAAAAATTTTTTTTGTGCAAATATTAAATCATTAGCTGAACTTTCTGGCCTTAATTCTGAGTCTACATATGTTGGTATTTAATTTTAGGCCTCTTAGGCTGAAAAAAAAAGATTAAAAAAAGGATTTCTTGGGACAGAGGGGAAGAGAGAGGCACAGATATTTTTCACTGGCATAGCCAGGGAATGGTGAACAGTGGGTCAACAGACTTGGAGCCACTGAAGAACATCCTAGGACATGACCTGTTTTAAACAACAGCCCCAGAAATGCAGAGTATCTCCACTCAGGTCTGTGGATCAGCTGCAGTAACTTCAGTGTGTCCAAGAGATACTAAGACTGTCCTGCAGCAGTGACACATCACACATGTGGGCCAACAAGCAATGGCAGAATTGTCACACTGGTATGTCAGGTATCTTCAGTCCCTCAGCCACAGCCCCACTGAGTCCCACACAAAACGTGCCGCAGCCACTGCTGATGCACAGCCCCTGGAGCAGGGTGCTGGAGGAACAGGGTCCAACAGCGACAGTGACACTCCCGCTGGCAGCTCTTCACAGCAAAGCAGCACTGAGGTAGTTGTGGGAAGAACAGCTCTGGAGAGACCTCACCTGCATCCAGGTCTGGCTTCCACAGCAAAGGAAGAACACGGACCTGTTGGAGTGAGTCCAAATGAAAGCCACCAAGTTAATTAGAGGGAAGGAGTACCTTTCCTTTGAGAAAAGGCTAAAAAGAATTGGGACTGCTCAGCTTGGAAAAGAGAGGGCATTATTGTGACCCAGTTGTGGCCTTCCATTACCTGAAAGAAACCTACTGGAGAAAGACATTTTGTAAGATTATGTAGTGACGGAACAAGGGGGAATGATGTCTAACGGAGAGAGAATAGGTTCAGATTAGAAATCAGTAAAAAATTTTTTGCTGTGAGTGTGGTGAGACACTGGAATAGGTTGCCCAGAGCAGTTATACATGCCCCATCCATGGAAAGGTGTAAGGCCAGGCTGAATGCAGCTCTGAGCAAGGTGATCTAGTGGAAGATGTGCCTGTCAACGATTTAGGATTGGAAGTAGATGATGTTTCAGCTCGTTTCCGACCCAGGCCATTCCATGATTCCATGAAAACAGGATCCGGGCGAGGCTTCCGCGCCGCGCTGTGCTGGGCGGCACGGCCGGGGCTGTGCTGACACCTGGCGGCCCGCGCGGGCACTGCACGGCCCGGGGCCCGTCCCGCCCAGCGCGGCGTCCCCGGGGCCTGCTGGGGGCTGAGGGCTCGGCTAGCCCCGGGACGGGCACCCACCGCTCCCGTCCTCCCCGAGCCCCACTGCAGGGTCCTGTGTTGGTGAGCGCTCCGGTGTTCCTTAGGCATGGGATAGCGTTAATTTTCTTCCAAGGGGCTGTGTTTTGGATTTGTGCTGGACGCAGGGTTGATAATAGAGAGATGTTTTTGTTATTGCTGGCCAGGCCTTGCGCAGAGCCAAGGCCTTTTCTGCTAAGCTGGTGAGGAGGTTGGGGACAGACATACCGACTGATCAAAGCGATATTCCACACCGTGTGACATTGTGCTCAGTACAGAAAGTGGGGCGAAGCAGGAGGGAGGGAGGGATGTTTGGAGTGATGGTGTTTGTCTTCCCAAGTCAGCATTATGTGTGATGAGCCCCTGCTGTCCTGGAGATGGCTGAACACCTGCCTGCCATGGGAAGCAGTGAATCTATTCCTTGTTTTGCTTTGCTTACGTGTGTGGCTTTTGTTTTCCCTATTAAACTGTCTTTATTTAGACCCCTAAGCTTTCTAGCTTTTTACCCTTCCAGTTCTCTCCCTGACTGCGCTAGTGAGGGAGTGAGCAAGATGCTGCTTGGGGCTTGATTGCTGGCTGGGGTCCATGCCAACCCTAACCACAACAGCTTCTATGAAAATGTACCTCGGTGTTAGGCAGTAGTCAAGAAACAGTAATGACTTTTCAGGAATGATTAGGAAAAGAACAGAAAACTCCCCAATCTTATACCCCTATATGTGCAAACTGGACAGCATTTCAAATGCTGCTCTGATTCTTCATCTCAAATCTCCACATAGTCCATAGGTGAAGGTGGCACTGACTGCAATTGCAAGGCAATTCTGGAAGAGTCACAGGCATCAGAGGACACAGACCTGCTGGGGTAATGAGCTAAAGCCTTCTGAAGGTGACTACTGAGCAGATACCACCAATGCCAACCATCATCTTGACCTCTGATTAGGCACTGGAGCCACCTAAACTCTATTAAAGGTTTCAAGATATTTCAAAGATTTTTTTTCTACATGGTAATTCCATTGGGAAAGAGAGACTTATCAAACTGCAACTAGCTTCTTTCCTTTCCACTGAAAGGCCACCGATCTTCCCAAAGTGGCCAACATTTTCCGGTGTATCAAGATTTTTGTTGTAAAGTCTATGTTGCCAGTTGGTCACATGGAAAAATGTATTTCCTGTAAAATGAACATTTTCTAGATTCTATTTTAAAATAAATATTAATATATGCAAGGCTTTAATTCCTTCTTAACTGTAAAATGTATTTTTTTTATTGTTGGTTTAAAAAAAGTATGGTGTCTAAGCCAATCTGTTATGTCTCCCATCTTTCTTACCTATTTTTTCCCAAGGAGACATTAAAGAAAATTTGTATCACCCATAACTTTTTAAGCAACATGAGCTGTAGTTTCTCATGAATTTATTTTTTTCGCTTGCAAAGGTCTCTGTGTCAGATCTGCTAAGGTGGCAGGGGATGACAGACAGCCCTTACCTCAGTGTTTGTCCATGTGCTTTACCTCAAAAGGAGATAATAACAATATATGAGTGTTTTCATTT
Organism: Fringilla coelebs; assembly: GCF_963513975.1. Lineage (NCBI taxonomy): Eukaryota > Metazoa > Chordata > Aves > Passeriformes > Fringillidae > Fringilla > Fringilla coelebs. Next base: position 22,420,449 of record NC_140034.1, read on the forward strand.
CCCAATTCCCACTTTTTGCCTTCATCTTTCTAAGTAAGTTCATCACTGGCAGCATACAGAGCAAGACAGATTTGATAACCAGGTTCAAAGGATCAATCCTTCCTTAATGGAAAAAGACCAAACTCTATAGGAACCTGCTGTGTAATGGAATATCAGCTTCATTTTTACATTCAATAACTTAGACTATCACAGATCCCCAGTGTTGGGCCTTCCCAAGCCCAGAGCCACTCTGAGCTTTCTTTCAGTGGTTCTCATACAATCTTGCATTGTCTGATGTGCTTCCTTGCTTCATTTTTATGTCTCTTCCCTTTCTTCCTCCTCCATTTCCCCTTCCACAGGCTTCTGTGCTGTTTCCTGGTCTTTGAAGTGACTGATTGAAAAGAAGTGAATGAGTATTATTCTATTAAAGTGAACCTTTTCTGTCATATATCTCAAGCTGCTGAGAGGATCTTGAGGAAACAGCCTGAGGTAGGAACAGCAAAGATCACAACTTTTCTGACTCTTGTCTGTAGGGTGAATATTACAATTTCACACATGCTACAGTGCTAAAATGTATCAAGAAGCTATATAAGAGGTATATATATATCCATATCTATTTTCCCCCTTATATCAACTCTGCCATGTTAAGGACATCAGATGAAGTCTTTTCTGGCCATTGGGTTTCAACAGTTTTATCTGCTTACTGATTAACCACAGTTCTGTAAGTTGTGCCTGAAGTACTGGGAATCCTATGTAACCTCTGACTGACGATTAACCAGGCTAAAGTGCATCTAGCATCTGGGCATGGATGCTTTTAGTATGGTACTGCTATTTGTGAAGGAATAAAGACTGGACCCAACAAATTAATTTGCTTCTCTTTGAAAATATTAGGAGGCTAAGAGCAAAACTGACCTATTCCTTCTAGCTTTAAAACTAGACTACATCATACATTTAAACTTGTTAGTATGTGCTGAGGGATAGGAATATTTGGGCATGATTAACAGGGCTCTCAGCTGATGAGTCACATGTCAGAACTGACTGAAAATCTAGGGGCACTTTTGGATCCAATGACAAGCAGTTTAGCCTGCAGCGACTGAAAACCTCTTAGGAGTTTGCTGCTGAATGCTCAGCTCTCAGAACTTGGACATGATTGCTACAGGCACTAAGGAAGAGGCACTTTCAAGAGAATGAAAAGTTCTGTAGTGTGAAGGTGGATTTCCAGAGAAAAGTAGGTCTCCTAAGAAGAGGAATCAGAGAGAAGGAAAAAAAACCAAGAGTCCCCGAGGATGGAAGAAAAGTTCTGACAGCACAGATATGCTGTCTTTGCAAATCTTACTTTGGCTGCAAGGGGATAGTGTTGAGCTGATGCTTCTCAGCTGAAAATGAAAATGCCATTCAGCCCTGAGATTCCTGCTAGATTCTCATGGCAAGTTTATCAAATTGGAAAATAAGACTTGTAGTTTGATTCAACAGAACTTTTCTAAGCATACAAGGTGTTTTTTCATTTACCTTTTATTTACATTAGTAGTGGACTGGCCAAAAACATACATCCCTTCACATCCTAAGATTAATAAGGTTATGTTTATTTGGTGTCAAGCTAAATTAAAGAAAGAAAGACAAACCAGGAGTTGTTCACCTGTAATTCACAACTGCTGTCTGATTCCAGTGTAGATTGTGCACTAGTTCACCAATTTGGACTCAGTTCAGTGGGATGCTTTGTCGGTAAGAGGGGAAGTGCTAGGAAACCTGGCTAATTTTAAGCAGAAAAATTCTCCATATCAGAGTGGGGCCTGGCTGTCTTCTAATGGGTGAGCAGATGGCCTGGTGCATGGAAGAATAGAGACAGAAAAAATCCAGAATGGTGGCAGGGTGGCAATTTTAGCATTATTATTATTATTATTATTATTATTATTATTATTATTATTATTATTATTATTATTATTACTGCTGCTGCTGCTGCAAAAGAACATCATGTCTGGCTGACCATTGCTACTGATCCCAAGCACCACAGTGGTTTTGTCTACCCCATTGTACAGCTGAGGGTTTCTATGTCTATTTTTCACTTTCCCATAGCAGTAAGGCATAAGAATCTATCAATATCCTGTATATCCTATACAAACAGTGGCTGTCTGTGATATTCTAAAGTTGGTCCATTATCATTGATGCTATCTACACTATTTACTGGGTGTCATGGCATTTTTGTTGGTCTCATTCTAGGCTCAACATTTGCTATGAGTGAATTTTGCCTTTCAACCTTAACAATCACAGAATAGTCTGAGTTGGAAGGGACCCAGAAGCATGATGGTGTCACCAGCAAAGCTGGCTGGTGGCTGTGCTGCAGCAGAGAGGTTTCCCATGAGCAGTAGCCTACCAGAAGAGCATTCTGGACATGCTTTCAGAGGCATACTTGCATCATGGCTTTCCAGAAGGCTGCCACAGGAATTTTTATGTTTCCATCCTTATCAATATTCCCAAAGAAGTTCACAGAGTTGTTGGTTGTGGTCTTTCAAAGAGTTTTATTGGAAGCAGAGATAAAACATGGGCATGACCATGAAACAGCCACTGATACCTGCCTCCAGCTCTCCTCTTATTCTTCCAACACCCTGCTTTTATTCAGCCCATCACTGAGAGATATGAGTTCTCAACTCCTTGTGCAGTCAGACTTTTGTCAGAACAAAAGCCTTTTGTTCAGGTTAATTCCATTCTTCTCAGTTATATCTCCTTCTTCCCCTACCTTGAAACAAGACTCAGTAGTAAACCTGGCTTTTTTTCCTTATAATTGCATATGCGTATTTGGTCCTCATCCCAGCAGCCACTGCTTGGCTAGGCTGTCTAATCAAGACAGTTCTGTCCCCCGGATCTTTGATCACTTTAGTTACTCGTCTCTGAATTCTGCTTCTGTTTGAATGAGGATACCTGAATACCTGAATGGCTATTAAAAACTGCAAAGCATGGTAGTGCAAGTGTCACTAGCTGTGAAGCACAGCAGCACTATTTGATGTGAGCTAACAGCCCGAGCCTTTGCTTAAGTTCATCTGAAGCCTTATCCACAGCTAATTCTCACCCAATTAGCTGAAAATCTGCACAGCAGTTAAGAAACACAGTGAAGCTGCTAGTGCAAAAGTGTTATTTAGCTCAGCAAGCCTCAAGTGCTTGCGTTTGCTTCCAGAAAGGAGGACAGCACCATCTCCTGCTATCCATGGAAACTGCAGACCTTGAAAAGCTGAGCAATGTCTGTTTCAGAAGGTAAATACCTTGTCCTTGTAATGCCATATCCTACTTTTATGAAGCACATTAATTTTGATGCTAAAGCACAACTGTTAGAGAAATGTTTTATGAAAGTCAGCTACTGGGATGGGCTTGTGATGAGGATGGACACTCCTTTGGATCATACCTGAAATCAATCCATTTGTTTTACACAGCAAGCAAGCATCTATTCACATTCCTTTTTTCCCCCTCAGTGCTCTAAGATCCCAAAGAAATACCTTCTCCAGAAGATCAAAGTCTTTGCTTAGTCAGTCTGTGTGTACTGAGATGTGTGAACATGTGATTCTCTTTGTGCATTTATTTTTCTGAAGGAATTTGGCTGAACTTCTCACTTGAAAGAAAACTTACCCCTTTGAACCTCTATCCCTCCAAGTGTCCACAGCATGTGTACTGTGTACAGGGAGCTAAGGACACAATTCAGTAGCTTGCCTGAGTCACTTCCCTGGATTTGGATGCTGTTGGGGATCTTGGTGATACAGCCTTTGACCTTACTGTAGTTGACATCTAGTTCAAGATGCATTTGACACACCAAATCCTGCAACTTGTTGAAAGTATCATTCATCAACTCATTGTGCTACATAGGGCAAGGAAAGTGCAATCAGTGTGGACACTCAGAGAGCAACAAAGCCTATCTTGTGTTCATAAATATATTAGCCATTCTCTCCTAAGGATGGTGCCTTCTGCTATCTCTGCTCTTCACTTTCAAGAAACCCTTGGAGATCCAACTGTAAATAAGTGTTCATCTTTCTCTTTTTCCATGTTTGAGACAGAAAAAATCTACTAATTTGTGTAGAAATTAGCTTAGTGCAAGGTTGGTGTTCATTAGTAAATGTCTTTACCAAAGGCCTCTTATTTTAGGCCATTCAAGTGATTCATGTTCATCCCCGAGACAGTCCTAGACAGGTCTCCTCTCCATTCTGTTAAGACTCAGACTGCAAGTTGAACAATTAATGGGCACAATGTGCCATAGAGTTCTGAAAAATAAAAATCAGAATCACCCAAGACCTTAAAGGATCTCCAGCAATGGAGCTTTATAGCCCACAAGAAAGATGATCCTCTCTGGGAAGGGGCCAGGTGTCTCCAAATGAACAGAACTTTTGGGAAAGCTCTGCTTCATTGTGTACTTCTAAGAAGTTCCAGTCAGCAGAAGAACGCCTGACATTTGTTTTTTCCTAAGAATTTCAAACAGGGTAGTGACAGCTCAGCATTTCAGAGTTGTAAGTTCTATGTTTTAACATATACTGAATGGGCAGTAGCACAGTGTTCTGATTCAGGGATTTGGAATGTTAGAAAGTAACCTGTCAATGCAAATATTATTGATGCCACTGTAAATTATTCCTCTAAATCTTACTTTGCATTGATTGAGCTCTTAAAGACATGACTATGATTCATACTCATGATGACAGGGGAATTGTTCATATATTATGTTAGTTATATACTTAATTGTTGAAAGTTTCAAGGCAGCTCAGGAAATTTATGAAAGCTTTTGTTTCTGTTATCGTGAAAGGTTAAAGCACTGTATTTTCCCCTAAAGTTTATTTATAGTTTGACAATGCATTCTTACAGCTTCTTTTTGGAAACTTAAGACCCACTGTTCTGCAGATCCATCTACAAGCTAATCATCTACTGTGCAATAAGCTCTTGACTGTTCCTGCTCAAACTCAGTCTTGAACCAGTCTGGGTGCAGCTGGGTTTATTAGCTTTCATTCAGCAAGGGTTTCATGGATGTGGAGTGGCTCTCTGATGAAGCCATTCAGACATCCTTGCACTATGGACAGCAGAAGAGTGACTTACTCCTGGGAATGCAGTGCAGGAAAGCTCAAGCTGCCTTTAAGGCTGCTGCCTCTCCCTAGGGCTATCAGCCTGGCAAAGCTGCTGAACTGCCAGTGCAGCCTCAGGAGCAGCATAGCCAAAGCACCATGTCTGGCCTAACAAAGAGTGCTGGGGTCAGGTAGCACCTGGAGGGAGCCAGCTTGGCCATTTCTGCAAGTTTGACACCGTCAGTCCAGTCCAGAGAAACAACACACAGGCAGCTGAAAGGCAGCAGTAGTTTCTAGTGTACTGTGATGCTGAAGATGAGCATGTGCCAGCTACTTTGATTCATGATTTCTGAAAACATTCGATTGTCAGTATCTGCAAGTTGGAACCCTATAAAGAATAGCTTATAAAAAGAATTTAGGGAACAGTCATGCTTAGAAATCTAGTCAGAAGGAATAAACTGTTGTTAAAAATATGCCTTTCTATTGTTGCACCATTGCTAGTACCATCAAATCCATGCAAAGGTTTCTTGATGTCCTTATTCCAAATTCCTCTTACAGACACACTAATTATTCATTCTTTAGAAGTGAAGATAAGCATGCATCACTGAGAAAAGGGGCAGAAAAGGCTTTTATTTGTGTCTTCCCCAAAGTTTCCTGTAAAGGATTAACACCTTTACTGATTTCTCAAAGATTTAAGACAATGCTAGGTCTTTGGCGCTATATATTTACAATTACTCAGAAATGAAATGCAAGACTCCCTCCCTACAGTATCCCCCTACATCACAAGTGGAATGACATGTCAGACAGATTAGATGTTTACCTACAAGCATTTGATTAGGATACTGAAACATCGCTGTAAATTTATGCCATTGACTATTTCTCTTGTGAAATACCAGGTAATTTAGATTTTTGCAAAGGTGAGGTGAAGAGAACAACTGTTAACCTTAGAAAGCAGATTCATAGTGAGATTTAGGTTGAAGATTAATTCCTTGCCTCAAAGTTTCTGAAGTGTTTCCTTTTAAATAAATGCATTTCAATAATCTCTTTTAATTTGTCAGAATTTAGCTAAAATTTATTATTCTTTCCAATTTTATTAATTGTGTAGGTTATTAGTAATAAAACTAGCAGGACTATGTCTATTGCAATGCTGTTCTTTACACCCATACAGCCTGTTTTAATTTTCTTTTGCAGAATGAGGCCTGATTTCTTGCAGACTTGGAAAATAATTCTCTTTGATCTTAATTTATGCAGGAAAAAATCTTTACCCTAGAGGGATGCCTGTTTTTCATATTATCTCATCTGAAAGAACTTGATACTCTCAGGAAAGACTATGGATGAATATTATTTATTGTGCTTATTTTTAGTTTCTTTCATTACATAGTAACAAAGAAACACATGTAAATATAACTTAGGTACAACCTATTACCTGAGCGTCCAAAACTGCCCATCAGTGTTATTTTTAGCTTGTTTCAAGTGTGAACATATTTATGTTCTAAGTCCCAAATCTAACTTTTGTGAAAACTGTCCTTTAATCACGGTGCTCCCAAACGTGGATGGAAGGCCCTGAGGCCCCTGACACCTTCTGTAACTACTGCCATGAAGAACCAGTGGATGGATGGGAAGGCCAGGACTGGACTAATATATACCCAGGTGTCTACCCTGTGTTGTTCTGCAATACAACCTCTGCTCTCACTCAGGAGCTTAGGAGCATTTCTCAGTCTCCTATTTTTGAAACAATAGAGGCAGCACATGAAGTTACAACAATATGTGTCATGCTCCTACCTTGCTACAGAGTATATTAAGATTTGGTTTCTTTGGTTTCTTTCTCCTTCCTACCAGGCTTTTAATGTTTTATTTGCATTTTTTTAATAGGACTGCTTTGCTTTCAATGCCTTGAAGCATCCATCTTCTATTCCCCAGACACAGTGATGGAGTATCAAAGTACTTCACAGTATCTAGCATCTTAGGCTGCCCTGGAGAAAGACAGCTCAGGGGATGAACAGAATTTGTCCTCCAATGGTAATTCACTCCTTGTTCTAGTTCTGCTGTAGAAAATGGAAGTGAGTGAAATGTGGTGAAACTACAAGCACCTCTCCAGAGCTAGACCAAAACCAGATTCTGCATGGCTCCTGGAAACAGGCAGTTCTGTGATCCACTCACTTCCTAAAAAATGCATAGTGTTTCGTCCTGGACCCTTGAATTTGGAGGGAGATCTGTTCTTTCTAATGGTTGAGACTAGTGCAGTGGCATCTTCTGTGGTCAGGGGATTATCGGCCATCTGTAAAAGACGAAACATAGATGCAGACATGGTGAGAATGAAGATGTCATGTCTAGCAGAAGGCATGCTGTAACCTCAAGGATGACCCTTTCTTCCCATTCTTCAGCAGGCACATGGAAAGACTGTGGTCCCTTTGAATGGGTTTGTCTGTTATCATATCTTGTCTCTGTCTCACAAAAGTCTGCAAGCTTCCAAGTCAAGGGGAGTTGCCTTCTTAGTTTCTCTCTGTCTCCTAGTGTGAAATTCCGTATATCAGGTCCATATATCCATCCATCTGTCATGCAGAAGGATGTGATGTGCATCATATTCAGTCATGTGCGGGGGGAAAGCTGAGGCAATGGGCTGCCTTTGAATGGGTACTTGCTAGTAGGGCCCCTCTGGATGGGATTGTGCCCCTCGGGACATTTCCCATTTGCTTGGCTCCTCTTGGCAGCACAGCAGATCAGAGCTCATGCTGGTTGTTTGCCTGCTATGAGGTCTGGCTATCTGGCATTACAGGGTTGGCACTGCTGTGTGCCTTTCTCAGTGCATGAACATCATCTCTCCCTCACCTTGGACCTCATGTGCAGTCGTATTCCCACAATTAGAAAGAAAAGTTTCTTTGTTAATGTTGGCCAGCAGAAGGCATGTTCTTGTTTAGGTCCTTTGTGCTATCAGCTCCTAAGACAATCTGAATGGCTACAGAGAGAGAGGAATGCCTCTGGGTGAGCTAGTGACTTTACCTCAAACCAGGTTAAGAGCAAGGCACACAGACACGTTTATTTACATAATCTGAAACAGCAGGCCCAAGGACTGGTGTGGTTGCAGTGATTTACAAAGACAGCAGTGTCCAGAGACAGACCTACATTAACATCTTTAAAGATACCTCTCAGCCACCATAGTGTCATTTGTGGGCTCTCAGGATGGTGATGCTAGATCTAGGTGAGAATGCAGCTTGTAAGAATTCTGTAAGCAAGCTGGCTTTTCTGAGCTGAATTCCTAGAGTCTGATCTTGGATTGAGAAGGTGTGTTAGCTCTCAAATCACACCTCTGGAGGAATCTTAGCTGGTTATTCAGTTTTGCCTTTTCAGGGATTATTGACCCGTCTTACTAGAAGACAGTTTTGGCTTTCTTTTGCCAGGGCTTGGTAATACTCCTCTATTTTAGGTAGTGCTGTGGCATTGCCCTGCTGTAGCAAAGACAGTTTATCCTGTGCTTGAATAAATTCTTAGCAAATCATTTACATTGTGAAGGAGAAAGGTAGAGAGAGGGAGGATTTCTATTATTAATAGACACTGCCTGGTTTTTGTGAAAAATGGCCAGATTCTCCTTGCCACATCCAAAATATCAAGACTTACTCTACTTATGTTTGATTAGCAGAGGAGAGGAATTCAGCTTCACATGATGGCTGTGCCCAGCTGTACGAGTTCCAATGCCAATTCACATGCATCACACACCTCAAGGTGTAAGTTCTACTTAGAGCAGGGTATGTGTGAATTCATTTGTGTCTGCTGTGACACTGGGAGGGATAGGACTTGCTGCCAACACTTGCTTCACATTCTCAGGGAGAATTTCTCATGCAAATTTTCCATGTATGGAAGATTGGATGGAGGCAGATGGTGAATTTAGCTGACTTAAAAATATTCCTTTTAGAAACAAAACAGAAGCAGATTCTGCAGTAATCTCTACTGCTCCTGCTTCAAGTGAGCTGAAGGAGAGAAGAGATGTAAAACCTTGAATTTTGGAGATGCATTTTTCTGGACTAGGAAGGTCAAAATTTCAGTACTGATCTCTGTGTTCCCTGCAGGCTTTTTCAAGGCAGGACCACATTGCCTTGCCTTCGCTGCAGTTGTAATTGTACCATACTTTAAAGATACGGACTTTTATTAGAAAGAGATAACATATCAGTAGAAATACTGAACCAGGAGGAGGAAGGCATTAATGACATGGAAGGCATTGCATTATTGAGATGTTCAAGGAACACTGGATGCTCACACCACATGCTTGTGGCCGTCATGGTAACAGGTGTGTGGAACATACTGAGGGAGAAGGGCATTCAGATATTCAAGCAAGTCTTTCACAGTGTAGTAACAGCACCTGACATTACTGAAATACTAATTGTTTTGTTTTCTTTTCCTCTGAAGGACTACTAGCACACTTGGGTTTTCACTTTGTCTGAACAGACAGATTAGGCAGCTTTATTTTATTCCTTTCTAGTCTGTGTCTCTTGCTGCTTACTGTGCAATGGCTAAAACCATTATGTTTGGGCTACTTATGAAAAACTGAAGTAGCTCCTGAACTTTGCAATCAAAACAAACAATGGCTCCAATCCCCTGGGATTTTAGTAATTTTCAGCTTTATATGCCCTGAGGGACTTCTCTTTCAGCTCCTTCCTCTCTGACAGACTGCTCCGTTACTGTGGTTTCTCATGCTGCATGTGTGTTCCCATACACGACTCAGAGTTGCTAGAGTCACCTGTGGGGATGAGGGTGAGCCTGGGAGCCAGCCAGAAAGCTCTGGATCTGGATGCCCTGTTTTTTGTACTACCCACCAGGTCATGGGGCACTCTTGCTAGAGAAGGAAATGCATGTTCACTGTGCTGACACCATCCAGCTCCCCAGTGCCTGTACTCCTGTGTCCTGGTTTTTGGCCAGGATAGAGTTAATTTTTTTTGCAGTAGCCATGAAGGGGCAGAGCTTGGACCCACATGGACATGTCTAGGTTGTTATTGTCATTACCTCATGTCACTGCCAGGGTTCGAAGTACAGGACTCTTACCTCCAAGAGGAAGGTGGGCATGACTTGCAGACTAGGGAAAGCAGGGGTGCAGAGAATTCATTGTTCCCTGTTTTGGGGTCACACGGCATCAAGTCATTTTGTGAGCATTTTTTGCATGTAAATCATCCTCTTTTTGTATAATTTTGTTATTAATATTGTTGCTGTTACTGTTCATTTTCTTCCTCTCTCAAACTGTACTCTCTGCCTTTTTTCTCTCTCACTGGAGAGATTGTGGTTTTGTCATGATCATAGAGAAATGTGGTAGAGTTTCTGGCAGTGTTTAATTCCATACCACCCACATCATGGCAGGGGCATGGGTTTAGCAACAGGAAGCTGGGGCTGGAAGAGTCATCATCTTTTGCTGGGCTTGGGCTCAGGGGTGTGCATGTTTTGGGGTCAGCCTGGTGGAGCTAGCCCCTCTCTGCCACCAGCAGTCCCTTTCTCCTTTCTCTGAGCTGTGGCCTTTCTGGTTTGGTTCTGTAGGTTAGGGTCAGTGAATCCGAGATGCTGTTCTGAGAAAAGAACAAAAAAAAGAAAAAAGGGAGACAGCAGTGGCCATGTGGAGTGGAGTCCAGCTGAACCATGTGGACTCCAGGCTGCAGCCACAATGACCGCAGCTGGAGCCACAGCTGGAACCCAAGATGCAGCTGGAACTGCCAGGCATTCCAGTCCTGCTCCCACAAGGTCAGGCCCAGGAAAAGGGTCCCCAGCCTGTTTCAGAACCCTGTCTGGTCCCACGAGGTTTTGTTTTGTCCCTAGTTTTCTGTTGTTTTTCAGGCTGGTTAACTGGAAAGTTAGGTCTGCTTGGTACTGTCTTTGCAAAGTCTCTCTCTTTATGTGATAGGTAAAACACTCTCTCTTTTGTATACTCTTTTATTAATGTTGTTGTGGTTAGTACTATTTTTCAGTAAATTATGATTATATCTTATAATCTCTACCAGTTTTTTCTCCATTATTGGAAAGGAGCAGGTGAAAGCATTTAATTTGCACGCTGTATTTTAAACCAGAACATTTTTAGTGCTGTTCCTGAACCATGACATCCTGGCTTTACAGGAATAATAAGTTACGAAGTATCTATTCCAGAAGCTGTCCTCCTTTCTCAGAGAACTCCTTGTGGCTGAGGTTCAGCTCCTTCACTTGCTAACTGCCCTATAGAGAGACAAGTCTGCAGAGGTAATGTGATCTTCCAGCCAGCTGCAGTCAGATGCCATAACAAGGCAACAACATGAGGATGAAAGAGAGGGATATCAGATGCATTGAAATCTTCAGCACACGGGACATCAGCAGCACAGAAATTGTGGCACTGCGTGTCCCCAGATGGGCATATAACATCACAGTGATTATCCTCCCAAAACATCAAAATCAATTGGACTTTGTGTTGTGCTTCTCTCATACAGCTCATGTCTGGTCAGCAACACATCCTGCAATTCTGTTCCTGTCCCTGTTTCACTCCCACCATTGTCCCTAGACCAAAAGCTCTTTCTGCTATGAGATCAAGGTCTTGCTTCAGGGCAGCTTCTGAAGGTACCAAATGATTAAGGGGCTTTGAGACAGGAACTGTCCAGAGAAGTCAAGAATCTCCAGTATATTTACTGGAGAATTGCAAACTTTTATGAAGTTGTGTTCTCTTACACAACTGAAGGTTCTGAAGGTTTGTTTTTCAGCTGTTCTGAAAAAATGTTGATGCAGTTCATCCTGCACTGTATCCTCTCAGCCTCCCTTATTTCTGAACTAAGCACTTAGCGGAATTATGCCAGGAAATCATGAGGGCATTGCCAAGTGAAATCATGCCAAGTGAGGGCTGCAAATGACCTTGGATTTCAGGTAACTCACTATTCATGCCTCAGCAAAGTATGGTGCAGTCTCCTCTCCAAAGTTGTTTTGTGAGGAAAAAAAGTATGTGAACAATGCACTAATCTCTCCTTTGGTGCTGTGCTGGGGTCTGCAGAAAGATGTGCTTTTAGGTAAAACCTCCAGTCCATCACAGTCCGTATGTGGCTGTAAGAATTTGTGGTGGGTTGACCTTGGCTGTACATCAGGTGCTCACCAAGCCTGTCACTCCCCTCCTCTGCAGAATGAGGGAGAAAACAAGATAGAAAAAGCCATTTTGAATAAAGATAAAGGCAGTGTAATTAGGCAAAAGGCCACATACTAAACCAAAAGAAAATAAAAGATTTATTCTCTACTTCCCATCACTTCCCAGAAAGTCCGGCTTTAGTACACGTGGTGTTATATAGTGGTGCATACACATAGTGGTCTAGAAGACAAACATTATAATAACAAACGTGCTGTAGATTCCCATCCTCCCTCCCTTTACCTCCTGCCTTTCTCTTTGCTTTTATTGCTGAGGAGGTGTCATATGGTATGGAATACCCCTTTGGTGAGGTTGGATCAGCTGTCCTAGCTATGTTCCCTCCTAAGATCTTGCCCACCACCAGCCAAGTGGTGAAGAGGGGGGCTGTTGGAGAGACACTGATTGATGCTTTGGGAGCCAAAACTTTCCTGTGTTTATCAACACCTTTCTAGCTACCAGTACAATTCACAGAACTATGAGGGCTGCTATGGGGATTATTAACTCCACCTCAGCCAAACCTGATAGGGAAGTTAGTCACTTTACTACTTTGCTCTGTGGAGTGGAATTACCCAAAGATGTGGGAGATGCTCCAGAAATTAACTAAGTTCCTCTTGAGGGACTGGTTTTCAGAGATGCTGGAAATTGAGCAGGTCAAATATTTAATAATTTAAGTCTAGATTTCCACTGTTAATCTGGGTTCCCATCAGAGACATAGCTGAGAGATTGATTTTGCCCATAGTCCGAGTAATATTTTCAGGGTTGAGAGACTGGAATGAAACACATATTACTTCACTTTTACTGCCATCAGTGTTTGTGTGCATACAATCCCCAAGAGCTGAAAAACATTGAGGTAGGACAAATTATCCAAAGGAAACTGGCAATGGCTTCAGGTGCTGATGTGTTTAGGTGCTTATTAGAGATGTTCTGGAAGAAAAGAAGGGAGTATAAGAAGGATGGGTCCAAAGACTGTATTGGTTTTACTGTCTTAGTGTCAAGGGAATAATATAAGATGAGCAACATGAGAAATGTTAGCCAGACAGTAATTAATGTGTAGGTTATAGGTGTATTTAACCCTGTATCCTTCCTAACACACATAAAGCCCTAGAGCCATCAGTTTCACATAGATCTCTGCCTTCAGTGAGCCAAGAGGCATTTTGCCAAGAATCTTTTCTTTCAGTGTAACACAGATCCCATGGCCTAACAAAATGCATTTTGTATATCCCAGTTTCAAACTGAAGGAACATTTCTACCAGTTCATATCTGAACATTTAGCATTATTCCCTTAATCTATTTAGAAAAGTTTCTCCATGTCATATTGGAGAATGAAATTTTCTAACCAAAACATGTTTTCTGTTGACCAAGTATAGACTGGAATGACTTAGTTATGGTAATTACTGTCACATCTGCAAATGAAGATAACAGTTCCAGATTCACCAGACTGCCACTATATGCACACTTCTGCTTTTTAGAAGCTTGTACATTGTACAAGTATTGCAGCAGAAAATATCATTACTTTCAGAATGTGAATTTTTTTGCCTGGGAACAACAGTTGTTTGGTTAAAAATGGTTTTCTTTCAGAAGATTGAACTTGATGAGCAATAATTTTGACTGCAAACTATGTCAGATCAGGTACCAGTTCTTGAAGGGATGAAGTCTCTCACAATATCTCTCCTATGCATATAGCTCCTTCTACCAAAATGCAGCTGTCCTCAAACTCTTATTGTGTAATGGTTGTGATGGACTGGGAAGACAGAAAGGTAAACAAAGACATGCAGGAGTCCCTCCAGCCCTATCTGTGGCCCTGTAGGGGTTAGAAGCACTGAGGGCTTGTGTCCCATGGAAGAACATCAGTTGCTTTTGGGGGTAACTCCATTAAAGGACATCAGTTGCCACACAAAACTTTCATGTGCAGAGGATGAGAAGCATTATGGATGCCCAGGATTCCTATGTTTTTTTTACTCCCACACTGTGTAGTCATTGATGACTTTCAGGCCTGAGAGAGGCCTAAAATTCCTACTGTTCTTGAGAACACTGGCTCCACCGTTACTGGCTACTCATCACTTTAGGTCCTAGACCATGGTGGTTCAGATTTATGTAAGGCTTAGCCAAATTTTGAATCAAGTGTGAGGCAGGCACCACTTCCATCAGCCTGTGTGCTTCCAAGTATTTGGGCTCTGTGCCCATAATGTCAGCAAAGGCCTTCTCAGGATCTACAGAGGAAAAGTGTATTGATGACTGGTGCATTGTGTCCCCCGATCTCTATTAAATAAATTAAACTACTTAATGAAATTAATTAACACTATGCAACAACACAGTTTTGCTCCTTATGCATTATCATCCCCTGGTTCTCCCCATGCCTTTATCCCAGACTTTCAGGAGTAAATGTACCCTCCTTGCTTATGCGCTTTTCATCCAGTGACTTGCTGCAGCTTCCCGCCAGTCTACAATGTGACTGAATTTTTTTTGTGTAATTGAGAACATTTGACATCAGGTAAAAACTTTTTCCCCCCTTAATTTAATCATGCAGCTGATATTGCCAGCAGAGGTAGGACAGCTCAAAACATTCTGGCTTACAACCAGCAGAAAGAATGCCAGCATTTTCATCTTGGTGTTGTTGACACAGCTGCAGTGAGACATCAGTGCAGCTGGAGGCTGTATTTCCACAAAAACCTGTCATTTGGAATTCCTTCATCAAACCCCATACTTGGAGGTCATATTTCTCCATGCTGTTATATGCATTCAGCAGTCTAACCTCAAGACAAACTCCTCTCTCAACAAAGTAATTTTCCAGTTCAGTCTGTAGCCTTCAACAAAATAGCCTTTGTTCTTGTGTTATTATGTTTTTTGACTTTCCTCCATTTATAACAAGTTAGAAAGTTCTCTTCCTAAACCATGGATAAATCCTACTGTTACAAAAATGATTGCAAGACTTGTTTTATCAGATGACTGGCTTCATAAGCCAGAAAATAAGAGGAGAACCACCAGAAAAGACTAGAAGGGTTGTGGCAAACCCATGGTGTGCGGACCACAAGTGCTACAGTGTTTCATCAGGAGTGCACAAACAGGGATGCAGTCCCACTCCTGGTTTCAGCTAGCTCCTCCTGCTGCTCTGTTAACAACTAGAGGAGACTACAGGTAACAAAGAAATAGCCCTGGTGTGTAGAAAGCAGTTGAAGAAAGATGTTTGATGTCAAAGTGAGAGCTCTTAAATGGAAATTCCCATTCCCCCCCCCCCCCTCCCCCCCCACCTTTATCAATAGCCAGATTGCATGTGGCTGTTGGAATTTGGGCAGGATCATGTCCTTGGCCTCCTTTTTGGTTACATACCAGTTGGTAGGTACAGCTCTGACAGTATGGAAAGGCTAGTGAATGCAGATGGTCAGAAAACATTGAGTTTCGACTCCTCGGTCAGTGTCAGGAGCTTGCATTGCCTTCTCTGCTGAGGCATTGGCCAGCAAGACAGACTCCTGAGGCTCACTCATTTTGGACATTTCATTCTGGTCTGCCATGGAGCAGATTCAGTTTGTCAGTGCAAGCCTAGCAGAGATGTGACTCCCTGGATGTGACAGATCTTCCATTTGTCTTACCTTAGCCCCTCTTCAACATGCTGGGGATGTACTCTGGCAACCCTTCGTCATGCCCAGCACTTCCTATGCACTACATGCATGTGGTGCTGGCCCCAGTGTGGGGAAGGGCTAACTCTGGGGCTAAGCTCTCCTCAAGTTCTTCAGGCCATGTGCAGGGAACTCACAGTTCTCCCACATTAGGTTCTTGTTCCCTCACAAGCTACTTTTCTCCCCTTTCTCAATTTCTGAGCCCACCAGGCAGAGCAATTTATTATCTTCATCCCATTTTCCCACAAACATGCAAGCCAAAACCATACCAGCTGCTGCTACCTCTCTTGAGCTGACTGACAATTCCCCAGGCCCAGGGGCTGACTCTGTGATCAGACTCTGGGAATGCTCTGCAGTATACTCGTCCTGCATGGCAGAAGAAAAAGCCACCATATATAGGGACTGCGTGTAAGCAGACTCACTGAAATGATACAGCTTCTTTTGTCCACAATTCATAGTTTATTTTATAGTTATGGAGAAAGAGAATTTTGAAAAATCTTTTTTAAGGGGACTAAATGCATGAAAAAATTATGAAGTATTATTTTGCCAAAATAATTTCTGGCTAATAGCATAATACATTTTTTTTCCTACCCTGAATCTTCCTTTTCAGTCCCCGTCACTGCTTTTACTACCTTTTTCCCTTACTCTCTATTTCCCTTTAGAGCTCCAGACTATTAATCTGTAATTTTGTACCCTTCCTGGGTGTCACCTAGCACTGATGTGGAATGTGGAGCAGTTTAGCTATTCATTCAGATCTATATGGGGAAAACACTGGCCAGCTGGCACCCACATCACCACACTTCAACCAGCTCTGCAGCTGCATCTCCTTTATTAAGACCGTTTCCTTCTGCCAGATTTTATTTGTCAAATGATGGGTTTACTTGCATTACTCTAGTGTGAGAAAGACAAAAGGGAGGGTAAAAATAGGCTTAAATCCCATGTAAAAAAGTCATGAGACAAGTCATGTGCCCAGTACATTAGTCAGTCTCACAGTGTGTAGATTGAGCCTTCTGAGGTAGATTCAGAAATCATTTTGGCACTGCATAAATTGCATTATGTGCTATTTAAATATAGAAAAAACAAGCCTAGAAGAGTTGTCCCCCATGCCTTACAGTAACTGCATTAAGAAACAATTGCATACATAACAACAAAGGAAAATAAGAAATTAACATGTAATGACGAAATGACAGCCCAAAGAAGGTTTAGAACTTTGAGAGGAACTGTTATGCTAAGCTAGGAAGTCAGGCCAAAGAGCTGTGAGTAGCCCTGGCACCTGACTCTGCTGTGTGCAAACAGAGCCTGAGAGCAGCAGGTTCAGAAAACCCTGCTGCCCTCATGCCCTGCCTCTCCTTCTGGGCAATGAAGAGCTCAAACAGGATCTGGTCTCAAAAGATGCTGAGCTCTGAGATCTCTTACAGGCAGTAGGGGCAGCTTGGTGAAGTGTCCCTGGAAGCTGGTACTGCCAAGTCCTCTAATGCTTCATTTCGCTTTTTCCAAGTGTTCCTGGATGGCCACTGGTACTCTGGATCCCTGTTTGCCACCCTTCTTCTCATTGCTGCCTGGCCTCGGGAGAGAAGCCTTCCCAGCTGGTGATCAGCCTGGTGCAACCACAGTCCCTCTTAGCAGCTGCTGATTTTTCTTTGGCCATTTCTGACAATTTCTGGAGTGAGTTGGCTAGTAAGTAAACCCTGCACCTGCATCCTTCTCAGACTCACTCTCTGTGTCACCCCCAGTGAGTCACAGGTTCATTTGCTTTTTCTCTTCTGTAAATGAAGAGTTCACAGCCACCTTCTAGATCCTGTATGTTTCTCACACCTACATAGTAAAAGCACAGCTGCTTGGCATTGAAACATCTTCAGGAGGAATGGTGCCATGTAAGACCTGGGTTCTTGATTTATGCTGCTTATAAACAGGGGAATCCTATGTCTTGTTTGCAGTGTTGTGAGAAAGCCCTGCAGAGCCTGTGGTTGCCCTGTGCTGCCACATCACCCTTATGTGACCTCACCTGCACCTTCTGACTCCTAAGGGTGACATTCAGTGCCAGAAACCCCATCATTCTGGGATCCAGTCGGCTCACATTAACTGAGAATAGCTATGGTTTGGGCTGTGGACCTTCCCCCTTTTCCCCCAGATGTATCAAAAAGTCACGCCAGGCCATTGCTAAGTGTTCTTGTTGCCTTTAGATTCATGTTCCAATTTGTACAATTTCATGATAAAGTCAGACTGTGGCAGTTATAGTGTTAAATGAGATGAAGATAGGAATGCATTCACCTTTTTAGTCTGGAACAGATTCAAACTTCCCTACTGCCAAATTCCCAATATGTTCAGTAATAAGGTGTGGCTTGTAAACATATCAGCACTTAATGGGGCCTTGAATCAAGTACTCACTCATTCCACCGACTACTGTTGGTACCAAAAGTGATTCAGTGCTTATTTTACATCTCTCTTACCGAGGACTTTGTGACTTTTCCTAAGGTGCTAAAACCAAAATGGTAACAGAAGAGGCTTTCTGATTAAGGTTGAGCAGAAATAATTCATACACTTAGAAATATTTTTATTTCCCTAAGAACAGGATAATTTTTGTGGCTTTATTCCCTTAGGTTCTACATAGACCTCTCAAATAGTCCAGTCATTAGAGACTGTGGAAGGGTTATATTTGGATAAAAACCAAAATACCACAAAACCCAATGGAAGGCTTGATCCTGAAGCAGGTGACCATTGTCAGCTTTGATTTTATTGCCAAAATTTGTACATATTTTTCTAGTGTAGGCCAAACAACTGTGGCTATTTGGCTACAGTTGCTTGCTTGTTTGTAGCACCAGCTACATTCTTCTCTGATTTCAGTCTGAGTATTCTGATGTGGGTTGGGTCTGAAGATCTTTTCTTAGATCTTTCCTTTCAAGGAACAGGCTGGTTTTAAATGACCCAGTCATGAGCTCCTAATGTTGCAGATCCCTCCTCTGGAGGACACCCTACATTCTCTGACTAGAAACCAATGATGGATTGGTTACTGCAACAGGAGATGGGAGACCACAGTCCAGTGCTTTGCCAGAGACATCTGTGGGATTTGAGACAAGTCCCTGCTTCTATGGTCTGCGGTGTTCTATCATTGTGGATTTGCAAAAGAGTGGTAGGATTATTATTTATATACATTATAACATCATCTCAGATCCTGGCTGTGGACACTCATTGTGCTAATTACTAATGGGAGAAATGGGTCTTCATGTCTTCAACAACAACTTGAGCTGAAAGAACCAGTCAGGTTCTGGAAAAATGGCTGTGGGGATTTTAGGAGAAATGGGTGTTAATGTGTTAGAAATGGGCCTTAATGTCTTCATGAATATTAAGCTGCATTTTTTGAAGAATCCAGATAATTTGAGCTTCTAAACTTTAGGGCAATATGTAGTAGGTGTTTCAGGAAGTCTGTACCTTCCTAGTGCCTCAGCTAATGGGGAAAGGAACAGGACAACCTGCAGCCAGGAGTTTAGGAGAAAAGGAGGTTGTGTCCTCCAAAAATTTGAGAGAGACCCCATGGGAGTATGGTCTAGTGGACTCTATCTCTTTGCTCGAATAAAGTTGGAAGATTCCTTTGTCTCTTTTGTGGACACTGGCTTTTCACAGTGTGATCTTCTGCACATCAATGTTTCATTTAATTATGACCCATGAGATGGCAGCTGATCACCATGAAGGGGACAGTTTGGCAGCACTCATCAGTGCAAAAGGCAGAGATAATATGAATCTTGACTTCATTGCAGGTACTCAGAGTTTGGAAGAAGGCCACTGAGATTACAAGTTAGAAACGTGTATTTGGTGTAAAAAAGCTGTAGTGTGCTCAGCTCCATCTGTTTGCCTTCAGATGTTGAAAACATTGGATTGTGGAGTGAAGCAAACATTGAAATTCTGGACTTCAACCAGGACTTCACTTTTCATATACAACTGCCTGGTTTCGGCATGTGATGGATCTCAACTTGCAAATGACAGAGTACTCATAGCCAGCTGAGGACTGATTTTGCAAACCTCTGATGACCTCTCAGTGGCACCGAGTGAGGGCACATTCCTGCTCTGCTGTCTCCCCCACCCCATCGCCACTGCCGCATAGAGGTTGTACTTTGCAAAACCTTAGCAATTATCAGTGCTGTTCGAAAAGCCTGTGTAACATCTGGAGCAAATGGTGCCTTCCCAGGGGACAAAAAATTATGGAAATTTTCTTGTTTGTATTTCTGGAGAACAGCGGGTGACAATATTTGTTTGAAACCACAAATTTCAGGGTGGAGGAGCCATGAAGCAACCTTCACTTAGCCCAGGGTCACAGCTTCTGACTCCCTCAGGCACAGCACGGCTGCCGGGCCCCTCCGCAGGCCCTGGGCCCCGGCTGCGCCCCTGCCCTACAACGGGGCAGGCAGGGCCCCACCCCGGCCGGGGCCGTCCCACCACGGGCCGCGGCCTCCCGGGAGCGGGCGGCCCTGGAGCGGCGCTCGGGGAGGGTCAGCCCCGAGCCGGCTGCGAGCCCCGGGGACCCGACGCGGTGAGTGCCTGGGCACGCCGGGCGCCGGCGAGCCCGCGCCGTGAGGCCGTAGCTGAGGCGGGGCCGGCGCGGCGGCGGGGCCGGGCCGGGGGCGGTGGAGGCCGGGCCGGGCGGCATGATCGGCACCGTGCTCTGCTACGTGCTGCTGCCGGCGGTGCGGTTCCTCCAGGCCCTCCGAGGTAACCCGGCCCCGGGCGGGCGGCGGCGGTGGCGGTGGGGGCTGCCGGGGGTGGCCCGGAGGGGCGGGGATGTCCCTCGCCGTCCCCCGCCCTGGCCTGAGGAGGGTGCGGCCCGGCGCGGCTGCCCCAGAACTCCCAAGGCCCTGGCCCTCGGCAGGTGGGGCGTGGGGCTGCTGGGCCGGGCCGGGCCGGGGCTGCTGGCCCGGGGCAGCGCGGGTAGCTGCGTGTTTGGAGGGAACAGCTGCCAGCTGTTGTGCTGCAGAGGCAGACTGCGCTTGGCGCAGGGGCTCTAGCTCCTGCCGCCAACCTGCTCTCCAGGCTTGGGGAGATCCTTGGAGATAGGCAGCTCAGAGATCTGTGATCCCCAAGGACTTGCGTGTGACTTCGTGGATGGACTTATGTTTTGTGTGTATTGCTATTTCACTTAGTTTCCCTAGATCCTGCTGCTGCTTCCCAGTCCCTGATTACTGAGCTCATGTAAAGTCACCCTCCAGCCTGAACCTGTCCCTGAGCCTGTAGCAACTACTGGACTGGCACACTGTCTTTTTCCATAGTGAGCAGCGAGCTGACTCCTCTCAAATTCAGCTCCTATTGTGTATTAACAGGCTCTTGTAGGCACTCATCGTGCCTGGCCAGTGTAGAAAAATTACCTTGGTGCGTTGGTGTTTCTGACATTAATGAACTTAATTACAAACTGACAGAGAGGAGTATGGTTCTTAAAGCTCCATTTCTGATACATACAGAAAACTTTGACACAAAAGATATAGTACAACTATACATGAATGTTGCTGACTCCTGTATATTACTGCTCTGGCTGACTGACAGGGATGCAGAGAAAAAAGTGATTTGTAATCAACAGAAATTGCTAGTTAACAGTAGGGACGAGTGTCTGTGCAGAATTCATAGTGAAGTGTAAATGCCATCTCTTGTATAGATGCAAGTGAAAAGAATCTCTGTCTTTTTCTACTTTACCACACAAATATAGTGTATTCAATGTTACATTAAAAACAGTTTAAAGTGTTTTTATTTTTTTGCCACATGTTAGTCATCAGGTGATCTGTAATTCTTACCAGGATTTCTTCTGTGCATATACTCTCTCTAATGAGGTATATGTTAATCCCTATGTGTCTTCATTTTTCATCTCTTAGTAACAGAATTATTTTTCTTCTACAGCACATTCTTGTGATATATTTTACTCTCTTACCTGACTGCTATTTCTTGCTCAGTCCCTGGAAAGATACTTGCTCTAAATGATGACCTTGGTTTCTTAGCCCATGCACATGATGGGCTAACTTTTAGGGACTGCCTTTACGTATGTTGCTGAGAACTAATAGTTTCCACAAAGCCTTTCAGCTTGGCTGACTCTGTGCTGCTGCAGGAGTTAGAATTGCATTCTCTAGATTTGATAAAGCCATTGCTATTGTGTGCAGTTTCAGTGACCTGGACTAATATGACTGGATTTGGACTGTGGCTTAGCATTCTGGAGGAGGCAGGGGAAGTTATTTAGACTGTGACTGTTTTCCCTCAGAGAAGTAATTTGTTTGGGTTGCTATACTGAATGGTTGTATTGCACAGAGTTACAGCAAATGTGTTAGAATAAGAAAATAATGAGTAAGAAAGCATTTCTAGCTGTTTTATTTTGATTTTGTTTTTAAATGACAGATGCTTTCTTTACCTATCGAAAGAATGTGCTTCTGGCGAAGAGCCCGTCCACCCAGATAGAAGGTGTCTTTGCTGCAACCAGAGGAAGATCAGTTCCAGAAGAGCAGGAAGCCCTTCTCCAGCAGTGGCTGGAGGAAGGAGTAGGGAATTTGCCAGCCAGTGAGAGTGTTCCATCAGTGAGGAAAGTATCAGTTACACTCACTAGTGACTGGTTAGAAGGTTCAGAGCTATTGATGACCAGCCTCAGTGACCTGAATACGTCTCCGGAAGTCACCCGGTGTGCTGATCAGCAGCACTCAGAGCTAAATGCTTTGGCTCCTTCAGAACTGCAAGATCATGCAGTGGCTGAACTGGCAAAATTACCATCAGAGGAAACAGTGACTGTAGCAGGCAGTGCCCCTTGGGCAGCTGTGTTGCCACAGACAGATCACCAGACAGCTGGCTGTGCTGGTATCAACGTGGAAGTGCTGAATGATGACCCAGCTGTGCTGGCCTGGAGTTTAGCATGTGATGCAGAGGCAGTGCCACCGGTGCTCCCAGCCCAGCCCATTCAGGATGCGGTGCCATTTTATCCTGTCTCAACAGAGGTGCCCTACCATGGTCAGTGATGGCTCTGAATCTAATGTTTAGTTTGGGATTGGCATTTGTAGTAAATGTGGTCAGGTTATTGTGTTTGGGCTTGCTGTCAGCAAGACATTGATTGCCTCTGCAGAGTTGACAGGATCTGCTAGTGAAAACTGTGAAGTGAGTTTTTGCTGAGGAGGGACTGGTCACAGCTAGTGGTTTCTGTGCTGTGAGACTGTCTGGTCTGAATATCAATATATATTCCTGTTCTCAAATGCTGGCTTTGTACTCTAAGAAGTGCTGAAAAGTGGGTCTGGTGTTTCAGTATGCTTGACTCTGGTCATGTGTTATGCCATCCCTACAGACAACTATCCAAAGATATCCAGAAAGAGCATCTGAAAACCAGAGTGGGTGTGGGTTTGCTCAGAGGCTAGAGTGCCCTAGCTTAGGGAATGAGAATGGCTGTCTCTGGGTCACAGGGGAACCAAAGTATCAGCAAGGAACCCAGTGCGGCTGTAACTTTGCTTTTTGTCTCTTGCATATAGAGATCTTATGGAGAGACTGGGAGGATCTTTCTGTCCAGCCCTGTGTCTTAGAGCAGGTCTCAAAAAACACTCCCCTCTTTGAATTTCGAGTCATGTCTTACAACATCCTTGCCCAGGACCTGGTGGAGCAGGGCCTTGATCTCTATGTACACTGTCATCCAGACATCCTGAACTGGAACTACCGCCTTCCAAACCTTTTGCAGGAGATCCAGCATTGGGATCCTGATGTAAGTATGACTAAGCCCTCTCTACATCAGTGTCACCAGAATTTGAATTCCTTGTTTGATATAACAGTATTAAGAAAAGAAAAAGATGGGGGCAAGTCCTAGGAAGATACTACCTGCTTGGTAACTGGACAGTGATTGGTCTGAGAGTGTTTGAGGACTTTCACAGACTGTGTTTTTGGTGTCTGTCTTGCTTTGATTGTAGAAACTAGTCATACTTCAATAGCAGGGCTTAACTTTTATAAACAGCAGAAGCAGAGGAAGAAGGACCAGTCTTCTAAGGCAGCACAGGAGGGGAAGCCTGCATAGAAGAGGACTTCACGAACTTCTCTATTCTTTAAGTCCTCTTTGGGGGGTGAAGGATCTTTTATCTCATCACTGGAAAACTGAATGATATGCTACTGTGACCCAGAAAGTTAGTGCTTTTTATCTGGAAAGTGCAGGACAGAGTTGCGGTGATGACATTTCTGTTTGGAGGGTTGGCATGTGAATGCACTTTTCCGCTTTCTTCCTTCCCTAAAACAAGGTAACTAGCAAATAGTTGTGGAACAAGTGAGGTCTCTGTCTTCCTTCCAGGTTCTGTGTCTCCAGGAGGTGCAAGAGAACCATTACTGGGAGCAACTGGAACCAACATTCAAGGAGATGGGTATGTCCTGCTTTTGTGGGTCTGTACATCCAGGTCGTGGGACTGGCCAGGCAGTGCTTCCTGCTTAACATCTTCAAAGCACTCAGTTTCAAGAGACCTTTTCCTGTTTGCTAGGTGGCTGCTGGCCCTACTTCTGAACTGTCTGCCTAGACCTTTATCCTTTCTTTTGCAATTGATGTCTCTGAGTTGAAGGATCAGTAACAAAACAGAGGGCCCTGGAAGGACAAGGAGAGAAAATACCCCCAATAATTAATAAAGGGTAGTTATTGGAAAGCATTGGGTATATTGCTGTACCCAAATGTAGTAGGAACCTTTTCTATATAGACTTGCTGAGCCTGAGGTAGTGACTGAATAAACCTTTTAATGGGTGATGGTTTCTTTTCAGGCTTTGCTTGCTTCTATAAACGGAGAACTGGGACGAAGACAGATGGATGTGCAGTGTGCTATAAGCGCAGCAGGTTCCAGCTGATCAGTCTCAGCCCCGTAGAATACTTCCGGCCTGGCCTGGACGTCCTCAACCGGGATAATGTGGGCTTGGTGCTGCTGCTGCAGCCTGTGCTCCCAGAAGGTCTAGGTCTGAAGGCAGTCAGTCCTTTGTGTGTGGCCAACACTCATGTGTTGTTCAATCCCCGTCGAGGAGATATCAAACTTGCCCAGGTGGCATTGCTGCTAGCAGAGATTGACAAAATTGCAAGAACTACTGAAGGCAGCTACTATCCTGTCATCTTGTGTGGAGACCTGAACTCTGTACCTGATTCTCCACTCTACAAATTCATTCGGAATGGTGAACTTTCCTACCATGGGATGCCAGCGTGGAAGGTAGTTGCCAGCAAGAATTGGGATTGGATAGCTCTTTATTGTCTGCTGCTAGAGAAATGCATGGCTGCATTCTTCCTCTTGTGAGGAAATAGTCTTAATACTGAATTAAGTTATTCTGCAATCTTCCCCAATGTCTCCAGCACTGCAGGGGAAAGAAGCGGACAAGTGCGTGGATGTTGTTTCCATCACTGCTCTTGTGGTTTCTCTCGGGGCACACTTGTGATAATAGATCGCTTAATGTCAAGTCTTTTTTTTTTCCTTTCCTATGGAATTTTTGTTTCTGTGTGACTGGAAGTGTAGGGAAATACAACTCCACCAAGACTTACTGAAATTTTTTGTGAATGTTTGTTCTAAAAAAGTTTGAAGTGGGTCTCTTGTGGTTGTCTTACTGTGTGTCTGTGATCAAATATATGGTTGTGATTCAAGCTAAATCATCACTTCAATAAGATACCTGTAAAGTATCTTGTCAGATGACTTTTAGCTAATTGTATCTGTCCCCTCCAGCTGAAGGTTGACTATACCTTTACCATACTCTGAATAGCTTAGTCCATGCCTTTCCAAGATGGCATTCTCCTGTCTTGCTCCTGGCAAATGTATATATGTACATTGTCTATAGCTTGCACATTTGCTCTCTGTCACTGATGATTGCTCTCCTTTCCTGGCCTTCTTGCAGGTGTCTGGTCAGGAAGACTTTTCCCAGCAATTGTATTCACGAAAGCTGCTGGCCCCACTGTGGCCAAGCTCACTGGGTGTAACAGACAAGTGCCAGTATGTCACCCTGTGCCAGCCAAAGAAACCTGGTGAGCTCCAGTATGCACTGACAACATGAGTTTGCTGAGGATGGGCAGTTTGTGGGCCTTGCTGTCTCTCTGAGTAGCTTGGGCATGTTCTGCATGAGGCACTTGACAAAGATTCTCTCCTTCTCCTTTGTATATGAATTAAATACAATTTTTTCTAGAACCTATTGGATTTCTGCCATTTTCTTTCTCTAGTGAGGAGCAGAATGTTCCTCTGCCAGTAACACTCGCTCAGTGTGTCTCTTTCATATTCCCAGACTTACACTTTTGTGCAGATGTAAACTATGTTCAGCAGGCACTGCTTTAATCTCCGGGTGTTTACGGTGTGGTTTTGGATAGTATTTACAAACCACTGTAAAGAAATCATTCCAAAGATCCAGTTACAATCATGTCTGTTCTCTGCATCCATAGAGAGGATTAAAAAAATGGAGCCCACACAAAATAGCATTTGTTAAAATCTTGAATGTAGAACTTGTATTCAGCCTGATCACCAGAAATGTTTTCCTCAGCAGACATTTTCTGGAGTTGTACACTAACTGATCTGCTTGAAAGTCCCTGGAACTTTTGGTGTCTCAGAGAGGATATTCTTACTTTGTGCTGACAATGACTGTTGCATTTGAGGGATAGCAATAGCTGTACTCTGTTCTTCTACTTTTACACATCTGTTCTACATGTAGGTTATTTGGTGGTTTCTCTTCTCATGGTATCAGAGTGCTTGGGCACAAAAGCCTCACTCAAACTAAAGAGCTCTAAGAGGCCCAAAGGTCTAAAATATAGGTAGGTGTTCCGTGGAGGTGTGACTTTGCTGCAGTTACTTTCTTCTTTTAATTTGTGCTTTTCTCTGCAGGGAGACGCGAGTACAGCCGTGACTTCCTGCTGCAGTTCCGCTTTTGCGATATTGCCTGTGAACGACCACCACAGCTGGTCCTCCTGGAAGGTGTGACAGATGCTAAACCAGGTATTAACAGGAGGCTTTTCAACTTGTCACTCTCCTAGCTCAGTGGAGCCTCTTCCTCTGAGGACAGACTGGGAGATTTTGGACTGGAGAAGAGAAGGCTCCACTGAGTCCTCATTGTGGCCTTCCAGTACTTAAAGTGAGCTTATGAAAAATGAGGGAGAGTGACTATTTACACAGGCATATATTGATGGATAAGGGAAAATGGTTTTAAATTTCCTAAAATTCTTTACATAGAGGATAGCAAGGCATTGGGCCAGGTTGCCCAGAGAAGTTGTGGATGCCACATCCCTGGAAAATGTTCAAGGCCAGGTTGTATGGGGCCCTGGACAGCCTGATATAGTGGGTGACATCCTTGCCCATGGGATGGAGGGATGGAACTAGATGATCTTAAAGGCCTTTTCCAACCCAGGCCATTCTATAACTGTATGATTCTATGATTTCAGGGAAAACATGAGGTGGAGGTAATGCCTAGTGAGGAAAGGGAAAGGCAAAAGGGTGCCTTCTGTGACCGTGATTAGATTCCATGAGAGCTCAGAGAAGTACACTTTCATCCCTCATACACACTGACTATGTTCCTTGAGATGCACTGACATTCAGCTTCTTGAAGCTCTTTCTTATAAACTTCTTTTAAGCTGAAACAGCTACGTATATTTTTTTTTTCTGCTTCAAGATTTTGATGGTGGAGAACAACCTGAAGATTGTAATGATAGACGATGGTCCCAATATAGATGTCTCTGGAAGCTGGTACCCAGTAGACATTCCTGCTCCTCTGGGCCTTGTGGCATGGCTGGCTCTGCTTTCTCCATTTCTGTTCTGCCTTTCTAGATACCCTTTGAGTAAGCAGTAGGCTAAGATAAGCAAACTTTCTTTTGAGAGCAGATGTTGAAATACTCTGGACTTTGGTAATATTGAATGCTTTAAGGATGTGTCCTCAGCAGGACAGAATATGAATTCTCAGTTGTTTGCACTGATCTGCTCTAGGGATGTTCCTGTTGGTCTTACAGCTTGTGTTTCCTTTGGATATTTTCCTTTATGATGTTCATGACTGGAAGCTATCTGCTCTTCTTGGGCAAAAAGATTCATTTGGTTTCAGGAGAAGCTTCTCAGACTTGGGATGAGCAGCCTGTTCTGGGATCTGTGTAGGTCTGGCTAGAATCTCTTTGCTCCTTTTCAGACCGCCCTGCACACTGGCCCAAGCCTGCTGCCATGGTGAAAGACCCTGATCCTCAGCCATTCGTCCCAAGGTAACTTGGTGCACCTTCAATGGCCACAGTCTTCAAACTCAGCCTTGTTTTCCTGAGCCCTGAAAATCTGGCTGAAGTAAAAACTGAAGTAAATGTAAGAGTGAAAGAGAGTAAGGAGGGCTATCTGGAAAAGCTAGATCCACCCAGGACTGTCCCAGCAGCTGGATGCTGCTCTGTCAGCATTTTATTGGTGAGATTGATAATGAAGGGCATAGGCATATACAGGGCTGGGTATTGAAGACAAAGGAAATTCACAGCCTGTCTTGCTTTGGTGTAAGTGGAGCAAATCGTTCTGAAAGATTTTATGTGCTTATAAAGTAGGAGTAGTTTAGACAGTTGCATCAGCGAGAGAACATTCAGCTTGACTGCAGTACTGAAAAGGCATAATTCTCTTTTCCTTTCTTGGTAAACAGTGACTGTTTGTGTGCAGGTGTTCAGGTGTTATCCAGCATGGCCTCAACCTGACTTCCGTCTACAGCCACTTCTTGCCACAGAGGGGACGCCCAGAGGTCACAACAATGCCCATGGGGCTAGGAGCCACTGTTGATTACATTTTCTACTCAGCAGAGCCTGTGGAGAACAAGGCAGGTGAGTGTGGCAGTGCAGGGTTATCCCTGTGACATTGGAAGAGCACCGTGAGACAGGCCAGATGGGCAGTGCATTTCATTAAGCTGGTGGATCTACAGGATCTGTCTTTGAAATAATACGCAAGGTGGAAGTAACATTTGCTCATGTTTATCTGGTTTATCTTTGTGAAAAAAATGAAGCTGCTTACGTTAATGTGGACTTTTGAGGAAGCTAGAACAGAATAGATTCTTTTCTTTTGTATAAATATCTTACTTGTGCTCCTGATAACAGGCAGTGCTGGCTTCTGAGTTCAAGGCTTGGACTTCTGGTCAGTCTGAGACCACTTGCTGTTCTTGGAAGGAGGTGACTCCGGTTCTTTTACAGTGGCACCTTCTCTCTGCTGCTTGAAACAAGAGTTCTGTTGATGACCGACTGCATGTAAATGCATCCAGGAACCCTCTTGGAGCTGATTTGGGTCACCAGAATTAAGTTTGGGGAGCCAGTTAGGAATGAAGAGATTAATTCCTCCTCAGGGAATCTGAAGCTATTGCTAGGCCACAGTTCAAGAAAGGAACTTCTCATGTAAGCAACTACCTGGTGAATTTAGTGTATTCTTGCTTCCTATGCCGGCAAGTATATGAAGCCGTGAACAGCAGTATTGTAGGGTGCTCACTGCTTTCACATCTAGGCTCAAAGGTGCAGGTAGTGTTTGTGCAGGCAGTCTTCATTTATCAGGGAAAGAACAGGGAAGGATTGACAAGCATCCCTCTGTGAGTGTGTAGAGTTAATCTGTGGTGCCAGTCTCTGGTTGATGTTTCTTCCCATTTTCTTTGTCAGGTCGCAGGCTGTACAAAGATGGAGCCCTGAAGCTGCTTGGCCGTCTTTCCCTTCTCTCTGAAGATGTCCTCTTGATGGCAAATGGCTTACCAAATCCTTTTTGTTCATCTGATCATCTCTGCCTGTTGGCTAGCTTTGGCTTGGAGATCTCCAGCCTCTGAGAGAGTTAGTGTTGGTTCCCTTTCCCTAAAGAAAAGTTTTTCTGAATACAGCAGTTGAGACTCTGGATTGCACAACCTGCTTGCAAGAAAACCCTTTTCCATGTCATGCCCTAAAAGTCCTTTTCTCCCCTCACACCCTCACTAAATGCAGCGATGGGAGAGTTGGAGCACTTTTTGCTTTGGTATTTTCTGCATCTCTGCAAACCTGAGCTGTGTTTCCAGTGGGCTGCCAGGTGTATTCAGGCATTAGCATCTCTTTAAGAGATCCTTGTTCCACTGCCTTGATTAGCAGGTGTTTTTGTGCTGCAGGAACCAACATAACGGCCATGTTTATTTGTCATTGTGTAAGATTTTCCAGAAGCTGGAAAAGAGAGGGGCAATGCTATCTGCTTTTGGTTAGTTTAATTGCTATCAAGGAGCCCGGGATGTATATAGCAATACTCATTTACACCAGAAACAATTTCTTTCAGTTCTTTTAATTTCTCAGTAATAGTTCAGTAGTTTCAGGGCTAGTTGTTGTGTTACCTTTTAGATTGGATCTGCTACTGCTTAGAAATTTCTTTTACTTAATAATCTGTAAGGACTGACTTGCTGATGGAAGGGTTTGTGTGGTGTAACAGTTTCTACAAGAAACTGCTTGCTGTGGCTAATGGACCGGGGAATGGGATTGCCAGGAATGGAACCAGGGGTTCTATAGAGCCACCCACAGCAGCTCTAGAACTGCAGTAAAAGCCTAGAGGCCTTGGGGAAGGCTTTCTTCCTTTCCAGCAGTCTCAGAATGGTAACTAATTTGTCATTTTTAGCAAAAATATTTAAGATCCTCCCAGTGAATATCCTGTGGAAAAAATTACCCTGTAAGGCATGATAACCCCAGAAGGCTATAACTCTGGTTGTCCCAAAAGAGAGATGAAAATGGAAGGCATGTGAGAGCCAGCAGAGCCATCAGATGGAAGAGCTCGTCTTGTCACTTGCCCTGTTCTTTGTGCACTCCCTACTGCATTCAGCCTGCCAGGGGTCAATAGCCAACATGTAGTATCCATCTCCTGTGCCAGACTGAATTCCATGCTGCATCCTTCTTCTGCACCCAGCCATATTTAGGTGTAGCTAGAATCCTTAGGATCAGCTCCTGACTCTTGACATGCTTTGGGAGGATGGGGAGGGCTGTGTTACTTGGAGCCACACTGCAGTCGCTTGGATCCCAGTGTACCTTTGCTGTCCTGCTTTTTGTCCAGTACAAAAGGAGTCGTGCTGTATCTGTTCCTAGAGTAAATTCCCGAGTTCAACCTGACATTTGGTGCTCCCTAAGAGATTGAAACCAGTCTTGGCAGAAACCAATATGGCAGAAACTTTATCAATCTTCTGTTCACAAACAAGGCAGAAATCTGGTCCCACCTCAGGTTTTTGCAGGAAGGTAAAGGAGACTTGAAACATTGTTTGTTCTTCATGATCTATTTGAGGGACTTTGATATTTTATATTTTAAATGTTACTTTCTTTATTGTAAAATAAAATACTGCTAATCTAAGAAAGTACCACAAAGTAACTTTGTGTTACCTTGTGTTTCTGGCTGCTGAACCTCTGAAGACTTGCTTGACAAGGTTTTTCTGGCTGCAAGGTGAAAGAGGGCAAATTGGCTACACGAGAAAGTAATGAGGGTTGAAGAGAGGGAAGAAGTGAGCCTAATCTCCCAAGACATCCCTAAATCCCAGAGGTGGCTTCTTTGGCATTGGGCTTGTTTTGCCCCCTCCATCCCCCACCTTCCCACCCAAAAGATTTGCATGCAGGAACCCTTGCCATCCTCCCTAAGAAGGGAATACTGCTGATCTTTTACAGCTCACTTCTGTAAACTACAAAAACAAGGTGGAGGTGGAGGGAGTTGTGTTCTGTGCCTTTGTGAGCATGTAAGGACTGCATATTCCCCTCTTGCCCTGCCAGATGGTGTTTGTCTGGTGATGTGTGGATGGCTTTTGCTACCATTTGTGAGTTTCTGTAAGTGAACAGCAGTCTTGGGAGGGGGCGTATGAATAATTTTGCCCTTAGGTAATAGATCTGGCATGGCGTTGGTACATGGAGAGGGATGGATGCAGAAGTGTGCATTTGTATGACTGTGTTTATATCACAGTTTGACTGATTTCTCTTACTCTGATTTTGTAAGCAGTTGTATTTATAAAGGGAGGGAAGGAAAGAGTGAACTGAGAGCTTTGCTTTCTGTTTGGCTCAAAAAGGTTGCCAGAAGGCAGCCTGGTTGCAGATGACTCCCTCCTGCTGTTAACATTGTAGTAGGAACCTTAGATGACACTAGAAGTTTAACAGTGACCAACCAAAAGCACCATAAAAAATTCTGTGTCACATAGTGTTGGCCCTTAGAACTTTAACTATCTGCTGCTATTGTAATTGCTGGCTGAATCTGAGGTCATTTGAGGAGGTGTGTGTGAATGTGTGTGTGTATGAAAGAGAGCCAGACTGAGCTCTCTTGAGACCCATAAGGTGTGCACCATACACCAGCAGATGAACTGGTTGCCCCTGCACTGCCTGAAGCACCCTGCCAGTCCTGTGATACAACTCAGGTGGAGGACCTGTGTTCCAGTATCACAAGTGCTTTTTTCATTTTATAAACCAAATAAACCAAAACATTGACTTGTGGGCGAATTGCATGGAAGCATCTCAGGGAGGTTTTAAGGTTCCAGCTATACTTTGCTGGAAAATCTAATCTTGCACAGGTCAAACTAATGCTTTCCCTTTCCATGCATGAAATAATGTGGTGCGCACTTGGAATTGTTAAGTTTTTGAACACTGGATATCGAGTCATGTGCAGAGAAATCCCAGGACAATGCCTACAAGTCCCCTTATTCTTCTTTCTGGAGGTTATAGTGTTCCCAGGATGACTTTCAGCTCTCAAAGCCCTGGCCTACTCATGCTTTGTTGGGCACTCATAGGTGAAACTATGGCAGAAATGCAGGACCATGGCTAGTGACTATAGAGACACAAAGGCAGAGTTGAAAACTTGATTTCTGTGTTTATTTTGGCCGCTGTCACAGGAGTTCTGTATGTACTCTTACAGAGGTGGTCTGTTTCAGGAAAATAAAAACCCCTGTGTTCTAGAGCAATTTGGAGTTAATATCAACTGGATCTGGAGACCTATGAATGCCTCTTGACCATGTGGGATTATAGGAGAAGTTTGGAGGTGGGGTTGGTAGAAAGTTCCTAACTGTAAAATAGCGACTAGCATCTAGTTGTTGGGGGAAAAATAATGTGTTTTGTGATGCTTTAAGAATAGCACCCACACATACAATCAGAGCCTCTGGTAATGAGCTTTGTAATGGGGTGCAGAACTGAGATTCCAGATGTAGCTCTTAAAACTTTTTCTGGACCTAAATGCATTATGAGTTTTCATTAACACAGCTTCCTGATGAACTACAGAGGGATCTGTAAATGGTTATGAAAGTAGAACAGCAGTATCTGCAATGCTCAGAA
The DNA here is from genome assembly GCF_963513975.1 of Fringilla coelebs. Lineage (NCBI taxonomy): Eukaryota > Metazoa > Chordata > Aves > Passeriformes > Fringillidae > Fringilla > Fringilla coelebs. The sequence goes on from NC_140034.1 coordinate 22,453,377, forward strand.
AGGGAAGGTGTTACAGAGATTATTACCAGCTACATGACCTCATGACCTTAGTAGTGATGTAGAGTTCAGGGAGACTGGTGCTTATGGGAAGTGATGCCAGAGACCGCTGGCAGCGTGTGTACATTCCCTCTAGCCTCCTAAGCTGCAGGAGCATGCAGCTGTTGAGGCAATCAAGTATTTGACTGAGTATCTTTGCAATAAAAGAGTATAACTTGCACCACAGCTGCTAGGCTGTATTTAGTTATTCTATTTAGATAGAAATTGGACTTCCTACATTTTCTGAGTTTTAAGTTCATTGCTTCAGGAGGTAGCCCTTCATAATCACTTTTCCCACTTTTTAATGGGATGGGAGGAGTGGTAAACAATATAATTGCTCTAGTTTCTTTCCTGTTTGTAATAAATGAAACTTGGCTGCTGTTTGAGGTCTTCTTTCTCCATGCTTTTTTCTTATGAGCTATCTCTCCAGCAGCTGTTTTCCCATGACTACTCTATCCAGTTATCTTTCTGAGTTACTGATGTTTATTTTCTCTGCAGCTGTATTTCGTCAGTTAAAAGTTATGGGTGCAATTCTCTAGGGCTAAGTGTTATTATAAATGCAACATATAAATGGTGTCAAGATGTAAGATAGTGGGTTTCCTCACTCCTGAAGAATTAAGTGGGAGGAGTGGGAGCTCAGGAACAAACACTTAGATGGGAGTAACTCTTGTTATATAAAACAAAAAAAACCCCCGGATTTCAGATTTCTTGTTAGTGCTCTGTATGCCACCTGCTTTGTGAAGGCAGAACTCTGAAATATACTTGACCTTAGTTTGTCTTCTCTGAGGAGTCTCCAAGAGGTCGTAAGAAGTTCAGCATCTCATCGGATTAAGGTATGAGTCCTGCTCTTAACAATGTGTTGATGATGGTGTTGCCAAACAGTCTGCAAAGCAGGATGTTGCTGCAGTCCAATAACTACTCCCATTGCCACCACCTCAGTGTTGAACATTTATTGGATGTACTGTTTAGATATTTGCAGTCCTATCCATGGGTCATCCAAATGCAGATGAACCCTTTTGTTGCTTACCTAAAGGAAGCACACAAGCCTTAGTGGGATACCATCTCCTTTCAGGCTTCCTGTTGTGCGACTAATTGAATTGCTGGCTGTGACCTGCTTCTTGCCAGACTGTAGCTGCCTGGCCTGTAGTGCTTCCCATAGCACAGTCATGTTGAAATGCACAAGCTGAATTGAATATGCTGCATTGTGTTTCTAACTATGATACCAAGTTTCTGAAGGGAACTCACCTGTTACAATGATAACAGATGACAGATTAAACAGCTGGCATGCCTCTAACTCCTTTGGTCAGCTGTAAATGTTTGGCGTCTCCTGTCAAGGCAAGTTTTCCTCCTCCTTCAACTGAAAATGTCATTCTAGTCTTGAAGCTATTTTTCTTTTTATTTATTTAAAATTTTATTTATTTTCTTTCAGATTTAGACTCTACATTCTTGTGCTTTTGTATAATAGCTGGAAAATTTTTTGTAACTTTGATAAGACAAACAGCAGCTTTCAAGGTCCAAGCCTGGCAACTGGGAGGACTAAGCTAGACACTGGCTTGTGCTACAACAAAAGATGTATTTGTTCCATCCAGTCTTTAATTTCTACACACCAGAAAAAACCCTAAAGAAAACCCAAAAAACCCAAAAAAACCCTTGGCTTCAAGTCTTGGCAATTTTATTCAGTTTTTTGTTATTTTCTTTCTGGATGCAAAGCCTTCTACTTATATTTATTCTATATATTCAGTTATTGGCCAGTGCCTGGAGCTGCTCTTGAACTGGGAGTAGATGAATGCCGTAGTTATTCTATAGTTATTCCTCTCCTCCTTTCCTCTCTTAAAATGAGGTTAGAGATAGGATAGCACTCACTCTTTGCCAAAATAAAACTATAATCTAGGAAAACAAACCTGGTGGAGTTAACTTAATTCTGTAATGGCCTGCTATCCACAGCATATGTCTTTGCCTGCCATAGTCCTGCAGTCGCTGCATGAATGGTGCTCTTAAGGCTCAGTCTCACTCTCTCATGAATGAATTTCTGTGTGCTTTTAGACATGTCAGAACCTTAAGTCTTGGGCCTCTCAGTGTAAAAGTGACAAGGTGTGGTTTTTTGTTTCTTGGTTTGCTTTTTATTTTCTGGTTCATCATGTTGTTTATCCTTCCCGCAGTAAAGATTTTCTGCTTAAGGTCCAAGCAGCATAATCTCTGACTTGAAAACTAAAACTGCAGGAACAACCAGTAGCAGGGGAAAAGCCTGATGTAAGAGGGAGCAGAAAGTCTGTGGCTGCATCACTGTTTTGCTGTTCTCACTCCACCGTGATCTTTACATCCATAGCGGATATAGGAGTTACCTGATTTAAAGCAAAATCTATCAAGCATGGAGTAGAGGGTGTTTTCGAGCAAGCATGTGAAGTAGATGTTTAGAACTGTGCAATTGCTTTCCCTCAGGGCAGAAGCAGTTCATATAATTAACTTGGCTAAGATGGACTATTGCATGTGCCTTTCTCTTTGGAGTAACAGGTCAGAGAATGTTTATTCCTTTCCTATACTACTGTAGGCTTGCCTACATCCTGGCCCTGGTCCCAGCTATTACTCATTTCCTTAGAGAGAAGGGGTATGTTCTGCCTGAAAGATGATAGCCTGAATAAAGTTGGATCCCCTTGCTGGGGATCCTTGCACTGAATCTTGCAGCTGACTGTCCTTTATTAAACCAGCATTTGTCTTGAGAAGTCCTGGTGAGGCTATTAGTCTGGAAGGTCACTGAACAGACTGAGGAGAATTGCTTTTCAGGCCAGGAAGGGAGACTGAATTGTACATTGAAAAGCTGAGCAGTGCAAGAAGAGGTTTGTATTAACCCTTACAGTATTGTTTGGTACAGTATTGTAAGAGTGAAATTTTTGATGCCTGCACTGATTTTTTTCCCCCTTCAGCCTGACTGATGGCAATTCAAGAGGGAAAACATGAATTCTGGCCTTTGCTAAACAGCCACATAGGTACTTACTCTGGCAGCTGCCCCTGTGTGCACAGACATACTCACCTATTCTGACGTTTAAAGGAGGATAAGGGTTCTTCCATGACCACTACTGTAGCAAGTAAAGGACATCTTCACATAATTTGCCTGATACCATCACTCAAGGCTGTCCCTTTGACTTTCTGCTGACATGTAAAGGGAAGGTTTAAAGCAAAAATAAGGACAGTACAGACATCTTGTTTTCTCTGCACAGGCTGAGAGCAGTACAGAGGGAATTTTATTGTCTAAGTGTCAAAGGAAGCTGGAAGAAGTATCAACATGAAGGCCATGGGAAGTGCAGTAAAAACCTAAATCTAAATAAAAATTCTGTGTTGGCTACGTAAGAACACAGAACCACACTGATTAATTACAAAAAGACACACATGATACTGTTCTTAAAGAAAGAAACTTTCAATTTCTTAGTTCTGAGCTGTACCAGTGATAAAGATGTAAATGGTTTTGGAGCACCCTATCAGTGCTGGAGTAAAATACTGGTGTGCATGGAAGGGGACCGCTCTGGTCCCACTAGCACCATCTCAACCCTGACCTGGAGGGAAACTCTGCTCTGCAGAGATTGTGAGGGATTCAGGAGCCTTCTGAGCCTAAACTGAGTTGCTCTTGAGCAGAAAGGGCCAGGGCACCACTGAAGGAGAGTGGTTGTGATACAAGTAAACACCTGCTCAGAAGACACACAAAAATATTAAATTCTAAGGAGTTTAGCTTGGCTGTAGAGGGGCCATCTCCACCTTTCTCTGGGAGAGCAAACATCAAGCCAGAATAGCACTTGCTTTGTTAAGGAAAGTTATAGATCCATAATGCAGGTCTAAATGTTGTCAGGACAACAGTGCAAGGCCACTGGGATGTGTGGTGTTATTTCAGCCAGACTTGCACACACAATACATCTGGGATGCCCCCTGCCTATACCTACTGTTTGATCATCAGGACCACTTGATATACTTCATTCAGAAGAAGCAGGTAGCTAAAGCAACCACCTGAAGTGACTAGCCAGAGCCAATGGAGCAAGGTCAAGCTAATCTAATCCAGACTCTTGCCCTTTGGCTAACAGGAGCTTTCTTCTGTTCATTATGGTTTCTTAAACTCTGAAATTTTAAGGACAGTCATGTTCCAGTCTATACCACACCACACATGATTCTGCCTTAGGGGGCAGGCACCTGATTAAGGCTTTCACCTGAAATACTTAAAAAAAAATTCATCCTGTTAAGCAGATTTGAAAACAGCAATAAAGCTACTATGAGAACAGACTCCACTCCCACCTAAAACACTTGCTAACACGCGCCAATTTCCTAAAGACTCCTTTAGCTTCTACCAGTAAAAAAAAAGGTTAGTGTGTCACAGACTGATGGACACCAAACCCTGCTCTTCAATATACAAAGTTTGTATCAAAGTGATGCTGTAGCTGAAAGTTTTGCTCACTAATGAATCTGTCCATTAAAAAAATTGCAGTTGGCCATGTATCAAGGGACTTGTCTACATAAAATATAAATAGGGCCTCTTATTTCAAGGTTTGCATTACATTTAGAATAGTTTTGCCAATAATAGGTCAGCATTTGTTGAAGTCTTTGAAAGCTCACCTCAGGTTCACATACAATGCAGGTAGTGTCTATCCATTCCTAGTGTACAAACACAGTTCCTTTCCACAGAGTTCAGAGGACTTCTGCTGCAGAACAGACATCATGTGAGACCTACTGAACAGTGAAATTTACATCACAGAGCCACATGAGTGACCCTATTAATATTTAATATTCAAAAATTAATAGGACTCCTTGAGATCCATCTTCCTTGTTCTGCAGGCACTAAAGGAGTATGACTTACATTATCATTCCTTCTGTGTAGCTCTAAAGCCTGCAGAAGTGAAAAAGATTCTCATCACCAGTCTTTTTTCCTTATGGTTAAAGGCAGACAGACCAGAAACCAGACCAATAGGTGGGGGAGGAAAGAAGTACCCTCAGCTTTCTTACAGCATAAAGCTAGATTGCATTAATCCTCTCTGTCATGGAAGGATGTGGTTTTGTTTGTTAGGAAGGAAGCAAAGCTTTGTATTGAAGTCATTCATCCTGTTACAAAGATGGGGGGAGCAAGAGCAAAAAGGGGAGAACTCTGTGGTTCTTTTCCAGTTTCTTGTACCATCTCCTGAACTGGAGATACAGAAACAGTAAGGAGCAGGAATTCTACACAGAGAAACACAATAGAAGGCTTGAAATGGTAACCCTAGCAGAATGCACTTGCCTGCTCCTGTGTCCATCTTGAGAAGTTAATCAACATAAGATATAAGCAAAGAATTAAATACTTCCTAACATATATAATTGTGCAACTAGATATTGAAAGAGGATGTTCTTGTCTAGCTGCAGCTGAGGATTAAGAGACCTTGAACTCTACCTGTCATTCATATCTTAAACATCCATTTCCTTTGCTTTTTCTAAGCTAAATAGCTTTTTCGAAGCTATTGGCCTCAGTTACATCCTGCAGGAAAGCTCTTAATTACAAAGTCAAACAAAGCATTTTGTTTTAAGCCATTCTGCCTTGGTGATCTAACACTGCTGAACAACCCTGTTGCCCTGCTCTCAAGAAAGCATCAATAACTTGCAGCTGACCCTTCACTTGTCTCATCTGTTTTAAAGTCTTCCTCCCACCCCCACATTTCCCCTTTCCATCTAACAAAACTCAAGTCTGTCCAGTTATTCAATGTTCTCTGTATTAAACCACTAATTACTCTCAAGAGCTCTCCAGTTACTCTGAATTAACTAACCAATTAACTAAACAAAGTCATAGTGAAGATGCATTCTAGGCATCTTTTATAATTTTCTTTAAGTTCTGGATTTCATCCACTTTATAATAAAACCTGACAGTCAGTTTCCCTTACTGACTGCTGCTTGTATTTATCATATGATTCACAGTGGCATCTGAACTTTCAGTCTGCTGCATAGTAAACATTATGCAAAGGCAGTTTGTGGCTTCCAAGTGGCCCATATTATTTACAGGTAGCTGTGCTGCCTTTACAGCTAACATCATGGTTAGCATCCAGACACTAAATTTGTTAATTTACAGCTACACAAAAATGACCAGAGGACACGTTCAAATGGGTGCTTGGCTCACTGCTGCTGTTAACTTCAGTTGTTGCATGTAGCTGGAATACAAGGGTGTGGACAGGTGTTGCACCGTACTGTGGAAACTGGTATCCTTATCTGGATTACTTTCTCTTGGCTCAGCAGCAAGTTCTTCCACCTTCTTACAGATTTTTTTCCTGGTTGTACAGCACAGCAGAAAAGTACGGACTACAAAGGGAGATTGGAAGGACTGGCTGCAGTGGTATGGATATGTCTTGCAAGTTACATCACAGTTAAGGAGTGCAATTAGGAACCTGTAAGGTCTGAGTTAAATCGCTTGTAGGTGGTGCTTTGAGGATTAACTGCTTTAACTAGGCAGAAGAGCTGATTTGTTTGGGGTTAAGAACCCATTCTCGGCCACCAAAATAGCTCTACTTATTATGAGAATGTGGCACAAGAATACTGTAACAAAAAAACTAGTAGAGCTAAGTTCCACCATGTTTCTAACAAAGAAAGAAAGAATAAGCTCAGTTCTAACAAAATTAAATATGTGGTATTTCAGAAAGTGTAGCTTCTTGTCAGTGCTGTGATAAAACAAGACTGTTTCTCTCCAGGATACTCCCACTCCCAGGCTCAGTTTATGCATCCCCCAGATCCATGCATGCAAATCACTTTAAGACCATGCTGTTCTGACTTCTGGAAATCCCACTGTTCACATGACCTAGGCCTCAAACAGAGAGATCCTGACAACACTCCAGATTTCTGACAAGCATTACACTGCTGAATCAGTAATACATCACTCCCCCAAAAGAAGCACAGGAAGTAAAGGCCACAAGTGGCAGAAAGGCCCAGCCCAGCCCTTTGGGAAAGGTTAGTGTAAGTGGCACTGTTACATACTGCAGCTATCCAAAGAGCCAGAACACAAGCACAGCTCTGTCACTGGGGTGGGGAAGTGCTTTCAGGAGGCTCCAGGGTGAGCTGTCAGGAAGGCAGCTGCAATTTCCTTGAGCAGAGATTCTCACAAACAGGTGTATGTAACTCTGGCACTAACACAACACAGAGGAAGGAGCAAGAGCCTTGTGGAAAGGAAAAAATACTTGTAAAACCTGTTCACATTATTACATCCTTCTTTAACTTTTTACTCTTAAAACTCGTACCTCAGTGACTGAAGTGCCTGCCACAAGCTTTCTGAGTAGCAGCCACTAGAAGTTAACAGAGAGAAGGCTGATGAACAGATGATGTGAAGTTCAGGTTTTCCACCAGCCCCCACCTGCCCCATCTGCCCCATTGCTGGAACAATTGAGATCTCTATGCCTGTTTTCATGTTGCAGTGGTATAGGCATATCCTGACTACTCAACCACCAAAGGACCTACAGCAACAATTCACCAGCATTCCACTGTCTACCCACTCAGAGACAATGAAATACTTTGAAATAGCAGGACTAAGCATACAAGATGTGTTTTTTTCTGGATGAGAAGATGTTGTATGGTCAATAAATCAGGCTGAGGAAATTCAGACCTACTCTCACAAGAGCAATGATAAACAAAGTGTTCATAATGACAAAACCAGGAGTTTTTGTACAAGATTCAGGGCCATCCCATTCCAGCATCACTTCTCCCTCAGCCCTGCAGGCCTTGCAGGGGTTGAAAACTTCTGTGCACACAAGGAAGAAGTACTGTTGACAAGATGCTCCATCTACTTGCTGTCAAGGCAAAGATAGCAAGTCCACTGACCCCACTCACTTAATATTCTTCCTGAAGCGAACTCCCACTAATGTACATATTTTTCTTTTTTTTCTCTTTTTTTTTAAAATACTTAAATGAATTAAGATGGTCACCTCTCCCAGAAACAGGCAGGCGAATCCTCTGGGACCCATGGGATCCAGCTCTGGGACTGGCCCACTAGTAAGCACCTGGGAAAATCAGCACTCTCTTTTGCTCCCACTCCCCTGTCCCATTTGTCAGAATCACAGCAGGTGGATCCAGGTCCCAACTGTGGCCAGCAAGAAGTCCATAGAGCCAGGCACACAAGGCACAGCTCTCTTCATACCCGGATCTGGTACCCGTTGAGGTCTGGCATGGCTTTGGAATCGGCAGGCTTCTTCTCACCAGATGGCCTGTGAGCAAAGAAGGTAACAGCTCTTCAGAAACTGTTTTCAGTCAGGTGATGCTGCACATAGAGATGGCAGCACAGGAAAAGGTACACAGAGCTTTAGACTGATCCTGCACTACTGAGGACAGGACTACTCTGCAGCCTCCAGTAATTCCCCCAATGATCTCAACAGAATGCAAGTTAGGAAGTAGGAGGACCATTCTGGAATCACAGGTTATTATCAGGAAAACAATCTTGCTGACAGCAGAATAATTTTTGGAATCTCTTTGAGGCACAGGTCTGTGAGACACCAGAGCTCAGACCCATGTGTAATGTTAAAAGTCAGCTACCAACATCACTGTCTGTTTTAGCTGCCCCCTCCTCCCTGCCACAACAAGCAAGCGAAAAAACCCAACTGTCCCCTCAAATCCCTAATCAATGATAAACTCACAATGGTACTGACTAGGGAAGAATGCTACTGCAGGTCAGTGAAATACCCACTGTTCTAAAGAAACCCAGTAGGACATCAAAAGGATCCAAAACCAAACAGCAAGGTGGAGTATGAGTAAAACAGATGTTCTAGATAGGTCTCCTGCCCAGCAGCCCCACTCACCGTCGGTCCCCACGGCTGTTTCGCCGATGGGGGCTGGCCTGACCTCTTTGTGGGGAGGAGACATCTTTCTTTCTGTCCTTGGTGGGAGATGGTGGTCCAGTTCCTTTCCCAATCTGCCAGAAAAATAAAATTAAGAGGTGCATGAGCAGAAAGCCAATGTGAGTAATAACAAAACCCACAAAAACTAACAATGATTTATTATTAAAAAAAAAGACAAAAAGGCAAGGCAAATGCATCAAAAATGCAAAAGCCAGAAAAAACAAGTTACAGTGACAGCTATGGCTCCAAGAACTGTATACAGTTCAACCTAATCACAACTGCAGGACTGCACAAGCATCCATTAGGGGACCAGCCTGCATAAAGTGGGTGGTATTCAGTAAGAAAGAGGCCCCAGCCTCCAATTCACTTTCCACTCCAGACATCTAGAAGTAGAAAGTTTCCTGTCACTTCATTCCCCCAGTACACCAGCAGCCAGGCAAGGCAGTGGATGTAGCAGTGAGTTACTCCATCCTTGCTGCTTACCTTCAGCCTCATATCACGGGCATGTCTCTCAAGCTCTTTGCGAAAGTCTTCCCGTGTTAGCTTGTCTAGATCCAGGATGGAGCGCTTCCACTCAATCTGCTCCACACTGTGTGGGTCATGGGACACGCAGTGGCCCAGCTTCACCTTTTTCAGAGTGTGCCAGCAGCGGCGATACGCCTCCTCGAAGTCAAAGATGAGTTCGCTCAGTGTGCGGAAGACAGGTGCTTTGTACATCAGTTCCTCACGGCGGCTGATGCCCAGTGCCCCATAGCGGCCACCAAAGTTCACCCCCAGCACGATGTGTCGGAAGTAGTTCCCTGAGAAGTGGGTTTTGAAGCTGATGGGGAAACGGTCCAGTGTGGTCATGTTGTTGGTGAGGTAACTGACAGCAGCCATTATTCAGAAAATAACTGGTGGTAACAGTTTCCTGACAAGACACGTCCTGCCTGCTTCAGACCCTCCCAGCCTGCTTAACAGATTCCCCATGGGGAAAACAGATTTGGCCTCTTCAAGGAGACAGTCAACAAAGAGAAGTTAATTTTGATGCAGTTCTGTGATGCAGAAGTTGCAATGCTAGCACCTTAAGTGTACTGTATTCCATAGCTCCCAAACTGTTAACACTGCAGCATTATTCCTCAGTTTGTTTTAATCGGTTTCACTAGCTACTGTTGCATACACCTTCAGGATAAAAACTCACCAACCTCAACTTTTGAACCATTCACTCACCATCTCTGCCCCTCCAGGTGCATGAAGAACCTACAGCCCAAGTGCCACAAACTAAATCTGGAAGATAGCTAGGAAAGATGTGTACTTAAAGATAACACACATCTAGAACGAATAAAGGTATTGCCTAAGCTAGTAAGTGACATACACCATAATTAGAAGTTGGGGAGGATCCATAAGTTATCTTAATGCAGAACACATACAGGCAGTAAGGGAATGATGCTATCCACAAAGGATTTCTTGACCTAACTGTAGCTAGTGTTTTTGCTCCTATTTAGATGCTCTTTTGTCTTTTACAATCTTATATGGCTGACCAGAGCAGCACCACCCTTCCTGGTGAAGGAGGAGAAACTCCAAAGTTGTTCTGATACTTAAGAGAATTGCTTGGATTTGGATTTCATTGGTGGGCTTTTGTGGGAGAACTGGGGAAGAAAAAAAGAGGAATGTGGGGCTTGGTGACAATATTATCACCACCCTCAAAGTATCACAAGCAAGAGAGCAGAGGCAAAAACACAAGGATGGGCAGACATGCACAACTCCAAGAGGAAAGGATACATTCCCAGGATCACAGCTTCCAGGCATTTTATTGGCAGGGCCTCTTTGGTCATTTCTTTGGCCAGGTCCATCAGCCTGCAGAGTGGGACAAGGGAAAGATGAGGACAATTAGAGGGCTTGTGCTATGCACTGTGGCCAGTTCAGCCCTTTTGTACTATATTTGTAAGGTAGGTTTCCATGAGAGAGGGGGTCCCACAGAGGAGAGGAAACAGAACAAAGTATCTTCTTTAAGAAGATATTAAATCCAAACCAGGTCTCTGCCACATGCTGTTGTTGCTTCCAAGGAATTCACTTCAGTGAGTTGCAACAAAACTGTTTACTGGCCAACCTGGGTTCTCAGGGAGACTGGAGCACCAATGTGTCCACAAGTAAAACCCTCAAAGGACCTAGAGCTAGCTTTGCCACACAAGGCTCAAGGACAATAAGGCTTTCTTCGCTGGCATTAACCCTAGTCTCTATTCAGTGAGTACCATGGAGGAGACATTGGACTGATTACAAAACAAGACATTTAGACCCACATAAATCTATGGACTAGACCAATAGTAAGAAGTCAGTCTTGGGAGATTCTCCATTTGCTCTTCAAGAGAGTCAATGAACATCAGGTGCTTATTGCCAGGAACTACTGGGGCACAGCAGTTCCCAAAATCTGCAACAAGGAGAATACCCTTTCTCGTTCAAAGTATGAGTCACCAAAAGCTTAGTGAGCCTAGATTCTGCAAAAGCACTCACAGGAGCTATGAAATCAGGCCTGTAAAGATACTTAGCTTTAACAAAGCTTTTGTAGGGCAGGACCTAATTTCAGAATCCCTCAGAAGTTCATATAGTTACATTCCAATTAGAAACAGGCAGAATATGCACATTTTTGCAATACATTATCTTTGGTCTACTGGATTTACTGATTCATGACAAAAAATCCCTACTCTCTTTCTTGAGAAAGACCAGACACAGCTATGCCCCAGGGAATAGACAATAAAGTTACCCTAAGCAGGATGCAGCTGCAGTAATGAAAGCCCTAAGTGCCACTAGACCTCAGGCAGGGGATGGAGAAAACACAGTGTGTATAGCAGGGCTCCAACAACAAAGAAAGGATTAAATGCTGTAGAGGCTGCCAGCACTTACCCAGTCAGAGGTCTGCTCTTCTTAATCTCAAAGAATTGTGTCCCAGTGTGATTGTACCTGGAAGCAAGAAGTTAAGGGCTTGGCAGCTTGGAAAGCAGAGTTTGAAGAAAACTTGTCTGAAAGATGTTCATGTTATTTACTATTCTCACAGCAAAGTCATGATCCCACAAATGTAGCAGCAACACAAGAAAATCCCTACCTCCCTTTCCTACATTTCTCCCACTTACACATCCTCCTTATTTCCACTGTATTTCCTTGTCAATTCTTCTCTTCCTCATACCCACACACAGGTTTCCACTCCAATTCCCAAAGGTTTATGCTGACAGCACATGCTCTGCTCAGCTTTCCAGTTATCAGGGCAGAACAGTTTGATAAATCTCTTCCTGCTCCAATCTGCACATAATACATGGAGCAATTCATGGTACCTTATTCTAAGATTGACTGGGATCCAATCCAGAGCACAACCACCCTGGATGGGTGAAAGATGCCAAAAGGTCAACCTTCTTACCTTGAATTAAGGCTGAAGCCAGAGATAGATCTGTATCTCATCAGTGAGATTAGATTGTGTTTGCATGGCATATACCTGCTCTCCAGCATAAGAGGAATGGAGAAATCTCATTCCCAGAACACAGCCACACAGGCAGCTCTGCATATAAAGGGGCAGCATACCACAGATGCACAAAACCAGGGTGGCTGAGTGTTGTTTAGACAGAGAAGAGGGATTGAGTAGGATGACCTGAGAAGGTTTGCCCATCACCACAACTCAGCCACACCTTAACAATGAGGTGATGCAGTTTGTAGTACATCTGACACTTGGCTGTCAGGATCTCAGATATGTGTGTTTTTAATGAAATACCACTGTAAAGCCACTGACCTAGAAGAGTGGGTAGTGGGGAAAGCCTTTGACAACATGCTCATTTGTTACATGCAGCGAACAGAACCAGAAGGTAACTTGGGCAAAAAAAGAAAAGAAATGGAGCAGCAAAACAAAACATTACCCCAAGTCCAGCTTCCTGTTTTCAGGGAACAAGTTTCACTTCTCCTCCAGCTACAACTGGAGGAGCTTTTCTGTTTGTCACAGGGAAAAAAGTCTTCTTGCTCTTTCTCCCTGGGTTATCACCCCAGTGAGTAAGGTAACAGCAAAGGATACTGAAGCTCCCTGATGTAGCGCTGTACAGCTTCCAGGCGCTCAGGGATGGGGGTGGACGGCTGGAACACAGGCACACTTGGTATGGGAATCTGAAATGAGGAGCAGAACATAAATCACTTCTTCCAAACCTCTCCAGCTTCTCACTGAACTCAGTGGTACATAGCTATAGGGAGCATGTTCCTCTGAAACCAGACCTTTTTCGCTGCCCAAAGTGACCACACCAGAAACATTCCTCTATTTCCACAGTGGAAACTGGGAAGGGATTCAGAATGAGGCATCACCACAGAGCTGCAAGAGAAACGATGTGGAAAGGTCCTGCATTTATGCAACGTTACATTGGACAAAATAGATAGAATTAACTGACAAGGCAAGATACAAGACAGGAAAGCAATCATCAGAGGGAGCATGTATTTGAGTATTGAAACCGAAAGGCACAAAACAAAAATAAAAGAAAGAGGCAAAAATGGACAATGAGTTTCCCAATATCACCAGAGGGTGGAACAGTCCTGCAAGCAAAGGTAGAAAGGTCCTTCACTGCTTCCTGGCATTTCAGATGAGTTGGCCCTGACTAGGAGAAAGGCTTGACAGCATGACTCCCTGCCCTGCAGTGTCTGCTGTTTTGAATTACATGGTCAGAGAATGACTTCTGGATGTTCACCTTTCAGACTGCTGTCCCATTCTGAGGCCTCAGCCTTATGGGTCCAGTCAGATTTTCCTCACCATTTGTTCTGCAGGGAATAAACATAGTCTTGTCAGCAGCTGAGAAAATGTGTCTAGGTAAAGAGAAGGGACCTACCTACAGGACAAATAAAAAGAACACACAAGTTTGGAATGACTGATAGGCTTGGAGAAACAGCCCAATATTTTCTCCCTGAAAGATAGCTCTTGCCTTGCTAATATGAGACTGCATCTTTTCTTAGCTGTTTGGCTTTTAACATTTCAGTTCCTCCTCAGACTTCCCCCAGAGCTGGCCTATCCACAGCTATGAAAGAGTGAGTCAGAGCCAGTTCTTCCTTTGAGCCTTTCACTCTGCTGTGCACAACTGCCTCTGCCGGACATGGTTTCATAGCCAGTGGTACTGCTTAGTGCACCCTTCACGTGTATTTCTGTGCCCACTCGTTTCCACATACTTCCTTCTTCTCTCCTGTGTTAGTACAAGTGACTGGTGAACCAGGTCAGGCACCCGGACCAGCTGAAAGCTGAGCCAGCAAGCACGGGTAGTTTTCAGCCAGTTCAGTTCCCTTTCCTGGCTGGCCACATGGTTGCACTCTGCTTGTGCTCCCCCATGGTACAAGGGCCGTGCACAGAGACCGCTTAACCTTGAGGTGCTGCCTCTCGCATTGCACAGAGGCACCGGCTGCCTCACTCGCAGGGGGCAGCACAGGCACGGTGGGAGCAGATGTGAAACTGGGTTTGTTCAGCTGCAGCAGGAGCAGGGAAGGCTCCAGAGAGTGGCACAGGAATGGAGCCATCTCTGGTAGTGCATGAGCTGAGTCAGTTTGGATGCTGTGAGCTGACACACTGAGTCATAGGAAATAATTTCCAGGCAGAAACAACGAAAGAGGTAACAATCAGGGCAGGCTGACTATTTAATTTTGGTTTTTTTTCTTCAGCATGGAGACTTTAATGCTTTTCAGAGGAGACAGACAGATTAAGTGCATGTTGACAGCAGAGACTAATGATTGTGGGTAGTTCCTCCTCCCTTTACTAGTACAGACCCCCAGTCTCCTTTTCCTCAAAGGACTGTGCAACACTGAGACAGCATAATGGCAATCAGTTCAGCAGGGGACTAGTTAATGTGGAAGAACCTCCTGCACCTCAAGTAATTAAACTGATGAAAGTACACTGTGCTCTCTCTCAGATCTGGGCCTGCAGCCCAGACTGGGCTACAGTTTCTTTTTGCATCAGGTCTATAGCATTTTAATAGGACAATAGAAGCAGAATTAGAAGAATAAGGTCTCCATCCCTCAATTCCACACTGACAGGACAAGAGATCCTTATACTTTTTTCTTCCCCAGCATCATCCAGGGCATATCTCCAAAGAGCTATAAATATTAGTTAGCTTTCACAGTCCTTCAGAAAGCAGAGAAGAATTTATTTATAACAGAAAAGATAGGCAATCAGATCTATTTTGACTTCATTCTAGCTATTATGAAAGCTGAAGAGAGCCCAGATTTCCCAAAGTATATAACTTCTGCCAGGCTTAGCAAGCCAAATGAACACACCCTTGATCCCTCATCACTTGTGTAGAGTAGCTGCATCACCCCACTCCTAGATTCATACACCGTGGCAGGCTGTCTATATGCATGGGATTCTGACTCTGCTTTTAGAAAGGGGATCTTAAGAACAACCAAGATTTTCATATACAAGTGGGCCATGCTGTATGTGAGGAAAGGCAGATAGGAGCTAGGCACAGGCAAAGCTCCACCCTTTTCGGTATCACAGAGGTGCTTTTCTGGCCAGCCTAGTTTAGCAACAGTTTCTTTTATGGTACTTTTATCGTGTGTATCCAAGCTCCTCCCTCCAACTCTTCCTTCTGCAAATAACACAGGAGAAGTATCAGCCTTGATTGAGAGCCTGACTGAAAAAAAATTATTTTTTCTGGCACTCTTGTTCTGAATCCATTAGATGCAACTCTTCCTGTCTTTGCCCTCATAACCATCTCATTTAAAATCCATGATTTCTTTATGAGTCAAGCACACATCGCTTTGTACTTCCAGCTTGGACCCATTTGATGGTTCCAGCAGCTTGAAGCAAGACAATACCCCACCCTGTTGCTGGAAAGAACACAACCTACAGGAGAATGGCACTCACCCCAAGTCTACTAGAAGAAAATAGAGACTAGAGAAGCTCTCTGAGCTCACAGACTCCAGTGAGAGACACAGCACCTGAGGATGATCTGTAAACATGTGTCTAATCACAGCCTCCTCCAGTCATCATTTTATAGTGTTTTAGTTTATTGACAGCTTTTTTGAGAGCTATTTCCCCCAACACCCAATGCTGGCAATGATCCATGGCCAAAATTTTGGAGTAGGTTGTCCGGGCTCGGGCTGTTATTTGTCTCTGCCCAGACAAGGGTGAGATGGGCTCGCTTCTCGGGCTCCAAAAGACAAGGCTGGACTCTCAGGTTCGGTCTTCAAGGTTGTTTATTATTTCTTATCTACAAAAATTTTCTTTCTGCCCAGCCGGGGTCTGACCAGCAAGGCAGCCAAAGGCACTCAGACTGCCCACGGGGCGGTCGTATCTTTTATAACAAAGTCTACGTAAACTATATTTATCTTTCATCTCCAATACTTATAATTTTTATTACTAAGTGTACTTTTACTATAAACCTATCAAAAATACCTACGTCACCTGGAAAATGGAAGACAAGAAGAAGGAGGAAGAACCATGTGGCAGGCCCTAACTCCCTCCATCTTGTTTTTTTCCAACCCCCCTGTACCAAATCTTAAAAACTGTGCTTTAGCTTATAAATGTTCTATTTCTATATCTTTTACACACCAGTGATTCTTATATCCCCACATATAGGTGGAACATCTCTTGCAGGGTCAAAGTTGAGCCACCAGGTACTTTTTGCAACATTCCAAGGCTCCCGAGCTCCCCAAGGGTTCTCTCGGTAGCTCTGGCCCTCAGGAGAAGTGCACCGAGTTCCCACAGTAGGTGAGTCACTGTCCCATTCCCAACACCTAAAAAGGACTATTTACCCTCCAGCACATGGAGAGAACCTGGCTTTTAAAAGGAGCTAGCCTTGCAAAGTACACTTACTGCCCTGATTCTCATCTGTTGCACCAGCCTTTCAAAGAAACTTGATGGCACAGAGACAAGTAGTGATAAGCACCCCTCAAAGAAAAGAAATACATCCCTACAGGGAAGAAGGAGCTAAGGAAACAGAGCTCATCCATCCTTGTGGTTTCCTGAATTCCAGTATCCTCACAGCTATATGGCGAGTGAGCTTGGGAATGGCATCTCAGATGGCAGAGTGCTGAACACAGCTTACAGATCTATTTCCCAGGGGTGCTAGCAGATGCAAAAAACCCCTCAACAACCCAAAACCCAACAACCCTCAAAACAAAACAGCTCAATTTTGCCTCTTACCACAAGACCTCAGACCACTGGTGCCCCTTTACTGTAACCCTCTTGGATGAAGACTCTAAAGTGAGAACAGTGGAACTTCACATAAGACCAAAACAAGGGTCTGAACACTGTATTTCCCCACCCATCATTCACTGGAGTTTTGTTTGTCAGCTTCTTTCTTCCATTTCCCTCACCTTTTCTGACCAAATCAATCCTTTTGGTTAGGAAATTAGGTAGAGTGTGTTCTGACTGATCTGAAACATGTTTTCAGCCTTCACCTAGGCTCAGGACAAAGTCACAGGAAAGGAAGGAAATCTGAAAAGGAAGGAAAAGTCTAATGGAGTTAGAATAGGGACTGTAATCAGGACTCAGGATTTGTTCCAGCTGCTGCCATTGATGCCTCTGACTCTACTGCACAAAGGATGTTGCATCACATGCTTCTCCAGAATTCCTCATGGAAAGCAGTATGGATTGTAGTATATAATAGCATGTTCTTCCATACTTCAAATTACCTTCCCAAGGAGGTAAGTCCTTGCTAAAAAAGCCTGAGATGAAGAAGCATCATCTTTTTCTATCTGAATTTTCCCTGTTAGAGTGATGGGAATACTCTTACAACCCGCCAGTGGAGTGACACACCAAATGTTTGCAGCGTCCTTTGTTCACAGTATGCCAATAAAAGAGAGATTTTTCTCCAGCTGAGATGCAATACAGATAGCAACAATCACAAGAGTTCACACTGAAATGTTTCAATATGGTACAAGGCTCAGTGAAATGGCCAGTGGTTCCTCTTTTCATAGAGTTCTCTGCAGCAAGGCCAGGAATGTGCTTAGCAATCACACCTGACCCTTCACCAGCAATAAGCTCTGCAAGCGTTTGCTAACTCCTCTTAAAACACTTGGTATCAAAAGTCTTTTCTGACAGACACAGTTCTGTTTCAGAATGCCTTTTGGTGTGGGAGACTGTACCCAAATCAAATTTCTTCAGGTGCAAAGTCTCACCTCCGTCTGTCTCAATCCCCTACCTCAAGTATTTGTGCTCCTCTAAATTTAACTCTCCTCATCTTTTCATCATTCATCCAATCTTTCTCTTTAGCCACTGCCCATTCCCCCCTTTCGCTCTCCAGGCTGCTCACACATTAGCTACCTGAAGTCCGTTTCCCAGCAAGGCCGCAGAAGAGGGTGCTGCTGGCGCACTAGGCAGGGCAGAGCCCCGCAGATACCCTCTCGCACTCCAAGTTAAAGTGTGGCTTTGCTTCCAGCAAAAGCAGTCCCAGGGCCCGTTTTTCCCAGGGATCGCTCCCGAGCCGGGGAGACCGGCCTCCTAAGAGGACAGGCGGGCGCCTCCTCCCAGCGGGATGCCGCCGTTTCCCCCTTCCCTTCGTCTGCCCTGGGGGGAACGGTCCGCTCCGGGCGCTTCCGCTGGGACCCCGCGCCGCACCAGCTCCGGGGTGGGGTGCGGAGCGTCTCACCTTGGGCAGGTCGGCGGCGCCCCGGATCCTCTGCGCCACTCTGTCCCCCTCGGGGTGGATCCTGCCCACATGCCGCCACATCCGCTCCCAGGTGGGCTCATCCACGGGCAGCCCGCCGCGGTTGACGAAGAAGGGGACGCCGCCGTCGCGAAGATCCTCCTCGCCCTCCTCCTCCTGCTGCTCCTCGTCCCGCGGTGCCGCCGCCTCGCCGGACGGAGGCTGCCTGGCCGCCGCGGCCCCGTCGCCCCCCGGCATCGGCATCGCCGCACCCGCACTCAGCGCCTACAGCCCACCGCCGGGCCGCCGGGGGCCGCGCCCCGCATGGCCGGCGGTCCGGGCACGGGGCGTCACCGCCCCCGCCTCGCCCCTGGAGATATCAGAGCGCAAGGCTCGCCGAGAGAAGGGGAGAAAAAGCCGGGCGGGGCGGTGCCGGGTGCCGCATCAGGCCGCCGCCGCGGCGGGGGAGGCGCCGGCGGCCCGAGCGCCCGCGGCAGTGACGGCGGGCACCGCGCGGGGCGGGCCTGCCGCCGGGGTGCCCCCGCCGCGCCGCCTCCCGGGCGCTCCGCGGGGCGGGCGGGCACAGCCGCCTCCCGGGCGGGGGCTGCATGCGGGGGAACAAAGCCCCGCGCGGGGCGGGGCGGGGCGGGGCCGGGCCGGGCCGGGCGCCGCTCCCCTCCGCCCTGCTCCGCCCTGGGCCGGGTCTCAGCGTGCGCCCACCGCCTTGCCGGTGCCGGGCTGCCGCTGGCGGGGCGCGGCCGGGCGAGCAGCGAGCGGTGTCGCTGCCCTCGGGCGATAAGGCAGATAGGGGCGATAAGGGAGGCGGCTGCGGCCGGGCGATAAGGGGGCGGGGCGGAGGGCGGGAGCGGGCCCGGGGGCTGGGGCGGGGCTGTGGAGCGGCTGCTGAAGGGTCGCCGTGAGGGGCAGCGGCTGTCCTGCGCTGCCCACCGGGGGTCCGCGCTCGGGCTGCGGGGGCGTGAGGGACGGGTGGGGCCGGGCCGGGCCGGGCTCAGGGGCGGCCCCGCAGGCGATAAAACACTGCTGGGAGCCAGGGGTAGGTATCTGTGTTGACATAGCTTTGAGGAACGGAAGAGCTGGGATGAGCTTTCCAGGTAGGAAGCACTGGAGGTGGAGAGCGTATTTGGATGCTCCTGTAGCACAAAGCAATGGTGAAGGATGGGCTCTTGTGGAACCACGCCACTTATCTATATATAGCCAGTACCCTTCAAGGGAGGGGCCCACCAGAGCTCTTCTGCTTGGGAAGAGGTAAAATACGCCGTACCTAAGTTCTGGAGATGCACCACAAGTGGAAGACCGAGTGTTTTGCTCTGCTTCATCATCTGGTTTCCTTTCAGCTCTCTTGTAGTGCTGAGAAGCGTGAACTCTCATGAGAGGTTCTCCACATGCTGCAGGAGATTTGTGAGCCTATTCTCCAGTGTGTACCTGCTGCAATGGTTGTGAGCCAGGCTATGTCTCTAATGCTGGCTGTGTTTTCTCCCCACCCTGTGGTATTAATCCACGTTGAAAGCCCTAACATAAAAGCATTCGGTAATTTAAACACCAAATACAAGAAATGTATAGAAATTACAGGGTCAGCTGCTGAGGAACCCTCTGAAGGACATCTCAAAATACTTGCATTTAGCGCTCCAAACAAAAGGCTGTGGTTCAGCATCAGTGTGGGGAAATACATGCCGGTTGCCATGGAATTTGATGTGCCCTGAGAACAGGCTATAGCATTTACAGAGCTGGGTAGAGGATTTCAGAGAGAAATTCCACTTCTTCTGTGGTGCTCTGTAGGCTGTTGCTCACATGAGATAATTTCTGAAGGCACAATAGTTGAACACAGTTTTTTGTGGAACTCAATATTGCCCAAAATGCCAAAAGGTTTTTTTTTGGTTTTTTTTTTTTTTTAGGAAAATGAGGCTAAATGTGTATCTCTGCTTCTGCCTTCCAAACAAATCACCAGCATCACTTCATAGAACCTACATTAACTTCTGTAATACTTAAATGTATAAGTCACTGACTAAGGATTTCTTTTGAATGGGGACCTTAAACACTGCAGATTTATCACCTCTGTAAAGTTTTTATTGTTTTTATTGCCTTTGCCTTTTACTTGTGAGCAGCCGAGGGTTGGTTGAAATTGACCCCTTATATCTAAAGAGGCAGCAAAGCCTATGACAGGAATTACTCTACAGCCTCTGAATGGACACATTTTGTAAGAACAGTTCATAACCTCCCATGTCCTCTATCCCTCCTGGCCCAGTGGTTCTCAGTCCCTCTAGAGACACGGGATTGGGAGTGTGCCTGTCATGCAATGGCACAGGCCTATTGGGGGACATCATCTGCATTTTCCTTCAGGGGCAGGTGTATTTCCAGTAGCAGCACTGTGGAATGGACAGGGAGCAAGGAGTTTAAGTGCTTCTTTTAGAGCTGTATTGCCTCCCCTGGCTGAAATTAGGCACAGCTCTCCATAGAGGCAAGGATGCTTACTTTGATTCTGAGCTCCAGCACTAATTCAGGGCTGGTAGTTCATATTGCCTTCTGTACCTCAGCTTTTCTGCCTGTTAGAGGGAAATGCTAATAACCCTGACTTGCAAGCAGAGATTTTGTAAAGATTAGTTGGCATTTTTGGCACATTAACAACTATTCTTTCTTAAAAGTAAAAATAGTCTTAGTAGAAGTGAAATACAATTCTTGTATGTTTCAGGTCTTCAAACAGATTCTCAAATCTCAGCTGGAGGATATGTAGCTGATAAGTATCAGCAGACCTCAAAATAAGCTTATCAAGGGATTTTTGTTTCAGTTTGAATTGGATAATTATTAGGCAGCATCCCTCCATTCTGACCATTGCTCAAATAATTGGTCTGTAGCAGGAGATCTGTATTTTAAGGTAGTACCATGGCACTAAGCTTTGCCTAGCTGAAAAAGGATAGAGCAGAACCATGCCTAATGAGCCAGTCCCTGCACTGGGAACTGGACACAACTGAGGTGACAGCAGAGGACAGAGACTTCACTTCCCCTTCTGCACAGCTTGTGCTTCCGTGCCATGGGGTGCTGCTCCCTGCAGTGTAGGGTATATAATATGCATTAAACACTGCCTTTCATTTCTGGCAGCACACTGGCTAGGATGATGAGGGACCAGAAGGCATACAATTTCTGTTTATTAACAACATAAATTGTTCATTTACCTGTGCTCTATAGAGGAAGACTGTGCAAATGCTCTGTGTGTATCACATCTGAGAATAGTTTAAATGGGTGAAACTTTGTTAAGACAGAGTTAAGTTTTGCTGTTAGTGAAAAAATAAAAAACCTTGATAAAGGATTGAAATAAAGTCAGAAATTATTGGACTATATAAGTTATTTTTTAAGATATAAAATATTTAATAGAAGTATGCAAGTGGTATACAGACCATTGGAGAAATAAATTCTTTCATCTGTGCTTCTGTGAGGTGGGAATTTTGTCTCTATTAGAGAGGATCTGAAATTAGTTTCTGGGAACATGGACTATATGGATGGTGAATGATAGTGTTCCCTTTGTTCTATAATGTCTTCTAGATTTTTATTAATATTGAATTAATTTTTACTTCTGACAATAACTTGTTCTTATGGTGTCATTTTGATTTTGGGTTTTGTTTTTTTTTTTTTTTTGGTCTTCAAATACAGTGTCTTTGTGATCTTGCATAAGACCAATTAAAACACTTAGCAGAGATTTCTTCCTAATGGCAATTTTAGACCACTGTGTAGTTACATTTTCTTATTGTGAACTGGAACATCACAATGATCTTAAGCATTTTTTCCAAAGTAAATTATTCTGTGTAACTCTGAATGTTGCTTAGAGCATGAGTAAGGGTTGTGCTGTCTTTATCCAACTTGGCCTAACTTTTTGTGATCTAGGGTTCTCTATGGCACTAACTTCCTTCTTCCGTAACTGTTTCAGACTGGGTTCCCTTTTCTGTATTCCTGAAAGAGCTCTGTGAAAAATCTTATGTGACAAATCAGCATATTTCTGAATTTATTTCCCAGAGTACTTAGTTTTGAGGCCCCTTTCCTTCCCCTTTCCTTCCCCTTTCCTTCCCCTTTCCTTCCCCTTTCCTTCCCCTTTCCTTCCCCTTTCCTTCCCCTTTCCTTCCCCTTTCCTTCCCCTTTCCTTCCCCTTTCCTTCCCCTTTCCTTCCCCTTTCCTTCCCCTTTCCTTCCCCTTTCCTTCCCCTTTCCTTCCCCTTTCCTTCCCCTTTCCTTCCCCTTTCCTTCCCCTTCCTTTTTTTTAACTTTTCAGTTGAAGATAGAGGTTTGAAACTCATTGTCTAAATGGTGTTTATTTCTATGTTTTCTTCCCCTGTGTTTAGTTTTCTCCAGCTCACAGTACTCCCTTTAGCCTATTCATACAACTGTCTTTACGAGCAGTGCAATTCTCTGCTGCGCAGAAACCCGTGCTGAGATCACTGTGCTGCTGAGCTGTTTGCATGTGCTGCAGTAGACCTTTGCCCTGAGCAGGAATTCTATCTGCCCCTAAATTTGTTCTTGCCTTGGCTCTAATCAGGACTACCTATGCAGATAACAGCAAAGCTTTTGTTATTTGATTACAACATATGTAATATTTTGTCTGGGAGATCAGTTGGCGTAGTAGTGCCAGAATAGCCCTGTTTTGTTGGCAACTAGGAATGACTTCAACAGAGACTGATATAGTGACTCCACACATTTTTCTCTTAAGGTGCAGTCATTCTGATTTCTTTTCATGTGTAGATCACACCTAAGAGAGAGGAGACTTAGATCAATCAAGCTTTAAAATGTCAGCAAATATTTATGAGACTTCTGTATTTGTCATAGAATAAAAAAATGGTTTGGGTTGGAAGGGACCATAAAGATCATTTAATTCAACTCCCCTGCCATGGATGGGGACACTAGATCAGGTTGTTCAGAGACCCATCCAGCCTGGTCTTGAACATGGATGGGCCATCCACGATTTCTCTGGGTAATCTGTTTCAGCGCCTCACCACTCTTGCAGTAAAGAATTTTTGACTAATATCTGATCTAAACCTACTCCCTATCAGTTTGAAACCATTCCCCTTATCCTGTCACTACATGCACTTGTAAGAAAGTCTTCTCCAGATCTATTGTAGCTACCCCAGCTTTGAGTACTGAAAGTGGGTCTAGAGGAAAGACCACTGACTGATATGATTTCACATCAAACTCTACTGAAAGGAATATGATTATAAATATAACAGGTATAAAGTACTGTGCTTAGCTGGGAAGGAAAAGGGCTTTTTTTCTGAAGGGACTGTGGAACACAAATTGCAAAAAATTGTACCTGTTTTAAAGTTCATTAACTTCTCCAGTGAGCTTTTGAATAAAGGTAGAATTTTATGATAAACTTCCTAATTTCCTTTTTGTCTATCTGATATTATTTTCTAGGGATGGAGAGGAAATGGGCTCCTATCCCATAAAACATTTTTCCTGTTCTACACTGGTACAGAACAGACACTTCTGAAAGATTTAACTGGAAACAGAATCATGAATACACCAACAGACAGGGTATTTATTTTTTATTTTGAGAGAGCTGCTTTCAAATCCCAACAATGCTTTGAGTGAAATAGAAATCTAAATGTAACATTCCTCACCTCCAATCTAGTGTGCTGAGCTTGGTCTAGCATGTGAGCCTTTCTTACAGGGGTTACAGTGAGCATTCAGTTGCACGTGCAAAAGACACCACTCCTGTACTAGCCAGGTCAGGAACTTATGTGGAGCCACAATTCCCCGTGCCAAGTCTCGTGCATGCAGTTTGAACTTCTGTCTGTCTAATCATTAACACTGCAGATTGTCAGTACATTCTGGAATTGGTGCTGACATTTTTTATAATTTTCCAAGTCAAATTGATCCTTATCAGTTTTCTCTTCACAGCTTGGTCCTTAGTGTCTCCAGTTCTAACTTAATCATTTAGTAGTAATAGATTTTTTAAAAAAAATTTTCCCCTGATGCCTCAGATAAAATTATTGCAGGAAAGCAACTTTCAAGTGCTGCATGGGTTTTAGAGTTCTGCATGCATTCCCTCCTCTCTGGTACTCAGTTCTGTCTGCACTTCCCTAGTTTTCTTGTTTGTAAGCCTGCAGCATCTTTACAAAACATGGAGGGGCTACTCTTCTCACTCTTCAAATGGAGAAAAGAGATAAAGAACCTCAAGTGCTTTTGTTGTTGGTGAAAAGACACCTGAGCAGGCTGTGTGATCACTGATCTCATAGGCCAGGCAACCACCTCCATACCTTAATGTACCAGTACTGACTGGTTCATAGAGGTTCAGCAGTCCTGTGCTGTGTGTGTTTCCTGGCTTGAGAATCTGCAGCTCAGAGCACTCTGCATTGTTCTCTGCTGTGAACTGTAAACATGTCCTGAATGGCTTGTCCACCATTGCGAAGGAAGACAGTGGCAGACCAGGGACATAATGTGAGTTTTCTCCTAAGCAGCAAGCCAACCTTCTTTAGTTTGGTTTCTAGACTACATAAATTGTAAGTGAATGAAAATTCTGTGCATGTGGAAAGACTTCAATGTTTTTGAAAGTAGGTTAATTCCTATAGCACAGTAGGTTTGGGGGACTGGAGAGGACTGATTACAAAAGAATTAGCTATGCTAAATGAATAGTTTATTTTCACTGTTGGAAATGCTTTACTGATGTTAGAGTAGAAATGCATAGATAGAGAGGTATACTGATCTGCTCTGTTATGTCATAAACTGAAAAAAAGACAGGGATTTGTTAATATTCTAGTACATTGAGGAATGTATTAGAAGAGTATGAATAAAAAGGGTCTATCACTATTAACAAATGGCATATTGTTTTCATCAGTGTTAATCTCCTGGTCCTTGATTTCCCCTCCTTCCCTTTCCCTGTTACTGTTTCACAGTCTTATCATATGTTCCAGTCTTATCATCAAGAACATTTCTTGATGCCACACAGCGGCATCTATTTGTACAGGGGAGAGAATTTATCATTGCAGGTTTTGCAGGTAGGGCTTGAGGTTTCATGAAAGTTAAGATATAGTACAAAGAGCTGAATTCATTTTTTAATCTGGCTGTAAACTAAAAAGATATGTTTTCCAAGGGAATATCTTATAAGGTATGAGGAGAGAGACAGCAGGTAGTTGGCTTCATTGGGACGGTGTGGGGTGCCCAACTGAAATGCATCTATGCAATTGTATGCAGTGTGGGAATAAACGAGAGGAATTAGAGATGTGTAGGTGCCTGTGGAACTATGATCTTGCTGGCATCACAGAGATGTGGCATATGCCTATATATAGTGACTTTGTCCCTCTGGTCTGCTCTGGTGAGATGGTGTGACACCCTGGAGTGTTGCATCCAGCTCTGGGGCCCCAACATAAAAGGGCCATGAAGATGATCAGAGGGCTGTAGCACCTCTCCTATGAAAGCAGGCAGATAGAGCTGGGGCTGTTCAGTTTGGGAAAGGGAAGGCTCTGGGGAGAACTAGCAGCCTTCTGGTACCTAAAGACCATAAGAAAGCTTGAAGAGGGACTTCTGATATGGGCGTGTAGTTACAGGACAAGGAGGAACGGCTTCAAACTGAAAGAAGAAGGTAGGTTTAGATACTAGGAAGAAATTCTTTATTATGAGTTGTGGCTGCCCCCTTCACAAAAGTGTTCGAGGAAAGCTATGTTGGAAGGAGCTCTGAGCAGTCTGTTCTGGTGGAAGGTGTCCCTGCCCATGGCAGGAGGCTGGAACGGGATGATCTCTAATGTCTGATCCCGCTCAAAACATTTTAAGAGTCTATGATCAGGAATATACTGCAGGGATGAAGGCTCACACTTCGGGAATATAGTGAACTTTGCAGAGGCTTAAGAGGTGATTCTTTCCACCCAAGTTGTTAACTTTGTTGCCGTTTGAATTGGAAATAAATTGAACAGTTCATAAATCTGTGTCTGTAACTATGGAGTTGATCTTTTTACCCTCTCCATCTGAAAGTGGTGCTGAATCTGTTTCAGCTTCAAAACATCTTGACCTATGCATGTTTGAAAGCTGCTTCAGGCTTGCAAAGAAACTGTATTTGGGAAAACATTGTGCTCTATGGGACAATGGGACATGTTCTGTTTTTCTCCGTAGCGATTTTTTACCTCGGTTTTTTTTTTTGTTTGTTTGTTTGTTTTTTTTTTTTTTGACATTTCATTTCCCTCGGGAGTAAATTACCGAGGTGGTGGGCATGAGACAGAAATGGGTTGAGTGACATCTAGTGGTTAGGAATGAAAATGTGTGGGATCAAGTGTTTTTCCTGCAGGACAATGAAAAGTAAAGCAATTCCTAAAAATGGATTTGGATTAACTTAGAATCTAGAAAACCTGAAATTTAGAGAACGTTTCCAATAAATGGAACTTATTCTGTCTGCCTCTGTAAGCAGTAACTTTCCTGCATGATGTCTGATGCCAAGGAATAACTTTGATATCTCGTGCCAGGGCCTGGTTACTTTCAACCCATTCTAGTGTCTTCTCTTGTCTCTTTCCCATTTCATTGCTTGTTTGGTTTGAGGAATATTTTTACATCAATCTCCTTTGCCACAACAAGAATGACTTTATGATCATATCGTTTTTGATTATTCTATTTTTTTAGGCCATTGGAGAGAGGTGATCTCATTAATAGTGCAGTTGTGAGAAGCTGATCTTGGTAAAGATCTGCTGTTTTGTACTGCTGAGAACCCAATTGTCTTATTTGTTACTCCCAGTTTTAGAAGAGTTGACACTGTCCACTGTTCACTTCCACTGGGAAGGATTCTAGTCCAGTTCTCTGCTATCTCAGATGACCTTGTCAGATCGATTCTGTCTAAGGGCACAGAGTGGATTATACCTTTCTGATGCCTGGTGGAGGAAATGGATCGCTTTAATAGTTTATTTCCTCTTGTAATTTCCAATGATTTCTTTTCTAGGCAACTGGACCAGTGTAACTCATCTTGCTATCAAATAAATACTTATGAACGAATTCCAGCTGGCCAGTTGCCATTGAAATGGGAGCTAGATAAAATCTCTATCACTGTAGGGCATTGCTTGTCTTCTTGTCTTATACAACACTATGCTTTCCAGTTATATTTGGAATGCTGAGAAATGAGCTAGTGTATGGTCATATTTTTTAGATTTCAATGATGAGAATGTTGTGCCTTCCTACTTGCCTTGCAGGCTTCAGAGAAAATGGAAACAGATTTTTCTTCAAACTTGAGAAAAGAGTGGGCTCCACTAAAATTACATCCATCTTTCTTATGGCTTCCTGAGAAGTCACAAGCATATTCAGAAATCCACCCACCCATCCACTATAGTATGAAGCTGGGTAAGTTGTTTAGTCAAGTTTAGACTAGTGCCCATTGCATATGTTATGGAAAATTCTGGGAAAAGAGGTGGCATTTAATACGTAGGAGGAGCAGTAGCTATTGTCAATCCATCTGGTGTCATGACTCTTTGATTTGGCCTTGCATACATCCACATAACTCTGGCCAGCTCAATTTCCTCTCAGTACTTCAGGGGTGTAGAAATGGAGAGAGGAAGATAAAGGGACATGTGGCACATGTGCTGTGTGTGTTAGTAACATATCCGTCACAGCTGTGGGATCTGAAAGGAAAAGGAAGGAAAAAGCAGGTGAAATCTGTTGTGCTCAGAGGAAGCCAGCATGTGTTTGAGTGCTAGCAAATGACAGATTTTTTTCTTTAAAATTCTCTGCTCTCATATTGTGAGAGTGGGACAGGCATGCCATTATTATATACCACCTTTATGAAGCTGTAAGTTGAACTTACTTGTTTGGTTGCAAGTTTTGGGGAGAAATTCGTACTGTAACAGGGACAAAGCCTGGTGCCATCACTGAGTTCCTCTGGAGCAGGGAGTATTATGGACAGGAGCTGCATGTAAGGAAAAACAGCAAGGGAATTTTTGCAAAAGTTCAGTAGTTATAGCTACCAGGATATAACAGAAACAATTCTGAATTTAGCTTCAATGCTCTTTGGGGCAGAAGCAGTTCTTCAGTGTGTATGGCTCTTGCATTATAACTTCTGCACAGGTTTCTAAAGTACATGTGGTCTGACAGATTTCAGGGGAAGCCACGCCAGCTGCCTCTCCTGCAGTGAGTTGGGCTCTTAGGCCTAAAGTGGCAATGACTTTCTCCAGTCATGGCTTCATGCATAAAAGAGTAAGAGATACCTTATTTTGTCAAACCTAAGGCCCATCTAGGCAGGTATCTTTGCCTTGGACAGTAACAGCAGGTAATACTACATAGAGCTAGGACATGCTCCTGACCATTAATTTGTGCATTCCCCTCATTCTCCCTCAGCATCCACAGTCACTGGATTAAAGTCTCTGGGAGGTACACCTGTGGCCATTCCCTTACTATTTTGGAATGGCTGTCTATTAAAAATTCTCATTTTGTAGCCTGCTTTTTTGGTCTAGCCTGCTGATATTGTTGGTCTCCTAGTCCCACATCACCAAAATTTCACTGCAGTTGTGTTTACAAAATAATTTCTTTTTTGTTTGTCTGAAACCTATCTTGCATGCAGTTTGAGTGAGTGCCCATACTTGTAGTATTACAAGGTTTGGTAACTAACAATCTGCTCTCACTTTCTCAACTACCTTCATGATTTTGCAGTTCTCAGTTGTATCCCCCTCAGCCTGCATGTCTTCAAATTGGGGAGAGAAATCTCTCCTCATAATGCAGCTGCTCCATCCCCTAAATTCCTGCTGTACAATTTATGTGCTCTATGAAACATGAGTGCTTAAATGTGGATACAATTCAGTCTCTTGGTAGCTGCATTTCCCAGCTGTCTGTCACAAGGCAGAGCTGGCTGCCCAGTTAAAACAGCCAGAGTGATCGCAGCATAACTCTTTTTTGAGCACCTTCTATCTGACCTTTTTTAAAGCTGTAGCAAGCAAATTCCAAGAACACTTGTGGAATGAATGGCAGCAGCTTTCTCTGTTTGTAGGTGGAGACTGGCCAATTCACGGCCATCCCTGCGGATGTACAGCTTTTTCTTGGCCTGAAACCAGCCGTTACAAAGGGACAGATCCTCACTAGTTGCTTGTGGAGTTTCTGATCATTTGGGTTGTGGTGCTGGCCAGACACCCATTTTGTACTTTTTGAGGTGATTCCTGCTGGTCTCAGTGCTGAACAAGGAAAGTAACTTCTACTTCTTGGTGGTTAGTACACTTGCTGTATGTGATGGGATACCCACAGTGAGAATGTGGTCAGCTGCAGGGCAGAAACATGTAGCAGATACATGTAGCATCCTGATTTTGTCCAGGACATTGCTGCCCTCTAAGCTGAGAAGTGGACCTTTGGAAGAAGTTGGTGCTGCAGGCAGCATCTATCAGTTCACTGGTCCCTGGAAAGGGTGGAAGTTACCTTCCAGTGGTGTGGTTATGATAAAACTGGTTATTAGATGTTATCATTCTTGACTTCTGGCAGTTTATTTTATATTAAGATGTCTTGGTTTATTGAAAATAACCAAAATATTTTTTAATCAATCAATTTTAATAAATTGATGAGGTATTTCTTTCATTGATGACTGAGTTGCTCTTCTTGGGAACCCATGCTGAGGAAAGATCTGTTTCTCAGTTTTAGATCCTGTAACTGATTTGACTGAATAGCAAAGGGAAGGCCAAAATGTTAAATTTTATTATATTAGTGGGAATCAAAGGGTGCAAAAGAAAAGATAGCTAAGACTAACACTTGGTATTACTATGTCTAGTCTGCTAGGCAGAAGACCGTAAATGGAAATTTGCTGTATTTTTTCTCTTTTAGAAAAGTAAAGATTTAAAGAATGGAATGAGGGCAAGTATCACCTTTAGATATTAATTCAAATCACTGTATGTGTCCATCTGCTCTTCTCTTATTGCTGGTTTTGCTGTATTCATGTGTGAACAGTGCGAGCCACAATGCCTTGCATTGCAGTGACCGTAATTGTGTAAGGCATGAGACACATCTTCTCTGTGAGGTTCTATAAACACAGTGCTGTGAAACCTGCAGCACATTTTCTAGATGCATTCTGAATTGGAGTGTCTTTCTGTTTGTTAATATGAATAATACACCCCAGAGTCAATCTCCCATGTCTCTAGCTGCAACATTCTCCCTGCCAAGAATGTAACCTTGTTCAGCCGTTACACCAAATGGTGTCCTGGAAGCTTTGTAGGTTAAGAAATGACTACATACCAGAATAAACTCTCACAGAAAACTAGCGAAGAATAAACACATACACAGTTGGTTTACCCCGATCTCATGTCTTTTGTTCTCAAAACACCTATATCTTAGAATATAAAACTGTCACTATCAACTCTAGACTCAGCATAGTTATTATAATGAATGATAATTTCCCTTCTCGCAAACTCTCACTATTTCACACTAGCAATTATCTCTCTCTTTCCTGAGCAGACCAGCTGCTTTTTCTCTTGGATGCTTTACCAATGCCTATCAAAGTCAATGCAGAGTTCTCGTACTCAGCTGTACTCAGAGGATATTTGATCTTGCAGGGCTGTTTTTGTTTTTTTCTTTTTTCAGTTCTCATGTTTCATCTAATAAGAGCTACTATGTTGGTGTAAAAACTCATCTCAGAATAATTTGCAGCTCCAGCAATGCTAATGCTGTAAGGAATAAAAGTGACTCAATTACTTCTGTGATGAAGGGCAATTGCTCCCTCTGCTGTGTAATTCTCCTGCCAGAAGCTCTGCACTTGCAGTAGTCATTCAACTTTGCTTTTCCTGTCACACAGTTGTGTTGCTGGGTGTTGGTACCTTGTGCATAGTAGAAATTTTGTGAAGCCCTCAATCCCTAGACTTTCAATATCGTAACACTAATTTTTTAGTCACAGTTAAAAAATAATCACATTTTTATATTTATAAATATTAGCGTAATTTTAAAAACCCTAATAAAATAACTGTAAAATATTTTGAATTCTGCAAGGTATCACATTTATGAATCTTTTAAATACAGCATTTCTAGGATTTTGGTTGTATGAAGAAACACTACACAAAGACATTTTTGATTTACGTGAAAATGGAAAAATCCAGTACTTTCAGTAGATTTTCATGTGCAGAAAATACACTGTTCCTTGAGAACCTTCCATATAGCATAGACAGTGTTAATGAAATCCCTCATTTTTATTTATGTAGCACAGACAGAGCTAAAAGGCAAATAATTCCCTAGTGGTGGTGGATTTTGGGTTCGAGTATTCTTACCTTTTAGTACTTTTATTTTGTCCTCTTTGTTCTGAGAAAGCGTGGTTTTTAAGGAACAGACAAGCATCTCAATATTGTTAACGTGATTCCTGTGGTAGACAAGACATTTCAAAAGGGGAATGACATTTCCTGGAATATCATGTAGCAACCACCTGATCTCTTGAAGACTGTTTTCCGGGCAGATGCCCAAGGAAGAGCACACTCAACTCTTGCAAGTTCCTTGCCCTGGTACTTATGAGCTGCATTGTCACAGGGGAGTGCAGCTTCAGAATGCTGGAGTTCCAGGTATGCTTCAGATGCAACCAACATGCAAAGAGCCACAGAAGTCTGAAGCAGAAACTTGTTCTCACTACTGCAAAGCCCACCAGTGTGTCCTGAGAAATCATGTACCATTAGATGGCTCTCAAACTGTAAAGAACACTTGAAACATAGAGTCATAGGATAGTCTGGGTTGGAATGGTCCTTATAAGGTCATATTGTCCACACCCTTGCAATGAGCATGGACATCAGCTAGAACAGGTGCTCAGAACTGCATCCAACCTGACCTTGAATGTTTCCAGGAATAGGGCATCTACCACCTCTGTGGGTGACCTGTGCTTATGTTTTAGTGCCTTCATAATAAAAAAAAAATTCTTCCTTATATCTATTCTAAATTTATGCTCTTTTAATTTAAAAACATTATCTCTTGTCCTTTAGTAACAGGACTTACTGAAAAGTCTGTCCTCATCTTTCTTGTAAGCCCCCTGTAACTACTTTAAGGTCACAAAAAAGTCTTAGAGCCTTCTCTCCTCCAGGCTGAACAACCCCAGCTCTCAGCCTTTCCTCACAAGAGAGGTATTTCATCCTTCTGATCATTTTTGTGCCCCTTCTCTGGACCCACTCCTACAGGACAAGTTCCTTCCTGTGCTGCAGATTCCAGAGTGGATTCAGTGTTCTGGGTGGGCTCTCAATGGAGTGGAGCAGAGGGGAAAAATCACCCCTCAGCCTGCTGGCTACGCTGCTTTTGATGCAGCCTAGTATATGTTTGGCTTTCTGGACTGCAGGTGAGTGTTGTCAGTTCATGTGCAGCCTCTCATCCACCAGCACCCTCAATTCCTTTTGCTTCTCAGCCACTCTCAATTCCTTCATCCCCCAGTCTGTGTTGATACTGGGGGTTGCCTCAGCTCAGTTGCAGCATCTTGCACTTGGTTTTGTGAGGTTCCCATGGACCTACTTCTTGAGTTTGTCCAGGTCCCTCTGAATGGCATTCTGTCCCCCTGGCACATCATCTGTGTCACTCAGCTTGGTTCTTGCAGTCAAGCTTGCTGAAGGTGCACTCAATGCCACTCTCTATGTCATTGATGAAGATAAAAAACTGTGCTCATCCCAGCCATCTGAGGGACACCACTTGTCACTGATCTCTGTCTGGACAGTGAGCCATTGTCCACTTCAGCCAATTCCTCATCTGCCAAACAGTCCATCCATCAAATCCGTATCTCTCCAATTTAGAGAGGAGGGTGTTGTGAGGGACTGTGTCAAAGGCCTTACAAATGTCCAGATAACAACCATAGCTCTTCCCTTGTCCACTGATGTTGTCCCTTCATCACAGAAGGCCACTGGGGCTCACTTGTCTTCTTGTTGACAGATTTCTAGTTTCCACTTCAGGCTGGGGACTCCTCACAGGTGTATGAGCACAGCATATTTATCATGATGTTCTTCTTGGCTTATGATCATAATGGGATCTGTAGTGGGAGAGGATATTGGTGCTGTTTTTTGATTTGTTTTAATTACATCAATGTTTGTCTTTGAAATTAATGCCTTAAAAATCATAGTGTAATACAGCCTCACTGGAATATCTTCTTCCACAAGCCATAATTAGTTACTTTGAAAGTTTAGAGCAGGCTGTTCTCATATGCTTAGGATGTCTTATGCCTTTCACTTGGTATCTGCCTTTGGTCCCTGTTCACAGTAGCACGGACAGCAAGATGAGTTCTTTACATGCTTCTATTCAGGCTGACTGTTCCAGAGTTGATTCTGCTCTGGGATTGCACATTCAGTGACTGTGAGGTAGTGTAGGAGACAAGTTATCGGGCTAGACTGATACAGGCCAGAACAGTTCTTGTACCTTCTAGATCTGTTCTTTCTGTTGGGTGAACTTTGCCAAATACCTTATAGGTCAGCCAAAGGCTAGCCAAAGGTGTAGCCAAAGAATAGAAATGTTTTATTTTGAGACCCATTTCAGTGAACATTTTCTTTGTAATCACCAGACATTTTGCTTTTTTATTTCCATTAACATGGCCGTAGTCTTTCCGTCTGAATTTTCCAGGTATGAAAGTTTTACCCAGAGGGTAGATTGTATCTGTGACAAGTAAAGATCCACTGACTGTTTTTATTCACCTCCCCCATTGTATTGCTGGGGTTTTTACATTCAATGGACTGAAAATTAAACAAATACTGAATTGAGTCCACTGATAATAAAAAATTATCTCACAAAGACAGGCGCTGAGGACATGTGTACTTGAATAAGTGATTAGCAAAAGGACCTGTGATATCAGCCCAAGGAGACACTTGTAGGTGGTTTGGGTAGTTTGAGTTTTCTGCATTTTTCTTAGTATAGTGCTATATTTGCTGGAAATGTGAAAAGTGAAGAAAAATTTAAAGATCAGTTAGTGAAAACTAACTATGTTGTTTTCTTTTAGATTTAGAGGGGTAAAATAATGCCAAAGTAGTTGAAGATATATTTCTACCCAATTTACAAACTACAGTCTGATATAAAAATTCCTTTATTATAGTATCTACTTCTTTCTGTTTCTGAATAACCTTCAAGAGTGCAGTGAGTTCAGAACTGACATAAACTTAGCTAGATATCAATGTTATTTGGATGTTTCATATTCTGACACTCTGAGAATACAAGGTTGTGATGGCTTAAAAAGTTGAATCTGGAACACTGCTGAATGCTTATATACATGTAAAAATATATGGAGGTGTCAGCCAGAGCACACAAATGCATGGAATCCACAGCCATTGATTAAAGTTCTGTTGAAATAGTGTGTTTGAGTGTTTGCCCACCATCACACTGAACTTTTTGTATATTTAAATGGAGCTTCCTGTGTTTCATTGTGTGCTTATTGTCCTGTCACTGGATGCCACTGAGAAGAATCTGGTTCTGTCTTCTTTCCTCTTTCTGAATAGGTATTTTTGCACATTAGTAAGATTCTCCTTGGATCTTCTTTTCTCCAGGTAAAATAATTTCACCTCTCTCAACCTCTCCTTGTATGATAGGCGCTTCAGACCCTAAATCATCTTTAGGACTCTCATGCTGGACTTCCTACACTCTATTCTTGTCCCTTGTTCAGGGAAGCTCAGTCCTGGATGCAGCACTCCATGTAGGATCTTTGCCAGTGCTAAGCAGAATGGAATGAACACCTTCCTCAAACTGCTGGCAATGCTTATCCAGTCCTGGAGGCTATTTGCCTTCTTTGCCACAAGGGCACGTTGCTGGCTCATGTTCAGTATCCCTAGATCCCTTTCTTCAGAGCATCTTTCCAGGTAGTCAGCCCCATCTTGCAATGGTGTGTGGGGTTATTTCACCTTTGATGCAGGATTTGGCATTTTGCTCAGTTAATTTTCATGACCTATAGAACCAGGGCCCTTCTGATGGCAGCACTAATCTCTGGTGTGTCAACCACTCCTCCCTGTTTTGTGCCATCTGCAAAATTGCAGAGGGTGCACCCTGCCCCATTATCCAGGCCATTAATGAAGATGTAAAATACTACTGGCCCCAGTGTCAACCCCTGATGTACACTATTAGTGACTAGCCTCCAGCCATTGATCACAACCCTTTGAACCCCTTGACAGTTCAGCAGGTTTTCACCCCACCTTACAACCCATTTATCCAGCCCATGCTTCATCACCTTCTGAGAAATTTCACAGAGTTAGCTAACAATTGCCAAGTATGAATAAGAAATTGAATCTGTGTTCTTCTAAGATATATAACATTTTTATTGGTTAGACAGTAGCAAAGTGTTTCTGCTAAATTTGTTTGATTTTCAGCTCCTGCTTTGTTATTTTTGCATGGCTGAGAGCAGTGTGAGGTTAATTTTGTTGCAAAGAGTGAATTGATCACTATTCGCTGCATAGATGATTCAGTGAAAGTGTGAATTCAATTATATAAATTATTTAGTTATATGTGTTTCATGTAGAAAGCTATGTGAACAATATTAATAAAATCAACTGTGTGAGGATTTCCCTCAACTTTAAAAACAGTTTTATTTTCAACAATTTAATTGTCCTTTTTGTCAGGTCAGATCATGAGTGAACAGATGTGAGTGAACTAATATTACTGTATCACCTGGAGGGCAGAGAGTTTTGCTGAGATGTCTCTACAGAATAGTAGCAGAAAGAGAATTAGTGCCCTTTCTGAGAGCACTTGTTTGATATCCTAATCTCTTGTGTGGGGGAAATCAAGAGCTGTTTCTAGGACCCATCTAACTGAGCCACAGCAGATCTCAAAGAACCAGCTCCTCCAAACTGTGTGAGGTTTCCACACACTTTGATGCTTTCCAAGTGAATTTTTCACTGTCACAAAGACTGCTGCTTGCTATTTTAAAGTGTTACTTCTGATTCTCAAATTTGGGAGTGAGAATCTGTTCCTGTTTAGGTGTTGGATGATATGATTGAAACACTTTTGTCCCCAAATGGAAAAGAAAGGTCAAAACCTTTCAAAGTGCTTCTTTCAGGATACTGATGCAATGCAGTTTGCTCTGAGATAAGCCTTATGCTAAGAGATTCTGGTTTTGGAAAAGGACTGTGCTTGAATATTGCAACTCTGGACAGTCTTTGTTTTTAAGGCCAATGTTTCAGGCATTAGTTGCTGTCAGATACAGTGAGAGAACTTAGAGGACCTGATCTGTGAAAGCCTGCAGTTAGCAGCTGTATTGTGAGCTCTGCCAACAGGCTGAGGGGCTCAGGCAGGAGGAATCCAGAAGCAGGTGCTGCTCTGCAGGTAGGCTTTCTTGCTGTCTTCCTGTCACCCAGGCTGGGTAGAGGAGCCAGCAATTAGAGACTGGGGCTTGCAGTACTCAAGGCCAGTCTTGGGCTTAGACCAGGCTCCACGTGTCTTGTGAGTCAGTACAATTGCTCCTGGGGATAATCCCATGTTTCCCCCCAAGCAGAACCCAGCCTGGTAACCCTTCAGCAGGCTCTGACCCAAGCACCTCTAGTATCCACTGGATTAAGCACCTCTGACCAGCTTCCCTTTTACCAGGTGTCTCAGCTTTCTCTACGGATATGTAGGGCCTGCCTATGTACACAAGGCTTGGTACTAATGGAGAAGACAATGAAAAAGTTATTGAAAGTGCTTGAGTAGATGCTGATCTATTTGTGTGGTTGGTTGCCTCATCCCTCCATAAAGGCAGGCAAATACTGAGAGTAGCTCTGGATTACTAATATAAAACGTGAAATGCACTTGCCTTTTCAGTGAACTTTTGTTGGTTTTGAAACCACTTTCTAGTGAAAGATTCTCTGCCCATGGCAGGGAGGGGGAACTAGATGATTTTAAGGTCCCTTCCAACCCAAACCATTCTATGATTCCATGAAACTGTGTGGTTGGGAACAGGTTGATTGAAAGATCTCATTGGAAATAGTGAGTATATTATGGAATGGTCCCACAAAGCAAAAGTGGAGCTTCTTGGCAAGAAATTTATTCCAAAACTGCATTATTTTTGGCTGGAGAATGGAAGCAACATTATAGGTGTTACAAAACACAGGTAAGGAAGTCATTAAACATAGGTTCCATATCAAGATTATTCATATGGATGATCCAGTGGATTGTTTTATTTGAATGAAACTGGGTAACAAAGGACAGGGTGAGCTATCAAATGTTTGGAGACAGTTCACTGAAGTAGAATTTATCTTCGTGTTTGCTTGATTTTGCTTATTTTCTTTTCTGTAAGAAAAGTTTAGTGTGGTCTTGTGAATAGGGGCCATGGGACTCCTATTAATTGACTTCTGCAGGTTTTTATTCCTTTATAAACTACATTATAAACCCATTTTATTTTCAAAACTATTTTCTTTACAGTTGTGGCTGTTTTCATTATGGGAAGCAGTGGATTAAGAGAAAATGGTGAGATTATAAGTGACAGGTCTGAAGCCAAAGAGGGAATTGTTCATTGAAACGACTGGTACTGAAGGTTTCTGTCACTTCTGACCAGTAATTTGTTTGTGAGAAGTTACAGAGAGGGCAATACAGAGGAAAATAAGGGAATTTGGGAAGATTAATAGGTTTCTTGTCAAAGAAGAGCTGAGAAATATGCAGCCTCAACTTTCTAGTCCTCCATACTAAAAAAAAAAAAAGTAAAAAAAGAAGAAGTATTTTTCCAGAAAAAAAACATTAGGAGACGTATCCTGATTCTGCCACGAATACAAACAATTTTTTTTGTGTATCAGTTTCTTCTTTGCAAAATAGGATGAGGGTATTGGGCAGTGGTTTGAGATCTGTACCAGGAAGTGCAGGCTAACACAGCACTAGTCTCCTTTGATGCTGGATGCTCACCATGATGCAGGACTAACAAGTTGCTGGCTAAATGGTCATAGGACATTGGAGCATATGACACAAACAGTGACATTTCTAATCTTGCATAAATTTATGTGATTTTTTTCTGTTTCCTTTCATATTTGTTTCCCATGGGAGAAAATCAGGCAATTGTTTTTTCCAGTGCTTCCACAATAAGCTACAAAGCTAATTCTGATGAAAAAATAGACGATGATCTCTTGATGATTGATCAAAGCAGGTGATTTTGAACTTGGTTTTAATCTATTATTTAAACAATATGCTAAATAAAAAACACTTGAATAACTTCATATTTGTTTTGCCTTTATAATTCTTAGTGTTCTTTTTAAAAGAAAAATTATATTCACTGTAAACAAGTAAATTTGTAGCTTTTACTCTGACTTTCACAGGCCTGTTGACATCACTTCTTGAGCCATTGCGCATAGGAGTACAGTTCACATGCTTCCACCTAACAGCTCTGCTGTTTCCCACAAGTGTCAGATCTCCTGTGTGAATGTTGGAAAGGTCTCTTCTGTCTGGGTGTGAATGGATTCCATAGGTATTTATGTATGAGGGGGAGAAAGGGACACCAGAAGATAGTGAGTCAAGGAGGGCAAAAGAGCATGCTAAGAGGTCATGTCTGAAAGTCTCTCAAAACCTGATTAGCTCTAGTCAGTAATGCTGTTGCATCCATAAGCAGGGATATATTAGCATGTGAGGCAGACAAATTTGTTGAAGGCCACCAGGCCTCCAGCAAACATCAGGATCAACAGCGGGATGCCAAGCTCACATGGGGACTGAGGCAGTCGTGGCTGCTCTCTGCAGAAAGCAGCTACAGGTCCAATACCAGCTGAGACAAGGGACCACTTGAAACACTGTCTGAACCCCTGCCAGCCCTTGTTGTATCAGTATACTTTTCTGTTTCTGATGGAATGGCTGATGTTGGCCTCCCAGCTGTTGCTCCAGTCTGGGAACTACCAGTTAATGTTTTGTTGTGAGCTTTCTGAAGGGAATATATTGCATGTAGTTATCTGTTATTGAAATTAACAGCTTGATTCTATTATTAACAACAGCTTTATTAAAAAAAAAAGTGTCCTTGCTAATATGGGTTGTGATGTTTGTCTTGCTTCAACTTGATATTTTCAATATATGCAGTGAGTAATCCAGGCACACAGATAAATCTGCCAAAGTTCCTTAATGATTTCTGGCAGGTAATGGGATCAGAACAAGCCTGGACGACCAGGCAGGGTGCTTCAGCTGACACATACAGGGTCTGTATGTCATGGATGGGGCCTTCCTGTAATTCTGTTCATATACATTTGTCAAATTAATTATACAGACTTATCTAGACTGATCAGGTTATTTTTCTGGGTGCCACATTTCTTAGGTACTAAGATGTGGGTGGGTTGGTGGGGGTTTTTTTTGTGTGTGTGGTTTTTTTTTTTTTTTGGTGTTTTTAAAAAAAATTGTTGTTGTTTTTGCTGTTCTTTGTTTTGTTTTAATTTGGCATGCTGGATTTTGGATAAAAACTATAATTTATTAAAAGTTGGCAATAAAGCATTAAAATTTTTTAAGTGTGTGGAATATCTTAGGCACATTCACTAACTTAAAAAATGTATTAAAAATTAAAATTTATTTAATTAATTTAAAATTTAATTTTTATTTTATTAAATTTTTTTCATAGGCATTTCATTACTATTTGGACATTTCCTTATTAGATAACTAAATCCTGAAGAGCAGAATTAACAGTGACATACTGGAGTACAGAAAATTTTATATGAAAGAAGGAAGGATATCAACAGATGAAAATAATGTTGGAATATATAGGGGAATAGACTGGAAGGTGGAAGGGCTAGGCCTTAGTTTGCCATATTTTGGTAGTGGTAGATGCCACTCTCTTCTCTCTGGCTCTTAGATGTGACTGGAAACAGGAATATTATTTTCTTTCTTTTTCAATTCCCTGGTGAATTTCAACTGTTATTGAGTTAATGCATCTGATGAGAATTGTCTTTTTTCACTTTCTAGCTAGCAATACCAAAACTAATTAAGGCATAATTTTTTTGTACAACGAGAGCTGGAAGTACTAGAACAATGAAAACACAAGGTTTTGTTCTGTGGTGAAGACTGGAAATATGCTTGTCACGAATAACTATGGTTTATACAAATGAAAGACTATTATGTAAATTCGTATTTGTGAGAGCTGCAAAATGGAGACTAAGTACCAGCTCTGCTGCCAGTGTTATACAGACCTTTGATTATGAAAGGCTGAGTTCTGTAGAGCACACCAGTGCACAAGAGACAGGCTGGTTGGAGAAAAAAACTCAAGACTTTTATTCCCTGCAAAGGCAGTTCATTCAAAGAGATGTTCAGACTGCTGGGAATATCTATTTCACCCTAGGCATGCTTTTACTGTGTGCTTCACAATAGGGCATAGTTTTAGCAGTCCTCTGAAAATTTTAAATCTGCATGAAACATGGCACAAGCTTGCAACGATGGTAGGATGGCTTTCAGGAGATCAAAGAGCAGCTTTTAATATTCAAATGCTGGGACTATGTATCCATTAAAAAAAAAAAATCTCATAAAATCATTAACCTTAATTTTTAATGGAAAAAGCAAAACTTGTTAGTTCTCCAGACCCTTACAGTGAGATTTCAATTGACTTTGAGGCAAGGATTTTGCTCAGTAATAAAACTGTTAACTGATTCAGTTGCTACAGTAATTACTTGTTTGTGTTTTGCTGAAAGGTGATCTAGCAAAGCGGAACATGTTTATCTGCAATTCTCAGTATGATGCCTATGAAGAGCCATGTATGGGTGAATTTAAAATGTGAAAGAAAAAAAAATGCTGTTTTATTAGCTAAAGATTTAATTTTCCTTTTACTATTGCAGCATAAATGTAAGCACCTTACAATTAATGAAAATATTCATGATTTGCAAAGATGTGCAAGACAGGAAAAAAGATAATTTTTCTGTTAGCTGTGTCTCACTTATTCACTTCACCATCATGTGAATTCATCCAACATTAGGCACCAAAGTATCAAACGTAATACTAACTACTGGGGGATTTATTTGCCTCATATTGCTCACCTACTGTAATCTTAAATAAAAAAACTAATAGAATCCAGCTCATGAGACAGCCCTTCACTGACAAAAAGTCAGTGTTAATTCAGGATCTTCCCCTTGATTGAACAAGTCACTGTAGGAAACTGCATGGAAACAAAATTTGTTGCCGACCTCATAGTGAGGAAATGCTTCCCTAGATGAATAATTCCAGTGTTCATCAGCTCAAAGACTTGTGTGGCCGATTTGTGAGGAGAGAAACAAGGTGTCTAAGTATACAAGGTTCACCTCATAAAGGGAGGTCTCAGACAACAATGGGTTGTGTTACCTTCTGTGGTGGCTAGAGCTGATCCTTCTCCTGGCCCTTCCTTGAATACACTTCCAAATTATCAAGTGCATACATACTAAAGAAAAAGGGTAAAATGTTCTAAATTGATTTTATTAGCTAATTAAAAATCATTATAACCTATTTGAGATGTAAAGGTCTAAAATATTGTACTCATAAGAAGTGCTTTTCCAACATTCATAACTGAATTCAAGTTCTTCATCTTCCAGGATAAAACTTTGAGTGTGCTATTATGAGAAATACAGGATGAGCACAAGAAGAAAACTGTTGACACCAAAATCACAGATGCGCTTGCTCATCTTTGTTCCAGACCAAGCATCATCCCCACAGAAATGATTTCTCCCCTGTCTTCTTTTACAAATTAAATCCATACACAAAGCATTCTTTGCTCATGCTCTTACTCTATTGACTTCTCATTTGTAAGTTTGTGGTCCCCAAGACAGATCAGAATATTGGTGTTGTGCATGTCCTTGTGAATCAAAAGACCTTCAGCTCTGTGGGGTTTAACCTGTTTTACTTAAGGGAGGCATGGCTGCAATTGTGTACCAGGTTTTCCTGTATTTTTCCCACATGATTGTGTTTTGACGCTAAAGACAAGTCCATGAGGAGCTATGGAGGATGGGAATTTGGTGACTAATGACTTTTAATTCCTTCTGCTGTTGTGTGGGTCTGTAAAAAGAGAAAATCTTAGCAGAGCCTGTTGTTCAGTAGCAAGGTAAGTTTTGGATAGGGTGAGAGGGTCTTTCCAAGTCTTGTGGTACCTGTCTATCTGAGTTAAATGGCACCTAACCTTGGTCAGGCCTGGAAGGACACTTTTTGTTCAAAAAAAGAAAAAAATGTACATGGTGATAAGACCATTTCCTTTCTCACAGTGTCTCCTTTAATGTCAGGCCTGAAATATGAAGTCATTAGGGGATATTAAAACAGTGCTGACAAACTAATTAACAAAAGACATTACGCCGGATGGGCTCAATTTATCCTTTTTAATGGTTCTTATAAATGGGTGCCGCCAATTAAAATTAATAAAGATTTACCAGCGATTGCCCAGCATACACTGTTAAAGAGCTTCACTGAAGGTCGCCTTAAAGTCAGCCTTGTCAAAGCTGCAAGTTCAGCTCCCAACACCAAGCCATGCTGAGCTACTCTCAGTTACATTTTCCCAGGCAGTTTCTCTTTCTTTGTGTTTGGCTGAAGTTTATACACTTCTGTCTCTGCCTGTCTAAAATCTCATCCATCTGCCTGTTGACTCTATTAAAAAATATCCCCCCATGCACTATTAGATTTGTCACAGTTTCACAAAGGAGAAACTCAACAGTCAGTATAATGAGAACTTTGTTCTTTCCAAATCTGTCTGTTATGATGAAATCCTTGACTAACAGCTTTCATTTTAAGACACTCTTTATTTTCTTGCTGTCAAATTAAGGTACAACAGTGTCCCTGCTTAGGGGAAGAGTGTGGATGATTGAGAATGCCCTGTGTGGCTATACCTTTGTTCAGTCTAGACCAGACTGAATTCTGCCAGGCCATGCTCTTATGGCTTCCAGCATTTCTCCATGTGTAGGGGATAAGATATTAAAAATATGAATTATGAATACATCAAGGGAGAAGTCTGCTAGTACCCCAGTGACTAAAACTTGGTGACAAATAATAATTTCTTTGCAATCTGTCCACCAAAGGAGAACAACTAGGAGAATAGCCATGTAGCCACGAGCTCACCTCTGATGTTCTGCCCTCCATTTCCATTTTGTAAGGCAGTGGGGCAGGCAAACTGGCTGAATGCCACACTTTTTTCCACTCTTGATAGAAATGTTGCCGGAAAGTGGATAGATGTAGATGCAGCTGTAGCTTGTGCTGGGCTATGTTGGCAGGTCTGTGCTGATCTCTTTGTCATGGGAATGTATCAGCTGTAATGCACAGGAGACAGACTGTGGGAGAAGGTGGAATTGTCTGCTTAAGAACTGAATTCTCTGGCACAATCTTTTGGTGTTGCTGCTATTAAGGATTCCCCAGAAGGCAGCACTAAGGGCCAGCTGCTGTTGTTTTCTCATGCATATTTAGGTCTAGGTTGTCAGTGTGAGATGGCAAGACATGCTGATGCTTTTGGAGAATAGCAAACAGTTCCCAATGCATTACTCTTCAGTTCCTGGGAAGCAACTGCTTAGGTCGGAAGGAGGACTCCAGAAATTGTATCCTTTCTTTTGTTCTTAGTAAAAACATTGATAAAGAACAGTAAATTAACAGTTCAAGAAAAAAAAAAAAAAAACAGAGGAAAGAGAGCCAGGAGAGCAATGCTAAACCTAGTGTTACATGAGCCAGAGAAACAGCTCAACTGATTTTGTGAGGGACCACCTCAGATTGCCACAACCAAGGCAAGGTGACCCTGCTGCGTAAGTTGATGAAGGTTCAGGGCAATGAGAAGGACTCAATCTCTGAGAACTTCAAGAGAGCTGAAGCTTCATGTTGGTGTATAACTGTAACTATCTCACTGGAGCTGGTTCCTTATTTTTTTTTTACTTTTGCCACCTCATTTCCCCATTTTGAGTATGCTAAGCACATGCAGGAAATCTATACATTATATTCGAGGAGGGAACATGTTCCCCTTGTGAAGCTTAAAGGACATGATAACAGAGAAAAGATTTGCAGATTTTCTGAGCAGGAAGAGAGGGAGTGTGTAGGAGGGAGAGGAAGGAGAAAGAGAAGAAATAAAATCTAAAGGGGAACTGGAAAGAAAGTTAAGCTGAATCATTGTTACTGAGTAGTCTTTCAAATTGCTCTTAACCCTTGTCTTATATTTTAGTAACTCCTCTAGACGAACACTTATAAATCCTTTTCTCAGTTACAAGCAGTATTCTTTAGCAGAAAGGTACATGATTTTTTCCAATTAGGAGTATGACACATGGGGACTAAGGGTCAAACTTTGGATTTTGGAAGCAAATTCTCTGGTCTATTGAAACAAATCAACTGCAAAATGATAGGATTAGAAATGTGAGTCTATCCAAGGTTTTTCAGAGATGACTTGTGGGTTCAACCTGTCTCAATTTCTGCATGTATTTCTCTTATATTTGCTGTGTGAAAAGACATCAGACT
Organism: Fringilla coelebs; assembly: GCF_963513975.1. Classification (NCBI taxonomy): domain Eukaryota; kingdom Metazoa; phylum Chordata; class Aves; order Passeriformes; family Fringillidae; genus Fringilla; species Fringilla coelebs. The sequence continues at coordinate 22,498,008 of NC_140034.1, forward strand.
CAGTTCTGGAGCACAGACCGGGTAGAGTGCTACAGCAGTGGATGGAAACTCTAAAGCCATTTATGCTGAGTGGAGAAAGGCTAAATCTGTTACCAGGCTTCCTGTAGAGTGAAGCTCTCATCTGTGGCTAAATCTGATGATTTCAAAACACATCTCATTACAGAGCTCTCAGAATTCCTCAAGTTGACTGAATACCTAAAAGTCCCAGTATTGTAACAGCTATGGGGGCCAGCTGCCCAACACAAATTGTCTGTTGGTTTGTCTAGTGAGTCCATATTTAAGTTGATGACAAGAAGGTGTTTGCACACCACTTCAGCATTGATTTTAGTAGTATGCAGAGTCTGTACTTTTCCTATTCCACTTGTTTAAAATCTCCTTTTCTGTAGTGTTGCAAATATCCTTGAAACAAGAATTTTGTTGAATCCAGTTACTACCTTGTGTCCTATTACACTTAATGTGACAAGACTATAAATCGTTCACTGTCTCATAGTAAAATTTTGGCACAGATATTTATGGCAGAGGTCCTAATCTTTGTAAATCTCCTTAAATGTATTTTCCTGTGCTGTATTAAAATAAGCTTCTGATGCCTAATAACAGTGCTTAGAACAAAGATCATCTTCAGATAATTAATTTTTCAATTTTTCCTCTTAATTTTCTTTCTTCTATTTTGGATGCACAAGTAGGCTTTGTAGTGTCCTGTAAGCTGTTCCATGTTTGCTATTCACTTTTCATGTTAATCTGGAGAAGGGAAAATGAAGAAAGAAAATGCATCTTCAATTTAAGAAATATTCATCTAATGGCAAGAATTGTATTTTGTGTTAAGACTTCCCTTACCCAATCCCCTACCTATCCTGCAACAGAGAATGTTGCATTTTTTCCTAGCTTTGTACTACTCAATCTTCTCTAATTTTCAGTTGCTTTGCAGGTATGCTTGAGCTAGATCCCCACTAAAATATCAAGTTACACAGGCAGAAAAAACAACAGGTGAGAACTAAAGTGAAAAGCAGCAGAGCTTTGGGATTTCAAAAAGTCTAAATAGCAGGAAAGAAAATAGAATGTGAGAGATTTCACTGTGTTATCAAGTTTTGTTCCTACAAACAGTGGCTATTCTGGAGCTTCCTTGGCTTCATCTCCCACAGTGTGTAGAGCTGGGGGGACCTGGTGATTAATGGTGGCAGATCTCTCAGTTCCTTTGGATCTTTGTATCCTCATGGGCCATGTTACCTAAACTCCCTGGCATCCTGGAATATTCTCATGCAATGAACATACAAAACTCCCTGCTGTTCAGGAAGAGCCATATATGAGTTTAGTCTTCTCTGGCTTGAAAGCTTGCTTGTGTACATTTGGGTATGAGCTCTCATCCTCCTGTATGCAGTGACTGCCAACCAGACAGTGACTGCCAACCAGACTTTTTCAGGGTGTGTTAGAGGGGAATATTAGAGTATCTGTACTGCAACCTGGTTCCAGGCTGCTAAGGTTTTCAGTTTCCTCAAACAACCGTGCCCTGAGGGATCACCAGCTTTTGCCTGCACTCTTGATGTACAGCACATTAATCGTGCCCTCCCTAATTCCTGCTTCAAGATAAATCTCTTGCGCTCCCATTATTGGGCTAATTGCTGTGGATTATATGGCAGTCAGTTGCTCTTTGGCAGGGAAAGATTAATGGAGGACACTTCCTTTGTTTTGATTTCATTTGCTAATTGCTGTATGGAGAAGTGGTTATGTTAATTCATCCTCTCTCCCTGTTAGATAGCAGGGTTTTGTTTAGCATGTGTTGGGAGAGGAGTAGTTGCCAGGAATCCTAAACGTTTCTTTGTCTTGCTCTGGGGATTTGGGACGGTTTTAGCAATTCATAGAGAGAGTGCTCATATGTTTATGTGGTTTTTTAATGTTTCCAGGCAGAGGATGTGCTAATTACATGTGCACAAAATAACGAATAAAGAATTTTCTGCATTTTTGGTAGGGGCTGAATCGTCTGGTTGGTCACTTTGTACCAACTCTGTCAGACTCATGGCAGAAAGTCAGGACCCCACTGAAAAACCTGGGCCTTTTAATTGAGCATGTATGTCACCATTTTGGCCCCTGGACAGGAGGCAGAGGCAGAGCCTGTGAGCAGCTAAGCACCTGGGAATTGAGTGTTGTTACTAGCTTTGTTTTTATTAGGTAATTTAAAAAACAGCTGTCACCAAGTGTGCAGTTTTCTCAGCTTTAGATAGATGCAGAGGTCTGAGAGAACTGGACAGATAATGAAGCCATTCACACTTGTTAACCAGAAAGGAGTCCAGGCAAGTCACTAGTGAATGAAAATTGCTGCCATCTGTTGCTTGTTCTTTGGCTTTTGCAAAGTGTCTGGATGTCACTCTTTCCTGCTGAGGCAGATGTTTCCCACTGCACATCTGCAGTCCAGGATTTGTGCTAACTGCCAGCCTCACCACAGCAGAGATGCCTCAGAACAGAGATTTTATTTGAGTAACAACTAAAAGGCATACTTGTGGGGAATCTGCCCAGTGCCTTCTATAATTTAATTGCTCTATGAATAAATAAGACCCCTCAGTCTCCAGAGTTATCAGCTTGACTGTTTTTACTAGAATAAAATTCTTTTGATCCAGTGGCTGCAGATATTAATTTAGGGATCCAGACATAAAGTCTTTAGTATAGAAGACTGCCAGTCTTTTTACCAAGAAACCTGTCAGCCAGATCTCCTAGTTTGGGGAAGATGAACAATCTAGTCATCTTTAGATCTGGATGTTTTAAAGACCTTTAAATTGAGCACAATAAAATCAACCATGGATAGTGACAGAAATAATTGTGCTAAACTATTTATGTTTCTGATTGTTTGTAATAAAAATGGAGGGAGAGGATTTAGTTATATTTGGATTTATAAACTATTATTATTATTATTATTATTAAAATTCCAGTGGAAGCCTATCTGTCTTCACTTTATAAGAGTATAGAGCATACTTGCCTGCCCCAGACTGTTCATTATTTTTCTATTGCTATGAAAGCATCCTCTTTTTGATAAACTCCTCAGAAGGAAACATTTTGTGGCCTCTCACAATTTTGTTGGTCCATTTTTATTGCTATTGCTTCAAGGTAGGCTCCCTGTATTATGTCACTGGCAATTTCTGCTGTGCCTGCATTACTTTTTGAATCCTTTTTAATCTTTTCCCCATTGCTGTGAGCTTAGCCTACAGAGGATCTTAGCTGAGCAGTAAAATTCCACTTCCTATAAGTCCATACTTCAAATAAACATGAAATATCTGATCTTGGATATTGCTGGATTACAAGTTAGGACTCTTCAGGTACGTCCTTAATCTTCTTCAAAAAACCATAATTTTGTGTTCAGAGTGCATCCTGTATACAAACTGTCAAAATTGCTTTGTGTAGGTCTTCAAATTGTATCTCATGTCTCCCAGGAGGATGCTGATTTCAAGAACTTGCCAGGAGGCCTTAAGACACTGGCCTGTTTCAGGTCTCTCAGAAGATAGCTGGGCAGGCCAAGCTCTGCTCTGTTATAAATAGTTCCATTTGGAGCACTTGGAACTTCTCCCATGTCAGGTTGACAAATTCAGCCTCAAGCAGGTTTCTTGGTATAAGGTAGTCATTGTCTGGAGTGTGAAAAGTGGTTTTCAGAGATCTCTTCACAGCTACTGAGAGCATTAGAATTTACCACTCAATGTAGCTGGGGAAACTGCTTTATTTTGTCATATATATCACTACTAGACTGTTTCTGTAATTGTGAGTGAGGGTGGGGGTAACATGAAACATTACAGGATGTTTCATGTTAGAAATGGGTTTGAGATAGGCTGGTGACTAAGGGTGTTTTACAGTGGGTGTCTGAGAGAAGGCCCACTATGAACTAAGTCATGTGGAAATGATTCCAAGACACTTAATGTATTTTGCAATTCATAGTACTTATTATCCATGGCTCTCAAAGCACTTTCAAGAAAGGTTAATGCTGTGAGAAGCCTTTAACACTGGGGCTGCTGTTTTGCATGGAATAAACTCACAAAATCACAGAATATTGAACAGGGCAAGCTGACTGAGAAATGCAAAGAGGAAAGTTGGTTAGGAAAAAGATGAGGCTCAGCTCCTCAGGTGATTAAATAAGCTGCAGTGCACATGGTACTCGTTTGCTCCTAATAAACTGATTTTGCCCCAGGAGTCCTAGCTCTTAGTTAATGTCTAAACTCTGGCTGTTGCTCCCTACTGTGAACCATCAATGAAACAATTGCAAGGCTAGACAGGGGAGACACAGTTCAATAGCAGGGAAAAATAGCATCAGCACACCAGGACCTCTTCAACCTAAGGGATGTAACAGTCAGAGGCCTGTGAAGACTCTTGTGGCCCTCAGAACAACAGAGAGCGTTGCCATCGTGGCATTAAAGACATGAAGCCTAAAGGTAAAGTAGCTAGTGCTCCCTTGAAATAGCAAAGAAAAAAATGCGCTACAGTGACCTAGCACTTAGCTAGAAGTGGCCTTCATGGTGCATGTGTGTGTGCATCTGATGAGCTAACTGAGATTATACATTTTTTAGTGCACTACTGGAAACATGATCCTGCAACACAGGTTGCTGCTGGAATATGGTCTGGCATACACCAGTCACCTGGAAGGAGTTCTTGATGAAACATCATTAGCAGCAAATTCACCAGGAGAGCGAAATGATTTCCATAGGCCACCGGATGAAAACCAATCTTGCTAAGTATTGGTTCCAGTTCCTAGCAGTTTCTGATAAACTTGAAAGCTGTGTAAAGGGAAAGGGTTTAGGACATTTAGTCACATGTCTCTACTACTTTGCCAGCTGTTGTTAGTTCTAGTAATAACTGATTCCTCAGGGTGACTTTCCTGATCTCCTAATCTTTTAATTAGCCAGAACTGATAACAAGGAGGTGACCTTTATAGACAGGGCAATGGAAATTATACTGAATCCCAAACAGAGGGGAGACTTACACTATTTAAGAGTTGGAAACTGTTATTATTTAAGGTATCATTCATTGTTCAGAATATGGCATTTCCCCTGTGAAATGACACACAGGTGGAGGACACAAGCATGCAGCTTTGAAAGACACCTAAAGTATTATTAATGTACGTGCTACAGGAACAGATAATGATATCCCATGCATACCTACACTACACAGACATTTTATTTGTGCTCTGTGCAGAAGAAATACCATATGTAGCAATGGAGGGATGGGGGTTTTTGGCGAAGTCTGCTAACTGCACTGGATGTTTGGACTTCCTCTGCCTTACTTCCTTTCTGTGCTAAAATTTGCTATTCAATTCATGTAGATACGACTCCCAGTGATTGTTGAGAAGTCACTGGAATCTAAGCATATGCTTTTGATGAAGCTGATGCTGATTACCTTAAAAAGGAAATCTGTCTCTCCCATAATGCTCTACACTGTTTCATCTTCCAAGCCAGCTTCCACAGGAAGTGAGCTGCTAGACATCATCCTTCCCAAGAACCCAGAGAAACTGGTACTTGCTTTCTGATGTGCTCTCTGATCTTGTGGATCCTTGTAAACTAGCAACCTTGTAAAGCAGGAACCAGCCAAGATTCTCTCAGTAAGGAAGGCGGTGGGGAATACACTGTTATGTACCTATTGATATGTAAGAGAACATAACAGAAAGGGATGTACTTTCCATGCTTTTCTCTTTCCTCTTTGAAAATAAAAAGAAAAATCTGGGCAAGTAAATGTAGAAATTATCATCATTGTATGTTTCTGCCTCTGAAGTATGTGACGGGTGTTTCAGGCAGTTTTCTCCTCACTGAGGAGAGACCTAAGGGCAGATATGGAGTCATATGAAACCATTTTACTTCTCTAGCAGTGTTGCTACAGATATGGCTTTGCTTAACATGGCTGTGGATGGCTGTTGTACAGCTGTGAGGTACCACATCTCACCAGCTGCTGCCATGGGGGGAGCCCATTCCCAAGGCTCAGTAGTATCTGTGCCTCATTAGGCCAGAAGTACAGGATGTTCGGGAAGCCCCTTTATGTTATAGTGCTTTGTCTTCCAAGGAGGGTTGGCGTTGAGCAGGCAGGAGGCAGACAGGGAACTAACTCAGTGGTGAGTCTTTCATGGCAGGACGTGGAGGACACCAGGTTATCTTGGAGTTTGGAAATAGATCTGTGGAGCTTTTGTTTTGCTGCCATTCCTATCAACATGTGTTTTAACCAATTGTTAAAGCTGTGCTTTCTGCTTGTTTTTAGAACAGTAATCTGGTTGGGTTGTACACATTCAGTGAGGTGGAAATGTGTGTATGTTAGTTATTCTTTTGATTTACTTACTCATGCAGAGGAGGTAGAGATGAGCCATGAGCACATGGGTCCAGTCACTACAGAAGCACAAAACATATTGACCCTTACCCTAAAGCTATTATCGTTTATATGTAACTGAGTTGAATTTTAGGAGAAAATGATGATTTGACACAAAGTATTTGAAATACTAGAAGGTTCTTCCAGCTCTGTAAAATATATGAAATTATCAATGGAGACTATAATGCCCAATTGTGCAAAACCTTGGATGATTACTAGGGCCTGATTGTGAGAAATTATTTAGACTGTGGAAGTTAAAAGAGCATAAGCAAAGCAGTTCCATAATTTCCCAAAGTTTCAGAAGGAATGCCATTAAAAAATTAACTTTGTTGCAAAATGAAATTTAAAATGCAGAATGCAGTGAGACAGTATCCTTAATAGAGGCCAGAAGGGTCATATCCATTGATTTTTATTTTTCTCCATGGGATGTTGCCATCTGAGAATACTGTCATGTCCCAAGCTGAGTTCTGAAATAGGGAGTTTGCAAGTTCATTTAATCAATCTGTAATTATTGTTTTGGTTTCAGAGGGGAATGTATGGTCAGTGAAATGACAGGCTGGCTGTACTTTCTATTCTCCTCCCAGAACCTAAGGGAAGACCATGATTGCCCAAGATTATTGCCAGAATCTGTCTGTCTGTTTACAATGACTGTCCTATCTTCAATGATTCCTGCATTGCAATAAGGAACAAAAAAAGATTTCTTGTTCTCATACATGTTCTGTTCACTTGCTTGAACCCTCAGAAAGAAATTTCCTCCAATACAGCAGCTGGCAGGTGTCCAAAATGGATTATAACCAGAACCACTGCCCCAAGAGAGTATCTGCTCTTTCTGGGAAATGGAAAATGCACATCAATCAGAAAAGCACACAAAAGGCAGGCCATAAAATGTTAGTAGATGTGACCACAGAGGAAGCTTTCTGGCCTTGATACAAGTATAACTGTGTCATGCAAAATCAGTTCTTGAGCTCCCAACTCATCATAACCAACAAATTCATCTTGGGTAGATGCACCTCTTCCAGCTTGTGCAACAGCATAAACCCTGCTGTTCTTAAACTGTCAATGGCTCATTTCCTTGACTGATCCTCTTCCTTCATCAGTTCATTGGAACATGTTTACCGAAATAAAAATATGTGGACTGAAAGAAATGTAGTGCTGACACAATGAGACGAAGTACAAAGTTACCTGTAAATGAATCAACAGAATGCTATAGACCTGTCAAATTAAGACTGGATGGATCAGTGAACCCAAGAGAAGAAAGTACAAAGGAACATAAAATGTCCAACAGATATTTGGTCTCACACATTTTAAGCCAAAAATGAAGAAAGAGATTCTGAAACATGTAGTGAAAAGATGAAGCTTGTAAACAAATAGAATTGAGGCAAAGAATGGTAGGGAAATATACTTACTTATACTGTAAGAAAGTTACAAGGGAAGGGAACAGTAGATTCTTCAGTAGATTAGAAGGATTATATTATCTGAGGGCATTACTATGTTTTTTTCAAGTCACATGGACAAAGCATCACAGAGACAAAGACTTCTTAAAGACTAACAATGTGAGACCAGTCTACACAAAAGACAGGAAAGAGTTCCCAACAATCAATGTAACTGCTAATAAAGTAGTACAGACAAATGTATTTAGGGTTTATTTAAGCATCAGCTAGTGCTTGCACATAGATAATATGGACAATGGGATATTTAGGTGAAGAGTCTGGGGTCTGCAGTAAAAGTGAATGGCTCCAGTGAGGGATACTGAGTGTCTGTTTTTATAGAGCACTCATCTTCAAACTGTTTTGATCAGCTGTCCCTATTAAAAAAAAAAAAAAAAAAAAGCATGCTCCACAAAGCCTGGGCCCTTGGAGTTAGCTCCTGACTCTGCTAAGCTCTGAAGGACTTGCCTGCTTTTCTTAGCTGATGCACACCCCTTGCTTCAGCTGGGATGAAACCCAAGGTGGGCCACACTCTGCTGGAGACACCAGGTAAGGGAAGGTAGGGAAAGGTAAGGGAAACACTAGGGAAGAAAAGTAAACTAGTAAGATTGATGTCTCCAGAGAAAATTCAACTTTCAATGCTTAGATACCCACTGCTTGAATTGATTCTCAGAGTCCCCTGGCATTGTTTGGGTGGATGTTTGCTGGGAAGTGTTTTCACTGTTCTTGGAGTCTATGGAGGAATGAAAATGATTTGTTCTAACAGATAACAGTTTGGACACAAAAATAGCCATTTCCATCTGGCTGTAGATGAGGTACCAAACCTTTCATTAGAACACTTATTTTTGATCTAAAATACTAAATCATTCAACTTGTTGACTATTAAAAGCTTGGCAATTTAAGATACAGAATCAAGACATTTCTGGAAGCTGGAATTTTCTCTCTACAGGCTGTGCTAGTCTTAGACGTGTATAATTTGTGATTTTTCAGTAGGATTTGAAAAATGCAGTTCTTCATGTTTTTTTTCTCTGTTTAATAAAATTCATGTATTTTTGAGTTATGTTTAGCAATAACATGATTTCATTTTAACTGCCAGCTATCTGAAAGACACATCTAAGTGATTTCAGTGACTCCTTTTTAGCTGTAGCTATCTGGGAGATCAGCCTGTCAGGAAGCAAAAGTTTAATTTCCAGTGTGTTTACATGCATAGGTAAACTCCTTTTTTCTAGTTTTTCCTGTGTGCCAGGAAGAATGTTAGTACTAAGCAAGACTTCTCAGTTGTCTGGGGTAAAGAAAGGAAATGGCCTCTGCATTTGCTCTTCTTAATTGACTTCTGTTTTCCTGAGTAGAAGTTTAAAAATCCATTGCAGATCAAGAGTTTTCTCACTGTTGAGCAACATGTAATTCCAGGAAGATTAATGTAATCCATCAGATCCATTCTTTCGTTCTTTGGATTAACAAATTTAGCTAAAATCTAATTTCTTAGTCCAATTTTATGTCCACTCCAGGAGTTTGCAAGGCTATATGGATTCACTATTCAATAAGATTGAAGACTTAAACTGAGGAACAGGAAATATGATCTTAAATCTCTTTTAATCTTGTAGTGCAATTTTACATTTTGAATTTCTGTGGAAATACTGGTTTTATTCTGGTGTTCACCATTGAACGTACATGCTGGTATACTGTGTATGATAGTTCCCCTGACCAAGAGAATAGATTATACCTATACCACTCTGAGTCAAGAAATAGTGCAATTTAATGTGCACCCATTTAGGATCCTAATTTTTGCATTTTATTATACTAAAAAAATCATGGCTTCATTTTTATCAGACGATTAATTCGTGTCAAGATCTAATTGGATTAAAATTGGAATTCAATTACAATGCACAAATAGCTTTAAATGTTTTATTTTTGTTACCTATCCAGACTGTTGGTGGTAGTTTTACTTGAGGTTTAGAAAATATTTTTTACTGAAAACTGAGTATTAAAAATCCATCTATACTTAGGGAATTGAACAGGTTGTTTCTGTTTGTTCATGTCTTTTGGTATTTTAAACCAGCCTAATTTCCACTCTCACATGTTATTTTTCTTAATATTTTGTAAAAGAAAAAGAAACTTTCCTGGCTTTTCAGCTCCCAGTTGATTTTTCAACTTTCAGTGAACAAGCCTTTGAACTGAAGTAGTTGAATAAACCAAAACATTTTCCTGTACTAAGAAAAAAGGCTCCTGTTGTCAAAATAAGATTCCTTATCTTTTAACAAGCCATGAATCTAGAAGTTTGGACAGTGGGTTGTGTGGATTTAGTGGTTTGGTTTAAAGTGCCAACTGAGAACCTGTACTACTTGCTCTTTTCAAGTTGATTTTTAAAAAATCAGGTTATTTAAGAAAATCCCAAAAGGGAATATGCTTCTGCACTTCAGATGCTTTGGTTTACAGTCCAAGAGAAGTTTAAATGTTTGGAGTTTGTAATGTTTCCTGCATGTCCAGTGACAGCAGCAGTGGCTGATAAATGAGCAGGTACTGAGTAGGTTACATGCATACATATTATGCTGAAAACAGTAAAAATGTAATCTCCCTCCCACGGCTGCTGCAAGATAGGTGTTCATAATTTCATTATATTCTTTCTGCCTAGAGGTGGGTATGCTTTCTTCTAAGCAATTCTAGGGGTTTTTTCCCCCTCTTCATTGTGGAGCATGAGAATAGATTAAGGAAGCCCATTACACACTGAAAGTCTTGGTTTGGTCAAAAATTAGATTAGAATTAGGGTGAAGGTATTCAGGTAGTAAATGGTACAAATCCTGACTTGTAAAACCAGCCCTAGACTCACCACTGCAGTAGTGTCTTCAGCTATTCTAAGAAGATGAATTGTGTTCATTCAAAGAGAGGCCATATTCAGGTTTTCTTAAAATGCAGCCTGCACAATTCTTTGCTTTTTGTCACCTGTAAGGCCATCCTCTTGCATTGTTATACTGCTAGCTGAATTTAGTTTTATTTTCTCACTCTTTAAAAATTTCTACTGCCAAACAGTTGACAGCAGGACCGACCCGTGAGTGTTGTGGAGTAATCCCAGGAGATGAATGGCTGTCCCTCTGTTTCGCACTGGAATGTCTGTAGTCCTGCACATGGGGTACCTGCATTGTGAACCTCATCCTCCTTCCTTCTGGGTTCCACTTTTGTCCAGGGAGCCTTCCTGCTTTCAGGCTGAGTACCCCTGCTGAGTATGTAACATGGTTTTGGGTTTTTTTTTTTCCCCCACAGCTCCCTTTGAATTCTCTCATTTAATGCCTGGAGCTCTTTTCAGTCAGCTATTCAGTCAGCAAAATTTATGACTACATACTGCTTTCCCCTGAGTTTTTCCTGTAGGTGTGTTTAAAGCGTGGTTTGAAGGAAATCAGGATGGTGACTCTTGCTCTTTTTATGATGAATAAATGTCTCCCATTCACAAAAAAACAATAACAACAAGAAAACCACAAACGTGTTCTCTCCCCTCTCTCCCTACTTCCAGAAAAAAAGCCTGTATCCTTTGCTGTTTCCTACGGGAGGGCCCTTTGGAGAGGTCGAAAACAGGGATCTTTCACCATCCTTCGTAATAGAGTTGTTGAAGTCTTTTTATCCTAACCAACAAAAACTCTTTACTGCGTTTTTCACTGCTGCTTAGAAGCACAGCAAAGTTAGAGCCGTGTGCTTCCGCTGCCGGGGAGAAGCTCCGGGGCTCCTCGGAGCGAGGGCGCGGAGCTCCCGCGGGCTCCTTCGGGGCTGCTCCTGCCGCTCGGCCTCTGCCCACGGGGCGGCGCCAGAGCACCGCGCTTGGCGCGGCGGGGCCGCGGCGCCCCCGGAGAGCCGCGGGCAGCGCCGGCCTTCCGGAGCCCTCGCTGGAGCCCTCGGTGCAGCCCCGCTCTCCCCGCCGAGGGGCGGCCCGCGGGCACGGCCGGGGTTCCCGGAGCCCTCGCTGGAGCCCTCGGTGCAGCTCCGCTCTCCCCGCCGAGGGGCGGCCCGCGGGCAGTGCCGGCCTTCCCGGAGCCCTCGGTGCAGCTCCGCTCTCCCCGCCGAGGGGCGGCCCCCGGGCACGGCCGGGGTTCCCGGAGCCCTCGGTGCAGCCCCGCTCTCCCCGCCGAGGGGCGGCCCCCGGGTACGGCCAGAGGAAGGGACACCGGGAGCCGCTGATGGCCCGGCCCCTGGGCTTTCGCCGCTCGCTGGCGCGGCCGTTCCGCGGCTGCCCTGCTCTGCTCCCTACGGCGTCGCAGCCATCGAGCCCGGGTGTGCTGCGAGCTCCGGCTGCAGCCCTGCATTTGTTACCCGGCGGCTGGGCAGAGAAAAGCCGAATAGGATAGCGAGTCTTCCCTGGAAGGTTTGTCACGTCGCCCCACACAGTACTCGGGTGCTGCCTTCAGCCCTCACCATCTCTCAGAGTACCTCCTGCCAATCTCTTCTGCATCGTGTTTCCGTGCCACATTTAAAAATTACTCAGAAATCTGGAAAAGCTTTTCAAAGTAATGTCTTTAAACAATTTTCCTTTTCATCTGAGATTGGCAGACACTTAGTGACCAGTCCTGGTTCTCAAGGTTGTGAAACAGCTGTGCAACCATTCCATGTTGATTATGGTACAGACTGATAGAAATATACATGGTATGATTCTGGCCTATGTTACTCCTGTAGCTCTACGGGACAACAGCTGGGAGAGCCTGATTCTGCACAATGTCTGAATGTGACAGAGCATATGAATGTTGGCTACTTTGGGGACCAGTGCACACTGAAAAGTACAGTGGACATCTTTGAAAATCACTGTTTTATGGTTTCCCTCCATTAAATGCGACTGTTTTGCTAAACAGAGATGTAGGGAAGCTCTAGTGTGCCTGTTGCCATCAATTCAGTGTACAGCAGCAACTTGGTGGCGAGGCACGAGGAGGTGCTGGTGGATGGTCACGTAGGGGAAGGTGGCAAGGGAATCCTTGATTATAGTTTGGGCCTATGTGTAACTGTGGTAGGGAACTGATCAGGTCTTTGCATCTGAGGGAGGTTGAATAGAAGACAAGCTAACTTAAAATGTATTGATAAAAAGTCTTTCTATTGCATGAAAAGTGTTGGTGCTCCGGCTCCACAAGCCACAAGCTCTGTCTCCAGTGACATTGCCCCGATGGTGCAGTCAGAACATCAATGTTCCTGCTGGTGCTGGCAGACAGGCTGAGCTCAGAGCCAGCTTTAGCCCAGTGTATTCTTTGGCTTCTCAGACCTAAGTTGCTGTGTGGATTGTGAGGGAGTGTGGGAGCACCTGGGAGCAAACACATCCCTGGACACTAGTGGAGAGTGTGAAAAATAGATGGCAAGTTAGTGAGAAAGCAGCTTGGCAGCTGTGGTGTTGAAGAGTGCGTACTCGTACTTGCTTGCATAGAGTTTGATAGCTCAAGCAAGATTGTGAATGGCTTCCTGTAACATGTCCAAGCACCTCTGTCTTGCTTTCTGTCTCAATGTAAGGTTTTGTTCCCAAATCCTTGCTGTATAGCCAGGTAGTAACAGATGGTCATGGAAATGCTGAGTGTTCAGATGCAGCTGAGTAGTAGAATTCCTTCGTCTCTTGATGTAAATGCCAAAAGCTGCAGAGACTACAGCAGTGAGGAGTGGGAAGGACAGTTTGGGGCTTCAAGCTTCTTACAGGAGCTACCTGATGACACCAGTCTATTTAGTTTTGAGGCCCTCCAGGAAACTGAGAAACATGCTGAGAGATTGAATTCCAGAGGACAGGTTTCTATTCAGGGGATAAATCTCACAGAAAACTCTTTTGCTGTTTGGTGCATGAACCCTGATATCCTTCAATCCTGTAGTATCTTTCTCAGAGCACCCCAAAGTACTTAGCTATACTTTTAAATGCTCCACTGACCTATTATTTGGTCCAGAGTTTAAAGTCCTGACTGACTGATGGGGGCCCCAAGGCATAGAACTAGGTTACAGGATTGTTGCAAGGTCATACTAGTTTATTAGCTCCCATTTGCTGGCTTAAAACTTTAAAGGTTTTATAAAGCTTCAGAGCTTAAATCCCCTTTCAATTCTCTGTCTCTGTGATTTTCGCCTTTATTTTTTTTAATGTAAACCTATTGAATCTCCTATGGGCAGCCTTTTCTGTTTGTAGAAGATCACATAATCTAACTCATGGTGGGAGGAGGCTTCCAAAGCTCTACATGCTAGACAAAAATCCTGCTGAATTCTGTGTATTTATTTAACCTCTTTAGAACCTAACACATGCAGAAAATACTTTTGTCCTATGTCTGAAAAGCACAGTGTGCTGGTCAACCATGTGAGGATCCATTAGCTCTTCTGGTCCATTAGTTACCACAAGTGAGTGTTAAACAACATTCAAAATGAGAAAATCATTTTAAATAAGCAAGTCATGGGTCTTAGGGAATCTCTGAATTACTGATACTAGCTTTTGTTCCATCTGGGTATTTCTTTACTGTTTCAAGGACTGTAAGATCACCTGGAGAAGATTCACCCTGGATATGGAATGGAAGACAGCCAGGGAGGCTTCAATTTCCTATTAGCACTGTTTGGTGGTGCCTTTGGGAAAGACAGTATCACCACATATCTCTTCTCTTGCACTTCTCCCATTCCCAGCCATGCTGTGACTGCATCATGCCCTGCCTTTGTATGCCAGAAGTCAAAAAAGAACAAGGGAGTAATGGGAAATCTGATATGGAAGTGAGTTGCTAAAGAATAGGGATGTAATTAATGCCAGTCGACATAGTTGTATGGAAACTAGGTCTTGTCAAACAAACTTGATCTCAATAATGTAATCTCAAAGAATGGATTGTTAAAGGCACTTGTATAGATGAGAGGTACTTATACTTTCATAAAGCATTTGGCTTAGTACTGCGTGATAGTCTGGCTAAAATTTTAGTATTACACGATATCAGTAAAGTGCCTGTTAAATGGATTAGGAACTGGTTAGTGAAGAGAGCTCAAAGGCATCATTTGTGGGAAGTATCACTGAATGAGAGAGTGTCCAGGGGATTTGGCAAGAACTGATATCAAGTTCAGTGCTATTCAACAGGTTTGTCTATGATTTGGAAGTAACTATCAACTATAGCTGAGTGTTAAGTTTTGCAATGTCACAAGATAGGGTGATAAATAATGAGAAAAACTATAATATAAAGTGATTAGCATCACAAGGGAAGTTAATTCTACCAAAATGTGTATTAGCAGTCGTGTTCAAAGTAATACACTTGGGAGCAAGTATCTTTCAGTTCTCCATTCTGTAGCTTTATATTAAAAAAAAAAGTTATTGCATTCCTTTGAGTTGACCACAGGATCAGGAAGTGGGAGTGCTCTGTAACCTCTGTATATGGGACTGACAGATTGCTAGTAGAATGTTGCATATACCTCAGTTTGTATTGTTTAAAGGAAAGTAGAAAAACGTAAGAGATCAAAGCAGAGGAACCAAGATGATTTAGAATGAGGAAATAGATCTCAACTAGTTTCAAAAACATTGAGAATAGTAGTGCAGAAATATCTTAATGAAGAAAAAATCCCAGGTGCACTTTTACCCCCTCCATGATGAGAGGACCCTTTCAGGACAACAGGAACCACCATCTGGAACCTAGAACAGTTTCTATTAAAATTGCTAGAGAAATTTCTATTAAAATAAGGCACATTTCTTTCAATAGAAGAATGAACAAGTACTGGAAAGACTTAAAAGGATGCTTTTTGTTTTGCATATCCTTAGCATCTCTCCAGTGCCTTCACGAAAGAGTCATTTTAACTCATTCAGACAAAGTGTAATTTTGTGGTCTGAAATACACAGGAGGGCATCCACATGGACTTCACTCCCTTAAGTGTGAATCCATGAAGTGAACACAGTGTTAAAGTTTCCTGTTGGCTAAGCATCTTTGTCTTTGCATCATATGTGGTCATAGGCAGCCCTGCAGTGTTTCACTGTGCCCATATTCAAAAAGAACAAACTGCAGGACCAGGTGATGTATTCTGGATGCATAAACACACACTCTGTAGCTGTATATAACTTGCAAAATTCCATCGTTCTTTCATCTTGTGCTCCCAAGCCACGAGTGAGTTAAAGCCTTCTGTTGCTAACAGCTTAGGCTGCATTTCCAACCTGCTGCCTTCAGTCATCTTGCCAAGTCAGGCAGCCTCCTGTGTTCCAGTCTTGTTTTTCTGGCCCCTTCACCTACACCTAGAGCTCCTGACTGTTCTGACGACTTTTTTTGGTCCATACTACTCTGTTTCCCTCTTCCTCAACCTAGAGTTCAGTTAGGTTATTTCTGGCCATCTCTACTGGTAGGAGTCAATGTGGGGAGCTGTGAAAAACTAGAAGGGTGCTAAGGAAGTCTCAGTAGGTCCAAGTAAGAAAATGCTCTGCTATGTCCCCTTTCTTTGCACCTATGAATCTGCAGATCCGGGGGAGGGGCAATATTGGAAATACTCAGAGGCCTTGGATAAAAATTAATAAGCAAAGATGGCAACAGGCACATGAAGATATGAGATATAGGAAGCAGAAAGAACAGAACAGAAAGTATGAGGAGGCTGATCAGAGGTCTTTCTAATAATTGTTTTTGTATTAGAAGGTTTCAGGAGAATAAGAAAAATCATTTGCAGCCAAAGCTGCAGTTTTGAAAACCCAGAGGCTTATGTGTCTGTCTCATGAAAGAACTGCAACACCATCCTGTTTCTCTCTCATAATGGACCTGGGCATGCATCCTCTCCTACTCTTTTGTGCTTCCTGTGGAGTTGAGTTGGCTGAGTTCAGGTACCAGCTGATCCTGTTGTAAATGCTGATGCCGTGTTCCTGGCAGTACCCCTGCCTTCCCACAGTGGTTGTGGCCAGGGTTAGTGGCCCTTACAACAGCTGTGTGCCCTTTACCCTTGCCTTCATTCTCTGCAATGGCACTACCACTGATTTAATAGCATTAATGTTTAAGCCTCTCTCAGATCATTCTACTTCCATTGGCCCTCTTCTTTTATCTTAATTTGGCTGGAAGAAATGGCAGCTTTTCTTATTGTTTGCTAATGAACTTGCCTAGAGCAACTTTGCAGGTGGCAAGGAAAGCGATGTGTCTGTGGCACAGAGCAAAGCCTGCCAGTGTCTCTGTGGACCAAGACTTTTTCTCAGGTATGTTTCATGTTCTCCAATCCAATGACTCATTTTGTGAGTCATATTTTTTTTCTCTGTTCCATGTGTGGTTAAATCAGCACTTTGTAAAGCTTTGTCAGAGGAAGAGAAAAATATTTGTTTGTAGGATAGACAGTATTGAGCTGGTCAGGATTCTTAGGTGGGATGCTGCAAATAATTACTGCAGCAAATCTGAGCTGGACTTTTCCACAGGCTAGTGCAGCTGTAGGACTGTAGCAGCTGTAGAACTCAGCCCTTGCCAAAGAAGCACTTACTAATTCACACAGAATGAAAAAGTTCCAACGGGAGAGACTGATCTCAGAAAGAGAAATTGCACTATTCAAAGTATTTAGCTATGCTGGGGAGGAGCTAAAGTCAAGTTTCAGATCCAGAAAAGTAGACCAGGAACTCAAGCCCAAATCCCTCATATCTGATGTAGGTCTCTTTCTACATGCAGGCTTCTGTGCTGCCCAGTGCAAATTAGGGGAGCCAAAACATGTGGATTCAACAAACTGAGTATCTCCCCATAAAGCTGGGTAGGCCAAAGACACAAGGAAGAGAACTCCACCGCCCATAAGCAGCTCTGTGGATGAGATGCTGACAAGTACATGGAGAGGGAGATGGTAAGAGAGATAATTAGATAGTTGCCCAAGCATGGGCAGACTTGTAGTAACTGTTTAACCCATGTCTCTCTTTTGAGTTCTTGCAACTGCCTTTTGTGTTCGGGCTGCAGCATATGGCAAATGAACCAACTTTATTTGGAATCATAGGGAAGATTGGGAGGTTTAAATAATTCTCTATGCAGTCTCTGCCTACAAAATACCATACTCCCTTTCCTTTGCCAATAGGAGTGGAGCTGTGTTTTGATGTGTGGTGCTTTTATGTGCAGACATGAACTTTGGGATTTTAGCCTGTATGGAAACAAATCCTACCATTACATTTGCTCTGCTTTTCCTGTTTTCAGTACTGTTGTTTTGGAGCAGTTTCTAGGACTATTATTTATTTATTATTATTTATTTCAGATTCATGGCTGCTTCTTCTTTGTCCCTGTTTGGACTGGGGCTACTAATCAGTGCTATCAAAAGACATCTGAGTAGGTCTTTAATTTACCACCTTACACTTCCTAGAATTATTGTTGTGCTTGCTTGTAACTGGAAGGATGTGTTCTCTCCAGGCCCTTGGTATTGCATCATGTAAGTGCAAGGTCACTTCTACAGCACTGGTTTTCATCCAGCTCCACTACTGCTTGTAAAGCATTCTCTAATAACTGCTTGGCCTTTGCAATGAGACACTCTCAGTCTATTGCCAGTGGACATCTGGATCAGAGTCATGCCTGGCATTGACCAGCCCCCTTGACAGTAGTCTTGGCAAAGAAGTCAGGAGTTGAACAGACCATTAGATAATTACAATCTACTCCAGTGCCTTGCAATTAAAGATCCTAAAGAAATGGATGCAGAGGGTCCTCTTGTACTCATAGAAGTAGTAAGTCCATAAGTATAAGTAAGTCCATAATAACTTAGGAGTAATAGTGGCTCTGAAAGTGTTTTCTCTGACACAAAATGGCAAGCTTTTGTAGAGTTTCCTGACCAACTGCTATGTCTTCTAAGGGGCTTGCAAAGCCAGGAGGTTTATAGAAGACAGGCCTGGATCTTTCTGTGGCTTGTTTACCATCCATATGATGGTTAAAGGTTTCAATTGTAGAGTTTTCTATTGCTAGGTGAAGAATCAGAGAGAGAACAGTTCTAAAGCCTAAGCTGAACTTTAAGATATCTTTTCTCTCTTCTCCAGGTTGAGCATGAAAGAGTGGAAGTTTTATAAGTCTGAAAATCTGACACTGAAGTTGTTGTTCTTCTAAAGAAACAAAGGGAATGATCATAGCATCTGTTTTCTACCTTTTTTTGTTTTGCCAGTACATTTAGTGAGAAATCTCAATCTTTTCCATTTCCCCTCTGCCCTCTTGCTCTCCTGTGAAAATGAGCAAGATTCACAGCTGGGCCTATACACTTAGAGAAGTTTAAACTAACACTGTAAATTGAAGCTGGATTTTCTGTAAATATTTCCTCTTAGCAAAGACATTCCTAAATCAGAGGTGTTTGTGTCTATTGTTTGCAGGTCCTCAGATAAAGTGTGATGAAATATAAAGTCACTAGTCAGCAACAGCCTGTCTGAATGGCCTTTAATGAGGCTTTGGTGCAGAGTGTTTTCAGACTTTGTCTTCAAAATCAGAGCCTTTGCCTGTGCTGTGTTAGCACCATTTCATAGCCAGAATCTGTATGAAGAAACTAAGCACCTTATTACTGTCTGGTAACATACAGAAGCCCTAATCCACAGGGAGACCTGACTAACAGGCCCAACATTTATTTGGAATCAAAGGTCAGGAAACTCATGTTAATTATGATGTTGGACTGTTTCAGCAGTAGTTTGTAGGGAACTTTTCCCTCTGCATCAGTCCTGTGCTACATTTATGTCCTTTTCTGATGGTTTTGACTGACACAGAAACTGCTAACGGATTTCTGTAGGAAAGGCTTCACACTCCAGATAGAATCACCTCCCAAAATGACTATCACTTTTGTTGTTACAGTGACCTATGACAGAGACATTATTTTTACTTTAATTTGTGGCTTATAACAAGGGAGTTAAACAGATTTCAGGACTGTAGTTCAAACAGGTATGCATGTAGAATATTTTTCTCACATGAATCTTGCTGATTCCCTTAATTCTTGATTCTCTCTGCTGTTTGTCACATATCATTTCAAGAGCTAGCCCCATCTCTGACTGCAGCTATTCGTTATCAGTCCCTTTGCCTTTACCATTTCCATTTGTAATTTAAACACCCTAATTTAATAGGTTTGTCTCATTATTTTGATTAATCATATTAACTCATATTAATTAAGAGATGGATTTAGGTAATGACAGAGGTTAATGGAGTCAGTTTTCACTTTGCCCTGGTTTTTCAGGGAAGGGGGGACTTTGGTAGGAAGGGAAAACAGAAAGAGAGACTAGAAAGAGTGAAAAAGAGAAACTGGGGGGAAATCTCAGTTAGCAATCAGAAATTCCCTGCTAATTGAATGTCTGATTTTATTAATGATGAAATTTATAAAGGTCCTTAAGAAAAGAAAAGAATTTAGCCAGTTCAGCAGTTAAGTGTGAATATTAACTAACTCCAAGATAAAAGTTAAAATATCCATTTTCTTTTCTTTTCTCTAGTTCTTTAAATAAAAAGCTCTCTTTGACACTTCATCCCATTAGAGCTTTAGCTTTCTTTGCCATCCATTGCTAAATGTCTGGAGACTATGCAGAGAATGTAATGTCCTGTATGATTTAAGAAATGCTAACCCTGGAGGGCAGGAAGTTAATACATGGATCACCTTAGTGCTTATTTTCCTTGATGCTTGCTCTCTGATGAGGTGTTGGTAAGTGGGAGAAGGTTTCCAGCTCTGCCCTACACTCTGTCTCTGCTCTGTCACACTTGTTTCCCTGGGGCTTGAGAAAACACAAACCCCGAGCAGAGTGTCAGATCCAGACTGAACTTTGTGTTGGTGCTGTGGGCTACATTTCCATCTTCACAAAGGCAGGGGGAATCCTTTGCTTATCCAAGACCTCCATGGCAGGGTCTCACGGTTATTATTCCTGGGGACGTGCAGACTGCTCCTAATTTGTCTCTTTCCTATTTGCACCAACGCTATATAGGCACAGAATCCCATTTAGGGAGCGGAACTCTTCATAGCCCTACTGCCATTGTGCAAATAACAGCATGAGGGCTACTCAGTGGAAAGGTCTTCCATCCTGTGCTCCATGACACTTCAACTGACCTGTTTCAGTCAACGTTTGAACAGAAAGTAATTTTGGAGCTGGAGTCAGCTGGTAGTGAAGTGTGGGGTAGCTGTGCAAGACACCAGACCAAGCAGTTAACCTATTTCCTTACCAGAAAAGACATTTCCATGACAATAGTAATATTTTTTAAAGAATGGTCACAAGTTATTTAAAATTTAGAGACTTAACCATACAGGAACAAAATCTGTTATGCAAACCCTGAAGTAATGAACACAAGTAAGCACTTTGTACAATTTGTCGCAAATCTGATGCAAAAAAAATTAGAAGAAAAAAGTTGTTTTGTGAACCAGCTGTTACCAAAAATATTTTAACAAAGTTGACATCTTTGTATATACTCTTCTAGCAAATGTTGCTGTTGAAATGTGTCACCCATAAGTGACTTACGAAAGGTAGCCAGTAAAGTTTGTAAGACCAGGTTCTAGTCTGAAGCGCAGTGCACTGTCAGCCCAAAGATTATAGGGCAATAAATTACAAAGCAAAACACCAGGAACATGGTGACCATTTCCTTTCAGTGAGACCAATTGTAGTCATTGTATTTATGTTAAATTATCCTTTCAGTGAGACCAATTGTAGTCATTGTGTTTATGTTAAATTGGTAGAATATACTGTCTGTGGAAGGACACACAGTACCTCTTGAGTATCCAGATTGTGCATCTGTGGGACAGTCCTTGCTCTCAGCTGCTTTAAAGTTTGCAACATAGATAATCTCATGTGAGTTTTTAATTTCATCCAGCTGGGGTGCTAATACCTAACCTGACTGCCACTCAGAAAAAAAAATTAATATTTATTCCAGAAGTTGATTATTTTCTGGTGATCTCTCAGTAAAACTGTGGAAATCTAAAGTGGAATTTTTCTAATTAGAATTTCAGAGTGGATGAATGTGACACATTTTTGTCCAAAATGCACTAGAGAGGTTGAAATCTGATAGACTAAAGACTGACTGACCTTTTTTGTGGCTTTTATGAGAGCATCAAAAATCAGTTTTGCTTTATGTATGATGTTCCAGAACAGGTGAAAAATATACTATAATTCAAGATTGTTGGCAACTCGGAAATGTTGACTGTCTGTTTCTATGAAGGTAGGAAACACTATAAAATGAACATTCTATTTGTTGTAATTTTGTTTAATCTTTGCTTAATATAAGCGTCATTGAACTAAGGAATGATTTCTGTGCAAAATGGCAGGTGTCCTGAACAGTGGAGAACCATGAGTTTGAAAGATCCAACTGGTATTCTCAGTTTAGTATCTTTTGGCTTGCATATAGAGATATAAGCCTGTAGGACTTGTATTTCAAGAGCACGAGGTTCAGAAGAGAGAGAATGCTGGCTATGTACCATTAAGGGACTTCAGAAATAGATGACTGGAAGCATCTGAATGCAGCCTGACATTATGAAATGACCCAGCAAAATTTCACTAAATTGGGAATTAGAACAATATAACTGGCAGCATGTTTTTGTTCAGAGAGCTAAGGTCTTGTTCAAGCAGGGAAAGCCTCTCAGGCAGACTTTGTCTCTGTGGAGTCTTCCTTCGTGGTTACTGACCCATCACAGCTTCCTCTCTACCTGGGAGTATTTCTAAAACTCCAGTCTCTGAAATCCTGCTTTCCCTTGAAGAATTCTTACTTTATTAAAGGCTGCAAAGCTTTTATCTCTTCAGAAAAGCTTGAAACAGTAGAATATTAATGGCTCAGAAAATGTAAAAGCCTGACAGGAAAATACAATACTTGTATATGGATGTGTGTGTATGTGTGTATATATATATGTAACATTCAATAGTAGCTCATGATGTGTTTTAAGACATTTGGGAGATTATTTTGGAAACCAACTCACACTTGAAATCTTTCATTTAGCAAAACAGTCAATGATCTCAGTGAAGGTTCAGATGGACAGGACATCAGGAACAATACCACATCATTGTGGTATTGGAAGGACTGAAATACTCCTTTTTTGAGACTCCTAATAGATACTATTTGAATTAATAAGTGTCTAAAGGGCAAGTTTGAAAAAAAAAGCTTGACTTTAAAGGTTAGGATTTTTTTTTCACACTCCATCATTATAATTTGAGGTAGAGATTTTTTTTTTTAATTACAGTAGACATACAACCAGAGATTTGCATACTGAGAAAAAGTACTAAATGGGCAAAACCAGATTGTACTGTTGGACTCTGACTACAAATAAAGATTGAAAATAAAAAGAGCACAGACAAATTCTATAAATAGGATATTTTTCACCTAAATAAACCCTGTGGCAGCTTAATCCTGAGTTTTTTGGTGTTGAATTTACACCAGATGAAAGTCAGTGGAGTTGCTGCACAGTGTACAGTAGCACAAGGTTAGAACCAAGTGCTGTATTGTAAAATATTACATGTAAGTGTATACATGGTCCTTTGTGGGTGCACTGTATTTCTGTGTCTATGCATATTCAAGTGTATATATTTCACAGCTGCTGTCTGCATAATTCACTTCCAAACCCAGCATGCGTTCATTTTCATAACTTTTTGTTCTATTACAATATTAATGGGACTATCAATGGGAAAGGACAAGAGAAGCATTTTTAATGTTTATCTGACAGTTGCAAATTTCACTTGAGGTTGTTTACTGGGATCTGATTGTTGGCAAAGAGGAGTAGGAAAGGCAGCAAGATGAATGGGATCACAGGAAGAAGAGATGTATTTATGGGTCCTCTTAGCACCATCTAAGAGTAATAAAAAGTCTTGTTTTACCCCTCCTTTACCCAGTCTTCAGTTTAAAACACCAAAAAATGAGGGATTGTTTTAATTAACTTCTATTTAATCCAGGTGGCCTGTTCAAAGTGAAACACATTGCATTTAAATATGTGAAAAATAGGTGTATTTGTTTATTCTCATCCAGTATCTTTTCCCCAATGGGAAAAATGCCGGCAAATAAGAGAGTTTGTGGACTTGTGGATGAATCTGCAATGTGATGTCAAACTGTACCAAATTACTGTCAGAGCTTGTCTTTTTTGACCTTCAGTTCTTGGACTATCCTAAGTGAGACTTATTTTTTTATGGGGAGAACTAAACATTTTCCTAATTTTGCTCTGCAGTTTTATGAACTGGGTCATGGCACATCCAAATTTTCTGCTCTGCAGAAAACCTTACCTCAGACAAAAAAGAAAGGGCAAAAAAGAGCCTCCAAAACAACAAAACCAACAAACAGTCTTGGAATTCCATTTGTGTATTAGTTTATATTTTAAAGTGTTTGAGTTTTTCATCTAGAAGTTCAGAGCACCTGACTTTCCATGAGCCAATGTTTAAGAGCAGAATCAAAAATTTCTAGAATATAGGTAGCATAAAAATGGTAGTGTGGTAGCCTAAGAGTATTGTGTTCCACTCTGGTCACCTCTGTCACAGACTTCTACAGAAACAGAAGAATTTCAGAGCTAGGTAGTGGGCTAAGTTGTTTGGAAAAACAGGCTGTTTATCTGTAGTGATAATGTGAGGGAAGAGTTTAATTTTTTACACAAAATGAAATAAATTTTATCGAGTTATGTAGGTTTGAACTGCTAAATTTTTCTTTCCAGACATCACAACTCCTGTGGTTCTCTTGCTGTTCTTCATTAGGCTGGGCTTTTTTGGTGGACTCTGTCTCCTTTCATGCACCTTTACTGCTCCACTAAGAAGCTTTTGTGATGACTTAGGCCACCACTACAGAGCACTGTGGCAGATTTTGTCAAATAAAAGGTATGAAGTTTCTACAGGAAACAGAACCTTTCCCCAAAATTGTAATTATGTCAAAGGTAAATTATTTGGAGGAAAGCTTGCAAGACCTTTCACTTGTCAGTGTATAAAATAATAATTGTCATAGTACATAGTACATTAATTCTTACTGTGCTTTATCAGTGGGGAAAAAATAAATTTGGAAAGGGACAGATACAAAACCCTTGAGGGAGAAATCAAAAGGCTGTAGAAATTGGGGTAATGGATGACTTGTACCATTTGCTGTCTTTTGGCAAAGCAGTTCACAGAGTTAGACTGCTTTGTCCTGCACTGCAAGTGCTGTGGTAGAAATAGATGTATCACAGGTAGTACATGGGAAAGACAGCTTGGATGGGTAATGAGGGAATTTGACAATGAAACAGTCAACCAAAACAGTGACCTTTCCAGATGCTGTTGTGAGCCTGCCTGATCTGTGAGCATTTGGGCTGGATTGTTTTGGTAGGGACTCCCTTTTCTGGCCTGTGGTCTTGCCTTTCCTGGATCCCTCTCTTTCCCATTCTGTGAGCTGGGGAGAGCCATGGAGGCAGACAGTATATAGTCATGCACACAGTTCAGGTGATTGGAAAACTGTCATGTGGGGAAAAGGGGGGAGGTGAGAATGTGCTTCACTGCTGCTTGTGACAGGAATCCCAGGGAGACACAGAGACATCAGTGGAGTCTACACATCACAGCCCATTTACTCCACTCACTGTTTATCAACTACCAGCACTAATTTCTGTTCAGTGTTATGTTTGGGTTAATTACAGTTAGGTTCCTTTCAGTAGTTAGGTTAATTACAGTTGTGTATTCCCTGTTGTCACTGCCCCCAAAAGCAGGTCTGATCCTGGCTCGCTTTCCTGCCTGCAAAGTCCAAATTCAAACTGGGACTAAGGTGGTCTGGGGCAGCGCTTTGTTAAAAAGCCAATGGAGCATCAGCCATGTTGCAGGTGTCTTTACCAAAGGCTTCCCCAGCACTTTAAAATCAATCTAGATTTGGTGTGTCCCTGTTTAGAGATCCTTCCATGCACTGTACACAACAGGCAGTACACTTACCCCTGTGATCCATGTGTAGCTCTCTCTACAGTGCCACTGGTCCCTGACTACCTTGAGAGCCCAAGCCTCCTTATTTGCAAGGTCTGCAGGAAGAGAAGAGTCCTACCCTTTAGATTAATAGTGAAATTGTGGGTATAGTATCCAAACACATATTAACTGGGCTTCCAGGGCCAAACCCACTGTAATTTCTCCCCAGTTTGCTGCAAACTGGCCTCTGGGTTCCATTCCAGTTCTTTGTAGCAAGATGATCTCAGCAATCTACCACCGTAAAGGTGGCATCAGCAGCGCCTTTATTCTGTCATGCAAATGTCTACATCTTCAGTCCCCATCATGAATCTTTCTAACCTGGTTCTTCTGGTAAGAAACTAGAGTGTTTTTTGGTCACAGACACAGCCCTCTGCACAGGGGACAGTCTCATCTATTGGTCTAACATTAAACTGAAAGTTCCTGTCTGAAGTCACTTGACTTCACTGTCCCAGCTTTTTCCTTTGGGGAAATGAATTCAGCTCCTTCTTGCAGGGCAAGGGCTGAGGAGTGCAGCTGACAGACTGGCAAATGAGCCTACTGGAATGGAGTAGGCTCATTTCTTCCTCTTGGTGTACCTGATCCTATTTTTAGGGCCCCTGTGGTAAAAAGTACAATCCGGGGACAGATGCCTCTCACCGCAAAGGTGGCAGATATTTGGTAGCTTCTGGAAAAAGCTCTGCAGGAGTGCTTTCAAAAGGTGCCTTTATGAAATAAGATAATGCATAGGGAAAATGGAGAACAGTTACATGTGAAATTCTACTGTACTAGAACAAGGCAGAGCCCCACAATCCTGACAGGAGGCTGGTTTAAAGCAGATAAACTTCTGTGCTCAGCTGCTGGAGGCTGTGGCACCTGAGAGCACTAGGATGTTTAAAGAGGAACTAAGCAAATTTGTGGATAACAGACTAATTCAATTGGTGCCAAAGAGAACTTGGGGAGGTGCTGCTGAATGTTACAGTTCTGAAGGAAGAAAGGAGCTGCAAAGGTGGAATTAGAAGAGATGGTACATGGTTCTTCTCAGCTTGCTTTGTTTTAGAGTGTTGTGTATGACAGAAAACTGGTGTGACAGGACTAAACATGAGGTGACCTGTGGACAGAATTACCAGAAGAGCTTGTGATCCCAGTGGCCTACATGGATTTTATGTGAAAGTAAATACCTCTGCTGGCTCTGAAGTGGGTGTAGCACTCAGTGAATTGTTTCCTCAGGGTGATATTGACTGACATTATTATTTATGTGCTGTAATTTTCCTTAACAATATCCAGGTTGGCTGGTGGATGAAACTGAATGGACACTAACAGCATAAGCCCATGAAAAAATATCTTCAGCAGTGCTATATGTGCGCCAAGGCTGGAGCTTGTTCTGTGGCTCAGGATGTTGGGACAGACTGTGTGCTTTGTGTCTCTTCTTATTCTTCAGAAGCCACTTCAGCAATGAGGATTGATGTGCAGTAGGCTCCACTGGAGCATGCTGGCAGCAGTGATTCTCAGCTGGGTGGCATGATGGGTACCTGTTCATGCTTCATGCTTATCCTAGAAGCTTGTTTCCCAGGAGCATCCGAAAATGTTGAGAACAACTATGTTGTTAATGCAGAAATATTATTACAATGCCTTCGAAGCTGTGATGCTGAAAGTCATGTTCCATGTGCTTATGTGAAGCTCTGCTCTAAGACAGCTTGATTCCATTTCCAGGTCATATCCTGAAGTAGTAAAGGTGTTTGCTGTATTTGTTCTCTCTTTTCAAAGGAATGTCTTGCAGCTGTACACAGCTCTTCTCAGAATAAGCTTTCATAGGACACAATGGAGAAATTTGGGAATTATGTTTAGTATATTTGTAGTTATCTTTATTCATATTCATGAAGTGCTTTGCAGGCATTTACAGTGCATTTTCAGATCCTGCTCCTAAAATAAGAAAGTGTTATGTCTAACTTGAAGGAAGGAGAGTAAAGGTAGAAGAAGGCAAAGGCTTTTGCTCAGGATTACCTAGTGACTCTGCAGATAGAGTCACAAGGCATTGACTTCTGAAGTCTGGTGCTTTTATTTGTGCCTCAGAATTTGGCTGCACTGCTGATGGCCTGGGGAATCACTAAATAATAACCTTGCTATGCTTGGTAGTAATGAACATACTCTCACCTGTACTTCTTGGAAGGATGGCACTGGAGTGTGCATCATGGGAAGGTTGTACGGACTGGCAAATAAGTCCCTAGGTTTCACTGGGTGCTGGGTACGTGAAGATGAGAAGAAGGAAGCACTCTGAAGTATGAAGTTGAATTTAGCAGTAGAATTTATTCTCACTGGATGTTGTGACCAAGAATATAAATGATATTAGATATTCAAGTCCATTGATGGGTAATAAATGGAATGGTTTTAATACAGCCTTTGGCTTTATTAACTCACTAAAGGACTGGGTACTAGAAGAGTAGGTAGACACTTTCCCAAACACCTGGCACCAGCTGTTGGTGAGACAGGATATTTGCTGTGATGGACCTTTAGTCTGTCTGCTCTTATGAGCTTCATGATGCACATTTTGCTATGACAATCAATGTAGTCTTGAGAATGACAGATAGTTAGTAATATTAAAAGCTATGACAAGGTCCTACAGCAACTCTTCCACTTCAATATTCCTTGCTCTGTCCTTGCAGCACTCTATGCAAAAGCCCAGTTCTCCACTCTAAGAAGTTGATAAGTATCAGGTAGCATAGGTCCTGCTATCAGAACTGGTGGTAGGGACTTGCTCAAGCTGTGATTACATAAGTCATACTGATCTTCTGCTAGGCTGTGCTTGTGAAATTGCAGTGTTTCAGAAGCAGTTTAAGTCTGAGATCCTTTTGTGTTGATACGCAAGCTGATGTTAAACATTGTTGTTCTAGACTTTGACAAATATGTTAATTATATTCTGTATTCTCTAAGGGTTGTTACAGCAATACTGTTTACTTTCTGTCCTGACTTTTGCTGTCTGTGTTGTGAAGTAGCCTGACATATATCTGGTTTACAGGTGCCAGTGTTTTCAAGAAAAATGAAATTATTCCAAGGTCTTTTTGAAATGAAACTCTGCATGTGCCTAGTCCATAATAAGCCTTTTTTCAAATGCCAATTGCACAAAAAGCTGTTGCCATCTCAGTGTTTTGTATACTTTTGAGAAGTCTAATGGCTAGTATTAAGAAAAGCGTGTGTCCTGTATCAAAAGTGTAAGACATAAATGAAGTAACTGGGGACAAAGCTTCTCCAGACTCCTTCCTTATGTTGAAAAATCTTAAATAAGTTTAAATTTGAAATCTGGTGTTCATTTGTGGACTAGGCCTGTAACATTCAGATTTGTTTCTGTGACTTACATGGCTGGGAAAGGAAGAAATTTTGGAGCATAGTGAAGTTTTTTCAGAAATCACACACCACTGTGTCTGCTTGGGAAGAATGTAAATGTGGCTGTGTTTCCCCATGATTGTCCAGAAGATAGCCTCTTTGGCATTCCACCGGACGGCCACCTGTCTGCCTGTAATAAATGATGGCTATAAAGGGAAGTGATTGCAGCTATGATACAGCCAGAGGCATTTGTTTATATTCTTACAATATGTATCTGATTGAATAGAAATTATCACAATTGACAAATGGAGAGTGAAGATAGTTGGTGGGTATGAGGAAGCTCAGTAAGAGCTGGGCCAGCTGCAAACTTTCTCCAGTGAAGGCTGTCACCAGAAAGCAGGTGTCAAGCCAGCAAGTGATGAATGGTGAAGCTGGAGGCTTGCTTGTGTTAATGATCCACATATCTTTGTATAGCAGCTCACAGTCAGTAAACCTTTTTGTTGCTACCCAGAAAGGCTCCTGATGGGTAAAGGCTGTCATTTTGGGCATGGGGTCTGTAATTCAGTAAATGGGAGGCAAAGCAGAGGAGTATTCTTGAGCATTTCTCCAGAAGAGTAGTACTGACATGCAGTGTTTCCCCTCATAGTTTAAGTGTTGGCAAGACCAGATGGCTGAACCCAAGCAGAGCACACCTGGCTGGATGTAGAAATGCTATTGTATGTTACTATAACGATAATACTGTTGTGTGAACAGGGGAAAGGGATATTCCTCAGAACATTTCCAGATCAATAAATTGCCTTACATGACTGCCTTCCTGGATGGCTTCTCCCTCTTGTGTCTGTGTAGATATAACTCTTCCTTCTCCAGATCAAGAAACTCAGTATGTCCAAGTGAGAAGTCTAAGAATTTATTAGTGGCCTGGACAGAGAAAGCACATTCAGTCTGAAAACAGACAATGTTTTAAGCTCCCAGTAGCATCTGATCTCTTTTGCCAAGTCTTTGGAGGGATACTGGAACTAAAGAAAAATCTTGGACCAGAGATAAAAAAATGTCATGGCTTAACCCCAGCTGGCAGTGAAATACCATCCATATGCTCCCTTATTCCCCATAACAGGATAAGGGGAGAAAGGATGAGAATCAGAAGAGTAAAAGTGAGAAAACTCATAGGCTGTGATAAAGACAGTCTAATAGGTCAAGAAAAAGCCATGCACACAAGGAAAGCAAAACAAAGAATTAATTCACGACCTCCCATGGTCAGGCAGGTGTTCAGCCATTTCCAGGAAAGCAGAGCTCCATCATGTGTAATGATTACTTTGGAAGACAAATACCATAATTCTGAACATCCTCCCCTTCCTTCTTCTCCCTCCCCTCTTATATGGCAAACATGATACCATATGTGATGTCCCTTTAATCAGTTGAGGTCAGCTGTCCTAGCTGTGTCTAACTCCTTCTGCACACCCAAACTCCTTGCTGGTGGGATGGTGCAAGGAGAAACTATTTGAACCAAAACCAGCATAAGAAACAATTTCTCACGACAGGTAACAGCACCTGTGGTGCTTGACATACATATAAAACAAGAGCGGATAAATCTCTAGAATATATGCAGCTGGTAGAAGCAGTGAATATATGCCCTCTATATGCCCTCTGTGATTTGCAGGAGAGTGTGGTGGTGTTCGCAGGGGTCCCAGGACGAGGGAAGAGATGAGAATCTTGACTCCATGTTTCAGAAGGCTGAATTATTATTTTCTGATATATAGTATATTAAAAGAAAACGATATATTAAAACTACACTAAAAGAATAGAGGAAAGGATTTCAGCAGAAGGCTAGCAAGCAATAGATAGGAACGGAAACAAAAGCTCGTGACTCTCAGAGAGTCCAAGCCAGCTGACTGTGATTGGCCATTAATTAGAAACAACCAACATGGACCAATCAAAGATGCACCAGTTGCATTCCACAGCAGCAGATAATTATTGTTTTTCTTTTCCTCTGAGGCTTCTCAGCTTCTCAGGAGAAAAATCTTGGCAAAGGGATTTTTCAGAAAATATCATGGCGACAGGAGAGCTTTTTGGATTCTACACGTGAAGATATATTCCTGCAGACACCTGTAATGATGTGCCATATTCTTATTTCCTGTAGGAAGTTTTGGAGGTGGGGTTGAAAAGAGATGAAGTAGGAGTGGCTGTGGAAGCAAAGTGCAGGTGAGAGTGCTGCAGAACAGGTCAGTTCCATTCTTAGTGCTTTTTCTCCATTTTTGTATGAAGGAATAAAGATAGCATCACCATCTATCTTGAGTAGAGAGAAACCCTATGGAACAGGCAACAAGATCTAGAAGAACTTAATGTCTTCTCACCCTTCTCTTGGTCTCTGAAAATGTTCCATATAGGCCCAGTCTATTTGTGAGTCTGTGGGATACAGAGCTCACTTTACTGAAAGCTCTTCAAGAGAGAGGCTCATCACATAGCTATTGTCAGGCGTAGGAATAGACTGGGTTATAAGGTGCCTTGTGGTCTTCTTCTGTTTACTAAAGTACTGCCTTGTGCCTGCTAAGGGAGGCTACCCCCTAATTCTTGGAGTCTTTCCCTAAAGCTGTCTTTTCAGTTTGGTAGAAAATGTATGTCCCAAATATGAGAACTCATTACTCCTGCTGGATGATAAGTTCAGGGAGTGCTGCCAGTCAACGCTATGCAAGGACTTTGAACTTGGAAAGGAATGTTCTCTCTCTTAATTTTCTGTCCAGATACTGGGGTTACCCTAGGGAAAGGGTTATACATGAGCTGGGTGATTGAAAACAACGTTACAAAAAAGTGAAACATTTGAAAGAAACTCATGCATTAGCTCTGCTGACAGCTGCTACCTTTGGTTTCCCCAACAACAGGAAGCTGTTGGATGCAAATAAACCCTCTTTTCTTTTTTTTTATGCTGCTTACAGTTAGAAGATGAATGGTTCTTTGTCTGGCTTCAAATGGAACAGCAAACTGTTCTGACTGAAGACCCATTGGCTTTGGCCTGCTTCCTTGTCTTAAATTTCTTTTCACACTTCATGTTTGTGCAGTGAGAAGGCTTCCCTCCAGAGACCTGGCTTAGATAGAGTTCACTGCTCTACACACTGCTGTCTGCTCTTGCTAGGACAGAATGTTCCTTGCATAAATTAATAAATCACAGAATGCCTGATGTGATCAATATACCCCTTCCATATTGGAATTCTGCTAATCAGCTTCTCCAAGAAAGGAGAAGGCTAAACTTGGTACATATACATTTCAAATCATGTTATGTCTATCAGTATGCTGTTTCAGGGGATTTTGTCACAGATGCTGGCACTGTAAAGTCTCTAAAGCAGTAATTATGATGTGTTTCTGCTTATGAACCATTGTTCAACAGAAGGACATTATTTTTATCCTCATGTTTAGAATGATGTGTTTATTTTAAGTTTTATGTCACAGCTGTGGGCTTGTATTCTTAGTTCTGCCATCAACTCCTATGCTCTGAAGAATTCACTATTGGTCTCTGTCCTGTACTTTTGATGGGACAGCAATACTTCTGAAACCACTTCAATGTCTTCAGGCAAGATGAACCACCCAAAGAATGTTTTATGAATAAACTACTTGGCTGAAAAGTAAAGCAGAAGCTTATAAATCCCTTTGCTGATTTCTTAATATCTTGTTGTTTTAAAAAAAAATCAACTCTCCTTCTTTTAAAGCTTTCAACATAAAAATTTTGACACGTGTTTTAAACCTCAAGATCCTTACAATAGGAAAAAACTTGTTTATTGCCTTAGCTTTACTATACTTTTCTTTCTGTGTTACATTGACAAATTCTTGTCATCTTTTAATACAGAGAAGCACAAAATGGTGTTTTAAGGGTGAATCTAAGGCAGTCTGAATTTATCCACTCAGACCTGGTACTGAGGTGATAATAAAGTACTTATAACTTTGCTTAGCTAAGTGCCACTTTGCTGAGGTATCAGAAGTAAGGTCTGTGCAGTTTTGACAATTAAATTAACTACTGGCAGTAATTAGGTGTTGTCTCTTAAATATATTTGTTAGCAGGTGTGGACACACCTAGACTTGTGATGTGTGATTGAATGAAAGATACGTCTTTAAAAGACCCCAAAACGTTGAAAACCAAAATCCTGTAACAAAACAATCAGCTTCTCCTCATCTTTGGAGGTTCGCTTTCTGATGTTTGATGGAACATTACAGATCTGAAGGGCAGTGCTGTTGCACTCATCTAACTGGCATTTCAGTAATAACTTAATTTGCTGCAGCTTCAGCATAGCTGTGCTTACCCACTTTGGAGTTTGACTATTATCCTTCATGTTCTTACTCCGCTGTCTTCTTGTAACTGAAGTTGAAAGTGTCTACTGCCATATTCTTTTGGGAACACTGACTTTCATTCAGAGATACATTTGAGCTATGGAAACATTTAAAATTAAATAGAGATAACAGGCAGGCAGTGACAGCATATCTCACCAGTATAGTGCTAAATTAATTAAACACTGTGAACTCATTAGTAAAGTTATGGAAGATACAGGAGGCCATAATATATATTGATTACATAGCTGCCACCTGGATATTTTCCTAGCTGCAAAAGCTTTTCCCCTAACACAAACTGATGTGGGTTGGGTGTGAGTTTTCTTTTTCCAACCAGGACTTTTGTACATAGAATAATGGCCTTTACTCAAGTTTGGAAAGTCCTCTCTGTTTCATCAGCATGGATGTATGAAAAAACCCAGTGGAGAATGAGAGGAACTGAAAAGGATTAAATTAGTCTGTAGAGGATACTGTCAGTGGAGTTAAAAATGAGTGTAAGCTGATAAAAGCTGTTGTAGTGCTAATGAGAAGCAATGGACTGAGCATGGCTGCTCAGTGTGCTTCCTAGAGAAGAATGTCTTTCCTCTGCTTTTGATTGGGAAACTTTCCATCTTTGTCCTCTCTATTCACATTGACAAAATCCATGGGAACTTTAGCAGTATGAAACAGCTGTAAATGTTTCAACAAGAATTCATGTAACTTGTTATCCTGTTTGATGATGACACTACTGCATACTTTGAGAAGAACAGTAGCATTTGGAAATCTAGCATTTGGGCTTCCTGAGCCAAAAGTTTCCTATTAACTGCTGGATGAACTACATTCAGCAAAGCAAGAAGGGGAGCTGTGAAACTTAGATCTTCTTAGATACTTGAAATATACTCAGAAGTGAAACCAAAGTACCGTTAGTCAAGTATAGAGGTGGTTGTAGGGCAACAGTGCCCTGGGTGTTTTGATGTACTCAAAAGAGCAAAATTCATCTTTAAAATAAATGGGAAGGAGTTAAATTAAACCCTGTGGCTGGGAAGAAGGTAGGACTGGAAAATACAATCTGTATGGAGCGTTGTTTCAGTCCAGCAGAGGTCTTGTTTCTTTGGTGTAGGATATGAATCACAAGAGGAGCTAGTTCTCACTCCATAAATTTGTGACTAATTCTTGACTTTTTCTTGTTCTGGAGAGAAAATGTATTCTTGTTAATGTGGTTGCAAAGAGGCCTGCCATTGTGTAAAAGAGAAGTTTAATTATACCAGGGTCCCTTCAACACTTAGAGCTCTCTCAGAGCACTCACAGTTTGTATATGAAACAGAACTGATTATAGCCTTCATGTGAGACTAGAACGTTAATGGTTAATGGCTCAAACATTCAACCATTTGCAAAAGCAGTAGTGATTTGCTGATGATGTGCAAGGTCACAGCCCAGGTGCAGGACAGTTGAACAACCACCACAGGATGCTACAAGTGGGGTTTGAGCTAGATAAGGGAAGAGTCTGAGAAGCAGATCCTGTGAGGTGGGATTTTAGCATGTATGCTTTTTGTCATGGCAATATTGCTATACAATTGGCTCAGGTGTGAAAACTCCCTGAGAAGTATCAACATTCACATGTAGACTTCAAGGTATTTGTCCCTTCTGATGAGCCATAGTTTGCTCAACTACTGATATGAGAGGCAGCTGTAACATCTTAAAAGTTTTCATAAATCATCAAAGACATCCCCCATGTGTTCCATCAGATAGTGTGAAACTCCCCACCCCAGGGGAGGTACCTGGACATTCCCACCTGGAACCTGAGCACATATTAAGCCCTTGAACTTTGTGTTTTCTGGGCTTCTCCACCCCTGGATTAAGACTGTGACCATCTCTTCAACCAATGGAAATTGCAACAATCAAGTCTCATCACTGAATTCAAGGGTAGTGACTATATACCTTTCTACTTTTATCCTTTTTTTCTCTTTCCTTTCCTTCATACGTTTTCCTAGGCGTTATTTTTATGCTTTTAGATTGTCGCTTTTTTAACCAAAATGGCTATAAGTACCTTGAATTTCTAAAGTTTGCAAGCAAAAGTTTGTCACTGAACCTCCTGAGAATTTTGTTGTTTCTTTGTAAACTGTGCAGAGTAAATCAAGCAACTTTCCCCTAAACTAACCAAGCAGACCAGGGCAAAACACTTCCTTGCTTGGAACTGGGCCATGAGGCTTGGAGTATGAAGAACATTTATGTGTGTGTGGCTGGGATGAAGATGGAAAAGGGACAATGAGGACAGGAGCCTGCACTGCTCTTGGTTGTGCATGTTAATAGCCCAAAAAGGAATAGGCTATGAACAATCCAACCAACTCAGTCTCAGCCACAGATTTCTGGCAAGTAGATGCTATTTAGGACTGGCATCTATTTTGAAGAAAAATAAATCAGAAAGCTATTACTTGTGAGACAAAGTGATAAAAAACATAGTGTGTGGGATTTCCTCTTTCTTACAGGCTTATTGCTTGTTCTTTCTACCCACCTTTTAAGGAGAATCAGGGATTTGAGTAATTTGTTGGATTTTGCATGTGTGTTATTTTCCTCTTACTTTTTTCTGACCTGCTGGTTTCTCTTCTTTTCTCTGTATCTAGGCTTTCCAAGCTGGCATATCTCTGTAGCATGAATGGGAAGTCATGCAACTAGGCCATCCCCTTTCTCCTACAAAAAACCAAAAAAAACTCCACCAAAAAAATAACCCAGGACTGACTTATCTCTTCTCTTCCTAGCACCCTAGGGCTCCTTGTGCAGTATTTAAGCATTATTGTCAGCAGGATGGAACTCCCTTTTGGGGTGCTTGGGAACCCTAAGTGTCACTCTTGAGAGTCTTACACACACACACACACTCTCCCAACTGTGTACTTATTCTCAAATTTCAATCTAGATGGTGACCTCTGCATTTTGTTCTGTTGCATCCCAGGCATCCTGTATGCAGGTGAGTATTCTTCCCATACAGAACTGATGGCACTTCTCTCTTGAGTAAGTCAGTGTTGCCCCTACCTGGGCTGCTGGATAGGAACAGGAGGTGCAACGTCTCTGGTCCTCCTTTTGTAACAGTTTTGTCCCCTGTGAAGGGTGTGTCCCATGGCAGTATATCTCAGCATAGCCTCAGTGCATAATTTGCTCTGGAGCTGAGTTTTAACAGCACTAATTACCTTCCCTGTTGTTTTCCAATAGAGAACCACCACATGCTTTACATGGGTTAATGAATTGAGTACCCCATGTGACATCAGTCTCTCTCATTATGTTCCAGGGGAATGAAGTAAACTAAGCATTATGATGGGAATTGACAACAACTTGTAGCCTAATGCAGCCCACACAGCTCTTTCCATGAAATGAAAGGGCGCATTCACTCTGAGCTGGATAACTTTTGGGTTCTACTTGCAGCCACTAGCTCATGACATTAGCCAATGCTTCCTCTTCTACTTGTCTCTTTCTTTTTCACTTTGGCTCCTCCATCTGCTCACCTGAACAAAATCCAAGAGAAGAGAGTTAACAACAAATAACATGGGGTGGGAATCTTTCCACTGCACTCTCTCCCCACCCCCCCTCCTGTCCATACAAGATTGATAATGAAACCAATACCTTTCACCAGCGTAATTTTCATATTTAATGAGCGTGACTCAGAAACTATTACATTAATTAGTCAAATCCCACAAACCGTTAATGGTGCACGTGGTAATTAATATTGTATTCAATTAAAAGATGACCTGTTTCAGGTGCCTTCCCCTGGTTTGGGGGGCTCTTTGCAGACAGCGTATGTTCCAATGCCTGAGGCCAAGCCTTTTATTTTGTTCCAGTGGTGGGCAAGGGAGGTATTTTTTTTCCTATTTGGATTTTATGTTTTTTTTCTCCATGAACATATGCTGGTTTCTCCCCCCAGCCCCCGCCCCTCCATCTCCAAACGTGCTGCTCTCACTATACAGACAACCTGCTTGCTGTGATTTATGGGATAGTGCAGCGCGGGGTTCACAGACTGGAAAATTTCCAGTTTACACAAGAATTCCCTGAAAAATGAGCTTGGTTAATTTATTTCTTTCATTAACGAGTTTGAACTGTGAGATAATCTTTCTGAAACCCTCTATCCTCGCATTTACAAACACTGAGAAGCAAATAGGGTCCCTGTTCTGCTTTCACAGGGCTCAAAATTGCACCTTAACTAGCTGTGGACAAGTATGTGTGGTCAGAACTTATTTTTGAAACTTATTTAAAGAGGAGAGTTTTTTTTTTTTCACCTGAAGTGTGGAGGTCCTAAGTCCTAATGTTAATGCTGCAGCTCATCTGAGTTAACTCTGCTATATCCTGCCTGTGGAGTAGCTGCTCATTGGTTCTGTGGGAGGAGGGTGCAGGCTTTAAGATAAGCCCCCTCTTGTTCAGCTGTGGTTTACTGGTTGCCTAAAATCCACAGACCATATCCAGTAGTTTCCTGTGCTGTTTCCTCCTGGTCAGTATGAGGTGAGGAGTTGTGCACAGGTCCAGTCCTGATGCTTCTGTCTGCTGATGTCATCTGAGGACCACTGGTCACAGTTGGGCTTGTTTCTTCATATCAGTTTGGACCATTCCATCAGAATCATTAACAGCATTGATTATCTGTGGTATGCTATGACCACCACCACAACAACAACAACAATAATAATAATAATAATAATAGTAGTAGTAGTAGTAATGTGGTTGGTTGGTTGGTTAGTTGGTTGGTTTTGTAGCGTGTGTGTGTGTTTTGTTTGGGCTTTTTTTTTAGCTTTTTCCTCTCATGTCCTGGTCACAGTTATGGTATATTTCCATAATACTTCTACTCCATCTTGAATGGCTTGGAGTTGTCTAGCTAATCCCTTCAGATCATATTCCAAGATCTTGCCTGAGGTCTCTCTGATTTTCCTGTGTTGTGAAGTAAGAAGGAGGTGGACTCATTGGAGCAAGTCCAGATGAGGGCCATAAAGTTAATGAGAGGACTGGTGCCTATTAAGACTGAGAAATGTGGGGCAGTTCAGCCTGGAGAAGAGCAGGTTGTGTGGAGACCTCACAGCAAGCTTCCAGTATCTGAAGGGTGCCTACAGGAAAGCCAGAGAGGGACTATTCATCAGGAACTGAAGTGACAGACCATGGGTACAGACTGAAAGAGGAAAGGTAAGATATTAGGAAGAAATTCTTTACTGTTCACGCAATGAGACATTGGAAGAGGGTGACCTGGGGAGCCTGTGGATGCCTCAGTCACAAGTGTTCAAGGCTGTGTTGGATAAGGCCTTGAGAAACCTGATCTAGTGATATCCCCGGCCATGTCAGGGAGTGGTTGGGATGACATGTTATTTACAGTGCATTCAAATAATTTAACATTCTGTGATTTGAAGGCATCCAAGGAGACAATAATGAATAATGCTCTAAAGTTGAATTAGGAAGTTGAATTAGGAGGAACCATTCCCAGCAGTAAAAGCAGCCTTGGGTTAAGCCTGGTTGCAAGGAGGAAGCTGTGGAGAAAGCCATGTAGTGGCAGTTTTGTGTTGCCCTTGGGATGCCTTTTGCAGCTGCAGTGCACCTGGAGCTCTGGGCTTTGTGGTTTTCAAAACCCTAACCCTAGGCGCAACCCTTACCCTAGGCAGTGCATTGAATGCAGCCCTGACCCATGTTTCTCACAAAAGGTGTGCATTTTGATAAATATTAAGATGATATTCATCGTAAAATCACCCTTTTCTCTCCCTAAGCATTTGGTAGCTCCTTTTGCCTGTGACTTTTCCCCTAAATTCCTGCTCTCTAGAAGATATGTAGTGGTTTCTGTTGCATTTTTTTTTTTGGTCAAGAAAAAGATATGCCTTATTTCTACAGAATTGAAGATAAAAATATGCTCGTCTTTGAAATATGCTGTTGTTGGATAGACTTTGAATAAGAAATGCATGAAATATCACTGTGATTGTTTTCTAATAAAGTTTCATTATATTTTTTGATGATTTTAAAAAGC
This sequence comes from Fringilla coelebs, assembly GCF_963513975.1. NCBI lineage: Eukaryota > Metazoa > Chordata > Aves > Passeriformes > Fringillidae > Fringilla > Fringilla coelebs. The sequence continues at coordinate 22,537,063 of NC_140034.1, forward strand.
TGGCTTTGAGACCAGTTAATGCTGATGCTTTGTAAACACATATTTTTGTCCCTTAAATCAATAGAATTTACAAGTTTTTGGAGTTAGGAAACAGTAGTCCCTGAATGTGTGAGCTCCTTCATATTTCCACTGAGCCTCCTGACAATGGGTTTCATTCCTATGGAAGTCTTTTGTGATTCTTTTGTGAATATTTTTAGGAGTCCAGGTACTCTGCAGCATAGCCTGAGAATGTAGTGTGGACTGCAGGCATGCCAATATTTGATTTCAGTGCCTTGTAGGGCAGGAAGAATGTTTCCTTTTCTTCCTTGACTGGAATTACTATTTACTTTATTAAATACCTCAAATGTACCAGCTGAGTAAAGTATCACAAACTCTTTTAACCTGCATATGCTTCCTTGTGAAGGGCAGGTAATATAGTGACCATTTTGCCCATACATTCTTCAGTGCTTTGTGTTGAACAGAGAGACAGATCTTTGACATGGAAGTTTAGCTTACCTTTTTCCTTACATTACTGTGCTAGACCATATGGTAGAGGAAAATAAATGAAATTTCTCTTATTTTCAAGGGCTAGGGTTTTCCACTGAGCAACTGGTGATATTGATTAAGAAAAGTGGGGGCAGGGCAAAGTTGAGCACATATTGAAGCTGGGTTCCAGTCTGTCATCTAGAGACTGAAGTTAGTGGGGTAGTGTGTGAAATCCCTTGGTGAACAACAACAAGCACTGAATGTGTCTGCCAGTTATTCTCCTCCCATCATCAGGAAGCTCATTGTGCCTAAATAAAGGAAAGTCTAATTTTTTTTTTTTGGGGGGGGGGGGGGGGGGAGTGTGAGACATAAAAATGCACATACTTCATAACAGGAAAAACATAAGAATTCTCTAAGTCTTGCTGACAGTGCTTTAGCCTCAGTCTGAGGGTAAGCTCTAAGATAGGTGGGTAAAAAATTCTTTGATCATGTATTAAAGTGTGGAAGGTAACACAGCTAAACTGAGGAGAAACCGTGGGATGGGTATTGCTTGATAAACTTGGGATGAAAGAGCCTTTTGCATTTGGGTTTCTTATCCTTCTCACTTAAAAGGAAATAAAATTGTGAATAGGAATATAATTTTTCTGCCTTTGATTCCTAGGACAGTCCACTCCTTTAACGTAATTTGCAAATGAGAACAGATTCAAGTAAAACTAGTTGACAATCTCTAAAAAGAATCGGAGGAATAAAACGTGATTCAGCACTTCTGCCTGAGAAAAAGACATTTCTAGATCAAATTACATTAGAACAGTAGATAGCTGCTTTTTTTCTTTCATTGTAGAAATATCTTTATTTGATTTCCAAAAATCCTGCCATGAAGAACTGAGCATATTACTTGCTAAGTAACTAATTTGGAGGATAGATGAAAACAAATAACTTGGATGTACCCAAAATTTTATTTTTTAGATTTTTCCTCAGTTAGTGAAGCACAAGTAATTGGACTCAATATACTTGTACAAACAAAGTGTCATCCTAGAACATGGTTCCAACCCGAGGCAGTTGTCTGCTTTATTTGCTTGCAAACATGATGCTGTGTTTTTAGCAGCTCTATCACAGATACCTTGCAGAGGATCTTTGTATGGCCCATGCACAGTTCTCAGCCTTCAACTGTCATAATTCAGAAAGGCAACAGTGTTTTAAAAATTATTCATATCTGAGTTTTACCCTTCCTAAATCTCTTTACCTTGACATTTCTTTTTGTTTCCTACTAATTTTCTCTTGTAAATGGCTGCTTTTGCTCCTACATCCATTGAGGTCTAGCTGGCCTGGGGCTGCTAATTTGTACCTTTCTCATTCAACAAGTTCTTCAGGGACCTCACTGGTTCTGTCTGTAGGGAGAAGGGCATTTTTCACTGCCACTAAAATATGCCGAACCTGCTGTAGTTGAGCTTCTGGAGGCATTCCAATAACATCATCAGTTCTGTAAACCTGCCTATAATACATCCAAAGTGACAGGCATGTAAATACAGATACGACTGCCAAAATCTGGTAATGCAAAAACCATAAGGATGCTCTGAGAGTGTAATCTTTCTGTTACTAGTTAACAATTTTTTGTGGAATAAATCTGCAATTGAAGAACACAGCTGAAGAACTTACTGGCAGTCTGGTGATGCAAAACCCATAAGGATGCTCTGAGAGCATAATGTTTCTGTTACTAGTTGGCTGCTTTTTGTGGAACACAGGTGAAGAACTTGCTGGCAGTCTTCTACCTTATCTACCTTCCAGCTCCAGCTGTTTGTTCCCTGGATGCTAACATAGCAGAGTCCGTTTATAATTTCTGTGTCTCACAGTCCTTTGTCTGATGTCCACTGAATCTTCTAGCCCTGAGCCCAGAGGCTTCTCATTCATATTTTTTTTTGCCCTAGAGATTGAATGAGTAACTCCTTGGCTGATGCCTAGTTTGTAGCTACCTGGAAATCTCCTGTTTTGGGAGTACTTGCTTTTTTTACATATTTACCTATCTTATTTCATATGTAATGTAGACGAGGACATTCTCTTGGCTTTTACCAGGAGTCCTGCAGGCCAAGTTCTGGCCTAATGGAGGATGCATGAATGTGCCCTGCCTGTGAACATTTGTGTACACCATCATGACAGGTTTCACTTGTTAGGACAGTTACTCTTTCTCTCTGTTCCATCTGAGGGTCCTCTCCCTCCATCATCTCTGTCAGCACCAAAATTGTCAAGACAGTAGTAGCTGTGATCCAAAGCACATGAGTCTCTTAGATCAAAGGAAAAGATGTCTGGGAAAATGCTGTATTTTGATTTTCTTTTTCTTGTTTAAAAAGAAGGTACATAAAGGGCAAACAAACAGGGTTTTTTTTGTACTGGTATGACTGGATATATCCCAGCCTGAGTCAAAGATGTCTCTCACCTTCTTCCTGAAGCTGTCTCTCTTTCCTTCCGTGACTACCTTCATCTGCTACTATAAACATGTCCACCAATATAGGTGTTGCTGATACATTTCATTCCTCCTGGCAATCTATGCAAGAAGTAACTCAGATTCCAAAGATTATCCTTTCTAGCCCCTCATCTTGGATGGAACATCTAAGCGAGGCAAATGTAGTGGCATGCAGGATTAGGCTTAGAGTTTGCAAGGAGCCTCAAGTACTACGTAAAATGATCTGAAACTTTCTAAGAACCATTTTGAAACCTTAAAGATGAGAATCTTCACATTACTCCTACTTGCTCAATGGTAGCTGGGTTAGAGGGCACAATTTGGCTTGCTAGACATGGTTACCTTTCAGAAAGCAGGAGACACTGCACTTTCCTGATCACAATGCTGAGAGCTGCTTGTGAGGATGGCAGTACCCACGCATGAGGAAAGCATCTGTGAACTCTGTGCATCTGTGTCTCTGTGTATATCTTGTGTGTGTGTGTCTCCATTTCCAGCACAGGAGAGAATCCAACAATATTTCACCCAAATGAGAAATGTTATTCTGCAGATTAAAGCCACGCAGTGCCTGGTTTTGTCTTTATTTATGCCTTTCTATTTCCTTCTCTGCTGACATGGGTGCACATGCCGGGAAGCACTGAAGGACATAATTGGCGTTGTGAAAAATTATTGGGAAGCCAGGACGTTCCCTTGCAGTGATCCCCCCCTTCTCTTTCCCATCTGTCACCATCTAATGTGACAAAGTTTTTATCGGGCATTGAGGCAGAGGAGATTAAAAGTAAATACTGCAATCAGGAAGCAGCTGGGGGGAAAATGTAACACATTTCACACTAAGCTGAACAGCTCATCAACTTAGCCTTGTATATCTACGGCGGATGAGAGAGAGGGAGGGAGGACTGCAGGGGGATGGTGTGGTTCAACGTGCTTCTCCACACTGGGAGTCTGAAGAGGGTCCTGTACAAACAGGACTTGTGCTTTCTGGAGCTTGCTTGCTTTGGGAAGGAAAAGGCCTCAGGAGCCCTGTAGCTCTCTATTTGCTTTTGCAACAAGCTCCTGTAAAACACTGTTCATGTATTTTTGGACTCCCTTCCTGCTTTTGTGATGATCCAGGTGCTATCGTGTCCTGTTCAGATAGGAGGGCTTTACCAGACATCTCTGGCTGTTGTGGGCATCCAGATGCCATGCCATCTCTGGGGAGCTACAGGATGAAAAGTTTGTTGGCTAAATGGGAGATACTACAGGGAGATACAATAATGTTTCAGGCTTATGAAACTGGACATTGAGATATTTAGTATGCACTGTGCTGGGCACTTCTATTCTGTCCAAATGGATCTGCCTTCGAAGGCCAAGAAACTGAAAACTTTGTATCATATTGCCTTATTCTTATTTGTGTATATAAAAATTAATGTTGTTGAGCACTACCAGTTATATTTTCTTCTAATAAAGCTTTTGGAAGTATTTGTTTTCGTTCCCAAAAATGTTGTCTATTTCATTTTCTGCTGTGATGATATCACATGAGCTCAGTGCTGTTGAACCTAAATAGACTGGTGCATGTGGAGGACTGTGAGAACCTTCTTATGCCTAGGATAAACAAAGCTTTGGAAAGTGTTGCAGACTTCCCTAGTATCCCCGCCCCATGAATGTATCACCTGCTATGGAAGGTCAGGATCCTCTTACTTCAGGAGAATCTCAGTCTCCAGCATTTGTTTGTTATAGCTGAGTGCAAATAAAATCTAATCTCTTTCATTTTGGCAGTCATTTCTTGTAAGGCATTTTTTCTTCAATTTTGCCGGGAAATCCCTGTTTCTTTAATTAATTTTATGTGATATCCTTAACTTACAATTACTTTGTCATTTTCATGTCACTTGCTCTTCAGTGTTGATGAGATGTCCTGTCATTGTTAACAAGTTTTCTAAGGATAAAAAAACCCCTAAAATCTTTACAGCTACTTGCTGAACAGTTAGATTGAACAGTATCTCCTAACATGGAAGTCCTTTTGCTGTGCTTGGTAATCTTTCAGGATTCCTAAAACTATAGACAGCCTTGGCTCTGAGGTAAATCGTTGTAGTTTTTGTAGTTTGTCCATTTGTGGTTTTTTAGTGGTGGTCTTCAGTTTCTAAGCACTCCTGGTGCAGCTGTGGTGGTGAGCCTCCTGTTTTGGCCTTATGTTACCTTTTGGTGCCCTGCTCTGGTGGTGTCACTCTGGGGCCATCCAGCTAGAAAAACTTGACCAGGTTGTAGAACGTATGCCAGCAATAAGTATTTTTGTCCATAAAATAACAATTTCATTATTGGCTAAGGAACCCTTTTATCTCTGTAGTGTGAAGGTAAAGAGGTAAGGATGCCAAACTGAGAAGCTTGACATGATCTAACAACATGCACTTGCACCCCAGAAAGCCAAAAGTAACCTGGGCTGCATCAAAGGCAGCGTGCCCAGTACTCTTCTACTCTGCTCTCCTGGAACCCCACTGGGAGTCCTGCATCCAGCTCTGGGGTCCTCTGCACAAGAAAGATGCAGACCAGTTAGAGAGGGCCCAGAGGAGAGCCACAAAGAGGTTGAAAAGGAAGGAGCACCTCTCCTATGAAGATGGGCTGAGAGAGTTGGGGTTGTTCAGTCTGGAGAAGAGAAAGCGTTGGGGAGACCTTAGAGCAGCCTTCCAGTGCCTAAAGGCAGCTACAAGAAAGCTCAAGAGAGACTTTTTACAAGGGGATGTACCAATAGAACAAGAAAGAAGGGCTTTAAAGTGAAAGAGGGCAGGTTTAGATTGGATATTCGAAAGAAAATTTCTGCTGTGAGGCTGGTGATGCAATGAAACAGGCTGTCCAGAGAAATTGTGGATACCCCATCCCTGGAAGCATTCATAGTCAGGTTGGATGGGGGTCTGAGCAAGCTGGTCTAGTGGAAGGTGTCCCTGCCCAAGGCAGGGAGTTGAAACTAGATGATCTTTAATATCCCTTCCAATCCAAACCATTCCATGTTTCTATGAATTACAGTGAGGCAAAGGGCCATACTTTCTTCAGTATCCCTGCATTATAAAAAGTGGGTAAATTACTGAGATTTTTTTTTCTGTAGCTCATATGAAACCAATAACTGCTTGCTAGTGTTTGGCAGCTAAATTCTCATAATGCTGTCTGTGACAAGCCCTCATTATGGGCTACTCATATGCTCTTCTATTGATGCAAATATATGCTTTATCTTAGATCAGTGGGCCTTGATCTGGTCTTCTATGTCATTGTTTTTCCAAACATCTGAAGGGCAATGTCATCTTACAGACCACAACTGGAAGCATTGCTCTTATAGTCTTTCATACTGGCATCATAGCCAGAGGGAGAAAAAGGAGCCACTGTCATGCAGAACATACAGATACAGAGGAAGTAAAATGAGGAGGGAGGAGCTCAGGGAAAAGTGCTGGATGGGTAGAGGAATGTGTCTGGGAAAGATAAGACTGGACTGTGAAACCCTCTAAGGATGGAAGGCTGCTGTACCTACACCCTCCTTAAAACCTCATTTGATGTCCAGAAGATTTTACATCTTTTGGTATTGGGTAAGGTATCGGACAAGCTGCTAGGGCTGACCAAAATAGAGATGGGGCATGCATAAGTTGGGGACTGACAGCATCTGCATTGGCCTTTACCTATCAAGAAACTGTTGGATAAATCCCCCCATGTTTTTCACCTGCCCCAGGAATGCATGTACGTGGGACCTTTCAGGCTGATGCTGTCAATTCTCTAGAAGGATTTTTTGCCCTGTCTTAACCTGTGCCGTATTTCTTTTTAGCTCTGGCACTAATAAAGGATATGGCAAACAGTCCATAATGCAATAAAGGAGGGAAAGATTTTTTTTTTCTTTGTATTTTGACTGTATTTGCAATATGTCAGCTAGTTCTGATAGACCAAGAAAGAAAAGACAATGGTCAACACCTGGAAGCTTTATGTAATTCTAGCACTAGACTATTACCTTTTGCATTCAAATATCTGTGAGCTATTTCTTTTTGGGTTTCAAGAGAACAAATTTTGGTTAAAATCCCTGAGGAGGTGGGTTTTCTCACCCACATTGGATACTTTGGTATGACTTGGTCTTTGGTCAGATTAGAACCAGCATTTGTACTGCAGCCATTTCAGAAGTGATATGGTGGAGAAAAGAACAGGTAGGTATTCAGCTTACACCATGGCAAGAGCCATGTCTGGTAAGAGCCACTGTTGGCCTCACACTTTCACAGGCACCATATTTATTAGAGAATCTCGGGGGTTGTGTGGTTTTTTTTCCTTTTTTTTGTTTGTTTGTGGGGGGTTTTTTTGGTTGTTTTTTTTTTTTGGGGGGGGGGGGTTTGCTTGTTTGGTTGGTTTTTTTTTTAATGCACCTCACTTAATTCTCTGACAAAGCCATTGAGGTAGAGATGGTGTTGCTCCTTTAAAACTTTTAGACTGGGTGACTGGGTGGAGAAAATATTTAAGTTGATTACCTATCATCTCAGTCACGAGTTCCCTGCCTCACTCTGTATCCCTTAGGTTTGGAAATGTAAAGGCTAGATCCCAGATCTGGGATTCCCTACTGGTGGGGAACAACAGCAGCTGATCAACCCAGGCACATATCTGGTGCATTTCCTTTCCCACTCCAAGTTAGAGGAGAAGGGAGCTGGATGATTTACTTCAAAACTTTAGTGCAGGGCGTCATATTGTGCTCAATATTTGCTCAAAATTCTTGCCAGGAAGTTTGTCTGAGTATACCTCCTCTTTAATTTTTTTTGCAACCCTTAGGAAGCACAAGCAACCTATATTGATGGCTACTGATTTTTTCATTGCTAGTAGTTTTCTGTTTAATAGTATTTTTTAAAAACAGAAGGAACTGATGGTTTTTAGCAGTTACTGTCTGAGGGTGCAGTCATGTGAGCTGACAGACTCAGCTCTGGGTCATGTCCTCTCCAAGGAATGCTTTACTGCAAGAAGCCTTATTAGAAGTAGTACAGAAAGAAGTACTTTTCTAGGGTTAGGTGGATGCTCTCCTGCTAAAGATTCTGCCTTTTGGATAAGATATGGAACTGAAGTTCTGAACTCTTTCATATTTTTATAAGTATTCCCTGACTCTCTGCTGGGTGTATTGCTTGTGCTTTGTTTGGGCAATACCAAGTACTGTGATGAAGTGCAAGTAACTCAATGGGATTTATACGAGCTTATGAAGCGGAGAATAAACCCCATAGTTTGCACAGTAAATCAATTTGTAAAGTGCTTTGGGATCTTTCTGGATGAAAGGCCCTATATAAATGTAAGCCATGACCATTCATCATTATTGAATATGAAATAGAGATATACACTCTATCAAGCTAGAAGCAATAGGCTTGGGCTCATGATTGCTCACAGGACCCAATCAGTCATCAGATCACGACATAATGCAGCTAGAATAAAAAAGAAAACCCACAGCAAATCATTTCAAGCAATGCAATTAATGGGCATCCAGTATAAATAGTGATCTCGGTCAGGAAGACTGGGCTTTTCCTGAGCAGTAGAGTTGATGGCAGAGTGTTAGCAAGGGAAGGAAAGATTCCTTGCCAGCAGTACACCATATAAACCTACAGCTAGATAAGAAAATGTATCTATGCTTTTCAGAATTGGCTTTCCATTTGGGAAATGAAACAGAAAATGGTCTTGTAAAGAAAGTGTTAGCTTTTGTTCTACAATGCACCACAGAGATGTTCATATTTTGCATCAAGTTGTAGACCAGGCACCTGGTGTTGTCACCTAAACTTGGTTGTCAGATGTAGCATCTGTGGCTCTGGCAATTCAACATGCACATCCATGGCAGCGTATATAATGTGTTTTGACTGCTTATCCTTGAAGGTACTGACTGCTGTCATGTGCACTGTTTTGTGACAATTGAGTCAAAATGTAGGCTGCTCCAGTCCTCTGCTTCAAGAGCCAAGCAAACTGAAGGCTTTCTTCGCTTGTGCTGGAGTTCTTTCTGTCTGTATATTTGCCCTCTGAGGCAAGGCAGTACTTTGTATGAACTTCCTCTCCTCTCCTTTTTGGTTGTGGTGATGTGTCTGTCTCAGACTGCTGTGATGCCATGGATATAATATTGTACTCTCATTTGCTGTTTGTTTGTTATCTAAGAGAGAATGAGCTTTTATAAAATAGAAGGGAAGGGGGTGAAAACTGAAATAAGAAATATGAAGGATCCCATTTCATAAAATCTGTCTTACCACTGTTCAGCTTATGAAGAATGGGAAATTCCCATCAGCTCTTCTACTGCCATGAGCACCAGTCTGCAGCCTCAGACTGTATGTAGTCTATAGTGCCCTATATTGTCATCTGCAGCTATCTTCATCTCTTGTACAGGCTTGCAGCTGACATGCTCTGAAATCACTAGATGGAGCAGATACAGTGTCTTAGACTACCCTTCTGTACCAGGGGTGCTGCTAACACAATTCAATATCCCATCAGAAGTATGACTGTAGGGAAAACAGGTGGAAAAGGCCCGCTTGTCCTCACTGCTCCATATTGTGGTGTCCTCTCTGGAGAGCTAGACTATTTTCTATTGCTTTCTTGACAAGGTAGGCCATCTTTCTTCTCCTTCTCTCTCTGTTCATTTAAACTCAAAGTGAGAAGATGAGGGGAATGCTCAAGTCCTGACCTTTCCTCCTCGCATCACTCCCCAGCCTTAGCTTTGAACTAGATACTGTGAACCAGAGATCTTTCTTTTGCCCACAGGCTAAAGATTGTGGTTCAAAGATGTGTCCCTTTTGCTTCCTTTGATTCTGCTAAGAAATATTTGGACCTTGCTTCCTCTCTCCATTGAGGCACAGGTGATCAGGCTGTCCTGCTACATCTGGTCCATGTGGCCTCAGAGAAGGCAAAAGTTGTGGTGCCTGCTACAACCATTTAAGGGTCAGACACTGCACTAGAAAAAAAGTAGAGTGGGAGGTGGGGGAATAAAATTTGTAAATTATTCCTAAATATGCCCTAATTTTTCAGTTGCAAACAAATTCAGCTGCCCTTATATCTGTTTTCTGTTCTGCACATGAGGTGTATTTTCTGACCTTGAATTACAAATCACATGTTGATTTTGTGGTGTTGCTAAGGCATATCAAAATGTGTGTGTAATTTTTGCAAAAAGCATGGGTCAGAACCCATGTAGTTAGAGAGCAACTCCGCAGTAAAGGACCTGGGTGGTCAGGTACACAAGTTGAAGATCAATCAGTAGTGTGACTGAGGTACTGAAAGCTGAGCATTAATGGGATTTTGTCCAGCAACTCAAGGAGTGATTATTCCCCTCCATTCAGCAATCACAGGACTGTACCTGTAGTCCTGTCTTCATTTTTGGGCTTCTTAGAATAGGTAAGATATTGACAAAGCAGAGCAAGCCCAGCTATGAGAAAGGTGGTTAGAGGACTGGAGTACATGATATAAAATAAGAGACTGGAAGACCTGAGTTTATTCAGCTAGGAAGAGAAAGCTAAAAGAGGTCAAATTTAGTCTTCAGCTGCCTAATGGATAGTTATAGACAGAGAGTCCCAGAAAAAGAATGAGAGGCAATGAATACAGCCTGCAATAGGGGAGTTATGAGAGCTCTAAGGAAAAAGTTCTTTGTAATGGGAGTGGTTACAGCGAGGCTGTCTTCAGGAGAGATTCACAGTTCGCCCTGAGCAGTCTGATCTCAGTCTGAAGCTGGGCCTGCTTTGAGCACAGGTTTGGATCAGAAGACCTCTAGGGTTCCTTTCCAATCCTAATTCTGTGATTTTAAGTGGGATTTATAACAAAACTACACTAAATTATGCAGTGAGCTGTCACCCTGGGTTTTTGAGATTTCTAGAAAGCCTTCTGATATTGACATTTTTTGTAAAGAACTTTCCCACACACTTTTCTGTAAACAACTTATAGTTTACATTCTTGTGGAAAAGGACACTGTTGATGGACTGTTGGTTAAGCCAGTGTCTGTGGAGAGGTGGCACTGTCACCCTCCAATCCACTGTCACCTTTGTAAAACTATAAATTATGGAGTCAGAGAATAAACGCCCTCTTTTTTCCTTCTCACCTGGAGAGCAGTGTGTGCGTGTGTTCTTTCGTGTCCTACAGCGACAGTGAGCTAAGCTGGAACATGGCAGAGCAGACTAAAACTAGTTCTTTGCTTTAGCCAGAGAAGTGGATAAAGAGCTGAAGTATGTACATGAGTTTTGTTTTTTTAGCCTTCTCTTGAACTGAATCAGAAGAATATCCTGAAGAAAAGGCTCCCTGAAGTCAATACCTGCTTTATTTGGTATTATACAATGGGTTTTTCTTGATGGATGGTTGCATGTGTATGAGCTGCCCTCATACACCTAGCTAATGATGAGTTTCAGTGGAATTAATTAGAACAAGAAGGGACAAGTGTGGCCCTGTGAGTTTATTTGTGCTTGATAACTACCTTAAGAGAACTGAGTAGCATAAATGAGGGGTCATAATCAGAGATTGAAATCCCTGCTCTGTAAAATGCCCTACTGAACAGAGAATGCCATGAAAGTTAGGCTTGCTGTCAGACATTGTTTAATGTCCTCTTGATTGTTTTCGTGCTGCTTTATTCTGTCAGAGGGAGTATCAGAGTACTATAATCTTTCTTCAGTTCTGCTGACTGAGAGAGCTTTTGAAAACAGAAATCCTGAAGGAGGTCCTGTAGTTAGTGCTAAGTTTCAGGTAGTATGAGAAATGCATTTGTATTCTCTTTGTGAATCTGTTTCCAAATGTTTGCTCACTTTTACTCATGCTTTGCTTACCATTTTTAAAATAGTCTAGGTAGGACTTTTTCTTTCTGCAAGCTCTGGCCACCAGTATATCCTGTGTCTTGGCATATTCAAAGCAGGCATAGGGAAAACTTTCCTAGGGAGCCTGTGCTGCAGTGAAAAAACATTACCCATAGATATGATGGAAGTTCAATCCTTGGAAGTTTCCAAGATTCAGCTAGACAAAGGCACAGCTGACAAGTTCTAGTGATGGTAGACATCCCACTTCATGACTGGACTAGATGTCCCGCAAAGCTTCCCTCCAAATGATTTGATGAGGTCACTGCACTGTGATGATTCCTCCTCTCTCAAGACTCCTGTTCTCACAGGAAGAGCAGATATGTTCATAGGGTAGCCAGTTGTCTTATATCAAACAATGCTGCAAGGACAGCTTGAGTTAAGACACGTAGACTGTGCTGCACCTTGGGGCTGGCCTGGGTTTGCAGGAGAAGGTGTGGTGTGAAGGTGTTTTAGGTGCTATATCTGTTTTTTTTCTGGGAACTGCAATGGATCAATTCAAACATTGGTGAGCCATGACAAAAAAACATGCAATGGCAAACACAAACCCAAACTTGTGCAAATATTGACAGGATTATATTTCAGGAAACACAGATGTTGAGACTTAGAGGTAGGAAAACACTCAGCCCTCAAAATTATGCTGTGCATGGAGACTATGGGAATGTCAAATGCTGACATGAACAGGGGCTTCTTTAATGTATTATGGCCCCAGAATTTGCTTCAGGTTTTTTGGGGTGATCTTGTGCTATGTAACTATGTATGTGCTGGCATGGCAGACTGATGAAGAGACCAGTTTGTGCTGAAATACATGACATGCTCACTAAATCAGTAACCTTAACTTCAAATAATCAGTTCAAAATAGTCTGGAATAAATCACTCCTTGTATGTATACATTCCACCCTCAGCTGGAAGCCATCTTGTAACACATTTGAAGAGAAAAAGTATGCCTTAGCACTTTGCACAGAATCCAAAGCTATCCTGTGGCACATCGTAAAGTTGTTATCTGTTGTTAAGAAGTTATTGATCAGAACTCAGGACCTTTTCCATTTATACCACAGCTTTCTCAACATTGAAACAGAAATAAGTTTTATGCCCACTTTTTATCCCTTGGGCATGCCCCAATCAATCCTTAAAACGGAGTCACAGGACATGCCACACCCTAGTGGACTGCGTGGCCTGTTCCAGGACTTCTTCTGACCCATGGCTTTTGGAACCTTCTTCACTGTTATGTTCTTGCCTTTTTTCAGAAGCTCACATGAGTGATAGTAAGGCCTGTTCTTGTTGTGGTGTGAGATTTCAGCCTCATTACCTGCAGAAGGGGTAGATATACCTGCTCTGTTAACTTCTGCTCTGTCCCCGTGGGATCATATCTATTGCAGGTATGTCCAATTGAAAATTGTAATTACATTTATACATAGGAGAGTCAAATAGATTGCAGTATACACTTACACGGATATCTCAGAACATCCTACGTTAAGCCAATTTTCTGGGACCCTTTGCAGTTGTGTAAGTTTTTTAAAATTTGTGTTTCCATTATCAAATTCATCTGACTTTTTAAATAACTGAATTTTCCTGTAATGTTGTCACAAGAGGGCAGAATCGGGGTTTGTACATGCAGTAACATTTAGCACAGCTGAACAAATTGCTGTGTATCAGCTGAGCTGTGGTAACAGCTGTGTGCACAACTAGCCTGCAGCAGACATGGTGTATTTCCACTTAACGCTGTCTTCTCCTAGGTTAAGTCAAATGACCTTGCATTTATCACATGCCAGAAGCATGCACATGCTCAATTATGAAGCTAGGATTATATGCCACAACTTCTTAAGGCTCGCTAACTTAATCCTCTATTTGGGCCCTAAAGGCTGTTTGTGTACCTTGAATTGGTATCTTCCCTGTTCCCCTAAAGCCAGACTGCACAGGCAGTCGGAGTAGCAGAGTCTGCTCTTTGGAATGCACTGGAGAATCTGCAGCTCATTTCCTTACAAAAAGCTGATTTTTGGAAATCTGGGACTGTGTGGGTAGCCCTGTCCCAGGAAAGGTTACCTTCACCTGCTTACTGATAGTTTCCCAGCATGAACTACTTCCATACCCATGGCTGAGTTATTTCTACCATTGCAACAATCTCAACTTAAGGGTGACTAAAGTTGTTGACCTCAATCTGTTCGGCAAGTGCAATAACCACACAGATCACTTTGAATGAATTCATTGGCAAATACATAATTCAAAACATTATAATAATATAGTTATATAGATAATAATTGCTGTGATTTTCTTTCCTATTGTTACTGAACTTTGAAACCACCTCTCATTTATAAAGAAACCACTCACAATTTTGGAATTAATAAAGCACTCGGTGAGAAGTACCTACTGAACTAGTCTGAATCACTCTGCTTTCTAGGTGAGAACCATGAGGCTGTAGTCCAGAAGGGACCTAAAAACGTGTCCTTTATGATGGCTGTCTTTACTTGCAGCTGGCACAACTATAGGAAGTGCTGCATGTAGTGTTTTCCCGTTATCTGTTTTAAACTACAAATGAAAGGAAAAACAAATTAAAAAGAGACTAAGTTTAAAAACAGACTTCACAGCTGAGCCATCCAGGCTCCTGAATGAACCACATCATAACCAATTAGATACATTCTTTCCAAATTAGCATCTCTTCTAGTTTGTTAAGCAGAACCTGTAAGACTCTTATAGTAGTGTCTTCTACAGTACTACATACAGCTATGTCTGCAATCACCCTTGCTCAAGAAGCATCTCTAAGGAGATTACATTGCATGGTCCCACCGTGCAATGGAGAGGGCACTCAAATAGAGGTGACTTATTGGTGGGATTTGTAGTCTCTGGGAACAGTGCCACTGGACAGAAGAGGAATGTGTGGAGGATTTTGCTCTCCTGTAGTAAAAGCTTGTCTTGAGAGCAAGTTGCTCTCATTCAGAACAAGTTTACATGACCTCAGTCTGAATCATGGATATTGTTCCTCCTGTTTTCATTTTTTCTCAGCTGCTGCTGAACACTTGAGATGGCACTGGCTTGTTATCTGTTCCTCGCTGTGGGTACAGAGGAACCTGTGCTCTGTGTGTGAGCATGCATGTGTGTGTCTGGCTGCCTGTCATTACAGCACTAATGGAAATACTGCACGGATCACAACTCTCAATTAGCTCCTTGGGAGATTGCTGTGACAGCCAGTTACTGAACAGCAAGGCCTGAAGGAATGAATTAATTTGTAGTACACGGCAGTTAGAGTCAGAGTGTTAGCAATGGAATAAGACAGCAATAGACCCTGATTAGACTTTGGCTGCATGGTGCAAGAGACGGTTACCTGGGGGACTGTTACCTTTCCTTTTTTCTCTATCACTTCTCCTTGAGTTAGAAAAGATCTTGGACCATGAATGAATGAGTTTAGAGCTCTTAGTTCAGTTCTTGGAATCACTGTCTGTCTGCCTGAGGCCGTTTGGCAGCAGGCAATGGGCTTTCATTCAACACAGACAAGGGCATGCTGCTCTCCTCCTGGCCTGGAGCCAGGCCACAGCCACCGAGTGGTATTCAGGGGAGGTAACCCGATCTTTCTGTCCTCTTCAAACAACAGCTCTCTTCCTTATTAGTTCAGATAATTGTGTATCACAGAGGGTGTCCTTAGCCTGCTGCACCACAGATGCTGGTGTCCTGCCTTTGCAGTAATACATTTATACATAGACTTAGAGGAGCAAAATGTGCTTGATAAGGTAGTCTTGGGGATCTTTATAGACAGTGTGAAGTTTCCAGGGCTTCTGCCCACAAACAGCCACATGCTCCCTGTACCTTGGTACCACACTGTTCAAAGATTTGCAGTCTCTTAGTCTGTCATTCAGAAAGATAAGTATTAGCTTTTATCAATTATGCAATCACTTTTTCTTAAAACTTGATTTTAGCATCTTTTATAGAGATGGCTTATTTCTGTGCAGAGAGGATTTGTCACAGTGGGACACCATCCTTTCTTTACCCTTGATCGACCGCCCATTGAAAAGCCATGTGAGGCCAAAGTAGTTTTGCACGTGGTTCTTGTTTTAGCTGGGTCAGATCTGACCCTCTGAACTGTGTGACATGCAGTGCTGGGGAGGGGTAAGGTGAAAAAAAAGGAATGTTCACAGAGCAGCCCTTGTGGAAGGTGAGAAACATTAAAAGAAAGTTTCTTATGAAGCTGTGTTGCTCTGGTAGGTGAAGTTCTTCATGTTCTAGAAGGAAAGATTTCTGAGTCGAGAGGGAAAGAGAAGTAGTTAACTGACAATGCAACCCCTAAAGGTGGTTGTCCTCTGTTTATCTGGAAAAGGACATGGAAGCAGCCCCAGCCAATCTTTTTATACCATCCTGGTTTTTAGGCACAAGAGGAATTTTTTGTTTTGACCAACTTCCCAAGAATCAGTCTGTGCTCCCTGCACAGTCAACCCCTTCAACAAACAAATGGAGCAGTTAACATGGCCTTTGTTAATAGAAGGCAGGAAATCAAGACCAAGCTCCTCTCAGCACTGGTGTCCTTGTAGCTTGCAAGTCAGCAAAGTGATTGCAAACAGGTTGGCAGCTCTGGCAGTGCTCCTTCCATGGGCAGTATCGCATTGATGTGCTTTTATTTTCCTTCATTTTGAGTACAAACAAAATTTCAAACAGTTGATCTTTTCCTCTGCAGCCTGTGGCACTTTGATCTTTGTGTCTGTGGTTAGTATGAAGCATGTCCCTTACTGCACATTCTGGCCAGTAAGTGGTGCTCCCCCCTTCCTTCCTGCAGCTCCATTCTTTGTGCAGAGCTGAGAGTGCTGTCATGCACTGCTGGTGCTTTCAGGTGTGTCTCACCCAGACGATACGTCATGCTTTGATTAGTGTATTGACACAATAATGGTATTTCTTAATGGGACTCCTAATGGTGTGTTTTTAATGACACTTCTTGGCATTATCCTGTTGTCTCTACATACTGCTACAGAGGCCCTTGGATAGGTTCCTCTGATACAGAGGACCAGATGTGTCTCAGCTGGGTCTATGTGTGCAGTGTTGAATGCAAGGAGAACCTTTATGTGGCTAGCATGCCTATAAGAGCCTAGAAATACTGGGAAAATGAGACCTTGTGATTTGGTAGTTTTTGGATCCACACATCCCAGTACTGTATTCTTGCCAGTTGAAGAAACATGTTTCTTTGCAAGGCTATGTGATTTGGCTAGTATATGGGATATGCCTTCTCCGCTGGCTCTTTAAGGATCTTTTCAGTGACATTATTCCACAATGAATTTGGATGAACTCGGTTATGATTTTTCCACACTTGATCACTATTGTCATGGGTTTTTTGTCTGGATATAAAATCCTACATGCTGAGCTGGTACCTGTGTTGAGTTTGTTTTTCTATGTAAAAAACATGACACCAGGACCAAGGCAGAAGTAGTTCATCTTTAAGTGGTGGTACAATTTTTGAAAGTAGCAAATAGCTACCCAAATAGTTATGTTGCAGAGACAGGGAGTAAGACATATCTGAGGAACAGGGAGGAAGAAATGGACTAAAAGAGAGAAGCAAAGAAGATGGGAGTACAGAAAGAGAGGAAAATTGATAAATAAAAAAAAGAGAAGTGACTAAAGCAAGAGAAGACAGAGGGAGATTCTCTCCTGATTAGAATTCATGAACTCCATTCTTACATTAAGTCTATATATGACACCTGGCCTTTAATGTGAAGCTGCCTACGAGCATTAAAAATTAAAAGCAGAAGGTAGGATCCATCCATCTCGGGCAGTGCTGCTCCCCTCCTATCTGAGCTCTGCACAAAGCTATTACACATTGATAAATTATTTTGGGTAATAGCTGAGATATTACATTGTTTCTGAGTGAAGGTAAAATCTCTCCATGACATGGGCATTTATCAGGAGAGCATTTCATCCTATTTATTATGGCCGAGACGAGATCGCAGGCTGCGGGCAGAGCTGGCACGTCGTGCTGATCACCTCCCCCATCGCCTCCCTTCCCTCTGTCACTTAGATGATGGGATATTGATGGAGCTCATGACAAGTTAATTATTAACTAAAGATATGCAGTTCACCTTTGCCAGGGGAGGGGGCATAGAAGAGAGCAACAATAGTTCTTAAAAAAATAAATATATCCATTTTATCTTAGAATTCTTTTCTCCACCTTCCTCTCCCTTCTACCTGTGGTGTTTTACAGCCTCCCAAATAAATCAGATATGTTATATGAATACCAGTATGGTCTAGAAGGCCAACAGAAATGGAAGAAACTCTAAGAACCTTTTGTTTTCTTAAAAAAAATGTACAGTAAACTTTTTATCCACTAACTTGGCACTGGAAATAACTTGGGAGAAATTTTTGTTGTCACTGAGTAACAGTGATTTCTCTCACTCTTGAGAGGGCCAGAAAGCAGAAGCATGGAGTTTTGATTCTGTCCAATAAATGAATATATTCTTTATGAGGAAGAGATGTCTTGACACCATCTGAATATTTCAGCTACTCCCTTCCACTGAGTGCTGGCTGTTCCCCTGGAGGCTGGTTGGTTGTGCAGGAAGGCGATGGCTGCGGAGATAACGCCGGCTTGCATGCTCATCTGAGCTCCCAGGCTAAACAGGATGAGTTTGCCAGCGCATGAAGGAGAGTTGCTCAGTTGATTGGTTCTGATCCTGCAGTTTGACTAGGTTGGAGCCAAGGCAGTAAAAAGCAGTGAGGTGCCAGAGGTAACTATTTTACACTATTTTAACACCATTTTACACTCAGCTGCTTCTGGTTTGTGCATAAAGTATCTTAATATTATGTTGTTCAGGTAGTTCTAGAAGAAAGGAGCCATGGCTGTAAACCACCATGACAGTGGTCATTTGGAAAATAATCACAAGGCAAAATAAAACAGTCTATCAAAGGAATCATTCCCTCCATATGGTTACTTAGCAGGACCTGCCAAGTAAGTTTTCTCCACTTAAGAGTCCTTCAGGAGAAAATGTTTGTTTTTCAAAACCCAAGCTGCTCTAGATGCCATCCTAAACTACAGACATGCCAAATTTCCCACAGGTTAGATTTGAGCCGTAGAGCTCATTTAGGACCCATCTAATTCCCTTCCTTGAAGACAGTATAAGATCATCACTTCTGCATTGGAAAAAAAGAAGAAGGTTATTTTTCTAGTTGTCCTCTTATGAGCTGTGGAAGGGGGTGCAAGATCTACCTTTTGTGTCTGCAACAAACTGTTCTCTCCAGAGTAAAATTGTACATACTTTCTTCATCCTATTCTGCTTGAAGTATTCCAAAACTTGTGAAAGCTGCTGGTCTCTATTGTGTGAAACATATATGCCTGTGAAGCAGCATTGATCAGGGTAAGGGAAAGCCAGCAGCATTCTTTGCAATCCACCAGTTCTGTTCCCTTGGATTAGTGCCTTATCCAGAAATTTCAGGAGCAGATATTTTGTTTTAATGATTTTTGGCTTCTCCAATGAAATCTGAAGTTTTGGTTCTGGGCTAATCCTGAAAGTTCCTTAAAAAAAATTTAATTATTTAAATAAGCATCATTACCTATTCTACAGCTGTGAGGACTCTATCTTTGAAATTACAGATCTCTAATTATTTGCTTCAAAATGGCAAATTTTAAGTATTTTGTACAAGTAATTTGGATTCTCAGGTGTAACTCTTTCTCCATGAGACCATGCCAGATACACATGCATTGAAATTGCTGCATATAAAAGCAAAACTTTCAGTGCCTTAATTTGCTTCATATACTTTGGCTTTTTGAAATCTCTGAAAACTAGCTGCTTGCTATCAGAGGTATGAGAAGGAGAGATGGGATTTGTCTCCCACATACAGATAAAGTGAGTGCTGTCTGAAACATGGTGGGTAGATGAGCTGTCTAGTTTCCGAGTAAGAAACTGCCCATCACTGTAGTAAGGCTAATCTCCCTGTCCTTGTCTGGTCATAGTGATCAGTTTGCCCTCTACTTAATATAATAAGATATATAATAAAATTGTATTAACAACTGAGAACCACCCTCATCTCCCTTCCAAAACCCCTTGGGATCCTCCAAGGTTAGAGGATGTGCAGTATACTCACCTCAAAGTAAATTCACGGTCATTATCTTCACCTTTTATTGCACACCTTGTCCTTGTCTGTTGCCTCTCTTGCAGCTGCTTTTTACTCTGGGCCTCGGTCTGTAGTCCCTGCCTGTGCAATGTAGCTGTGTTGACATCACTGGTAAAATACAAATGGTGCAATACCTGGTGGTCTCATTTATCTTCCAAAGATACCTTTCTAGTGAGCTTTGTGAGAGCCACATCAGGCTGTGAACATGTAAATACGTGTTCAGGGGGTGTGGGCTCATATGCTGTCTGTAACTCCTCCAAGGCAGAGGCTCCATCACAGTTTCCAAGCAACATGCCCACCTGCTGGTTTTGGTAATGACAAGGCTTGTAGCTTTTCCCCAACTTTTTTTACTTTACCTAGACTTTTCTCCAGACATCTCCCAACTCCAGCTGTAATTTCTTATTAAAACAGTGCCTCTCACACTAACATAGGTAAGAGCAGGAGTTCAGTGCTCTCATGTTGTTCATTAAAACACAGCTCTGTATTGGTATTGGTTTGAATAAGGAGGTGATGGAGAAGGGGCTCTGCTTGAACTTGGAAATCAAGCTGAAAGCCCATACAAAGAAGCCTTGGAATGATACACAATGGTATAAATATATTTTTGCTGAGGTCCAAAAGTGCCTATCCATAAAATTAGCATTTTCTATCAAAAATATGGTGATGCATGGCTGTATTACCTGCTGGCTCTCAAAATATAAGAGAAATTCTGAGTTAAGCTTTACTAACTTAGCTCAGCTTTGAATGTAACTCAGAGTGATTTAACTGATTTGTACCTCGGAGAGTGTTTTTGGCCTGGCAGTACGGGAAATGTCACAGGGCAGAGAGCAGCAGCAAATCAGACAGACCAAGACTCATCAGAACAGGGTTCCTTCCCAAGAGCTAGAACTGAATGTGCAGTTTAATCAGTGTTGTGTCCTGTTGTATATGACAGTTTTCCCTGAGTGTGAGCTGCTGGGCTGGCAGCCTACTTGTTCCACAAGGCTTTATGGCTGTGCTGCCTTAGATGGGAGGCATTGTGCTGCTGTGGTGTGCCAGATCTGGTATCCTTTGCTAACCAGGTTCCTTCTCTTTTGTTGTGACTGATGCAAAATCAGCTGAGAAGGTGCAATGACTCCAGGCAGGTGGAAAGTTAAGGAACTGCTGGACTGTAGGGTCACATCTACTGAGACTGTATGTGTGGAAGTTGGGCAGGGGCTCAGCTATTGTCTCCACACCAACATAGGTCTAGATCTCTCCTTGGACCTGCCTTACATTTTTCAATTGTGCCAAGCTCCTGGTATTAAATAGCAAATGAGGTGAAGATTGCACAAACTATTTGTATTTGGAAATGTTACTTTGTCATCTTTTCATTGCAGCGACTATCCCCTTCTTCCGTTTATACTCCAGCTTAGACTAATGGAAATAACAACCCCAACTCTTAGCTTTACTTTTCCTGTTCTTTATTCCTCGATATCCTCAGCAATCTGCACTTCATGTTTCTTACTCATGAGGGAAACCTAGCTGATCTGTCTTTGGTGTCCTTTGTACTGTTTCTTTTGTATTCCCTGAAATGACTGGCAAAACCACTTCATCCTTCAAATCTTTTCTTGTGATCCACTCCAGTATTTTGATGCTTTTAGCAAAATAACTGGTTCTAATGTCAGTAAGAAACTTGGTATTTATTAGTATGTATTTGTCTTAAAATTTCATATTAAAAGCATGTTAAAATAATTTTTTCTTAAAAGTCATCTACTCTTGCTTCTGGTGAGTCTGTCACTGTATGCCACCTTCTTTCTGCCACCTGTTTCAGTCTGGGATGTTCTTCAACTGAGTTTTCACATGGATTTAAGCAGTAAACTGAACAGTGAAACCTTGTGCTTGAGGGAGGTGCGGTGGCTTTGAGTGGTATGGTACCATAAAATAAATCATTCCTACTAATTATGTGCTCTAGGCCAGACCTGGCGCTGCCTTCCAAGCATGGCAGGCACACAGTGAAATACGATGTACCAGCGTGCTCCTTCTGTACACCTGCAAGCCTTGGGCACCTCCATGCCCCCCACCTTCTCCCTTCCATAGCATAAATGGAGGATCATGTTCCATATGCTCCCAGGTCAAACCCAGTTTAAGCAGCTTGAAGAAACACACAACAACTTAAAGAGTTAACCCCACAGTAATTGTGAGGGAGAGGGGGAAACAGTGTAATGGAGGGGTGAAGAGTTTCCATAAACCCATTGCCTCAGCTCAGAGAACCTGCTAAGGGGCAGTGGTCAGAGAGAAACAGAAGGAGAGAGAGAGATATCAAGTGTAGTAATCAGAATGAAAAATGGAGCTCCGGTTACTTTAAACAAGAGCTAATTTATCACGGGAACGAGTGGATAAGTAGCTGAGTTTCAGGCGTTCAGTAAGTTCCCCGTTCTGCTCCAAAAATTATTCCACCCCTGTCTCCATGCTCCCATAAATCATCCCCTTCTTCACTTCTGCTCCGATTACCAATTACTCCTGCCTACGACACGCTTTCCCCTGCCCGACACAATCTGATGGGCCCCTGCCTTTTAATTTTACAAATGCTTTTTCCTTCTTGCTTCTCAGCTCCCTGTCCCTACTCCTCCCCTCCCCAGTTTCCCTCTGTATCTTTGTTTTCCCTTTCCCTTCTCACTTCTCATCTACTTTTTTTTTTTTTTTAATTTGAAAAAAGGGAGGGCAGTAATGTTTTCTGGCACCTCCCCCATGAGGTTGACTGAGCTGAAGGAGAGGAATAGAAATTAATTATTTTCCCAAACCTGAACTCTCTTTGGGTTTGTGAGTCTTCTCCCTAAGCACATGATGAATTCTAGATCCAGTACAGCTGTATCAAAGGTGAAAGACTTGTTCTTGAAAGGATATGTTGCTTTTTGTTGAATCTTTGAAGGAAAATATAGGGTTTTTTTCCTTTTTTCCCTTTTCTTTATTGTGCACAGAACTTTTTGCAGAACAGAGATATTTTGTGAGCTGCACAGCTGCAGGCAGAATAATTTTCATTTATATTGTATCGTGCAATTTTTCTGTGTATGCTTCACCACTGCTAATATTTACACTGGAGTACTTCTAGCTAGGCATCATACAAATGCAGGAGGACTGATCTGTACCAAAACCCTGATAATTTAGAAAAAGCTCACACAAGAAACTTTTGTTGGCTTCAATGACTTCATACATGAAATCAACTTAAACTGAAGTTGTACTGATTAGCAAATATCTACTTTAGGAGCTTGTGTTGAATTTATTGTTATAGCTATACCTTCCTAATATAAAATCCTTTGATGCTGCTAATGAATGGTAATCTAGTGTGCCATAAGTCTGGTGCATTATTCAGATGCTGCATACATATGCACTTGGATTGCATATATAAAAATCCTAGAAAGAGATTTCAAACATCAAAGAACTGGCATACAATAATGTATTATTTTACTTCTATACATTTCTTTTCACAACATGAATTATTTCTGAATCTTTGCCCAGGCTACTGTTAGAGTGGTTGAAATCATAGTATGTCACATTTATGAGTTCATCATAGATAGACTCAACAGTTCTGTTTGATTGTAGCAAAATATTTTCTGGATGCTTCATTAATTGAGACTTAAATAGCCTGTGTTCAGGAGGGCTAACTTGCATGAATCTAGTAGATGCTGGCAGCTGCTAAGTTGGACGAGCCATCCCAACTGAAGGGAAATATTTATGCAGGTCATCAGTCTGGCCTAATGTGCACAGAGCTGTTATTTCCACCTGTAAGACATTCAATGAAATTGCCATGAGACTTACTGAATCTGGAAAGAGAAAATTCCCTTGCCCTGCTGAGAACAGGGTAGGCAAAGTGAAAGCTCTGCCTGCTCTGCTGCAGAGAAAGCGGCAGAGCTGATTTTTGTGCAGGATAATGGATGGAAGAGATGGATTACCAAGTGATAAATCACACAAAGGAACTGGCTGCTGCTAGAACCCATGAGCAAGAAAATAGCTGGCACGCTTTGCAGTGGGTATTACCATCTCCATCTAAGGAGCCACAGCCTTTATGCACAAACAGTAACACAGAACAGGAGTTATAGTTCAGCTTCTTGACATAAGACTTGTACAGCAAAACAAGAATGGCAAAGGGAATACATCAGTTCATGTTTATTGGACAGTTTATCTTTTTCTCTTTGGGGAAAGAGTTGAGGAAATCCTCTCTGTTCTCATTTCCCCCTTTTAGTCTCATCTTGTCTTTATTCACATTCTTTAAAGCCATAAGTGTTATTTTCTGACCAAGGATTCTTGCAGGAATCTTTCAATAAAGAAATAGAGGAGCTAACCAAGCATGACTCAAGTCATTCCTATCCCACATGATACATATGTAGTCCCTCTGTCCTGTCAGGCAAAGAATGGCTGCTGGCATTCACTATGTAACTCAGTTATCAATAATACTGCTCCACATCACCCTAAAGACCAGTGATACTCTGAGCTGAGTATACTCTGGGCTGGGAAATCCATGCATAAAAAAGAGTTACTTGGAGATGGTGGAAATTTGGCTTCATCATACAGCATCTTCCTATGATCCAAAAGACATGTTGTGTACTTTAAGTGCACCCAAAAAGTGTGCAGAGGTGCCCTTTCTTTGTGAAATCCTTTTCCTTTAAGAGCAATATAAGGTAATTCTTAATTCTTCTATTGACTGTGTACATGAAAACAGAGCCAAAAAGAGCACCATGCTTCTGACGTGCAGGGACAGTTGCTGGCTTCAGGTCAAGCCTTGTCAGGATGAAGTGTGCTCTGTTTAGCTGTCTTTAATAACCATACTTTATTATCATTAAAAGCATAATGAAGAAAGAGGTTGTTGATATTGTTTTCTAAAAAGCTGTCTTAGCTGAAGAAAGAAGAATCACAGAATTGCAGACTGGGTAAGGTTGGAAAGGACCACAGTGGGTCATTTGGTCCAACCTCCCTGCTCTAGCAGGGTCATCCCAGAGCACATGTCACAGGGTTGTATCCAGACATTTCTTTAATATCGCTGGTGAGGGGAAACTCCACAATCTCTCTGGACAACCTGTTCCATTGCATAGTCACCCACACAGTAAAGAAATTCTTCTCATTTTCAGGTGGAATTTCCTGTGCATCAGTTTCTTCCTGTTTCCTCTTGTCCTGTTCCTTGGTGCCACCAAGAAGAGCCTAGCTCCATCCTCTTGACACCCTCCTTTCAGATACTTAGAGAAATTGATGAGACCCCCTTTCAGTTGTTTCTTCTCAAGGCCTTAACAGGCCCAGCAACCTCAGCCTGTCCTTGTAAGAGAGATGCTTCTCTCTCTTGACCGTCATTGCTGCCCTCCCCTGGATCTGGTCCACGTCTCTCTTGGACTGAGCACTCCAGCTGTGGGCTCACCAGGTCTGAGCAGAGGGATAGGATCACCTCCCCTCAACCTGCTGGCAATGCTGTTCCTAATGCCCCCCAAGATATTTTCAGGTGTTCAGTACCGGGCTAGCATCACAGTGGAAACTGTACTAAAGTAAACTGAATTATTCCTGACTTGGGAGTACCCTAGTGTGCATGGCCTGTGTAAGCATGAAGATGACAATGGTGATCCTATTTTGATAGAACTGTGGCAGAAAGTTATTGGCAAAGAATCAGAAGGGGAAGATAGATACAAAAATGGCACTTGTGCAAGGTGTTTCCAACATGTCAAATTTCCTGAAAAGTGCAGCAAAAGTAGAGCTTATGCAGCTCTCTAGGAGGGGCTAGAAGTCACCAAAGAGTTAATGAGAGCAAGTCTTTGAATTCATTTTTTTCAGGACAATTGTCCTTCAAACTAATCTTTTCAGGACAGTTTTCCATGGACATGAAAACTTAAAAGTTTTCAATATAATGTCTAAGACCTTGGTGACTTGATACTTTTTTAGTAATTGTAGCCTGACACTGTTGTTTTTAATAATGTAAAACATTTGACCGAATCTTGACAAAGTCATCCATTACACATGGAATTAGCCCATAAGTTGTTTCATGACTTGAAGAACAAGTGAGATTCACTCTGCTCAGACACATGGGCACTGGATTAACATCTGACACACCAGCAGGTCCCCACCAGCACGTGTCACTGACTGTCTCTTTTTGACAGAGATCCTTGAAGCTTTACCTATATATTTTGAACATAATTTTAAAAGGTAGTTTGATAGTAGATGATTAATCTTCCAGCTGGCTCCTCCCAAGGACCTGGCATGTGCTGAATACTGACATGACAGATCCACTACCTTGCTCTGCTCATTGTTGAAAACACTGTGTGTGATTTAATGTTCAGAGTTTTCTCCAGAAATCCTTAGTATTTCACAGCAGTCTCATCCTAGAGAAAAAGAGAGTGACCTTAGTTTGCCTTGAATTAAGCATTCTTAAACTTATATGTATTAGATGCTCTGACAGGTACACTGTTTTATAGCCTTATGAAATTTGCCATGGAAGGAACTTTTATAAGGGTTCTTTTTTGGTTGTTATGAAGATTTGGCTGCTAGAAATCTCTGTTTCCTTCCTGCAGCTTGTGTTTTTCTAGGACAGCACTGACACAGTATCACAGCAGTAAACATGCAGGGTTTGTGGTCAAGCCAACAGTTGTGTTGCATAATCTGAAACCTGGTAGAGCCACCTAAGACTGCAATAAGAGACAGCTGGGCTTGCATGGACTGCCTCCCACCTCGTCTCACCTTCCTTTGGATCTGACAGGGAGCTTTCCCAGGGCCCCTATCCCTTTCGTGTGACACCAGGTGTCCACTCCCCACTTCAAAATGTACTGACTCACCTGGTTGGGAGCAAGAGCAAATCTGTGAGTTTCACTGGTAGAACACCACTCAATTTGAGGTGGAACAATTTTTTTGAAACCTAGATTTGATGTGAGGTCACAGATGTGCCTGAGGCTTTCTCTGCAGAGTGACTGTGGCAGAAGTAATGGCCATTACACTTCTCCTGGCTTTCTGTTCTCAGTACAGTCACCTTCCAGTGGGAATACTCTGCTCAAAATCCTAGACAGAAGATTTGACCCTCCCACCTCATCTGGGGTGAGTGTTTATACATCAAGAAGGGGGTTAAGAACTTCCTATTAGTTTCATAGGTGACTGAATGCTTATGACACCGTCACTGTGAGAATGAGCCCTTCCCATATTGAGAGATCTTCAGGCTAATACTACCTGCCACATCCATTTTGTCTTGAAAACAAATCTCACTGAGGAAGGTTAGCATGAAACTCTTTAACTGATCCCCTTGTATGTCCATCACAACAAAGGAAAACCAATTAGGCCTTACTGCCTTGCTTGCCTAACCATCACTTAGGAAAGAAAGGACCTGACAGGATTCGGGATACAGTGGAACAGAGGAAAATGGCTCTATTTCAGAATCCTTACCTAGAAAAAAAGCCCCTTTTATTTCTCTTGGTTTTTAGTGACAGTAACACTGTAAAGGGACAGGACTTAGAACTTGATCTGCCTAAAGCATAGTTTGAATGACTCATCTAATGCATTCAGTCTCTTCCTACACCAACACTTATCTGCCATTTTCTAATTATCTGAAATGGAATTTTCCAAATAATACTGTATGATTATTAATTTTCTGCAATGAATTTAGTTAAAGAAGCCCATTTTACTCCCCCAGAGGAAGAAATGGAGTTTATGTGTGGTATGAAGAGAGAAACAGAGTTTCTTCAAGCATACAGCAAGATTCCTGCTTGCAAAAACTTTAATCAGAAGGACAGCAAGGTACAGAGAGACAAGTGGAAAACACATTTCTGAAATCTGTCTTTCAATGTGTTACCTTCTTGTTAGCAGTTATGCAGTTTTGGAAGCAAAAAGAAGCATTTGTGATATTTTACATTGCAGTTTGATCAACTCAGGAGGAAAAGATGCAGGTTTCTGTTCCTCCCTTACCTATTGAATCTGTGACTTCCCAGAACAGATGTGGAGGGAGGCAGGGGAACAGTTGCAT
Source organism: Fringilla coelebs (assembly GCF_963513975.1). Taxonomy (NCBI): domain Eukaryota; kingdom Metazoa; phylum Chordata; class Aves; order Passeriformes; family Fringillidae; genus Fringilla; species Fringilla coelebs. Next base: position 22,564,763 of record NC_140034.1, read on the forward strand.
TGTGCCTGTAGCTTTAGTCAGAGCCAGACACATTTATGCAGTAGAGCATTTCTTACGGACAAGGCACAAGGAACCAGAGTACAGCATGATTTTGTGAGACTTGATTGAGTTCACTCATGACAAGTAATGATAGCTTTATGAAAACAAGCACATCAGTTTTGAAGTCATTAGGCTTCAAGTACTCACACCTTCCCATATGGGTCTAAGCACCATTTCATTTATAGAAGTACAGGAGCAATAAATAGCTGTGTGTATACATTGCAGCATGCACTGATGGCCAGAAGTTTTCAACAGAAACCAGAGCCCAGCTATGGCTATATGACCATAGAGGTTCTACAGGCCTCATCTATTTCTTCTGCAGGAAAAGCCTACAGGGTTTTTGGTTATAAGCTTTCCACTTCTGATTAGGAAAGATTTTGAGCTTGTGCAGCTTTTAGTGAAGTAGCTGGTGCTTCCAGGCGCTCAGTGCTATTCTGATTTGGAGCTTGGCTAGACTTTGGGGTAGCCTGGCTCTTTTTATTAATGTGCTTATTAATGAGGACATTCTGGGTGGAGATTTTTTATTCCTTTCTAGAACATGCCTGGATTTTTATAAGAAGATGTGTCCTGTAAACTAACAGATAAATGTTTCTTGTGGTCACTTCAAAATTTCCTCATAGTTCACAATAGAGAAATGTGATGCTTTGTAAACCAACAGCCTGCCTAATTCAGCTTGCTTTCTCAAGTCTCTCCTGCTATGGGAGGGCATTTCTTAGGCTAACTATCAAGCTGCATTTCTATTATTGTTAAATGCCTTCATCCCCAAGTGCTAGAAATCTATTTCCTTTAATTCCAGACACTAATATCTCTGGAAAAATTCTTTTTTATATTAAGTCAAAACAAGAAAAGGCTAGATAAAAAAAAAAAAAAAAGAGAAGCATGAAGAGTCTGGTTATGCAGCTGAACCCCCAAGAGTGTGTAAGAAAATACAATATTATGATAAAGAGACCACTGCACATCACCATTGCTCACCCCAAAAAGAGGACAGAATTGCCTAATATTGTGCTGTAAACCATATGCCATTAGCTGGCAATAGGGATTTTTCTTTAGCTTACACAGGAGTTTTGTACACTTAAAGGAAAAGGACCTGCACAAGAGCAAAACAGAAGATGGGATAAAAAGCAAGGAGATAGCTGGCTTTGATAAGATAACTGGCTAAAGCTTGTTTATCATGAGCTCAGAAAATCTTTAGATAAGGTGGTGCAAGGTGATTAGGGGAGGAATTCTGGGGTGACTGAGTGGGGGGACAGCAACAGGTGCTGCTGAAAGTCAAAATACTATGCTGAAAGGAACTTTTCTCAGAACTGATCTCTTCACCATTGGCCTTGGACAAATGGTCAACATGGCCCTGAGGAAAGGTCCAAAGCCAAGAGGCATTTTCAGCATAGAGATGCTTCCAGTAGAGAAATGGAATTATTGTGCAATAGTCCAAAAATCCGTTATGACCACTCCTGAAGCAGCAATGCAATTCCAGTCACCACCACCCCAGAGGAATGAGTACAAAGAGAACTGAGCACAGAATGGTACTGGCATGACCAATAACATGGAGAATGTGTTTTTCAGGATAATAAGAAATGTGCTAGTTCAGCCAGGCAAAATGAGGAGAGAGGGGATATGATTTCTATCGATTCATCAAACTGCAAAACCCTCAAGAGAGAGAACAGCTATTTAAGCTTAAGGAAATGTTGGCACAAGAAAAAATGGGTATAAACTGGCTGAGAATAAATTAGCTTGGAAATTAAACAAAGGTTTCTAGCCATCAGAAAGGGAAGTAAGATTCTGAAAAAGACTTCCAATGGAAAAGGAGCAGAAGAAATTTTAAGATATAGCTTGATCTTTTGTGAAAGGTCTTCTGTAATGGAAGAGAGTAGTCTACATGACCAAGGAGTCTGTCTCAATCTGTACTCCCACTCCACTCTCCTTTCCTCATCCTACACTGTGCCACTTCTCTTCCTTGGTACCCTGAGCTCCACCTGCTCCTGCTCTGAAGGCACCATGGATCCCTTATCAAAATTCTGCACTGCAATAGGTTGTTTTTAATCCTCCCCGTATCTCCCTATTTTTTTTCCTTGCCAAGCTTGCTGGGCTGTAATGTTTCCCTTCGTGTAATCCATCACAGACACAATGTCGCTTGTGCAAATTAAAATGCACCTCGGAATAATAAAAAAGGGTGGGTTTTTTTTCTTCCTTCCCAGCAGCAGTTCCTCAACACAAACCATTTGTCTCTGGAAAGAAATTCAAGAATGTTAACCCTGTGTATGCTCCTATGGGGTACACAGTACCTCCTGTGAGAACAACACTTAAAGGAGACCTTGCAGTTGTGGACCTTGCAGATGTGGACCTTGCTGATAGCTGGAACTGTAACCTACTACTTTTCTAGTGAAAACATTGGTGGTAGGGTCCAGTGTAACAAATTAAAGATACCCCATGTCAGGACAAAGAGATATAATCCAGAAGAACTACACAGCAGACCTTGTGCTGCTCCACAAAACTCAAATTGGGACCCTTAGAAGGAACCATTGGAAGCTATTTGAGTGACAAAAGAGTCACCAGGCTATCCCATACTGATGTAGAGTTCTGGAGGTTCACGGATCAGGCACTGGTCACTTATGATATAGAAATAAACTTACAATGAACCGCTGCTGAATGAATTCCATCCTTGATGAGATGTGCATGTAAAAGGTTACGTCAAGGACAGGATTTTATATTTCTTCCTTCTTTCATTTCGGGGGAGGGTGTGAATTTCTCCTCAGTGGCATATAAATTCCATTAAGTTAAAGATGCATTTTAAAAATCCATTTTATGTGGTAAGAAAGGTCCAGAGTTGGATTGAGAGGTAGGCAGGCACTAGATGATTTGAATGCTTGGCCACAGAGGTGGTGTGGCATTGCACAACTATCTAGGCTGCAATGACATGGAAATAGCAGTGTGGACAGCAGACCAAGAGGAACTACATTCCCTGTGGAGAAGCACTGGTGCTTTGATAGAGGATGCTTTCACAAGGTCATTCTTGAGAGATAGGACATCTTTTTTGTTTGTGGCATAGGTTTTTGGCTTATGGCTTTAGCTTTTGTGCATCCTAGATTTTGCTCAGACACAGATGGATGATTTTTCTTACTTCTGCCAAAACCTGTTTCATCCCAGACTTTGACTCCCATCACAGATGTTGCTTTATTTACTATGATAGCAAGAGGGCCAATGGGTCATCTCATACTCCCACAGAGTCAGTATTCTTTACTCTCCAGTTCCTCTCTTTCTTGCAGTTTTCCAGTTGAAGAGCTCACTAAGCTCTTCAGTGTGTGATCTTATTGGGAACTTGTTGGTGTACACTTACATGGCTTTCCATGTCAGGCACAGGGCTGGAATCATCCACTTCAATATGGGGAGAAAGCATATCCCCAAAACAGGAGCTAGACTAAGCCATGAAGGATGTGGAAAAGACAGCTGGTATGTGAAAGAAAAAGAGGCCCAAGCTTGGCTGGAAAAAAGCAACTTCAAAGCTTCAGGTCATCAAGAGAGGGGATATCTTCATTGTTCTTCATCCTTACTTGGAATAACATGACCAGTAGTGCTTAGACAAATGGGCATGTATTCAACAGTTTACAATGCACAGGCATACTGAACATCACTAGCTAGGCTTCCAGAGGAAGCTCTTCTGTCTTTGGAATGGCCTGATTTTGTCCTCACCTCAACCTCAAAAATTTGAGGTTTTTTTATTTTTACAGTTTTGTAGAGGCTGGGTAGGTGGCTGGAATTCACTCTGTAGAGTAACAAATTCTTTTTCTACATTGTGTTTTGTCTCAGCAGCAAGGCTGTTCTATTTTTCATTTTCTTTAAGGGTCTCAAAAAAATGACGTAAAATCCTGGGGGATTGTTGCTTTAGAATTTTTTCCCCCCAGTTCTTCCTACTGTGAGACTTGCTGTTTCCATGCTTCACCATTATAATCTGAAGATAATAATTCCAAGTTCAATCTCTTCTGAAAAATTTTGTTGCAAAAGAAATAGTGCTGTTTTCTTAAAGTGTGATTGTCTTCCTTAAACTCTCTCTTATAATTCAAATTTCATAATTTAAAGAACCACTAGTTTTCTGGTAAACTTTCAATCTCCAGTGGGTAGAGTGAAGATTTAAATTCCTCTAAAGCCCAGCTTCCAAAGGAAACAAGGCTTAAGAGATCACACTGTCTGTCCATGACAGTCTTTATCTGTCTATTTCATTCATTCCTCACAATATGTTTTGAATTAAACCTCTCACCCACAAATAAATACACCTGAAAGAGTGTAATCTCACCACTTGCTAGAGAGACAAAAAGTCCTGAAAAGGAGATGCATGAACATCTTAGTTGAGGGGAAAACTCTGACTGGAGTTTACCTGTTTTGATATGCAGCAGGGTAAATTCATCATAAGACACAAATCTCTAGGAAGCTGGGATTCATTCATGCCCCTGCTCACAAAACTACTTGCAATGGGTTCAGTAGGTGCTTTCAGGACTCCCCACACATGCTCAGTTGAGTTCTACCTGCTATGTGAATTTGTATGTTTCTTTCTATTGCTTTCTTCTAGACTGAACTTGCCTTTTCCACTGAATACTCACACTTTTCCCATTTTGCTTGTGCTCTTAATCATTAGGTGTCTTTAGCAGTGCATTCTGTTTAAGTGTCTGTGTCCATGGGCATCCTTCACAGCAGGAGGGGAAGTAGCCAGCAGTGCTCAGACCCTAAAGAAGACAAGTCCAAGCTGGTGTGGCAGAGCCTTCCTGCTTGATGGGGCCTTACAGAGTTGTTGTCTGCAGTGAGATGAGAGTGTCTACCTAGTTTGTGGACAGTTAAATATATGGTTGGCTGTGCTGGTTTGGGCTGGAGTAGAGCTAATTTTCCTCTCAGTGGCTGCTATGGGGCTGTGTTTTGGATTTGTGCTGGACGCAGGGTTGATAATAGAGAGATGTTTTTGTTATTGCTGGGCAGGGCTTGCACAGAGCCAAGGCCTTTTCTGCTTTCTGGGCTGCTAAGCTGGTGAGGAAGCTGGGAGGAGACTCAGGTCAAAGGGATATTCCACACCGTGTGACATCATGCTCAGTATTTGAAACTGAGGGAAGAAAGAGGAAAGGGGAATGTTTGGAGTGATGGCATTTGTCTTCCCAAGTCACTGTTACAGGTGATGGGGCCCTGCTGTCCTGGAGATGGCTGAACACCTGCCTGCCATGGGAAGCAGTGAATCTATTCCTTGTTTTGCTTTGCTTGCATGTGTGGCTTTTGCTTTTCCTATTAAACTGTTTTTATCTCAGTCCATGAGTTATCTCACTTTTACTCTTCTGATTTTCTCCCTGATCACACTGGTGATCTCCCTGATGACACTTGGGGGAGTGAGTGAGTGACTGCTTGGGGCTGGGTTGCTGGCTGGTGTTAAATCATGACAGCTGCTAGAAGTTTTAGCTCAGCTTGAGAAAGAGCATTTGCTAAAGAAGGAGATTAGAAACAGTATGGAAAATAGGGAGTTGAGAAAGCTTGTATATGAATCCTTGCTGTGTTTGGTCTTGGAAGCTCCCTTCCCTTGCAGAGTCTCAGTTTCCCCAGATGCAGGCTAAGAACAGTAACAGCTCTCTGTGTCTCTTGCCATTAGTGGAGTAAAATGAGATGTGCTTGCCAGCAGAAGAATCACTGAGTATTGTTGCTGTTCTGTTAAAGAGAATTGGGACTTTAGCAGGATATACTTTCACTGGAGTTTAGCAGGAATTACTTTCCAGTGCCCCCTAATATTGAGAGGAACAACCTGTCAGAACAGTAGTGCTTGAAAGTCCTTCCTGGCTCAGGCACACAGATTCACTGGGTGTCATGTTTTCTGTTTGATTCAGTGTGGGAACAGGGCCAACTTGGGTCATAGAAGGGGACAATAGAGAGCTGGTAAAGGCAAAACTGGGCATGATACCTCATTCCATTCTTAATTTTGTGCTGGCCAGTAGCCTTTTCCTCACTACCAAGCCTTGGACTACAACAAGGGCAGCTACACTGAGCAGAGCACTTATTCACCAAACCTGGTCCTCAGGATGCCTGACAGAGGTGATTGCTTTGGAAGCCTTGCATTCACTAGTTACTGCCATGGCCCTGGTGACCTCCTCCTGTGAGAGGATGGTAAGATGAGGAAGCCCCAGGAAGAGATTTTTATGCTCCTCTGCAGGAAGGCAAAGCTTTGTGTGGGGTCTGAATCTGGGGAAGCACTGAATGGTATTGGACACTCTGATACTCATCTTCTGTAGTACTTTTTCCAATCTGTCTCACAGCAGTGTCCCATAGTACCCTTTGATAATTACTAGGGCAGTGTGAGAAAACTTCATGAGCATCTGGAGCTCTGTGATCCCCATCCTTTTACAGGTCTTCTGCACTGTCATCCAGTGCTGTCCTGACCCTGTCTATTGAATTCAATGCTCTATGGAGCAGCTGAAGTTCCTAGCTAACTGAAGAGAAATGACTGCCTCTTTCTTCCCTGCCCTTTTCTGCAGGAACCTGGAGAAGATGAATTGGTGTGTTGATTCAGAGCAGAAGTAACTTGATCGTTGTGTGCTTCTCTGGAAAATGACCACACTGCCCTGTGCCCACATCTTGGTGTTTGCTGGTTTCATTGCTCTGACAGCATGAAAGATGTTTGGTTTTGTTCCTAATGCTGTTATCATTTATCATCCTCTTGTAAAGTCAGAACCTGCTGCTCACCCATCCTCCCTCTATGTTAGGTTTTCTGCTCCCCCTCCACTCCTGCCCTGGTAGAGAAACTGCTTGTGTGCCAGAAACAAACTGTCTGTCCACTGGGTACTAGAAAAGACACAGGATCCTTCTTGCTCCCTGAAATCACTGTTGTGATAAATAGTGATGGTTTGACTGAGTTTCAGCTCTTGGGTTTTGGAGGAGCAGCTCAATCATGGAGTGGAGAGCTGATAGTAACTTTATTTTATCCCACAAAGATGGTAGTTGGTCCTGAATCCAGGGCACTCTTCTACAGCTGATGCCTGTGGAAGGGCATAATCATTCAAATGCTAGAGATGGTGAAGGGGATGCAGTGTGTAAAACCCCTATCCTTCTGCTGAGTATCCCAAAGCTGCTTGGACTATAGCATGCATGTATCAGAGCTGTGAAATACATGGGGCTAACATGTGACTGAAAAAGCATCCTGCCATCTTCTGTCTTGTATGCATGTCCCCAATTAATGCATAGGCAGCCCTCTAACTGCAGATCAATGGAACATCAGTTTCTGTGGATAAGCTGAAATAATTCAGAAGGAAACAGAAATATCTGATAAGACTTGGAGATGACAAGGTGAAGAAAGGAGACTTACCATTCATGCCTTCATTCTCTCTGGTAATGTTTTCAGATAGCAACAGCCTGAAACCTACAAAAATGTAGTTTGGGACTAGAGGTATGCAGCACACTGCTACTGTTTGTGGTGTTAACATGGACTATGCTGAAGGATGTATTGCTCCTCCCTTCCCCTTCTCACTCCTGGTTCAGCAGTAACGATAAGTCTCATCCCTAGAAGCCTACAAACATTGTACTGTGTTTCTAGAGATATTGTGTACACCTTGTATGGGATTCCTCACCCACCTTGCAGAGCCAGGCTGTGATGAGCCAAGCCAGACTGCTTGCAGAAGGACCAGCTCTGTGAGGTTAATGATGGGAAATCCTATTGTGGGAGGATGGGGTCTGGTGTCCACCTTGTGATTTAGAGGGGCATACATCACAAATCTGCAGCTGGGATGGTGGCCTCTTCTCTGATGTCAAGCTCTTCAAGGACCAGAGTGGCCCTATACTTTCTAGGAAAGCAGAAATTACTTTTCACTGTCTGGTATCCCTGGACATTATTTCTTATGTGAACTCTTTGTAATTCTGTGTTGCGTGGCAGCCAGACATGCACTTGTAGGAATTGTTGCATCAAATTGGCTTCCTAACACAGCACTAGCTTTGCTCTTGCTAGATGGAGAAGGATTTTGATAGGTATTGGACCTCGTGCAGAAGCCCATTTTGATGTAAAATCTTCCCGTAAGCAGAATGATTTCATTCCATGGGCAGGCCATCATCCTTTTCCTATACATCTGCCAGAGTTGCCAGCATTAGACTCTTACTATCCTTATTTATAGAGCAATATAAAGGTTCTGAGCATTTTACAGATACATAAAAGAGAAGATTCTCTCTTCAAGATGCTGACAGTATCTCATATATATTGGAGAGATGGGACAATAACTCATGTTCTGAGGAGGGCTAACATAGTGCAAGAAGATCTCAGAGCAGAAGTCTGTGACAGGAGGCTGTGAGAAGAGGGAAGATATTGGCAACAATTTGGTGCAAGAAGCAGGTGTGGGTGATGTGGCCAGGGACATGATGAGAAAAGCTGGGAGAAGGTGGCAAGGTAAAATTTTAGGACTTGACTAGTAAGATAAGGGGACCTAGGGGTCAGTAAAATGCTATTGATGAATGGATTAAAACCAGCCTAGCAAGCAGTGCTCCATTCCTTTCTGCTCTCAGCACTGAGAAGATTAAGAACTTCTGCACCCTCCCCACCCTCCTTTTACTGCTCTGGTTGCTGACAAAGAGAGGGAATTATGTCAATGACTTCAGTAGCAGTACTTACAATTTGTCTGCCAGAATGGGACAAGGGCTGAAGTTCACTGTGGTTGGTACAATGAAGATTGTGGCATTTTTTCCCTAGTGACTCTTGGGGTCTGTGTACAATGTGTTTCGCTCCTCCTTCATGACATGCTAAACAAATCGTTGTTTCTATGCAACTCTAGTTTCTTGAGTCAGTTTGTGGGTCCCCAGGCTTGATGCAGATCCCTGTTTTAGGTCCATATAAGCTTAACAGCAGTGGAGTTGCATGGTTTCTTACCTCTCCTTTACGGAGTCATGTTCTCCTGTGACTACAAACCATAAGTCAGTAATGTTATCTTTTCAAGTCAGTGCATGTGGTCTGCACTGACCTTCCTCCACAAGTATGATAATGATTGTGGGAGAAAGCTGCAAGTTTTGCTTTTTTTGTCTGTCTGTGGTAATGGGCAACAGCTACTAGACTGAAAGACACCGTTGTCCTCCTCCCTCACTTCCCTCCCTGACTTTGTGCCCAACTGGGGCTAAGTACTCCTGCTGCTTTTTATTAATCTTCTCCTGGGACAGCACTATCCGTGGCCCATCAGCATTCAACATGCCCTCAGTCACTAGTGCTAACTCGATTAGGGCAGTGAGGAGTGACTTACAGGGGAAGCTCTTCTCCACAGGCTGTGTTTGCATACAGTGATTGATGCTGGTACCTCCTCTAAACACATCCACATTTTGCATTTTAAACAAAGCAATTGCTCTAGAGCTGCTCTCTGTCACTCTCTAAGATTCCCAGTACCAGCATAGGAAGTACCTACCCTTTCTTGAAATGGCCTCTCCTTCTCAGAGGACACTGCAGTAGAATGAGAAGAAGGTCACTGACCCCACCTTATATTTGAGGGCATGACACTAAAACCTATTGTGTGTCCTATATTGTGAAGTGGCTTGTGGAGAGTTCTGGGCTGTGTGGTCAATGTCACACAGTTAGTAGGATTTCACCTAGAAGATCAAGCTCATGTGGAGTACATAGCCTGAAGCGTCCTGAGTTTCCTTCAAACAGTCTTTCCTTGTCAGATTTCAGGCTCAAAGTAGGATCCCACCATAATCTCCACTGTCCCTGTCTTGGGAATACATGAGCTGACTGCACCATGGAGCACTGAATGAATTGTGTGTTATCCACAAGCATTTTTCATATTATATGTATGTATTATATGTACATATTATATGTGTACACCTCTTCCCCCATATGTATATGTATAGGAAAAAATCCATCTTGCAAATTGTCCAAAGAAACAACAGGTGCCATATTTTATTACAGCTTCTACTCTGGATTTTTTAGCAGGTTGTGTTCAAGTGAAATTCTGATTTGGAGGGGGGTGTCCTAAGCCATGTCTCTGAAGAGGACAGTGTACAAGGGAGGAAATGGGTGTGTTTAACTTCTGTTTGAAGGAAGAACAAAAGGAACAACAACAACAAAAAAATCTGTGGTGATACTGCTGGTATCACAGATTGCTTTGCAAAGTGGCAGTTGTTTTATCGTCTTTATTATATCTTAAGTGTTTCCTTTCTTTCAAAACAGAAGGAAATTTGCCTGGAAAGTAACCCCCTTTGAACAGCAGCAGGGACTTATTTGTAGTTGAGGCTGTGAGTCCCTTGGAGCAGGCACTCATTCCTTCCCTTTGTCCCTGGGGTGCAGGGATCACTATGGAAGCTAAATAAACAAATATCACTTCCATCCACTGTCTAGTGGTCCCAGAAAGAATGGCTCTAGAGGCCCAGTGCTCTTTGCCTTGCAGACTGCCTGCTGCACTGCGAGGGTGTAACACCTCCAACAAAACTCAGAGACCTGCTGGCACAGTGTTCCAGGGAGGCCCAGAAGAGTTTTGATAAGGTTTAGTAGGAAATACCTGTTTTCACTCATTCCTGTCATTACTTTGTCATCTTTGTGCTTATCTTAAAGGACCTGCCATGTGCTGCTAATTGACAATTTCATGTCTGAAAACCTCATGGTTGTGCAAAACCAGGCACTTCACCATTGGGCTCATGCTGTCTGGCTCTGTAGACATGGGAGCTCTACAGTGAAGGTGGCCCTTTCATCTCCTGCCACACCATATTAATTTTGCAAATGTGATAAGCTCAGCTTTGCAAAAATAACATATTGCCCATGTCTTGTTCTGTCTAATATTGTATTCAAATGGTCCAAATGCTCAGCAGCAACGTGGGCTGGGGAAATGGCTCTGCCGACTTCTTTATCACTTGAGTGGCAGCTGGCTTCCAGGAGTAATTATAGCCGTTCAGTGCTGTGGTATATCAAACCTCTTGGGGATTAGTGAGGCATCAGGTGCATGGTGACTGAGAGGAAAGAACAGAGATGGTCCAGTTCCCAAGCCATAGAGGTCATCATCTTTAGAAATCCTGATGTCCACTTAGCCTTTGGACTTCAGTGAAAAGGAAGCATTGCAGTGACCTTGCTGAGAGCATTCTAATTTTCCATGAATCCAAACAGAGAAATTTAGACCTTAGGAGTTTGAAAGTGAATTGCATTGCCATCGTGTGGATGCATGGAAGCTAACGTCTAGTCAGAAAAAATCTGGAACTCTCATTTGTTAGTTAGAAATAAAATCAAATTCATAATAGTTATGAAAGTTGTTAAATCAGAATGCTTATCAAAATGTGGAATGAAATGATAATAACAATTTAACCATGGTACTGTCCGAGTAAACACTGAAGTTAGTTTGACCCAAGTAGAATGGGTTATTGCTATGAATTAGAGTCTAACATGTTTATTAATGTCACTACTTAGTGACATTTGGGGCTTACAGAATTAGGTGTTAGAAACATTAAGTAATTAGAAAATGAATATGCAAAATAGCTAAAGTGGTACGGGATCAACATGATTCTTTTATGTCTTCTTCAGAGTGGTATTTCCAGACACAGAACTGCATGAAGGGTTGTTAGAGAAAATCCTATCTGCTCTGCTTGAACAATTACAGGTGTTGACCTGATAGCTCCTTTCATTTCTATTTAAGTAAATGTGATTTTATGTAGCAATTGCAGTACCAGAAGCAAACCTGCAAAATTAATGAGTGTTTATTAGGCTCTCTATAATCTTAAATTAATCTAAGTCAACAATGGCTACTCAAGATAGGGTACGTTTGCAAATACTCTTGCAAAGATCTAAACAGAAAATGAGAAACTGTAATAGTGCTGTCTGTGCTCTTTCAGGGCATGTTAACTGCGGGCTGGGTGCCTACATGCCTCTGGCTCAGGTTTTTGCAGGACACATACCTGTGCTCTTGAGTTTTCTGATTGGGATCTTCTACTACTCTGCCTCTAGCCTCTGATGTTTCCCCATGGATAAGAACCTGGCATATTGCCTGGCTGTCCCAGAAGTAACCCATGCTGGTTTCTGTCTTCTGCTTCAAGCTGCCTGTGCCCTCAACAGCCTGGCCATAGCTTGGCCAGCACCTTTCATAGGTCACTGCTACCTCCCATGTCTTGTTCAGAAAAAAGTGTTGTGCTGCAATACAAAAGCAAATCCTGAGTCAGGCACAGAACTGAGACCCAGGCTGGATCATTCTCTTCAGCGTATCTTACTAAGGAAACTGAAGAGGTGATCTGGCCTTTCATTTCATCTCAAGACTCCACCTGGATCAGGAATCATATAAGGGTTTGTGTAGAAAACTCTTTGCTAGAATGTTCTTACGGGTGGTTGCATGGTGTTAACATGGTAAAGAACAGTTTGCAGTGGTTTAAGCAATTGTTCTCCTAGAATATATAGTTCTTGTCTGTTAAGACTGGGACAAGTGAGAGACGGATGATGGAACACTGGGACCTCAGGTAGGGTTTCTGCTATTGCCACTTTTCTCTGTGGCAATGGGAATAGAGTTATGACATAAATAAATACAAATATTTCCTTATGCAGTTTTCCCCTGCACAGAATTGGATGGAAAGAAGGAAGAAGAAAAGCCTTTTATTTCTGCAGGACATAGCCAAATGCACAAAGAGTAAAGAGGAGTAACCTAAGGAGGAGAATTCAGAGGAATCAACAGGAGTTTTAGTGAGAAACACTGGAAAGAGGGCAAGGACACTGGAGCAAAACTAAATGAATTCCTTGTGATAGTCCTTCCCTGTGATTCTAATTTTACTTGATAATTCAACCAATTTACCTGGTTCAGGGTAAAGTTCAGTGGTCTGTGACTTGCCAGATCATCCCAAATGCCTTTTTTAGAACAACTTACAGCATTTGCTACCCTTCATTACTCTAGCATAACAGATGACTTTAATGAGAGAATTCATGTCTTCAGCAGCTCAGCCACTTCCATTCAAAACTCCTACAGATCTCTTGGATGTACATGGTACACTGTGCTGGTGATTTATCTGTTATTTAGCAGCTTGTTCCAACACCTTATCTCCTGACACTTTTGACTCAGAAGGTGTCTCATCTTCATTACTTGGAAAGGGTAATTCTAGGAGAGATGTCTCTCCAGTGGGTCTCTCTCTGGTGCAGTCTGGCACAGAGGAGCACCATGTTTTGATGTCTGGACAAGTACTTGTCTTTGAGGTCTGCTTCCCTTTCTTGTGTGCTGAAGAGACTCAGCCAATTCTTCTCCACAAAAAAGAGCACTAGGAACCACATGAATGTGGGAGCAGGAGACACCCTGTGTCTCACACAAATGTATATGAGTTGAGCTGCATTTCAGCAACTGCAATTTTTGCTGCTGGGAAGCAGTCCCAGAATTTCTACACTCCTCACTCCCTCTTTTTCGGATTCTTTGCTCCTGGCTATCAAAACACAGATTTGGGGTAATAGGTTAAATTCTGCTTTTTAGACAAAGAGGTGATTAGATATTTGGAAGATTAGATATTAAGAAGAAATTCTTTACTGTGAGGGTGATGAAGCACTGGACCAGGTTGCCCAGAGAAACTGTAGCTGCCACATCCCTGGAAGTGTTCATGACCAGGCTAGATGGGCTTTAAGCAACTTGATCTGGTAGAAGGTGTCCCTGCACATGGCAGAGGGGTTTGAACTAGATGATCTTCACAGTCCCTTTCCAACTCAAACCCTTCATTGATTCTTTGATCCAACAGAAAATATTGTGCTCATGTCTCCCTCCTCTCATTAAGAAGTGGAGTTTGGGGGACTGTGAAGGGGAGAAGTAACAGAAGAGGGATTGATTATTTATTTATTTAACCTGCTTAGCAGCAGTAGCTGTGAAGCATAAAACTATCTGCAAAGGATGATTGATTCCTCAGCAAAGTCTGAAGCAAAGAAAGGCCCGTGGTACTGCTTAATGTTCCCTTTGTGTTATAATTATATATTTTTCTCTCCTGTTTGTTTCAGAAGTACTATGTGTTCCTGACTTGCTGGGTAGCTGGTTACTTGATGAGTGCTCATGGAAGAAAGAATTACTTCATTTCTCCACCATGAGTAGGAGGTCATGCAGATATTTTTGTGACAGACATCTAGCCAGCTCTGCTCACCTTGTGAAGCATTGTCCCAGTGCAGATTAGTTGCTCTCCCTTGGCATCTAAGAGGTGAATTGCAACTATTCATAGACATAGCCCAGACAGTTTCTGTTGAAGTTTCTGTTCTTTGACTTTTTTGAGTCTGACAGATGAACAATTTGTGCCATGGAGGGTGCAGAGCCAGATTCAGAGGAAAGGGCATTTGCTGTGATGACCTGTGTGAGAATTAATGTAATCAGCAGAGTATGGGAACTGCTACCAAGGAGGTGACAGCATCAGCACTTAGCATGATGTCACTGACAACTTGGGGTAAGTTATTTATTCCTTGTACTGGAACAAATAACACACGCAGCAGGCAGCTTGTGGATATACCTTAGCTTGTGAAAATGTCCAGAGGACTGACAGGAGCAGCTTAGCAACATGCTCTAGGACACACAGCAATCACCAGCTCCAGAATGAGTAATTGTTGCATACTTTTATGAATGTGCTCCACGTGAAAGCAATACCCAAAGACAGTTGTCAAATCCCAGTCCAAGCTAATTCAGCCAACACAGTGGTTAGGTTTCCCAGAATTTGAGAGGTCCCAGGCATCTCCTATATTAAGTTTTCAGTCACTTTTTACTTATTTGCAAGCCCCATTACCTGAAGAAGAAGAGGTGAGCCAGGGGCCTGCTGTGTGTGCAGTGAGCAGCCATGGAAGGAAAAGGATCCTGCCCAAAATGCTTGCAATAGGCAATGGATGGCAGAAGGAAGTGCTGAGCTATAATGGCTCAGTGGGCTGGGCAGAGATGTTATCCAGCTGCAATCCCTCTTACAGAGCTCAGAATATACTCAGGGTATATTCCTCTCACACACTTTTACTCTGCTTGCAGCACAGGTTGGTTGGCTCAGAGCAGATCTGCAAAATGATGTCACATTTGCTTATCTATTGATTAAAATTATACATTGTATTTTTATAGTTATGATAATAACATTTTAATTTTGGTAAACTCAGAACATTTTATTTCCCTGTCCTTGGAGGTTTTGTTTATCCCTTACTCATTTACTGGCCTAATGTATGTCCAGGCAGGCTTTGTTCTTTTTCACTGGTTGTTTCTCTCATGTTTACATTTAGAAGGTTTCTATGATTTATTTATAAAAGGTTTTTATTTTCTGTGATCATTTAGTGTGAATTTCATAGTGTTTCTATAATTGCTATAACTCAGTTTGAATTAATAACTATTTGCAAAGGAAACACAGCTTCATGGGAATGCAACTGTTCTAGTTAAAGCACTGGCAACACCACATGTGGCTGTGTGCTGCTGCATGGCCTCACTGGCTTATACTGGCAGGATTTTGAGCTTCTCTTGAGTTGTGCAGTGGAGCCTGAGGTGAATTTGGTATTTCTCTGATTTGGCATAGTTTGTCCAATTAACTAGAGCTGCTGCAGCAGCTGCTGTGATGTAATCTGGCTGTGGACATAAGTTTGAGAATGACAGGAAAGGATAACGTGACCTAAAGGGCATCAAAGGTGTAATTTTACAAATATCCTCCTGTAGCCCTTCCTTTGGTTTGGGGAATGTTGTTTAGGTGACATTACATTTCTTGCAGCACTGGAAAACCAGGACATCTGAGGAAAGCTTCAGCAATGGGGAACAATAAACACTGTTAGCTGGTGTGACTCTCTTTCCAAGGGGAGGGTGTCCAGAACAGTGATCTGGCTGCCAGACACAGGGACTGTGTTTTTGAGGAAGCTGGAATAGTCTGTCCCACCAGAGGTCTGGAGAAGTTCAGTGTGATTAGCTGCCACAGGGGATGCCACTTGTGGTCTCCTCATCCACATGTTTCAGCAGTGTGCCAGAAACAGGACAGGAGGAGGGAGCCAGGAGAAAAAGAGACTGTCTAGTAGTGTAAAAACCAAAAATATATCCAAGCTAGCCAGGGAAACAGGCTGGATCAGAGCAGGAACCTTGTGATGAGAAATCTTAGAGCTGTGATGAAAAGAAGAAATGTGCAGAAGGAGTGATTTAGGATTTTTTTGCAGCTAGAAAAAGAGAGTCTGAGCTAGAAGAGATCAAGACAGCAGAAGAGCTGGATATAGCACCCCTCAAAGCTGATGTCTGTGCCAATGCTGGAAGCATCACTCCCTTAGGACTCTGCTGAATTTTTGTGGTGTAATGACAAAACCAATGGGGGGACATAAGTAATTTCCCAAGTCTTGGTTACAAGGGTTCATTAGATCAAAAAATATCTGATGAAACCTATTTCCTAAGACTGACCCAGAGGATCATTGAATTGTAGTAGCATTAACTACTGACAAAAATAAAACAAAGGTTTGATTGATGTGTTTGAGTTTAATAATGTAAATAGTAATAGAAAATTATTTGCAGCATCATCTGCTTTAGTGCTGCAATGGAAAAGAATTTGCAATGCTGGAAATACAATTATTGAAGGTGATTATAATTTTGGCTTCAGTTAAAGAATTTTCATTCCAAGTATAACACTCTCCACTCCAATGAGATTATTTACAACTTAATGTATTGCACTTGAATTAATTGGCATATGGTGCAAATTAACCTCTCTCAAAAATATGATTTATGTGCTTTGTTCTAACTGATCTACTAAATGCAGCTTTGTTTATGTTGATTCTTGCCAGTTCAAACAAAGTGATTTGAGTTTACGCTGTCTTGGCTTCTCTTTATCTGATCACTGCCCTGCTTTTTATAATTTAACAATAGCAGTGATGTCAGGGATATATGATAGGGCTTATTGAAAATATTGAAAATTGAAAATAAATTATTGAAAATTTCTTAAAATGAGAAAAAATGTATAATAATTTCATTCATCAAATAATGAACTTGTTTTTGAGCCTCTTTATGGAATGGTGAATGTGCTGATTTTAAGCACCAAAAAGAAGTAAGAGGTTGGCATTTCTGAATTAAGCAAGCTGGGACTTCTAAACAGAAATCAACTTCTTACAGTGCAATACGAAGAAATACATTAAAAAATGATTTTGTTCACTATGTCAGGGAATGCCTTAAAATATGCAGGGTTTAAAACAGTCATTATATTATAATAAGAGGATTACATCAGAAAAGGTGCCTTATTCGTTTCCTCTGTTTTTCAGGTAGATGAAAAAGAGAAAAAGATTGAGGAAAAGACTGTGTCCATATAAAGGAGGAGGGATTCCAACCTGTTGTTGTTATTATTATTAGGAAAAGGTGATTTAAATAGGCAAATCTTGTTTCTAAGTTACTTTGAAGGCAATTGTGAGCTCCAGGAGTGCTGTGAATGAGAACATAACTAAATAATGCAACAGGTGTGTACATTTGTGTGTAGCTAGCTACAGCAAGAGAGGTCTCTATATGTCTGTGGATCTCAGATAGGGATTAGATTTTTGTAGTTGTCTTTAAGACATCAAAATCAAGTGATGGAAGGCAGCCATTTGCCTTTCTCATTGTCACATTTTCCTAACTTAATTGGTGCTGAGTGTGCCCAGGGAAGGTGTAAGGCTGGCAGCCATACTTCTTCCCTGAGAAGAAATGACTGTGGGTGAAAACAAGACACCTAGAAGATTGTGAATGGTAAAGAAAATTGAGCAGGACCTTTGATCCTTAAATTGCTGGGAGACTTAATTATACCTCTTTGCCATGTTTTTACATTCTTCTCTGGTTATCTGCTGCTGGCCATGTTAGCAGAGACGGGTAGTAGGATAAATGGGTCTGTGGTCCGAACCAAGCCAGATGTTCCTGCATGTGCTGTGTGTGCTGCCAAGAGATGGTTGCAGTAGGCATGTGACTAATTATATTTATGAAGGACTCTGTGAAGCACTGAAGTCTTTAGCAAATCTGTGATATGTCACTGGTAGCTGTTTTCTTTCTTCTGTTTTTCTTGCACAAGATGCTTTGAGCCTCTAGCCAGTTCTGATCTTTCCTGTGACTTCACTTCTACTTATAATTATTTGGATGCTGCTGCTCTCAGCACACTGCTAGGTTAGTCCTCCTGCTCCTCAGGCACAGGTGTTCTGCTTTTCCCATGGTGTCATTTCAAAAATGCTGCAATGAGAGAAAATGTCTTTCTAAAGAAAGCCAGGCACACAGCGTAAGCTCTCCAGCTTTCCATTACTGGAAGTTGAACATTAAAGTTTTCTGTACCTCAACCAATGTTTGCTTTGATTTCCTGTGCAATACCTTGGCCTGAAAGAGAAAAATCATCATAGAATAATAGAATGGCCTGAGTTGGAAGGGACAGTTCTCTTGCTGGTTTTCCTTTTATTTTGGGTGTAGGTAGCCACAAAAAACTACTGCACTCATGTTTTAACATTTGAAATTTAAGCACATATCCTAGCAGTTAAGTGTGCTCTTAATTTTTGCAGGAGAAATGTGTTTGAAGAACTCAACATTGATTAGTAAAGAAACCTGCTTCCCTCTCCAGCTAATCAGAGAAATTAGAGTATTTTCCTAGTATTTCCTGTGAAACTCATCTGTAAGAGGAAATATCAGGGTTGGCCTCAGTTTCTCTCAATGCTACACAGGATTACTATGAAGACAATCCCCTTCTCTTTCTTTCTTTAATTCTAGTGTGAGTGAACACTAGCAAGCAAAGTAAGGAAAGCCTCAAACAGACCTAGACAAAGAAGGATGCCCAGGAAATGCCAGTAAGGCAGCCACAACTTTAAAGTAAGGGACTGAGGAATGGTAACAGCCCTTAAATGGTGTTTGAGGAGTGGTGCTCAAGCTCTCTGTAGTCTGCCTCTGTACTTACCAGTCTCTTGACACCATCAGCTTCAGTGCCACATGAACTTTCCAGAACCCCAAAAGCCACACATTTACATCCCTTTGCTATATTTAATCTGAAGTAGCATCCATTTTAAAGTCCTGCTGAGGTGGCCAAATCCAAACCTTCTGTGAATGGCTACAACATTGAGAGGACTTTTGCACGCAATGTAGGAGGGCTGTGTGTGACTGTGAGCTGCTATGTGAACTTGGAAGAGGATTGTGTTGGTTCTAAGACTGCATCTGTCACAGTCAGGGTGCTGCTGACTGTGGGGCAGGGGGTAGTTGTTTCCAGTGTAGAAAAAGCTTGTCACACTTCACATCCCACTACAGCTCTGTGCTCATCTCATTTTTTCATTCAGGCTCATTTTTAGCCCGTGGCCTTTCCCACTGGCCACCACTAATTCAGCCACCACCTCTTCTTCAGAGGGCAGGCTGAGCTGCCTCTTGATTGCCTGGTTTGATGCATCATAAGGACATTAGCAGTGTTGGCTGAGGTGTGTTGGAGGTGCTTAAACAGGGTGGGACAGTGTCTGGTACCTGATAGAATCAGAGGTAGAACAAAAACCTGGGGTCCTTGTTTCTCACACCTCTGCCTCAATCAGCAGAGTGCATTTCCTTCTGCTTTCTCAAGCAGCTATGAGCTTTCCCTCTTGCAATGCCTGGCCAGCAGATCAATGTGAATGCCACGACTTTAGCACTTGCATCCACTTCATAAGCACTGGACAGCTGCTGTAATGCTTGCAACACTCATGATGTCACTGCTGGGTTTAAGCCAGTGATCTATTTTATGATTAGAGGTTTTTCTTCACTGGAACAACTTCAAGATTTTTTCTTCACTAGCTCCTGTTTATCCCTTGCACCACTGAAGTGTAGAACATGGAAAGAAAAGGAGTGAGGGGGAGAAATAAACTGGTGTGTGGCAGACTGGCAACAGTGCCTGTCTTTAAGGTTCTCAGCAAAGCTCATCTCACAGAAACTCAGAAGCTTGCTGAGATTTTTTTTTTTTATATGGGAAAACATGAAATGAGCATTTCTAAGTGAGAGGGCTGGGGGGTTTCCTGCTCTTCTGCAGCAAATACAGACAGATCACGCCTCCCCCCGCTGGCCTTTTCTGCGGAGCCATGTGCATCCTGAGGGACAGAACAGAGCAGCTCCTAACACAATAAACATTACTCTGTCTGCATTAGTTTTTACATTTCTTTGTTTTATTTCTTGGTTTTTTTTGAAATGACCTGTACCACAGGAATACAATTTATTTAACAGGTTGTTATTTTTTTAGGAGCAGATAATAGTTAAGTAGATACTGTTTATTTCACTGACTGTCTATGACTACCTGCATCATTCTCACAGCCTCTGTCTCTCTCTGCCTTCTCCATGTAACCCAGCCACAAGAACAACAGAGCAGCCTTTGGCCATATGATTGATTATAGCTCCAATTGGTAATAAAAGCTCAACATGTTACATTCTAGGGTCTTTCTCAATTACTTGCCCCTCTAATAGCTGCTTACACATTTCTGGTGAAGCATGTTTTATTTTATATACTTATAATAGTTTTGAAAAAAAAGATGACATAGGTTACAAAGAGAAAAATAATGCCCCCTTAGCATGAACAATACTGCAAGGTTCTGATTGTTGTGGGGATGTTTCTTGTCGCTTCACAGTTTTGCTGCGAGGTGTAATGCCCAAGTTTCCCTAGAAACCTAAATTCAGAGTGGTAATTTACCTTTTAATTGATCCCCATGAAATTTGTTTTGCATTACAGGTCAGACACTGCTGTTCCCAGAGAAGAATGTGCCCAAAACAGAAGAGCTGGTCACTTGGGAAGAACTGCCTTTTGTAGTAGCTGGCAGGTACATGGTTTCTGTTATCCACCCGTGCAAATCAGGGGCTGGAGCTGCTTTTACTATAGTTGCTGGTGTGGGTTTATTCACTGCCATTGATATACTTACCTCTAATGCTTCTCTTTCCTTTAAGTCACAGAGCCCATCTGTGTCCCAAGGCTCAAGCTCCATCATCTTTTGCCCCATGAAGAAGGACAGCTGTTATGACACTGACTCTGTGAATCCTAGATTACAAATGAGCAGCATAAAGACTACTGACCTAAAACCCATCTCCTAGTTCATGTCTCACCTTCCACATCCCCAGACCTTTTTGTAAGAGACTGTGAGCATTCAAAGACCTAAGCAGTTGCTGAAGCTTCATTTCCTACTTCAAAGTGCATTGGGGGGGACTACACTGTTACACTCCTCTGCAATCCCAGCCCATTGTGTAGCTGGAAACGCTCCTCAGCTGTGTCAGTGTGATAGTACTAGTGATGCACAGCAGATCAGAGTAACTGGAAAGAGATGATTGTGATTCTTGCACTTGTTTGACGGGCTCAAGAGACCTGATCTGCTTCCCAATTTAGGATGATACAAGCCTTTTAAGGGTTAAATCTAGACAGGTGTTTGTGTCCCAGTTCCTGGGAAAGAGTTTGCATTCCTTGGCTAGAGAGTTTAATATATCCTAAGTACTGTCTGCTTCACTTCCCATCCTATTTCAGAAGAAATGCAAACATTTCCCTGCATATTATCTTCAAGCAATGGAGAGTATTTGGATGGTTTCCAACATTACGCAGCTTTAATGGAGAAAGAAGTTCCTGGAAAAAATGTATTTGGTATCTTCATATTGCTATGCCAAGGCAGGAGTTGCCTCTATCCCACAGCCCTAATCTAAATAGCCAGCAGTCTCTGTGAGCTAGAAGCTAACTCGGCCGCTCTCCATAATCATGTTTTGTAGACAGTTTCCTGTTATGGAGAGCACGCCTGAGTTCAAATACAGCAAAGCTAGAAGAGCCTTTTGGGGTTGTTTGGGGTAGTTTTGGGGTTTTTTTGAGAGGGGAGACTGGGTGGGTGTGTTGGTGTGTAAGTAGTGACCTTTCTGGCAGGGCCCAACAGAGTAAGAATTGCTTCTTAGGATCTTTTCAGCCCATTTTGGGACAGCTACCTTTGCACAGCAGGCTGGGACGCAATGTGCTGCGGCTCAGCTGGGTGGCACTTAGCAGCATTGCAGCAGTGCTCAAGTGAGTCAGACTTACAGGTGATAATGCAACCCAGCACATCTGTGAAAGCAATTATACCACAGCCAGAAAGAGTCGCCAGAGTGCAGCACGTGGCAAGCTGGTTCTGTAATGGTGGCATGCATTTCACTTTGGTCCCGCTGTTACAGATGGGTACAGGGATCATGAGTGCAACCAAAATCCTCTCATTTTCTCCCCAGCTGCCTTTGGGAGGGAGTGGGGGAGAGAAACACAGTATCCTCTTGAAGCACAAGGTTACTGTGTAATTGCTGCTGCTGTGAGCATAAAAGGAGTCCCAATTCCAATGTGCCTTCTGCCCGTAAGGTCTCTGGTGGTTTACTAATATGCCTGAAGTAAGACAATTCCTTTATCCAGTGAGTACAAAATGAGTGACTGTGTAGCATAGGAAGAAGTCAAAGGAGATGAAATGGAACTAACTTAAGCACAAGGTGTGGACTGGCTATGAGAGCTGAGAGGTCACCATGCCAGCATCCCTGTGTCTGAGCCTGCCAGGGCAGGGTTCTGCAGTATTGACAGCCCTGCTGGGACACATTCTGCTCCAGCAGAAAGCGAGCACCCAGTGTTTCTGATCACACACCTCAACCCTGGTTTGGAAGACTTCATCCTGAGGGCAATTTACTCCTCTTACACACTACCTTTCTCCTGGGGAAGCCAGGAAGGGGTGGAAGCTTGAGGAGAGCAGACACAGTAGAGTTAGTGGTGTCTCAAACGTAGATCAGAGGTTTTTTCTCACCACTAGTGCCATGCTGTTGACCACAAAAAAAGAGAATACACTCAGGTTTTGTCAGCTCAGGATGGCTAAAAACTAAGTGACCTAGAAAATAAAGTTTCAGAGAACACCAACAGACAGTTTTGTCAGTCACCTACATTCCCCTCTGGCTACTGGGAATGCAGTATGGTTTAGGCAGCAGATCTAAACCAGGTCTTGGAGACAGTAGGAACCTGGTTACATAAGAGTAAATAAACACTCCCCCTGTTCTTTTCCCACCACCTCGAGGTCAGGTATTTGCTTTCTGATCAGCAAGAGAATCTCCTACCAGCCCCAGGTATAATCTATGCTAGCTCTTTTTCTGCTGTTGTGGATAATGGGATGAGGCAGGGGAAGACAGTAGTTGGAGTATCAGGGGTTTCATGCCATCCTCTAATTTATTTCCCTAGTCTGCCACAAGAAAGCAATCTCTCAGGCTCTAGAGCTGCCTCCTCTGAAAAGCAGTGCCCTTGATTCCTAACTAGAATTTGGCAATAAGCCTAAAGTCTCTGTGGAGCCAAAGAGCTCTAATGAAGTCTAGGAAAGATCTGGTTTGGGGTGTATTTTTACTTGGGCAGTAACCATGCAGACAAAGCCTTGTGTTCTCTGCCACAAGGAACAGGTGGGGAATGGCACTGAGCTGAGCTGAAGAGGCAGGTGTGATACACTATGGGGTGAAAAGTGTGGAAGAACTGTAGTTAGCACCACATAGGAGAGGATGCAGAGATTATCAAGTCAACCCAGCACTGAAGTATAACATCAGGCTCTTTTCTCTTGCCATTTGGGAAAGACTTGCATTTTCTCAGGGACATACATCCTGCCTGTTCAGGGGCCTGCAGGGATTGTACACGGGAGGGACTAGCCAGGCGTAATGACACACTGTACAAGGTTGCAGAATATCTTACACTTAGTTAGGAGCATCTTTCCCAGTAAGAAGTGGGGCCTGTATGTACAAGTGTTAGAGGAGTCTGGGAGGCAGCCTTTTTGTCCAGGAGAGGTCCAGCAGCATTGTTCTCCAAAGGAGCATCTACTCTATGGTAAGAGGAAGAAAGGTGACAAAAAGAAGGACCGTGGCTGCTTCCCTTGCTAACTGACCCCTCATAACACCAGCAGATAAAGTTTATATTGACTCTATTCTTCCTCTCTTTTTGCTTCTGTCCCCACTCCCCCTCCGGAACTGGCAGAGGGTGCTGGGGAGCAGGCAGCCTGGACAGCGCTGAGAGCATCACTGATCAGAGGGGCTGAGCCCCCATGATGCCTCAACAAGTGCAAGAGCATAATCTGGTATTTCCCACAGAGAAAACAACGAAAAAAAGAGAAACAGGTGACCGATTAAAAGTTTCCCCCCTCCTGTACACAAGATTCTGCAGTCACGCCGACAGATAGACATTAAATAATTCTTCCATAATAAATGATTGGAGATAAAAGCCGGCGGTGCCTGCTGCTGCTGTTTGGATTGCTCCGTTGTCTGCATCTTTGTTTCTAGTTTGTTCCCCGGCCACTGTCGGCTGGTGCTGGGGCTGTCAGACCTTTGCCTCTAGCATTTCTAGGAAGAGTTTATGCATGGGAACCTTGCCCTGCAGTTTGATGCTGTAGAAGTGCTGCACAGCTTTAGCAGCCGTCTGCCGCAGGAGGGGCAAGGTCAGGAGCAGCTTGCCTGCTCGCCGGGGCTCCTCATTGCGCTGACTCAGCTCGTAGTCCTGCAGGGCTTCGTGGAGAAGGTCCTGGAGTTTCTGCACTGCATCCATGTCCTCTATGTGCATGGAGTCTGGGGTGAGGGAGAAAAGACACCAAACAGACAAGTAAGATGTGAGAAAGGAAATCCTTTATGCTTCTGAAGCTAATGATGTTTTCTTTCCTTCTTATCTGTTCTTGTGGGGGTTTTTTGGGTTGTTTTTGTTCCCCCCACCAGGCAGGGGGCGAGGGGCATTGTTTGGTTTGTTTCTTAAACAGAAAGAACCAGCTAGCCTGCAGCTGTGGTGCTGCTGCGTGAAGTTGGCAGCAGCCAAGTGTGATGGCCCAGCAGTGCAGGAACAGCAGGGTTGCCAGGGGTAGGTGGGTGACACACGTGCCCTGTGCGCTGCCCATTTTGCCAGCCACCCCAATGCAATGCAGGGGTTAGGCAGGGGCCTTTGTGATTTGCACTTTCACTTGCCCTCTATGCTTCTTATGGGGAGAGTCACCCTGCAAGGGGCAGCAGCTGCTGTGCCGCCGCTTGGGAGCAATCTCATTAAGAATAATTAACGCTGCTACAGCGCTTCATCTGTCTAAACTGCCTAATTGCCGTGCAGCTGCTAAGGGTGTCAGCAAGACAGAAAAGCCCCAGTAGGTCACAACCAGTGTGCCCAGGGGTGTTGCCAGACCCACCTTTGTGCATATGCCCCTGCTTTCAGAGACTGCCAGCAGCTGCTCAAGGAGCTTCCTGCTGAAATAAAGGAATCCCATGCCTGCTGCAAGGCCTCTTCCCTTAGGCTGCCAGTTAGATTTCTGTGAGCTGTTGGAGGGGCTAGCAGGGTTTGCAAGGCTCCTTAGTGTGTCTGTGAAGCGAAGGTAGGTAGCTGGTAAGGACCCAGTCCAGGGCTGAGATAGGGAACCAGACCAAATACAGACTGCTAAACTTGTGGGTAAGTCATGGTGAGAGAGGGCAGCACTGAAGAGCAGAGGCACAGCATCACCAAAGGGTTTCTCCTTTTTCATCTTGCTGATACATGCTTCTTTCTTACAACCGTGACAGAGCCGGAGACACTGATGCCTCATCTTCATTGTTCAGAGACTTTTAATCAATACTGAACCTATTGATAAAGGTTCCTGCCACAAGGCAACAAATCCAGAAGCAATGGCAAAGAGACAGTACGGCAAGCACACGTGTGCACATGTAATTGCACCACCTGCCATCACAGCTCAGGCTTTGCTTTGTGGCAAAGTGGTCTCATAGTCTCAGCCTACACACAAACACAAACGTGAGGACATGGGTTCCCCAGAGTGAAAGCAGTGAAGAGGAGGAAAGCTGACTGAAGTGCCAAAATCTCTCTGGAAACGTGTCATATTTATGGAGAGCACAACACAAATTAGAGACTGTGAATTTGGTATGATACATTTATGGTAAAGATGCTATTTATGATGCATGATTTATAAAGTATTACAACAGTTGGGAAAATGTTATGCCTAGCAAGAAAGCTGTTTAAGAAGCTGTTCAGAAGGAATGCACTAATAAGAAAGTATTAAAGGAAAGTATTCCCAAGAAGCCTACTGAAGAACAACTCTTGATACATTTACATTTTTTATCCAAGAGACCAGGCAAAGAAGCTCAGAAGAGGGCTGCTAGGTCATCACAGTGACCTGAGCTAGACATAGAGGTTGATTCTGAAAAGTAGGGAGGAAAAAGCATGTTGCCAAGTCAGTCTGGCAGCTTCTCCCAGACAGGTAGCACCTCTGAAAAATTTCCATACACAATCCAAGAGAAGTGAGTGGGATCTGTTTCCTGCCAAGTCACAGAGGTCATTTTGAAGACTGGAAGTATCAAAAGCTGGAATGTCTTCTGTCCTTTCTGTTTAATGTCCTTCTGGCCAGGGGCACAAAGGACAAGTAATGACACCCTGTCAGAATTTGCAGATCCTAGTGAGTGCTAGAATTACAATGTAATGAGCCATGCTTCAGGGTATTGTGGGTGCTCTGCTTTTGGGTACTGATGCTGCTGTACACTAGACAGAATCCCAAAACTGCCCTTCTGCCATCTAGCCTCTTAAGGTGACAAGATTTAACAGCAGTAAATAAGTGTATGCAATGAGAGAAATTGGGGAAATAAAGCTCAAAGCCTGCCCCACACCCACCACACTCTGCTGAAAGAAGCTCAAAATTGGCAGCTGACTGCAAAAAATAAAACAACATTGCAGGATTAATTTCCTTGCAATCCATCAGTGAACTGGTGTCAATGGCATTGATAAACTGTTAATTACGAAATCAATAGCTATGAATTTTTACAGCTATCAGAGCACTGAGGTGGGGGCAGGCTGCCTGACCATGTCCCTGAGGGTCAGCTGGCCTAGAAGCTGGGCTTCATACCAGGAGCTCTTGTCCGGCACTGCTGGCATGGGGCAGAGGGCAGGTGTGAGAATGGACAAGGCCCACTGCTTCCTCACCTCTGTTCTTGCAGCTTCTGACAGGAACAGGAACCTCACAGGACCCATCAGTACAGAATTTGCTATGTATCCCTTTGCCAGGTCCAGACATTGCTTACTCCATTTTAGCATTAACATGCATTGCAGAAAAAAAAAAAGGGTAAATAAATTTCAGCCACTCTGGGATGTCCTAAAATGAATGTGTGCTGTATGCTAACCTAGAGGGCTCCTCAATACATAGGTTGATCAATTTTTTTTTTTTCCTAAGGAAAGAGGACCTAGGAATGCTTACAAATGGACTGCTGACTCTGAAGGGTAACAAATTAGGTCTACATCACCTCTACTCTGTCAAAAAATGGGTGATCATATTACCTGGGACTTGCCTGCAGCTCTGGGAATTAAGAATTCATCCCTCAGCTCTCTAGAATGCACTTACTAAACAGAGATCCCTTGAATTATCTTTGCCAATCCCAGCAGGTGTGTCATTGGTGCATCACACCAAGGACTCAGAGATCAGCCTACTGCCAGCTTCTTCTCTAGTGAAGAGAGAGTGAGTGAGCTCCCACTTCTGTTTTCATTCGTTTGAATTCCTAGAACCAAAGGGTCAGTATACACAGGGCTGCATAAGTCCCTAGAACTTGGATTGCGTGAGCAATTGTATCCAGAATTTATCTGTGTGGGAGGGAAGGCAGAAAGCAGTTTTAGGCAGCACAGGTGCTAATCTAGGTGTTCATCTTCAAGCCCTATCTCTGATCCAAGGGAGCTGAAGCCTGGCCCAAACTGCTTTCCTCTCATTTTAGGAATTGTCTGTTTGCATGCAAGCACAGACATGCAGGCTCTGTAAGTTTATCCCTGTCAAAAATACACCAAGAAAAATAACTGGCATTAAAAGAATGTGAAGGTTCAATGTTAAGTTACAACAGAAAAATACACTTGCCCTAATCCAGCTTCCTTACCTGTGTGTCAGGAGAAGCTTTAATTACATGAAAAACAAAATCCCATGCTTCACTTTCCTATGTTTCAATACAAATAACAAAGCAGGATTTTTTTGTGGATTATGTTTCTACATAGCTACACTTCTAGCTGCACTAGGAGAAACCAGTGAAGTCAGAGTAATTTTTTCCATCCAGCTGAGAACATGCTTTGGCCTGTGCCTCCTGACCCTTACCTTGGTTCCTTTACTCCACAGCACTAGAAATGGAACCCCAAAGTGTTGGTTGTTCTGCTCTGTCTCTGCTCAGTGTTACTCCACTCCTCTGGAGACTGTCTCATTAGGTTTACTCTGGGCTTAGTCCCGAAAGTGCAGTGAGCAACACAGCAGAGAATGCTTCTGTTGCACTGTGAAGAGCTTGACAGCAGCGTCCAGAGCACAATGTCCCAGCGTGGCACCTCTCCTGTCACAACTGCTACCTCAGCACTTCAGCCTCTCTGAGGAGCCCTTCTCCCTGTTTAGTCCTGTGACCCTCCTGGTAGACAGGTTCTTTAACAAGTTGATTATGTCACCCACAGCCACCATTGCACAGAGGAGAGAGGCTAGCCTTGGCCATCTGCCCAACCTGGTTCACTGGCAAAGTGAAGGCAGCAATTAAAACTAAAAAAGCACCGTATGAGAAATTGAAAAAGGGAACAAAATTATGAAGTGCAGAAAAACCATAAGGGAAATGAAGGACATAGGACGAAAAGCCATGTCTAGAAGGGCTAAGGACAGTAAAGAAGTTTTATAAATATTTAAGGAATAGAAGAAAAATGATCATTTGTAGGAGGGCTCTTTTCAACTGGAGATGATTAACCTATTAATAGCAGTGCAGAGTAGAAAGAAGTCCTCCATGAGTATTTCTGTCTTGTTTGGAAAAGAGAAGCTTTATATACCTGTGTTATATGAAGGTGATGAAGACTTCATAATCTGTTGTTTATGCAAGAAGATATTAGAACTATTAGGACAAACTTCACAGAAATTAGCAGAGCTGGATAACTTGGCTTTAAGAGTTCTAAAATTGCTGGCTGGGGGTCATCTAGGGCAGATTAATGATTAGAAAGTCTTGGTATTTTTATGACATTCAAGATGACTGGAAATGTTCTAATGATGCCCACATTTTCCTAGGTCTTACCTGATAATTTCTATGCTAGCTTGATGTGAACCAGGGCAAAAGAAAGGAAAAAATAAAGGTGACATTCAGTTAAGATTAATAAGATGGCATTTATAAGACATGTAAATGTGGCACTTAGGGACATAGTTTTGCGTTGGACTTGGCAGTGCTGGGTTAACAGTTGGAAGTGGTGATCTTAAAGGTTTTTTCCATCATAAATGATTCTGGGATTTTACTGCCAGTCAACATGATACTTGAGAAGAGAGGTCTTGTCAAACAAACTTGATTTCATTCTCTGATGAGATTACAAGTTTGGTTGATAAAGTTAAATGCACAGATATAATAGACTTATGTTTTTATAAAGCACTTGGCTTAGGACCACAGGACATTCTCATTAGAAAATTAGCACTATGCAATATCAATAAAGAACACTTTCAATTGATTAGTAACTGGATAGATGACAGATCTCACAGTAGCTATTGGTGGTGAATCATCCCTGAAGAAGGAGTTTTCTCATGGAAATCCACAGGGATCAGTAGAAAAATCAGCTGCTACTCAACATTTTTATCAATGAGCTTTAAGAACTTTTTTTTTTCTTTCACATTGCTATTGCTAAGGAGTGGATGGATGGTAAACAAGGATAGAATGGTGTAAAATGGTGAGGCAGCCTCACAGAATCCTGGACCACATTCTTACACTTGAAGTAATATATCCATAGCCATGGAACAAAACTATGGAACAGGAAGTTTATCATGACAAGCTCTCAGGTATAAAAAGACCCAGAGTCATAGGACCCAACTCAACAAAGATCATTCTTTCGAGGCTGAACTCAAGCAAACAAACATTAAGATATGGCACCTTTCTTTTTCTTTTTTTTTTTTTTTTAATTGAGAGAATGATTAATCATTAGAGTCAGCTGCCAAGCAAGATGAAGATTTCCCCTCTTTTAATCCTTCCAGTTTCACACTGGGTGTTTTTCTGTAAAGTGGCTTTAGCTAAACACAGATACTGGCTTCAGGGCTGGGCTGCAAGGGTGAATTCTGTGACCTGCATGATGCAAATTTGAAATTTAGCAAAGAGATCTGATGTGAAACAATGAGACTCAGGGGATGTAGAGGGAGCCCTTGTTACACAGTAGCTTTAGCAGTTTTCCTTTCAGATGGGACTCCTGAGCAAATCAGTGTCCGGCTGGCTTTGATACAATGCAGCCTTGCTGGATTGAGGGCTGCAATCTACATCCACACTGTCTCCCAGTTAAAGGGGGATTCAGTGTCTCTGGTACCTCAACATCTCCAGGACAAGGCCAGGCAGCCCCAGCCCTACAGCTTTTTGGAACTGGGATGAGAGTTTCCCTGTTTGCTGTACCTCACCAACTATGTACCTGAGTTGGCGAGGGCCAGAGCTTTGAGTGTGACAAACTCCTCCTTTTCCACCTTGAGCTTCTTATAGCGGCGCACCAGTTGTAGGATGGCCAGGTAGAGCTCCAGCAGCCCTGTCAGACGAGAGTGCTCTTCATCCATGATGTAGTCCTCAGCATAGACCAGCTTGTCCTCGTATGGCAGGGAGCGGTACACAATGCCCAGGATGAGAATTTCCATCCAGGCACTCTGCAGAAGGCTCATCTGGTCTCCAAGGGAGAGGTTGGAGAACCCTAACAGGGCAAAAGACAAGCAGGGTCAAATGGGTGTGCAGCAAAGCCTTTAGGAGACTAGGGTCCTTAGTTTCCCTGAGATCCAAACCCTGCACTCTTCCCTACTGACCTGCTGCTTTAAAAATACCCCAAATAACTCACTAAAGTGACCCTGTCCTGATAGCAATCAGCACACATGGACTTACCCTTCTCTTTGTTCCTATGCCCACCCACAGCCTCAAAGAGGAATTCTGATGCTTTGATTGCATTTATGGGAGCCCAAGATTGGTGACAACCTCTGTTCAATGACCACTGCTTCTTTCATAGCAGCAGCTCTTTTGTACCACATTGCCTTCCCTCTCTTCCTCAGTAGGTCTATATTGCAGCCCATTTAGTCTGCCCCAGCTGAAAAATGAGCAGAGAAGAGCTCCAGACCACAGAAAAGAGGGCTTCTGATGGGATAGGAGGGAATGACACAGGCCTGAATTACTAGTATACTACAGTCTCATATTTTGGCAAAAATGAGAAAAAGTCCTGCCACAACAAAGCACCAAAATGTGTTAAAAAATGAATACATTTGTGAACAGAATCCTTCTCTATTCCTCATCCCACTCTGATTTCCATACCAGCAGCTCTGCCTACAACTCTACCCAGATTTAAAAATACCTTTGTGGTGACACTGAAGTACCTAAATCATAGCCAAACCTGGTAGCAATGGATCAAGCCCCTACAATGAACCAAATATTCTTGCCAAATACACAAAGAGCCTGACAGCCCTGACAGCTCCAGAGTCCACTTCAGAGGGTGGAGAGGACAAAAAACAGAGGCAATGTCCACCTCAAGGTGGGGAAAAAAGTGTATGGGGAGGAAAACTGTTATGTCTTCCATACCTGGTACCTTTGAAGGCCAGACCATGAAAGATCCTGGGAGATGGGCACTCTAACAGTCATTCCAACAGGAATGTCAAGGACAGTGTGCTGGTCCTCTCTAGGCAGCTTTTGCCCACCATGGACAGGCAGAAATTGCACTTTTTTTGGCAGCCCCTTGCTTCCAGCGGTTCCTAGGGCTGTGAAAGAACAGGACACCCAGGCATGCCTCGGCTGGAAGGGGGATGCTCTACCAGCCTCTCCAGGCAGTTTTCTCCCCAAATGCATATGAAGCCTTGGGGATTACCAAGAGACCTGTGAACTCACGAGCCTCTATGTAGAAGCCTCCCAGCTCCACTGGCTGCATGCAAAGCTCAGCTGGACTTCTTCATCCCACACCCCACCCTGTCACAGCTCTTGGCCCCACATCGAGGCTTATGTAGGCAGCCACCATGATGATCATTTGATTTCTCTCGTTATCAAGTTGGCAATTAACAAAAGAGCTGATGATTGCTATATTGACTGACTGTGGGATCTCTATTTCTATCTGCACTATCTCAGCTGGGGAAGGGAAGGCAGAAGGGTGGGTTAGTGGTATTTATTTATCTCTACGCCATGTTTTGTGTTTGTGTTGCCAGGGGAAGCAAAGGGTGATAATGGCCTGGCAGCCCTTGGACATCCAATTTCCCTTATCAGGCCACTGAATAGAAAAGAGGCCCCAGGCCACATTAATTAACAGATACCAATCAGCTGTCACGTGCTGTGTGTGCAAGGTCTGAGGGGAGCAGTGGGTGGGAGGGAAGAATCAATAAACCATTGGGGAGGAGTGCCAGAGGGAACAGCTAAAGAGGAGTCCAGGATAGTGGGGAGAAGAGCTGCAAATCCAGCTCCATGACTGTGAGAGAGATTCCTGTACCGCACAGCCTGTGCTCCTCATAGCCCTGATGAATCCCACCTCTTGCCTGGGCTGGGAGGTGGGTGCCTTGTCCTTTACCTCACCCTTCTGCCCTTTATGTCCTGCACTCAGAACTGGGCTGCTCTGGAATGCAGCCCTCCTGACTCAGTCCAAGTGCAGGCTGCTGCAGCTCCAGTGCTGGGGATCCTGTCTCCACAGCTCTGCCTGCTGCACAGGGAACAGATGAGATTAGCCCTGAGATTAAAGCTGCACTGCCACTGTTCCACTCTTTAGAATCTGAGATCTCTCCTTTGGTCATCCCTCTCCTAGCTTTGACCATGGAGATAAGTCCAGCATTTAGGCTGCTGCCTTAAATCCATTTTCTGGATCAGTCACAAGGCCTTTCTGCATCTTCATCCCCATCTGGATTACAAAAGGCATTAGGCCATTGCCTCACTGCAGTCTGCCAACAACATTTCTTTAAGCTTGAGAAACAGTCACAAAGCAGAGAAGATCCAGGAGAGGCATGGCTCATACTTTTCTGCTACAGAATAAAGTAGAAAAATTTATTTAACTCTAGCAGTAGCCTGTACACACAGCATCTCTATTAATTGCCCTTTCCCAGAGGCTGTTGTGGCAGGTGAGAACAGGAGATACCATATTTTACCCTTTGCCAAGAAGAACAGACCAGCCAGCTGCAATATTGCCCCACCCACCTGGGAAAGTCCCTGGCCAGAAGCACTCCCAGGTAGCCAACAAATCCAGCTCCAGCAGGCAAGTGGGAAGAGGGAGCTCTATGGTGTCAAGCCTGGACATGAAACGTCTGACAGAACTGGGACCCTTTTCCTCCAGTGTTCACACATGTGGAGTGCAAGGGCTCAAGAACTGTCCCTGAATCACTGAAGTAAAGGGGAAATCGTATAACTTTCTTCATGATGCAAGAGTTGAGATCAGGGAAAGTAAATGTTAATTACACCTGGCCAAAATCACAGGCTTGCTATTTATTATAGGATTGTAACACTGGGGATCCTCTAGTTGTGAAATTTTCTGTCATCTTACAGCTCCTAGGAATTGCTAGAACACAACTGTTTTGCATTCTTAGGCTGTTGATGGCCTGGCATCCAGGAAATGCCCTTACTGATCCATTTCTTGCTGCTTTTCTCAAGTCTGACCCTGAAAGGTGCCTAATCCACCACTGCCTCAAAAGAGCTCCTGGCTCCAGCACAGAGATGCATGCATGTTTCCCTCCTTCCCAGGTGCACCTTGAGAAAAGCTACTTTATTTGCAACAGCTGATGTGACATTCAGGTTGGGGGTTTTTTGTTTTAATTTTTTTATTATTATTTCAGTGGTTTGGCAGTGGGAGCTCCCAGAATTAAAAAAAAAAAAAAAAAAATCACATAATTTGTGGCAAGTGGAGTTCATAATCTGTTAATTTATTATCATTTCTGTCATCCTGGAGGGCCATTAGCAGAGGTAATAAAAGGAGATGTAATTATAGGATCTGAGGCCACTCCAGACACAGCTGCTGTCACTCCACTAGCCATATTTCATTCTGTGCTAGTACTAATGTCCTCCTGGTGAGAACAGCACAACAGCTACCCTGGGAAAGCCTTCATCATCACCCCTCAAGAGAAGTCCTGTCACCCTGCATCAAAGCAAGAAGCAAAGGAGGATGTTGTTGTTCCAAGACAATTTCCATGGGGGGAGACTGAGTAGTGGGGAGGGGGCCTCATACAGAAGGGAACAACCCCACATTGGCCGAGTGTGGCTTTTGAGCTCATGGCTAATAAGGCTATTGAGCTAATAACATTTGCTAAACACGATTAAACATGTTTTATTGTTATCATAGGAAAGTGTGTTTAAGTTTTACTGATTTTATTTGCCAGTACTGTGGGGTAGAAGTTTGTGTTGACACCTGGGATCCTTCAGGGCTGGTAAGACTTTAATGTCACATCTTTCTTCATTAATTCCAGCGTGAATACAAGGCAGGAATATGTGACTTTTTCTCCTTTCTCCATCCTTCTCTGACGAATAGTTTATGCACAAAGGAAGCAATGTCATGTTTTACTCAAAATTCTTGGAAGGCAGAAATACGGGGCATAGATAATTTAGACACCTGGCAGACTCCTGGCCCTGCCCTGCTCTGCCCCCTTGCTGCATAACTCAGTATGTTTTGTACTTGTTGCAGAGCTACAGAGTTTTTGTTCCATTATTATGAACTGTCTTTTATTATATTTTTTTCCTCAGTAATCCTCTCTTATGTAACAATTCTTGAGCTCTCGCCTTTGCACAGTCCTGTTATAAAATACTCCTGCTGCCCTGAACTGTGCCAGGCTGATTACTGGGGCTGTTACTGTGTTTTATGGCCTTTGATAGGAGAGGAAAACACACAGAGAAATTTGAGATTATGGCAGGTATGTCCTGATTTCAGAAAGGAGAGGAAGAGCCCCTTTCACAGTGCAGGAGCAATCTCTCCTACACTCCTGTTCTGGGACAGTATTGCCAGGATGGAAAACCCTGTAGGAATTTGTCTCTTCCCAGAGCCATAAGGTAGGGAACTGCAGTAGGGCAGTCTGTGTGAACAGACATAGCCAAGGTTAGAGGGATGTACAACAGCACCTCCCTGGACAGCCACAGCAGCTAATTGCATTGCATTAAAACCATTCCTGTTAACAGGCCAGGTATTGGGTTAGTAGAGCAATCCAGGCTGAGTTCTCTAATCACCACTGTAACCCCACTTGTGATGAATCAGCCCCAGATGGATTCCAGCACTAGTGATGGTTATAATCCCTGCAGATATGGCAGATCTCATATAAGAAGGGCACCACCAAGATTAACCTCTTCTCAGAAATACTGTCCTGAAAATGTTTCTTCAGACTTCAGAGTCCCATCTCATAACAATCCATATTCCATACAGTCCATAAAACCATTAACTCTTGGGTCCCAGGAGAAACACTCTACAGAAAAAGAGAAGCAGCTGCCAAAAAGCCAAAAGAGGAGCAACAGAAAGAAATAAAATACATGGGAAAACGAAACTGTCTGATCACATATGTTAAGATGCTTCATCAAAATAAAAAAGAAGAAAGCCAAGAAGCAAAGCAAAACAACACATGGAAGACATAGTCAGCATGCAGTAAATCCTGTGATCCTGTATCAGAGCCTCATATATTCTCCTGACAAAAAGAAGGAGAACAGAAGGCAGGAGATAGCTGAAGTGAGCTGTTTATAAACAGCTTTAGTGAGCTGTTCATAGTGAATTTCTGAAGCAATCTTTGGAAAGCAGCCTTGTAAATCCCGAGGATATCCTCTACGTTCCCTGGCTAGCCTTCTCCACACAAAAATCCAGCCCATCTGTTTCTGGTGGGGCTGGAGAGAGACTAGAGAGAGGGGTGCTATTTCCCTTCCCAATTTAAATCTGGGAAGAACCCATAACTCAACACTGAGGACCATATCTGCTCCTTCAGCCTTGGACCACCCTACCTGCAGGTGTGGGACACTTGCTATGTCACTCAGTCACACAGACACACACTACATATAGTCAGTGAGCCTTCCAAGGCCCGTCACACTGCCAATAGGTTGTCCTCGTTATTTGTCAACAAAGAAGCCTTGAGTTTCACTGGCAATAGCACATCATCCATTGCAATGGGATTTGTTCTGTCACAAATCCATTAGGACAAGTTTTCCTGAGTCTGGACAAGAGTGCCTACTGCTGAGAGGGTGTGTATCTGCCTTGTTATTAGAAATAAAGTCCAGTCACTGCCATAATATTTATTCAGCTATGAACACAACAGACCTAGGTCACGTTGATGTAGTGCAAAACTATGCAAGTCTACCATTCCATCCCTAAGGCTGTTCCCCAAGTGCTTTCACTGGGCCACTCAATGTTGGATATGACAGAGAACTTCATTGTATCATTGTATCATATCAAACCCTTCTGCATAATACCAGGGCACACACATGTACAGTGATCAATTTATGCACCTCCATCATAGGCTGCACTGGAGTTTGTTACCAATGAGAGCAGTATTTTCCACCCATCCAACAGTACTTTCCACCCATCACTATAGGAAAAAGTCCTCATTGAGACCAAAACAGATAGGCACATAGATAAATAATAGCTCCCTTTGCTGTTCATGCTTACACCCTTGAAATCCCCCATTTACCTGGGATGTGCTTTGCCCAGCCAATGATCACCACCAATTCCCTGTCTGCCAGGTCACAGAGGGTTGTCAGGGCTTTGATGTCACTCTCTGGCATGGTTGGATCAGGCATGGCATAAATCTTCTCTGGCTCAGCCACCAGCAAGTGGGAGACGATCTTAGTCACTGCACATTTCAAAGGAGAAGTTGTTGTACTTCTTGTGACACAAGGTGAACCCTCCTTCATGGATAAGACATGACTGTAGAGCCCCTAGGACCTCAGTAATGGTTTTGGTCACAACAGAAATCCACACTGCAGCTACACAAGCTGTAGTGTCTGCCTATGACAAACCAGCTCTGCACAGGGATGACAAAAGCAGGAAGCTGCTGTAATGTTGTCAGTCATTGTCTCAGGTAGGTCCACTGAGGGGAGAAGGAGGTATAAGCAAAAAGTTGCTAGGATGTGGAAAAGTTTAAAGAGCAACGGGTAGTATTGATGAGAGTAATCAGCATGGAAAAGGTTTTGTTAACATGGCTTGGGTTGTAAAGGAAAAAATCAGAATATCACTAAATGGATTTACATAATCTCCTAGGAAAGGCCTGGTATTTAACCTTAGGTACAATGAATACAGTACCTGAGCTGTACCTAGGCCTGTCTAATTACCTCTACAATACAATCATAACAAAATATTCCAGTACTCTTGTCTGATACAGGAATTGGAAGTGACAATTGCTACACTGTACTTTTGGGAGACCAGTGAAAAGAAATACAGTGGCAGCTCAGAGGACCACAATTCAAGACCAATACATACATGGCTTTTTAGCTGGGGGAGGGATCTGTAAGCTCAGGTAAGTGCTGCTCTCAGAATCCAGTCTCCTTTTGTATTTCTGACGGCCTCCACGGACTCGATCCAGACGAACACCTGCAGGGAAAAACAAAATTCCTCATGATTCCTTAGTGCCTTACAGAACCTTGACATGCCAATACGAAAATGTGCTAAGTAAGATGTTCCCCACACTCCAGGCAGCTTCCCTCTCCCTTGAGGGGAGATCTCAGAGATCTCACTTTAGATCTCAGCTGAACCTATAAATCTCAATACCAGCTAGACTGCCTCCAGCTCTAAGCATGCTGCTCTGAGCTTCACTTTTATTCAAAACATTATTGAACACAGAAATTAACCCATTCAAACTCTTGAATCACTATAAATCTTATGGGCAAATGAAAAGCTTCAGAACTCAATGCCCTCTACATGATCCTACTTTTCAAAAGAAACACTTTAAATGTCAATCAAGCCAGCAGTTATAAAAATGAGAAGTTAAATGTTCTGTGACCTCTCACAGAACCTTGTGACCTTGTTCTTAAAAATGAGAAGTTAAATGTTCTGTGACCTCTCACTGTTTATATTTGAAAAAAGTGACCTATAGCAAACAGATAATGAACTATGAGTTCAACAAAGATGCTTCAGCCTTGATCAAGTAAGGCAACTGTAATAAAAGTAGAATCCAAATAAATAGAAACAACCTTGGCTACAATAAAGCAATGATAAAGACAAAGTAGGGAGACACTGAAGAATTTGTTGCAGCTCTTTCAAAGTACAGTGAAAAAAATCCCAGTGACTGGGAAGTACCAGTGATTGTCACCATGCAAAAAACCAAAGCATCATCAATAGACCAGGAACAACAACTGAGTTGTCACATTAGTACAAAATATGATGTTAAAAAGAAACTGTGAAAAAAACCCTACAGATATTTGTGCAGTTGTCTGGTTTTTTCTGAGCAGCCATATGGACTCTGATAATCAGTCTGTGAAACTGGGGTAACTCAGTCTTGCTGGGAGAAACAGCTTTGGAAAAAAAATCTTCCAAGGTAAATGTAGGAGCATTTGATTGGAATAAAATTTTGAATATACACTATACAAGTGCTTCCTTAGAAACACACAGGAGTTTACCTAGTCTGATCATGGGAAGCAATTATGTGATACACTTACTAATCACATTAAGTCATTAATATTTTGTAATCATACCGCTACATAAACACAAACAACTAAAAGCAAACACTCCACATCAGTTTTGAAGTGACTTTTTGAACAACCAGTACACCTGAAAAAATCTGCAGTCAGCTGGCAAATATTCTACCCTAGAAGGAGGCATGTCTGTCACACTGCATTTCAATGCCATGTTTGCTTACTCTGTTAGGGAAAACATAATGCTCACACCTGACACACTTGCACCACCTGAAACTGCTACTTGCAACAACATCTAGATCCCGATATTCTCCGTGGCTAGAGCACCAAAACAATTTGACTACCAATTGCCCCCTAAGCAACAAGAATACCAGGCCAACAACGCTCAGTCTGGCAGCAGGATCTCACACTGAGCAGGAATGAGCAGGCGTGGAGCTCTGCACAGCAAGGGAGCTGCTGCTGTGGGTGGCTGCCATGGGAGGACAGCAGGTGTTGGAGAAGATGGAGAGAAAGGTATGAAGCTGATGTAGGTGAACTCAGGTCACACTGAGTAATTTCTTTCCCCTACCCCATTTTCTATTTCTTACTCTGTATAGAGAATTCACGGACATCCCTAAGTACCACCTTTCTCTTCCATTATGTGGTATTGTTTCTGAAAATGATGCCTATTGCTTCTTTTACTTCCATTTCCCATGGCAGGTAGCCTGTGGGCAAGACTCCTTCCTGGGAGCCCAAACACACTTCAGAGAGCAATTTCAAAAAGGACAGCCAGGGAATCCCAAACCTGAGGTTATCTAGGGAGATCCCTAAGGAACAGCAGTAATAAAATCCTGGGTGAAGCAGGAAATTTTCACTTCCATCCATGATTTCTTTCCCTCTGTAAATGTGCCGTGGTTTCTTAAGAAATAAGACTCTATTCTGTGCTTTGCTGAATGAATGACAGCTACCTGTAATCCAGGAGAGAAGGGAGGGTCACAAATTTCTGGAACTGCCAGTAAACCAAACAACCAGGTATGAAAAATAAAAGGATCAGGAATACACTGTTGGAAGATT
Organism: Fringilla coelebs; assembly: GCF_963513975.1. Classification (NCBI taxonomy): domain Eukaryota; kingdom Metazoa; phylum Chordata; class Aves; order Passeriformes; family Fringillidae; genus Fringilla; species Fringilla coelebs. The sequence continues at coordinate 22,604,179 of NC_140034.1, forward strand.
ATAGAGGAACAGGCTGCCAAGATTCAGGACTGAATCACATCTTCCCAGGACCCTCCCAGATAAGGATCATAGCTGGGTGCATTCCCTCACACCAGTGGTCAGGGGGAGGGAAAGAGGGACAGAAACCAACACACAGCCCTGCAGGATGCTTTTGCTGTGCAGTTTGCTAAGCAGCAGGAGGGGGAACTAGGAGGAGTAGGGAGGAAATGGGGGAAGGAGCCTGTTTCCCCCTCCCAAGGAGAATGCCATCCTCCAGTGCTTGGCAGAGAGATGGCTGCACAGGTTGCAGCAGTATTAGGGACCCTCAATCAGATTATAAGGACACAAGGGACTTAAGTGCATTAAAAAAAGATAAGAAAGACGCAGAGAGATTTACCCTCCATCCCTCCCTCCCCCACTGAGCAGATAGAGGTCTGTTTGCCCAAGGACTTCAGCTTGTTAATTTTGAACAACTGTTTGTCCTCCTCTTGTTCCCCTTCCCTTGTGACACTCCTTGAGGCAAACATTTTCAATCAGCACTTGCAGAGCCACAATTCTACCCTGCCATCGTTGCTCCAACCGCAGAGCTGGTGAACAGGCTGAGCCCCACACAGCACAGGCTAGCTCCAGCTGCAGAGTGAAGTGACTACAGGGGCTCTGTAGTCTACAGTGACAGGTACTACAGTAAACAAAAGCATTTCAGCCCTCCAAGTCCCTGACTGCGACACTCCAGACATAGGTATCATGGCAAAATCCTTTTTCTAAAGATCTGACAGCCTAATGGGTCATATCTAGATGGAAGGAAAGGGCATGGCCAAAAATCAGTACCTGTGGTATCTAGGTATTCAGGTTAATGCCTGCTGCTCTGCTTGATTTCCTCTGTGGTTGATTTTAAGACAGGCAGGCTGGTTACAGGGCAGCTCTGAGAGGGACACTGAAGGACAGACATTAAAATGGAGTGGAGGGGTGTGGTGGGTGAGCTCAGAGAAGCAGCATGAAGGAAAACACTAAGCAGAGAAGAAATGGAGGGGAATGTAAGCTGGGATATGAATGGAAGTGAGAGAACGTACGGTAAAGGAAGACAAAAGAGAGAGGGCTGGAGCAAAGCTGAGGGGCCGGTACACTGTAATCACTAGGGCAGGTAAAACACCACATGTGCAGCCACCTGAGTGTCAACTGCAAGGTGCAGCAGCCACGCATGAGATGCAGCTGTCCATACTGATGACTTACATAGGATGTGGTACAGCAGTCTCACAACAAGACAGCAGCAAAATAAAGCTCCTGCACAAACCTATGCTCACATCAATCACAACTGGCCAGTTCAAAGGAGAGAAGACAGTCATCCTACAAAAATGTCACCTCTACAGGCACTCCTGGACCCCCCCGCTTTCTATCAGCAGGGAGTTGAGATCAACAGTATAGGACAAAGTTTGGAAAGCACCACCCCTTGATAACTTATCTTGATGGCAGTTCCATCAAATTAAGGCTATCTATTCTGGAAACATGCCCTTTCCTCCCATTCCCCTCTATGGCAATAAACTGCTGTTCTTCATTCAGTTTTGCTACCTTTTGAGAGACCCTGCATAAAAGTCCTCCTCATCTGACCTAGCTATGGAGCTGACCCTGGTGTACACCCCAGGGATTGAATTCCAGCTCCCCCACAGCTTGTTCTCAGCTCCCCTGCCTGCCCAAGCCCCTCTGACCTTGCAGGGAGGAGGGCAGGGCCAGGACTTGTGCAGGACTTCTCAGCTCAGCATCCTGCCAGGGCAGGGATGTCAGTTTTCTAAGCGTCCTGTGGGTGCCACTCGTGTTCCAAGCACTCTCGCAGAGAGGTCTGTGCCAGCACCAAGCCTCTGCAGTGGGAGAGCTGATCTGCTGATCGTTCAAGCTCCCTGCACTTCTCTGACATGCCCCTTGGAGAGACGTCTGCCCGACAACTTTGGGATCAGATGTCCCCTTACCGACTTGATAACATCAGGCCTTGGGGTTTTTTTCTTAATGGAAGTAAAATAATTCCATCTTTTTTTAAAAGCTGGACCCAGGCCGAGACTGTCGGAAGTAAAAATAGCCGAGTATGCAGAGGCGACAGCACACAGAGTCAGGTTTAGTTTCTCTTTTATTTTCTGGGGACTAAAAATACCCTTAAAAGCTCTGTGAAGCTAAGCCCTGGCCAGTGGGAAATGCAGTCAAGGCCCAATATCAGCTGTCGTGTCAAATTACCAGCCTCACCTCACTTTCCATCGAGTCCTATCACATGCCCATGGATTGATAGGAACAGAAAGATCTATCTTGCCAAAAGAGCTAACGGAGGAGCCAGGCTACAGGGCTTGCATGGTACAATATGTGTCTAGACCAAGAAGGGCACAACCAAAGGGAACACAGGGCAAGGGCTGGCCAGGAAGCAAAAGGGCTGCTTTGCTGAGCTTTCCCGATACACTAGTCAGGCTCTGTGTCCACTGCCCACCTAATCCTTGAGCTGCAGTTTCCACACTGCTCTCCAGGGTCTGTAGCTAGCAGAGCACCTGTCTCTGGGAGCTGCAGTCTAAAGTACATGGATTGGTACTGGCCAAGGAAGCCAGAATGTATAGGCTAAAAGCAGAGAAGAAAGGAAGGGAGAAGGGTTGTATCCTAAGTGTTTCCTACAAAATTTCCCTCTTCCTTTCTGCTCTAAACTTCAGGAGAGACAGCAGCATGTGGTAATGGGATGAGTGAGCCAGGAGGAAGCTTATCAAGGAAACAGAAAGCAGAGATGACCGTTAAAAGTCAGGCCTGCAAGATGAAGAAAGAAATAGACTATAGGGAAAAGCATCTCCTCCTAACAGGAGTGGAGAGGCTGCAAACTGACTGGGCTGTCTTTTGTTACTCAGGTTGGTTCCAGCTTGGGAATGAGAAAAGATCCCTTTATACTATTAGGCTCTAGCACTGTGGCTAAAAGAGGCCAGCCCCTAGAGAGTCTTTTGGTAGGTGACTGATGTGATTACCCAACTCATCTGAAAAACAGGAAAGCAACTTGATGGTCACAAATCAGCATCACCAGAAGAACCCAGTGACTAGGCTGGCACAGGGGACCAAGGCTGGAGATTACACTTGCAAAGAGAGGGTGAAGAACTATCCTGGGGATGAGGTGAAGTGGACATGAAAATCTATCTCCTGTATTACAAGAGCCTACAGAGAAATTAGATCAGTTCAAGTAGGATGCTGCAGCTTCTTCCACCTTTGATGGTTTCAGGGTTATGTTAGTTGGGTAGGCAAGTTTCTTCACTGTCGGGCTGACTGAAGAGTGCCTGGTTGCAGAGAGACAGGTTAGCCCTGTGATGCCTGATGATACCTGGTCCCAGAGGCTCTCAGATGCCTTGGAGCAGTGACACAAGGTGTCAGCTCCTCACACACAGAAACACAAGCAGCACATCCCAAACAGTTGGTCCAAAGCATACAGAGTCAGGTGGAACCCGCACAGCTTCAAACCAGTCCTTCTCCTCTGCCAGTGCCAGCTGCATGGCTGCCAGCTCTGCAGGGCTGTCTGCAGCACTAGCCACTGCTGTCTCTCAAATGTACATCTTTATTCCCATGCTAAGCCCCTCTCACTTTGCTCCCCCCACTTTGCTCCCTCTGGAAAGTCAGGAATTAACAAAGGCTTCAAGGACAAATAGGAATAAAGAATACCCCTGTACCTCGTTCTCTGCAACAACTCTCTGCAATAAGCCCCACACCCACGTGTTCACCCTGTATCCATGGTCCGTGCAAGTGTTCTCCTCTGACTTCCCTCCCAGCCCTCCAAACAGTCTGAAGCAGGTCAGCAGCTATATTGGTTATGTCACCCATGGCCACAATACCTGCACAGCAGAGGGCTGAGGGACACTGTGCAAAAGGAACAGATGCAGACACATGCCTGCTAGGGAAACACCAAGGTTGTCTTTCACAACAGAACCTAAAAGATGACAAAGTCTCAGCCCCACTGATTTTCCAAGAGGTAGGACTCAGAAATAAAGCCCCAAAGCAGTGTTTGCTGCCTAGAGGAACATGCAGCCCTAGGTGTGATTTAACTCACCTTACTTTAGACTTTGATAGCTCCTTCTGTGCATCTGGACTCCCTTGACCCGCAAGAGATTAAAAGGCACCTCCACATTCAGCTCACTGGCCAGACATTTACCTGAGGAGGCATCATGACAGATACCTCTCTTCACTGACTACCAAGAGAACCCCTGTGGGGTGAAACCAATGCTATCTCTAGTCCAGTTTTCTGTCTCAATGTATTTCAGTGGAGCAGATTTTGGAACAGGTAGAGGAGCATAAGTATGGCTCAAGAACAACAATTTTTGATATATGACACAATAGAGAAGCCCCCACCACTGCATGGAAAGAGGTCTATTTGTGATGGAGATCCACAGAGGCGAGGGAGTTAGATCCACCTACACAGCATGCTCAGCTTTGTTCAGCCTCTAACAGCAAATCTGCTTGAGCTTTGAAGCATCTCCTCAAGTCCTCACCTCAGCAGTGGCTTTTCTAATGCTAAGAACTACTGTCCACTTCCACAGGAAGTTCTGAATAAAGATCCTCTCAGGATACCCTGCAGGCCAAGAGCTGGCACAGTCTTCAAAGGTGAGTCAGGGGAAGGGATTGAGAATCCTGGCAGAGCCGAGTCACTGGGGCACACAGGTTACCAGAGGCACATGCCTAAAGTTACTGTAGACCAGTGGGGGCATATATTCAGTCCCATCCCATCCATTCTTACATTGAAGAATCTTACCTGCTGTGTTGTCAAAACTGCCTAAAAGCTTCTAGGACAATGGCTGGGTTCTAAAAATCCCAGGATGGTTGTTGCAGTATGTATCTGCTTCCTCTTTTCTGTACATATTATAAGAGCACTAAGCACAGTTTTGGTGACTGAATACACAAAGTATTTATTACAAACCTATGTAGAGGTGATGTCTCTCTGAACCCACCTAGATGTATATTGATGGAATGTGGACTTCAATGTTTAAAAGAATGGAGATCTAGTTAGGTGTGGTAAGAACCACAAAATTCAAAATGAATGAGAGGAACCAAATTAAACAGATTCATAATCCATTAGATAAGGGAGAAGGTGTAGGGATGGTCCTGGGGGTGCCATTCCTATGTCCAGAAAACAGACTGCACTCAGCCCAATGTACAATTTGTGAACAGTCCATCTGCTGGAAGTCTCCTCTTTGGAAAATTACCATCAACCTGCCAAAGCACATGCTCTCTGTCACAACTCAGCTCCAGCCACATTGCAAATGCTCAATTTATGCCTTGGAAAATAGTTGGGTGTGGAAGATAGAGCCATCAAGATGCCACTCACTGCTCCCAGAGATCCCATTTCAAAGGACAGGGGGTTGCCTGTCTGTTTTGAAACACAAGGATATTTTAGAGAAAGAAAAATCCTTTTTTCATTCTCTTTTTTCATTTGGGTACCTCCAATAGTGATATATCTGGCAGCGGCTGGAGGCAGAATACTCTATAAATACAAAGCCATTAAATTGCACACAGCAGCAACCTGATCTGGGCTACCTTTTAATTTCCTGACATGAGCTGGCCACTAACCCAATTACCCAGGGTCCCCGGAGGAGCCCTCATCCTTCCCAGGAAGCACAAAGCAGGAGCCCAAGCATATTGCAGGGATGTCAGCTGAGCTTTCACTGAAATCAAATATCTTTTTGAGAACACATGGTCTGGAAGCGGGCATGAGGGCAGGAGGGAGAGGCTGCTAGAAGCACTTTGCTCCATTGAGAGATTCTTTCACTTGAAAACAGAAATTAAGCACCCTCCATTTGGTTACGTTGCTGAAAAGGAGCTCTGCTGTTGACTCAGTTATCTGGATTTCAGCAGAAGATGAAGGCAAAGTTGTAAGTGGAAGCGGTTTGAAATCGCCAGTGCTTGGAATCCCTTGCTCAGATATGACATGACTGCATCAAATTTACAACATCACACAGCCAAGACTGTCCAGGATGACAGATTTGATTCCTTGTGAAAAAATTATGACATCAGCAGCTGGTAAGGGAAACTGAAGAGTTAGGAATAAACACCTGGCCAATTCCACTGAGTACAAGGTTTCCTGATCAGCCATGGTCTTGAAGAGGAAATGGATTCAAGCAATAGCTTCTTCTGAAATTTGGAGATTACAGTCTCACCATCTTGGAAGTGGGCATCACCTCCAGCATTCACAGAGATGCAGGCACTAGATAACACAAGGGTTACTAGGTTGTTGCAAGTTTCTGGGAGGCAGGGTATTCCCAAAGACACCGGGGAGAGGAAGGACAAGGGAACAGGAAGAGCTGAATGAACTTTGTAGCCTTCTTCTGTAGACTTCTCTTGCCTGTTTCACTGCCTGCTGCTGCAGCGTCCGTATCCACACATTCCAGCAAACTTTACATCAGAAATTATATTAGACACATAGGAGTCCAAGAGCTTGGGAGATTTGTAGCAAAGAATTTGGGTTCCCCGTTGAATTCAATTTTTGAATGTTCTCTAGCATTTCTTATTGAAATGCACTTGGAGCAAAGGAGAAAAACCTGGCAAGGAATGGTTGTACCTGAGCTTACTACAGCATAACAGTTTTGGGAAGAAAGAGTCATGCAGATATGATAAATCACATGTCTTTACTGGATAATTGCCTAACTTCTCTCTTGCTATTAAAAAGCCTCCCTTTTGTGCATCCAGATCAAGATTACATATCCTTCTACTTTCCTTCCTTTTATTTGTAGACTTCACCCTCACCACACAAGGGTGATTCTTGAGAGCCAGGAGGCAAGGCCTGAGGACAACTTACCTTCAAAGGCATTCAGAGTGGGGTAAAACACCTCATACAGAGCAGGTTTCCTATCTGAGGAATCCCCACTCCTGCTTTTAGCACGTGCAGTGCACGCACTCCTGTGAACTCCTATCTTCTGCTTTCTGAAATAAGGTATACCTGGTCTATCCCTGGACACATCCACAGGGTCCTTTCAGTCTTTGCCCTCTTTCTTGGAAGCTGTCCAGTGATGTCTGCAAGAAGCTGGGCAGAAGCCACTCATACATCCCAGAAAGTTGCACTTAGGACTCAGTCATGAGCAGGACTCAGACAAGTCTCAGCACTGGCAGGGAGCAGAGGACAACTTCAGCAACATAATACACATTACTTCCATTAAGAAGGAAAATAAGACTCAAAGGCTGGGGGAATCATCAATGGCATTTCAATGCCTGGATGAGATTTTTTTTTTAACAGACATTTTCTGTCCTGTGTGGTTTTCTGCTGTGATGTGATACAATTGTATATGCATGCACTTCATGGAAAGCATTTCATGACCCAGCTTTGCTTCCTTTTCAGAACTGTTTATGCTCCATTTGGGTCTCTGCAAATGTGCCAGCACAGAACAGGGAACAACACAGCTTTAGGGACAATACAATCCTTTGAAGAAAAAGTTCTGCAGAGCTTCCACAAGAGAAAGGGCCAAACAACCAGACAACAGCCAGTCAATTCTCTTTGGTGTGGCATGGTTTGATATGTCCAATATCTGTCTCCTCCACTTGCCTGTCTGTCATTTCCAGCCAAAGATGAGTTCTGTAATGAGAGGCCTTGATGTTTCATTGCAATTCACCTGTTATCCCCATCCCTCTTCTGATGATCTCAGAACATTTCCCTTTCATGGGCAGTACTGCATTTATGTTACAAGGTTTTTGTAGCAGGAGACTACTACAGGGTGGTTTCTGTGAGAAGACATCAGAAACTGCCCCGATGTCCACTCCAGACAGCTCCAAAAGGGACTCACCACTGCCCAAAACTCAGCAATGCTGGTAGTGCCTCTGTGATAACAAATTCAAGAAGGGTAAAAGCAGCTCTGAGAGAGGCATGGGAAAATACAAAAGAAACAGTCCTACAGATACCAAGGTCAGAGAAGAGGAGTTGCCACAGGTTCTGGAGGACCTGAGTGTGCTGCAGGTTCTGAGAGGCAGCAGAGGTGTGGAGGGCAAAGTTGTGAGGTCATGTTTAACCAGCCAACCAATGTCCAAAATGAAACCTCTAAGCCCACATACACAAACATCGTGTCATCTGAAATTATATCTGCCTCTTGAAGAAAAACAAATTGCTGTAGAACAGAAAGGTTATGGGTGACTAGAGCATGAATGGCAAGGGTATATTCTTCCTAAAACTGACAAGGTATACTGAGTTTTTAAAAGAGTTTTGAGCAGCCAAACTACTGAAATTTCTCTGTATATTATTCCAGAAGTCCGGGAAGATCTAGATCCACTCTGTAGGGCCCACAGTTAAAGAACTAAACTTAGTCATTGGAGGCACAGCAACAGGAGCAAAGAGAGGCCATGGGCTGGACAAATCCTGGGATTCCCAGCTCTGAAAAAAGCCTCTCCACTACAAGTTGCAGGGCACACTTTTCCTGCACTGGCCATCCCCCTACACCAGACATGATCTTCCCCATTTGGGGTGAGCAGTATCATTGGTTTCCCTGATTTTTGCAGAGCAGAGGGGCATGCAATTCTACTAGACAGAGCTGTGAAGATGCCCATCTCCACTGCCTGCAGGCTGGTGGTGCAGCAAGGCAAAGAGCAGCAGAGCACAGATTTTCTGGGGACAGTGCATCCCTACATGAACACTGGGACTGGAGTCTGCTGGAATGCTGTACTTGAGATTCAGCAGGTTCCTATACGAGACTGCTAGGGCTAATTAACGCTCCCTGGAGGCACGCTCTAGATGGACAGGGAAAGTGAGAGACAGACAGGCCAACACTTGAGACATCTGAGCCAGCTGGGCTCCGTGGGCAGAGCTTTCTGCTCGCCACTTTCCCCAGTGAGTCTTGCCTGCTCTGCAGCACCACACCAGGAGAACCTGAGACAGCAGAGCTCTGGTGTCCGTGCAGTTCCCTTGTTGCAATACATTGATCAGAGCTCTCTTAAAGAAAGTGGCCTGGATATCTGAGACACCTATTGATTGCTCCATTGGCTCTCTTCCTGCCCTGATCCTCATTCACTTGGCATTGCCTGAATAACCTGCATGTCTATGTCAGGGCCAATCTCCCTGGATCTTAAAGGGCTACATCCACAGCTTTCTGCCTAGCTGCAGCCTATGCAGGGAGAAGAGATGTCTGGTGACCCTTATATGCAGTCCCCAAGAGGAGGATTCAAGTCTCCTGCAGCATCAAGCTGAGCATTTCAAGTGCAAAGCAGATCTTGAAGTCATGGTTATTTGTTTTTTGCCATCTTTGAGTACTGATGCCTTCTGCTTCTAGAACAAGGTAACGCCACATGCCCAGCAGGCAGGAGATGGCATTATGTATGGCAACAATAATCAGGAAAATGAGAAGAAATCATGAAGCTCTTAACTAGTTACTAATGGAACATCATATTCTTCTTGAGCAAATGGATAGTTTCTCTACCCAGAAACATCCCCACTGAGTTACAAGCCCAGTGGCTTGCCCAAGGAGAAAACTGTGAAGAGAAAAACTGGTTTCTAGATCTTGCCTTTAACCAAAAGACTGCTTTTCTCCAAACTTTTGATAATCAAGCAGGACAAAGAACATGGCTTAGCAACCTTCTGCCATGCATGAACCTAGAGATGATGAGAGAGGTACACCAAGGCAAAGTAGGAAGCAGATCTATTAAAAGGAAAAATAATCAAAACCCAAATATCAAGAGACAGCTTGTCCTAATGAGAGTTTGGAGACTGAAGAATAGGCTCTCTGGGGAAACCAAAACATCAGGGATTCTTAAAAACAGTTAAACTACTAGAATGGTACAGATGGGAACACTCATGCCTTGGCAGAGAAAAGGGATGAATGAGCTAATAGCATGACAGATCAGAGATGGAAAAGACCAATGAACCTTTTCTAATCTGAAATCCCTTGTCAATTCTGCATTTTGAGCAATTCAAACAATTATGGATTTGTTCTTTCTAGAAACTCTTGGCTCTATGGAGACCAAATTGTGTGACACTTTTTCTCCCTTCTTGGATTTGGCTTTTAAAGATGTGTATTGATTGAATTCTGTATACTAATACTTTGTGCTTCCACCAAGCTTCACATAAAGTTAACTAATTGGTCCTCAAAATTATTTTGCAAAGCAAAGCAGAATGACCCTTATTTCTCAGCTTGGGATACTGAGCAAAAGAGAGAAAAAAAGATGCCTGCCCAACATCACTTGACCACTCTCTGTCAGGACACAGGACCCCTATTTGAAGATTGCTAGGGTAGTCTCCTCTGCTCTTCTTGATATTATCATGTGCTCTTGTATCCCATTGCTATCAATAAATCTTTATGCTGTATTTTCCACAGCTCTAAATATTATGGGCAGGATCATAGATACACTAACGTCAATAGCAAACCACCCTTCTCCAGTGACTTTAATGATGCCTGATCAATCCCTATATGAATAACTAAATACATTTCAGCACAAAAGCAGCCATAGAGTCAAATTTCAGTTTACCACGGGTAGTATCCCACAGGGTTTGGGAGTTCAGGTGCAGCAGTGTGAGTGAATTTACATTGCTTTCCAGACTAATTCTGGTCTGGAAGAAGTTAACTGGTTTCACAGAACTTGGAGGCTAAGACATAAAACCCTTCACAGGACCGTGCTCTGGATCGTGCTGAACTCCCAGATCTGGAAGCAGAGGTGCCCTGACCACACAGCCAGCACACCAGCACTGGCTCCCGTGACTGTTCCCCCAGCTGCCAGCTCCAAGAACCTCAACTGCTCAGAAGCAGGACAGCTCAAACACTGGCAGCCAGCAAGCCTGAACCTGTGCTGCTGCTCTGCAGGATGACTGGAGCCACTACAGGCATTTAAGGTTGTTTTGTGGGATTCAATGAATAGGCTACAGCGCATTAACAACTGCACTCTCACTAAAGCCGGTGTCACCAGTGCATATTGGCTTTGGTGGGTGACGGGACACATCCCCTCCCTGAACTACCACATGCAGAGAAGCAGGTTTCCAGTGGTCTCTAACTACAAAGTAGGTGCCTTCCTCCCAGTAGGAGATCAAGATCCTCTGAGTCAACCACCTCTACACCTAGGTCGGGAACGGCCGAACTGCAGGAGCTTGCATCTCCTCCCCGTGGGAACTGGTATGCTCTAGAAGAAAGACATTTAACCACAGAAACGACACATCCATCAAAGAACAAAATGGGTTTAATGTCTAATCTACATTCTTAACAACACTGGCTGCCATCAACCTGACTCTCAAGAAATGAGAGAACTCTAGTGAGAAGCAATACACACTCAATTGACATTGTACAATTTATTACCAGCTGCTGTGATGTTATGACCTGGAAGAAAGTTGTATGCTGGCATCTTGGCTCCAGCCTACAGGACTCGTGCATAACCACAGCCAGCAGCTGTTTCTTGTGGTTAAGCTGAGAGGACCTTGCTCCGCTGGTATAGCAATGCAAAAGGCTATGTGCAGTGCTTCTCCTTCCTTCCCCTCCTCCCCCACTGCCTTTCCCAGAGGGACCCAAGGGAAACAAACCTTTAAAGTCAATCCATAAGAATGTGTTTAATTGCCACTGAATTCCCTGTGGTTCCTCTTTAATGGACAAGGATTGAAAAGGGGGGTGTGGGAGGAAAAACAGCACAGGAGAGAAGCTGAACACTGCTCAAAGAGCGCTGAACAGATCAATAGGCTGAGCAAAACACAGACTGAGTATGCAGGGCAGGGGACCCACAGCTCCCAAACAAACCTGTGCTACCAACCATCTTCAGAAAGTCTCCTGAGTGGTAATACAGGCAGGCTTTCATTGCACACTGTGCCACAGCTCTGCATTAACTCCATCCTTCCCTTATGAAGAGCTGCCAACTTAGTAATGTTAACAAAAGAGCCTCTCCTCCTCAACACCGAAAAATTACTAGAGTGCAAGAAGAGAAACACCCTCCAGCCCAGGGTTCCTTTGGGAAAGGAAAGAGCCTGGAATCACCAGTTTCCAGTTATTTAATAACGGAGCATGAGAGCACTGACCAGAACCACTCGTCTCTCGGGACTGCCCTCTTGGTCACTGCCCATCCTGACTCTCTTACAAAGCCTGTAAAAAGATACATTCGGAAACACAAAGAGGGCAAGCATGTAGTTAGCCTGGGAGATTCTGCAAGGTCTGGAATCCCAGGCACTGTGGGGACAGAGAAAAATTTCATTCTGTCTCTGTCTTACCTTCTTTTAGCATCCCCACTTTGAGGCATTTCATGAAGCGACAGGCCTGACAGGACTTGCGCCTCCGTTTCGTGATCTCACACTCATTGGTGGCCGGGCAGCTGTACTCAATATTCCCTGAAAGCAAACACAGAGATGGTCACCCAGGAGTCATGTTCGTCCCATGGATCCAGGGACAGGCTGCAGTGCCCAGATATTTCCACCACGGTCAGTCTGTAAATGTTGCATGTTTGCTCATTCACTTACACACACATCCTCTGAGACTTGACCCTGCTGACCTAGCCAAGGGGATGGCTGCAGTGCTGGGTTTTCAGGCACGTGTCCTCCAGGCATGTCGTCATCCCTTGTGTGGCACCCCTTGAAACCTGGCCTGTTCCCTGAAGTCCAGGGATGAGAGTGGGAGCAGTTCAGACAATACTAGAATTTCCTTTGTTGCCAGTCTTGCTCCATGTCTGTGGGATGGATGTCACCTGCCCTTTCTTGTCCTGCTTGGGCAACTAGGGAGTTCAGAGGGACAGCATTTTCTCCTTTGCTTCCTCCTGCCAGCTGGCATACTACAGGTAGCAGGGAAGCAATAGGTCTGCGTTGAGAAAAGTGGGTAATGTCCTGTAAAATGAACATGGGTTCTCTGTGCAAATCTTTACATTTTTACTTTATTAGTCCTTGTGCCCCTACTCTCACCCTCTGCACAGGATTCTTTCCCTCTTCCCACTTTCCTCATTCCCTTTTATTTATGATCACGCTTCAACACTGCCTATAAGACAAGATGAGAAAGAAGCATCCCAAATTTATCTCTAATCACATCACATTTTATTATAAGCCAAAATATAACCAAAACATGGATGCAAGGGTCTGATAAAAGGATGTAAGTGGAATCACAACGTAAGGCAACACTTATTTAGTACTAGAAGACAACAAACAGAATCCTGCCATTCACTTTGAGCTGATGCTTCTGAAGAGGGCTGGGCAATGTTTGCTGTGGAGCTGGTCTGGAAATCTAAACTTGGCACTGATGCATTGACAATGACAATACATTTAAAGCAGTCTAGTTACTGGTAAATCAGGCAGCGCTGAAAAAGGTACCTAAGCTCTACACCAGTGGAACAATAGAAAAGCTGGTTTAATGATTTAGAGTAGGAAACTGATGTTTGAGAGTTCAATCAGACCTGTAGAGAGAAGTCAAGGTAAGAGCTGAGAGAACACACAATATGGACTTCGTATAGCATCAGATTAGAAGTACAGTTTACAGTTTAGTAAAACTGGGACAAGACTTGATTTCTATTCCTACTTTTGTAATGGATTTTTGTGTTTTGTGCAAGACCATTCCCTCCTGTAAATAAAGATCAACAATCTGAAACATATAAATCTCTTGGGGTGGTAAATAGACCTTGGGGTTCACTAAGCTATTGGAAAGCCCCCTGGATTTCTGAGTGGAAAAACAGAGCACAGAATCAAAAGAAAGAGAGCACCATTTGATTTATCTCATTATTCTTGGCCCATGCCAAGAAATCCCAGGAGCACACAAACCCCAAAGCCTAAAGGTGGTCAGGCTACTAGCAATAAACATTCTTCCTCTTGCTTCTTGTTTTGTCATAAGACTTGCAACTTCTCCCTAAGCTTCAGCCCAGCCACCCTGTTCCCCTCACCACTGCTCATCTGCCCCCAAATGCAGTTTGTCAGCAAGAGCAGAGTGTGCTGCACAAGTTGCTTCCATTCAGGCTGTATTTCGTCATTGTGCAGCATCTGAATTTCAATAGCCAGCCATGTATCAATGTTCTCAGAGAGCTGGAAATTGAGATTCAAGCTAGATCTCAAGGTAATAAACCAATTCCTGTTCTAGACACAGAGCTCCAGCACATTACAGACCCATGAGTATGGTGGCCTTGATCTCGTGATCAGATGCTTGCTGTACCCCACACGGGAAGGAACAGAGCAGGAGCAAAACAGGGAAAAATCTCAGACACAGTCTCATTTTGGGAGGCTTTGCCTTTGTTTGAATGCCAGCCTTTCTCACCAAAGACAGGATCAGAGCTCTGGAGAGATGCTAGATTTCATGTTTTGTGGTGCAAAGGCCAAAAATTTGCCCTAACACAGAGACACTACAGTAAGGACACTGAGCCTTTATAGCAGTGGGAGTCAGTGACAGCTCTCATCTAGAAGCTCAAGGTCCCTCCATAGTATCAAGCAGATCCCCAAGCTTCCCCATGCCTCTACTCCCTGGATCCTTTGACTGGATAGAGCCTACAAATCCTACATCACAACTAAATGGGAGAGTGTGAGAGATGTGTAGGTACTGGTTACCATATACACACGCAATGTGCAGCTCGAATAAGCAGCTCTCAGAGACACGTCTGTGCTGGGATCATGATTGCTAACTGAGCCTCAGAGGAGGCTAGGCACTGGGAGTTTTATATCAGGCCCCAGAAGATGCTGTGCACTGCAGAGACTGAGAGCCACAGCTGGGGGCAATGCCTGCCATTACTGCAGAGAGCAGGGGCATCACTAGGGAAGGCACAATCAGCCTTACCCAAGCAGAACGCGACCAGAAAAAAACCTGACATTTCCAAAAGTTTACCAGAGTTCTCGGATTTTTTTCTTTTTTTTTTTTTTTTTTTTTTTGTGTCTCAATTTCTTTTATGGGTCCTGGGGCTGGCTGCCAGCACAGTGAGTTGCTCACAGCTCCCTGTAATTTCTGTAAGTGCCCTGTGATAAAGTGATGAGATTAACTCATCGAAATTCCAACAGCCTCCCAGCGGCTGGCAGTCAGATCACCAGCCCAGCTGCCAGCACAGGGGCCTCAGAGAGAACTTCCCTTCACTGCAGCAGCTGGGGATGCTGCAAAGTCCTGCAGAAGAGTGTCAGCACACAAAGGTGCACACAGACATGGACAACTCTGTATGCAACTACAAAATGTGAGTCAAGACTCTGTGTGTCATGAACTGTAGATTATGTGCCCTAGACGGAAGGGGGAAAAAAGGGGATAATTCAATAGACAAGGCCTTGCTTTGAGCTGTTGCTTATTAGAGAGATTCCTTTACTCAGAAAATATTTACATATTATCTTAAAAAAATGGTAGAACTTCACCGATGCCATGGGACAAGATATACCTTAAAAATGGCTTCAAAAGTCAAGTGGTGAACAGATCAGAGTTTGGATTTCTTCTAAGCCTCGTATATCACCTTGGAGGTTAAATCACTTCCTCACCATGTCCTAGTTTGCTCATGTGCAAAATGAAATGAACACCAAACCTACCTTCTGGAGAGATTGCAAGTCTCTATTCATTAAGGTGTAACTGTACTTTAAAGGCCTTAGATGAGAGATGCTACAAAACAGCAAAGGACTATTAAAGTGATAGATCATGCTTTTTTATGCTGGAGAACTGCAAAACTACCCTATTTTCTGCAAAATTAGACCTCTGGCTGTTAAACAATTTGGAACATATTTTCTAGTGTACATATAATTAGTAGCACCTGAAAATTGTACGCCAAAACTTCAAGAGACCCTATATTCACCCTACCTCTCTGGAGCAGGATGGACTGGGAAGACAAGAATGCCTCCCTGAGCTTGGGGAGCACAGAAAAATCCCACCCATCTCCTGCTTAAATTAGGGATAGGGTCCTCAGAGGAACAGAGCTCAAAATCAGTACAGCACTGGGGACTCAAGCTACTCCCTGCTTACTGATTCTGCCTTTCTAGAAAGCCTTTCTGCAAGGAAACTCAGGAAAGACTAGATAAAAATAGCCAACAAAGTCCTTAAATAAGTTTCAGCTCCTGATTCTAAAAAAGCCCATCTTGTTTTTTCTTGTTTCTTCTTCATTACTATTCACTTCAATTACTCCTTCTAGCTGAGGCATCACAGTTCAAGCCCTGGTGTGAGGAGAGGTACTTTGTGAAAATCAGAGGAAAATCTCTCAGTGATCTGCATGAGGTAAGAAGGGTTATTTTTTAAGCCTCAGCTTTCAAAGGAAAGGATTCAAATGATGTTACAAGGAAAACAGGATACATATAGGTGTAACACCAGCACTGTTTGCCTCCTCAGGGCGGCACACCAGGCTCCTGCTCACAAAAGAAGGCTTGGACATTTCACAAAACCTCACTCAAATCGGCCTCCTGCTTGCACAAGCATGCAGGATGGCGTTTCTGGGGCTCCCTATCAGCAGCAAATTTGACCACAGAGTTTCAGGCACAGAAGTATTTTACAGAACTTCCACAGAAAAGATTCTTCTACACAGAGCTTGCTGTACAGATGTACTGAGGCAAACAGAAAACACTAGATTAATAGAGTTGAGGTTGCACTGAAGATGGTTTTTTAAATTCAACTGATCTGTGAATAGTAAGTAGCAGTCAAGCACTAGATCATTGAATGCCACACTTTCCCTGGGTAAGCTTCAGAAGTCTTTGGAAAGCTGTGAACTGCCACCTGAAAAGTAGCAGGCACATTTCTGGGAAGGACAGAAGGATAGGACAGTGCCCAGCTGATGTGGCTGCTACTGTAGGGACACAAAACCTCCTTTGTGCATGGGGATTGTAACGCTCTTCCGCTCAGGAAAGCCTCTGTCAACTACTCCTCTTCCTAGGAGCCACTCCAAGCACCACAACAAGAAACAGAAAGCCCTAGAAGACTTTATTACAAGCCTGTTATAAATCCCTACAAGTCTTCTGAGCTCCATTATCCACCTTTTAAGCCCCTTATTGGTGTAGAGGAATCCCAACACAGCAGTTCTGTTGCTACACTCAGCTTGAAGCTCGCAGGACTCAAGCTGCAAATCCACAGATGCAGGCACTTTGCCTAACACAACTTTCCTATCCAGAAGATGATGGTAAATGTGTCTCTTTTCTCTGAATCTCCAATGTTTTGCTGAGCTTTGAGCTTTTTGTTTATAATAATGGGTCATCTTAGAAATGGCCTTTATTTTTACCATTTGAAGATGAAAAATAGACGCAAGGTAGTTATAGTCATGAGTATGTTGAATAATAAAGGACACACGTGGTTACACAGCACTGTTATTGGTTAATATTCAAAGCAGGCAAAACTACCTACTAGTTGTAACAATTAATGAACAAAAGAGATGAAAATATATTTGACTGATACATAATGCTCTACCTACTGAGCAAACTGTTAAGAGAAGGAATAGACTTTGATTGAGAATTCTATCCTGTAAAAAATCCAGTATTTGCCTTTGCCTAAATCTGGATGAAAGGATTACTTAAAATTTCCATGAAACAGAAATTAAAAAAGCTTTTATTTATAAACATCCAAAACTATATTTTATGCAACAGACCCATTCCTTTAGATTTGGCTAATATGAAATCTTTTGTTTCACATCAGACCTCTCTTGAGCACCAATGGCAGCCCACTTAAGCATGTCTGAAATCCAGATTCTCTCCTATCTGCACTAGATTGCACATTCCACAATATTCACAGTCAGGTGAGGTAAATGCAAACTGCTTCTAGAATATAATCCCATGAAACAGTACAGTGATAGAGAAACAGGATTAAAATTTTGTCAGCCTAGCTGAGACTGAAAATGCTTCAGGTCAGTTTAGGATTTCTGACTGCTTCAAAGCATGGGAAATGCAATCCTGGGGTTCAAAATATCATGTTCAGAGAGAAAGACCTGCAGCCCAGGGGTGTGTTCTCTCACCTCACCTCAGGTTTTCACTTTTCTGTCTCAAGCATTGTCAGCCCTGCAAAGTGGAAATGCCACACAGGTTTCCAGGCCTTGATCCTTTGGCAATGTAACACAACATAAGAAAGGACAGAGGTGTGACACTTCCCCATAATCTGTGGGACAGGTTAAGGGTGGGTTGGGTGACCCTGTCTTCCTGTCCTAGCTCAGGAAAACCAAGCACTCCATTTCAGCTAGAAGGGAATCAATGGTTTGGATTTTCCTAACTTCTTTTTTTTTCTCCTATCATCAAAATTTTTCTTGAGGAAATTTGACTTGATAAAAATTCCACTTTTCTTTGGAAAAATTCTACTGATAAAAAACTCCCACACACCCCACAGCACTATCAGCGACCTCAGAGATAATCAGACATGTCCATGCTGGCTCTCAGTCTATCTTCTCCCCATCATTTGAAAAGCAGCAGCCCTTGTGCTGTCCATGACAACCTGGCCTCACCTGGCCAAGTGAAAGTGAGCTGCAAAAAAGTTGTCATGTCTAAAGAAGGTCTGCAGCTTGGATGTCCCTTCTTCCTGCTGCTGCTAGAGCAGCAGAGGGAGTTGAAAGGCCATTGCAAGGCATTCTTGCCTCAAGATATGCAGGTTTTACATGAGTTAATGCAGCTTAAAAAACCTTAATAGGCACGGGGTAATTTGTAGTGGGGGAAGGGGGGCAAGGCTAGTTGGAAGTGGGACTTCATGTGAAGCTCTGCTTCATGATCAGGGGTTTCTAGATAGGGCTGCAGTGGTTTAGTAACTCAGCACAGATTTAGACCCATTTTATGGCAGCATGCACGTGTAAGGCCAGCAGAGTCAGCACTGTCATAGCATCCATTGGTTTTTCACCTGTCAATACACAAGCACAGAGAAGTGAAGTGGCTTGCCAAGACCACAAAAGCCTGATGATGAATTTACCTATTTCATCTCTTGAGCGTCTGGGAAATCCTGGGGTCATTGCTCCATCTCAGTGCTCAAACCATTGAGTCAGTGCCTCTCCCACATACTGAATCATGGCAAGATTTTGGTACTAGGATACTGGGAAAGCAGTTACACAACATACACATCTGCATGCTTTCTGCAAAGCCTATATCAGCGTTAGGCAGCCTGGACGAAGATGTTTCACTTGGTCTATTAGATGCCTAAAAGAGCTACTGAATATAATAAAGTTGCAGGATAAGCACCTTTTGGAAATGCTCTTCCCACTCACCTTCTCTTTCATCTGATCCTTAAATCCTTTTCTCCCGCACACCCAGGGCTATACTTGGATATCACACCCAGCAGCAGAGCCCTGGGAACGGTTTGCTTTCTTGACTCAACCAAACTCTGCAGACCTGTTTGCTGCCGGCTTCCCTGGGCTCAGCCTTCAGCTCCATAGCTGAAATTGCTCACCCTCAGGCACAGCACACTTGACTCTCACATTCTGAGGAATAAAAGCATTTTGGTACCTCAGTTGCCAGCCCAAGCTGATGACAGAGTGAGAGAAATTTCCACTTACTCCTTTCCCCCCGTCTGCTACATGTTAACAGGCCATCAATTAGGGAACCACCGGGAGAAAGAATATGGCTCTGCTAGGGAAAGGAAAATGGAGGGAAGCACTCTTCCCTCTTGGGATTCAGTCAGCTGGCATATCATCTGGTTGATGCAGGCTCCATGTTCTGCTACCATGCATTATTTTCTTTTGAAGAGTTTTCAGATAGAATCAGAAGTTCCTATGTCTTTTTCTCCTTCTCAAGATTTCTGCTCTGCCACAGAGATCCTCCAGTATCACTCCCATGAAGGGTTAATTATCTGGTCTTTTCCTTTATTAGGAGACACTGGGACTTTGCTTCAGAGTGCTACCCTGTCCCTCCTTGAGCATCTGAATGTGCCTAAAAGAAACACTAGGAAGGGTCCAAGGGCTGGAGAAGGGATGGAGTCAGTGCTGACAGAAATGCAAGTAAAAGTTCACATTCAGTCACAGAGATTCAGCAATGATAAATCACAGAAACCCTGCCAGGGAACAGGCCAATGCCCTGGAGATGGCCATGGTATAATAAAGAAGGAAGTATCACTGGGGCAGAGTAATTATTTCCACAGCTGGATTTCCACATCAAGGAGAGATATCTGAAATCTTTGAAAACAAGATAGATATAGTGACTTTTGTGAAGACCTGGGATAAACTGCACCCTGTACTGCTCAAGAGTTGAACATCCCCAGCAACAGAGTGTAATCAGATCCATTCAATTAACAAAGTGAGTGGTCTCCACATGTGCATTTCTTTCATTTCACAGGAGGCAAGAAGTATTGATGTGGTGGACTAACCCTAGCCAACAACCAAGTACATGCGCAGCTGCCTGCTAACTGCAGCCCTGCCTTCAGTCAGCATTCCATCTTGGGCAAACCCAATTCACTTCCCACTGGCAGATGAATTATCCTGTCATTTTTCCAGTTAGTGGAGGAAATAAAGGGAGCATCTGTACATCCAGGCATGTTTGCTCACATGGGGCATGTGTATATAAGTATACCCAAGCATCCACGGATATTGGAAGTTGTTTGGATGCACTCCTGCTTTTGATTATATTGTAGCTGCACATGTGCACATTTGCAAGCACACTTTTGGTAGTCAGGACACAGCCATACTCCTCGTATGTGACTTGTACATGAAGGAGCAACACCCTGCATTTCATCTACACATGCATGCATTGAGGTTTGCAAAATCACCTGAGGAATTGCTCGTCCTTAGTGAGATGGACTAAAACTTCATCTTCTTCAGTGCCTAGTTTTTTTTTTATCTTCAAAGAATCTGCATCTTAATGAAAAAGGTTGGTGAAACTGGAAAAGGAGAAAAAGACTGACTATCACAAAAGTTCTCTGTCCAGATTTGTGCTGGGGTTTGTATGGGGTTCATTGCTACATATCAAGACTGGTAGCACAGTAGAATTTCTCTACTCTTGTAATGCTGGAGTTTTCACCTCAAGGTACAGACACATAAATTCCATCTCTTGGCAGAAGCATCTACTCTTCAAATGGGCCTTAAAACATCATTAGAAGGTAATGCATTTCCTTTCCAGGCCTTACCCCACTAGCTGCCACATTCTCATAGTATCAGTGCCACTAGCAGAGGCAGGAAGATCCACTAGTCCGGATACCCAGATCTGGTAGCCAGTCAGGCACGGAACTTGGCAAAGGTTCCTACCATCACATAGCCTAACTCCATGTCCATGCTGATTTGGAAGGACCAGAACTGAGCAGGAGGAGAGAGGAAGCATACAAAAGGATGGAGAGCTAGGTGCATTACATTAATTCTCCCTTTCCCCCTTTTGTATGACACCACAGCCTCAGCAACGTCTGGGGCCACGTCCCTTTATTCCTATGGAGCGAACGCCTCAGTTTGCATTCCTTCCCACCATACCTTGAATAGTCCTCTTGAAGAAGGCTTTACACGCCTCACAGGAAGCCACGCCGTAGTGGTACCCCGAGGCAATGTCCCCACACACCAGGCACAGCCGCTTGGGGATGGCATTGAGCATGTACTCGCACTTGGTGGGCGAGTCCTCCATGATGGCGCTGGCGCAGTCATCGTAGCGCTTGCGGCAGGACCCGCCGCCGATCCCCGTGCCGTTGAACATGGGTGGCGAGTCCAGGCCGTTGGGGTGGCCCCCCATGGCGATACCGTAGCCACCGCTGGCGTCGGAGGAGCCGCTTGGGCTGTGGTGGCTGATGGCGTCGATGCCGGAAGATGGGCTGGAGGGCTCGGTCTTGATGAAGGACCCACAGCTGGAGGAGAGGTGCCGCTCCTCCGTGGCCATTCTGCCGAGCAGCCTGCAGGGAGAGAGCAAAGGCACTCAGCAACCGCCTGGCCAAAGCCGGTTCCAGGTTTAGTCAAAAGACAGCCCTCCTTTCGCCACCTCAGTCCAACTCCAGTTGGCTCAGGCAGTCCAACCCCATGCAGGTTCTTCCTGAGGAATATCGGTACAATTGACCAAGACCATCCCACCTGCTCCCCACAGACTTGCACTAGAGTAAGGACAAAGCTCTTCGTGAAGATCATAATTTCAGGCTCTTCACAGGCTGCAGTGCTGGGAAGGGGCATGAGTGCTGATGAAGCAAAGTCCAGCCAGAGCACCATCTACCCTGAGAGAGCAGAAAGAAAGAAGCTTGCCTGTGGCAGACCAGGTGAAAAAGGTGTTTGGCAGAGAATGGGCTGTCCTAGCTTTATGCAAAAGGTTCAGCAGCATACTCTGCAGAAAGGACCTGCTCAGATTGGATTTTCATTTTGTCATTTGAAATACAGAAGTCTTTCATTTTCAAGTTTGACTCCTTCTCTCACCCCATCTCACCCTTTACCCTGCCCTGCTGCACTATCATCACTAAAAGAGGAGCTTAGAAATGGAAGGAAAAATCATCTGATCAAAAGTTTCTTCTGCCTCAATCTTAAATCTTTATCTTTTTTTGTTTACTAGTATTGAGCTTTTGCATGGACACACAAATTTCTACTTCTTAAAGAGAGGTCACACTCCAAAGTTTATGGAAAGAAATTCACCATTTCCGTGCAGAAAAGAACTTTTCAAGCACTTCATATTTATTTTAGTCACAGATATTCTTATTCCTTATAAAAGTGGTCAATCTTTTTTTTTGAAGACTGCTAAATGTTATGATATTTACAGCAATGAGTGTCAGGGATTACTTGTGTGGTGTATGAACAAATCCCAGTTTTATTTGCCTATAATATATTTGCAGCCTGTCAGGCTCCCTGAACATCTCCTGACTCTCCTTCTCAGGAAATGTAGTTTTGCCATGTTCTCCTCATTCATCTCTTCATTATCTATGTGATTGCCCTCCATGCAGAAGTTTTTGCAGATCTCTTATCTGCTTCATCATCCATCTCTGAACTTCCTCTAGTCTGGCTATTTCTGTTCAGTCCAGAACAGAGTTCAATGAGCCAGCTCCTCAGCAGCATGGAACTGGCACTGCTCCATCACTTCTCCAGCTGAAGGTCTGGACAGGAGTCAAGGCAAAGGCACGCCATCAATTACCTAGTGACGTTACAATATTTTCAATGTTATTTTCAGTCTACATGTTATGTAATTCCTTGCACTATTTGCTTTTTTTCCCCTCTTTAAATGAAAATCTAAATTGTTACAATTTCTTCAACAAATAGTATCAGGAACTTAGTGCAACACTTGGTCTTATTCCTGAGTTGCTACAGTCAATTTAGAATCATTAAGATGTATGAAATATCAAATTAACCCTTCTGGCGTGCAATGTTTTGCAATAGTCAACAGAGTATTTCATGTGCTACTATGCTGTGCAGGCCACACACCCAGCTTTATTAGGATCCTCTGGAGTTCTTCACTCTTCCTTGGTAATTTGATTTCATCTGCAGTCTCATTGTTCACCCACTTCCGAGATCATTAACACATGGATCAAACACCACAATACTGATCTTTGTGGGTAATGCATGTTAACCTTTATCATGCTGAAAATTGACTTCTCTTTCTTTTCTGAGTAGGGTCTTTGACACCTTTTAATTGATAATAGTATTAACCTGAGAGGTTAAATTTTCCTTTAAGCGAGACAATTTGTCAAAGGCTTTAAGAAAAACTAAACATGAATTTTCCTGATGACATGGCAAAGAATTCTGACTGACTGGAGATGCTTGACTTTTCTTCTTGGAACCTCTGTTGTTTAAAGTTACCACACCATGGTCATGTGGGTAATTTCTATTTCAGTTTCGGCCTATTTACCTGGTAATAGTGGCAACTCCTTCTGCCAAGGGTTCAAATCCGTCAGGGGACAGGACAAAACTTTCTGTGAATCAGCAAGGCTGGAGTGCAGACTTTTATGTATCACACCTATGAGTCTGATGATAGGAATATAGATGTTTGATATGCAGCAAATTCACAGTCCTGCATCCTTATGATCTCATTTGACCTAAGTATCTCCTAATTTTCCCTTCTCTGTTTCATCCTCAAAGTTTGACCTCATATCCTATCTCTGGGATCGATCAGCCAAGTTTGTTTTTTGGCAAGACTGTTGACCTTGAGAATATGGGCAGGCATCTCACGTTCCTCAGCTGCTTTGCCTGGTGTTACATGAGAGGAATCCAGGGTTTGGGCCCTCTCAGAGACAGTGTGATGAGTTGATAAATGCCCATGCTTTGCCCAGAGGGCCACAATGAACGAGAGGTCATGGAGCAGTTACAGAAATCGCTGCAGGTGCATCCATCTCTATTCCCACAGGGCACCTAGACATATTGCAGATTTGGTGTAACGACAGCTGACCGTGTGAAGGAAGATGAAACTTTGCTAGCTGAGACTAGATCTTAGCATCTCACAGCAAAGCTGAAACCAGCTGTGTGGGCTCTGGAACCTCTCCCTACCTGAGAAGTGCACCTGTCATAAAGAAATGAAGATCACTGGACACAGCAACATGAAATTAAGGTTAAAATGGAAGGCAAAATAACCATAAAACACTGTTCTGCACTGTGGAACTCCACAGTAAGAGGAGCTGGAGTTATAATTCTCAAGGCAGACAGAGGAAAACACTATGAAACAGAATGATAGGGAGATGAGCTGGACTGGAAGATTACATCAGTGGAGCCCAAATCCCAACTTCTGTTACTTAAATAGCCCAACATTCACAGATGACCTCAAGAGTGCTTACCAAGGTACTTTCCTTCAGTGGAGAGAAAACAAACAAAAAATAAAAATAAAATAAATTTTTTAAAAAGAAGAAGAAAAAGAAGAAGAAAAAGAAGAAAAAGAAGAAGAAAATTAAAAAGGAAATAAAAAAGGAAATGAAAAAGAGAAAGAAGAAAAAGAAAAAGAAAAAGAAAAAGAAAAAGAAAAAGAAAAAGAAAAAGAAAAAGAAAAAGAAAAAGAAAAAGAAAAAGAAAAAAAAAGAAAAAGAAAAAGAAAAAGAAAAAGAAAAAGAAAAAGAAAAAGAAAAAGAAAAAGAAAAAGAAAAAGAAAAAGAAAAAGAGAACCTGGGGAAATAAGGAGCCTTCTTCCCCCAAGGCATGCAAGCAGTGAGTGTTTGATGGTGAATCAAGAAACAAGTCCCCTACATCCTTACAGCTGAGGACCCTCCTGTTCCCTTCCAGCAGGCAGCAGTACATAGCAAGTTCTGGTTGGATGTGAATGCATGCTTGAGAGCTAAAGCCCTTAACACCAAGATAGATCAAAGATTACAGCTAAGGTGACTCCAGCCATTCCAGAGCATGTGCTTTTCTTTTCTGGCTTCTGACTTTCTGCAAGTCTCATGGAGATCCCGTGCTGATTTTTAAACAGTCAGAGTGTCCCCTGGCAATGAGATACAACATCTTGAACTTCAAGAAGAACAGCTAAATGTTTTTTGCAAAGAGTTCAAAGTGATGAACAGCCATTTTGCTTGGCTCTAGTTACCTTAATAGGAATGTAAAAGGAGAGAGACTTGATCCAACTCTCCTCCGTGCTGGCACAGGAAACTCCGTTACTATTTCTGTGCCCATGTAACAGGCTTAGAGGTTCTAAACATTTCGTTCTTTTCACCTTTCCTCATCATAGGTCATTCCTTCTAATCCCTTTAGCATCTTTGTGGTCCTTCTCTGGATTTGTTCCAACTTCACTGGGTCTCTATTGCAGCAAGGTGCCCTGAACGGCACAGTGCAATGCTGCAGCACTACAGGGGAGAGTCACTCTGGAAAGCACGCAGCCAGGAAGACATATGGACCAACGGAGCAGTAGCTTTGCCAGACATCAGGTTGCACATCAGCTCACACAATTTGATAGCCTGTCTCACTGAGACCTCTCTGAACATAAGCTTCTTTGGCCACCATGCTCTGCACAACACAAAATTTGGAGATTCTCCTTGTTCCAAAGTAGACCCAGTATCATCTTTGAACTACACAGTGCTAATTATCACTTGTTTTACCAAAGCCCATTCACAATGCTCATTTTTTCAGCTTAGCTCTTTTTTTTTTTCCTACACTGATTTTTTTAAAGTATCTTTTGGTTCTGTCAACTGTAAATTTAAGAGCGATCACTTTTACATTCTTCCAGGTCACTAATGAGTATTTACAGTCAAAGCATTGTCCTTTTGGACATCATCTTTGCAGAAGGATAAAGAATATCTCTAACCCTTCTGTTTACACTCTGTCATTTAATCCGTTATTCATTTCACAGGATTTGTATCAAAACCAATTTGATCTAATTTCCCTAATAAGATTTTGCACAGCTTTGCATCAAATGCCCATGCATGGTCCAGAGTCAGTCTATTCACTGCATTCCTTTTGCCCACTAATTATCTAATTGCATCAAGAAAGGTTATTGTGTGCCTTGTGTGGTTATTGTACTCCTGTTTCATAAACCCACTGCTGTTTATCACTAACAGTGTTCTTGGCCTTTATGTGCTTGTAACTGCCCTCAGACAAGCATGCTCTGACCTCAATTATTCTGGATGTAAATACACAGATTTAGACCAAGTCAAGACTGTGCTTTAGGTTTTTACCCATTAGTGTTCTCTCCTTTGGACAGCAATGTTGGTTAATATTACAAGTTTCCTCAATTCTTCTCCAGCCTTTCATCGTTTGCTATTTCTCTGCAATGGCTGGTACTTAGCCATTAAAGGCTTATGAGCTTAATGATCATTTGAGAACAACAGCAATAATAAGAGAGGGAAAGCTTGCTAGATGGGGAGGAACAGAAAGGGACAGAAGACCGGAATTATAAAATTAAGGCAGTAGTGCCCCCGATTATCATTCTTTTAAACATCAAGGATTACAAGCTTGGGATTGATGCAGGTAAGGCTATTTTATTGCACATCCTTCTGGGTTATTTTTGCCTGAAATAGTAATTTGTACCTACATTCAGCTCTTTACCCCACTTATGGATTTGGAAATTACAATAACTCTGTAGTCTTTATGTATGAGCAAGAAAACAAATGTCCACCACTCACACCTGCTTAGTAGGACAGCCAGAACACCCAGCTTTGTAACAGAAGGTAACTTCTCCCCTCCAGGGGAAATTTTATCAGCTAAAGGTATACATGATTCAGTAACTTAATACCATCTGAGCATTGAAGTGCTCATGCAAACATAAGTATTTGACCTTCTATGTTCTCCAAGTACCACTTGCTATTCCAAAACTGGATCAAAAAAAGTTTAGTGTCAACACTGCTAAGCTTCCTTAGTGTCTGAAACCTCATCTTCACCAGGAAATGCAAGGATAGATCAGTTTTATACTCCAGTTTCCTGAAGAAAGGTAAGGAATGGGCATAAGTTCTGCCATGTAGTCCAGCCCCTTCACCAGTATTTTCTGGATTAGTCATTAAGTCACCAACTCAGCGTGTTGGAGATTTTCAACAAAAAGACTGAAATGATAATCAAAATGGGTACTGAAATACAGCTGTAGAACTAGTATCACCTTATGGAGGGGTGGAAGAGAAAACACTCAGGCCCTCCTCAGGAAAAATCTTCCCTATTCTGGGCACAATGAGAAACATAAAAGGTCAGAAATTGACTTTTTTTGGGGTGGCTCTACCCACTGGAGTATGGATTCCAGTACAGAATGAAATCTTGATTTTCTGAAGTTCCTAAAACTTTCCTTTTCTTTAGTTTTCTAAACTGGTAAACCCTGCAGAAAAGATGCCTGTAGAGCTTGACTTCCAGGAGCCATAGGCTGTACTTGTGGAACTGTACTTCAGTCCTGAAGTCCTCACAGCAGATTTAAGTTATATTGACAAAACCCAAGAAATATGCCAGTATAAAGCTGCTCACTTCAGGAACCAGCTTGTGATAAAAACACACTTTGGATTGCACAGAAATTTTTAAACCAATCATGGAAGATGAAAATAGCTTTAATCTGCTAACACCAATGATAAGAGAGATACAAACACGAATGATAAGAGAGATAAATCATCCATTCTCTTCTCTGGTACAGACCTATTTCTGCTATCAGTATTTGTCAGTTCAGATGACACAAACTTGCATTACATGCAATGCAATTAATGCAATGCACTGCATGTAAATGAGATGTGCACATCATGGGCAACATAGATTCTGTGTCTTTTGTGAGCCACATGAGAGAGCTTTGCAATCTACAGTGGACTGACAAACAATGTAGGTCAGCTTCTCAAACATTGGCTGCAACTCCAACAAGCCAAATTTTGTCAGGTGTTTTTTTTTAGATACAGAAGACAGAAATAAATAACGTTTTCCAAGTGTCAGGGTAGATGTGACAGCTGCAATAACAGCCAGTGTAATTTTAGGCCACTTATGCAAGGAGTTAATGTCACAGAGCTGAGCCACACCTGTTGGTCAACCTGCTTTTACCATGGACAGCTCACAGACACGCTCTCACTCTTGCCTTGCTGAGAACACCCACCAAAGTGCTAGGGAGGAAAGGCATCAGCACCCACACTTCTTTCTCACGCTCTTCTACTCCATATGGACTTCAAATGAGAGAGCCATCATTTAGAGACCATCTATACTGACAGCTTTTCTCCATTCAACAGTCCAAGAATAATGGGATCTGCCAATGTGCCACTTTACTCCTGTACAGTGGATAACTGTGGGTAACTTGGCCATATTAGGAATCTTTTCTGGGCTTATTCTATCACACAGGAACATACTCTGTTTCCAGGACAAACTTAATTTCTCTCTGAGCAGAGGCAAGAGCTTGGGTAGTACCCGCATGACAGGCATCATAAACATAAATACATCAGTGCATGCACTTGAAAGAGTTTTTGTTTCAATCACAGTATTTTGCATTGCTATAAAGGACAAGAGTCAGAACTCAGCTCAATTTAACTATTTTTCTCTGGAGTACAGATCTGATTTCTAATAGTTCTGCCATGTTTCCTAGTGATGACTCCCTTTGGTTTGCACGGATTGTGCTCCTATTCTGTTGTGGCAAACCCCAGACAGCCAGTTTTCAAGGCAATTGTCCATAATATGCCCCCCCCACGCCCCTAATACTACATACTTGTCTTTGGACAAGCTAGTGCTCACATTCTGGCTATTACACAAATAGTACTTGCTTGTCTAATGCTCAGAAGATATTTTATCCCTTTGACCCATTGCATAACCAGAGCCCAGTTACATATCAGTAGATCTTCTCTAGTCCAAGTTAGCTCATGCTGAAAAAAGCTGCCACAGCAAAATGTCTGGAGCCTGCTTAATAAAAAAAAAAAAGGCTCTCATGGGCAGAAGACATTATGGATTTCCCACTAGCCTTCATCCCTCTCCTCATTACTGTAATTTCTCTTCACCCTTACAACAAAAATGGTCTTGTTAGTAAATGGTAGAAAGTACTACAAAGATGAAGTGACAATTAATCTGGAGGTGTGACACATATTATCAGTTCACTCTCTTATTCACACAGTGCCTTTTGAAGGTATCTTGCCCTCTGGTGCACTAAATGGCACTTCCTCCAGAAGTGCTTTAGCACTTGAGCCAATGCCTCTTGCTTATACTTACTGCTGATACCACAGCAAAACAAGGACAGGGTTGACTTGCTGTTCACTATTTATCCAAGTTCTACCACCACCCTTTCTCCCCAGCGTTATAATTTTGTGTTTTACATTTCCACTTACACCACTATTCCTACATTCACAGCAGTTCAACGATTTTGCCTGTACACAGCAAAGCTGCAACTCAATCCCTGTTGAAATGCTCAGCTAGACCTTCATTTCTTCTTGAGTGTCTTTCTTTATACTCTGCCTATCTAGAGCACTTATAATCTGTATCTCTCTAAGCACTTCAGTGTCCTTCAGACACTTGTGAATGAGACCCATACACAGGAGGCTCAGTAGAGCCCATTTCAAACACTTATACATCAGAATTTTGCTTCCACCTTCTCAGATGAGCAAGGAAAGGAGAACTTCCAGCACTGCCATTCATATCGCACTTACTTTTGCATCGCAGCCTGATCCAACACCTCATCTCTCAGACACCTTTGGCTTAGTATCCTCTCAGCATTTCTGAGAGAAATCTGCCACCAATACAAATTCATCAGCCTGCACTTCCTTGCATTTCAAGATATTAATTGAAGACATCCCCCTTCAACCTTGCTTCAATTCTTGGTGAACAGTGGGATGAAAAAAGAGAGACCCAAAGGTACTGCTTAATTTTTCTAAGTGTTTGAGGAAGGAGTTAGGATGGGAGATACATATCAAAGACATCACCCTAGAACAAATGTGCAAAGAGACTTAGTAATTGACATTTCTTTAGGAATAATAGCTTACTTTAAAGGAGGACTTTGGGTTTATCAAGACAAAATATGAACTTGAATGTTTTTCAACCCGGATGCGTTTAGAAATTCTCTGGGTTTGAGCTGGTAATAATTTTTGGGAAGGTTTCTCTTTCATATGCTTAAACAACACAGTTGTAGTGTTGTAGTGGGATTCTGCCTCCTTCTCCCACCCTGGCCAAGACAATCCAGACAGATCAGATGAGCTTTGCCTAGACTTCACCTGTAGCTCTGAGAGAAATCTTTTACTAAGTGCCTCATCATTAGAACATTGCTCAAAACCTGTCAGATCTTGAAAAACTAACTGAAATTAGTTCTACATAAATTACAGCATATGAAATAACAAAGGGAAATTAGTGCTTTTTAATTTGATATTTTTTTTAAACTCTGACAATTCAGAAAGGATTTCTAAGATGATACAGTGACAAAGCAAGGTGACTGTGAGTAACTGTAAACCGGGCTCCTTTTCTGCTAATGAATACCACAGGTGTCAGGAGAATAGGTCACATACGGAAACAGTGGTTTCCTTCTGCACACCTTACACTGCTGTAACATGCAGGATTATCCTTAGCTACCTATTTAGAATAACCTCATGGTTCAGTTTTGCTGAGTCTCTAAACTCTCACCTCTGGTAAGTATTTAGATCTCTCAGCATACACCGCATATATTAAGTAGGCAGCTGTATCTGACCCAAATTCCAGCTTCTGACCCCCATAACTTATCCGTTTCATTCATCCACCTCACTGACTGTCCCCATTTCCTCTGACTGACAAAGCAGCTTCCCGTCCACTCAAGTCTGATCCTACCTGAGGCCCCACATTCTTACTTGCCTGAACCAAGAGATGGGATCAACAAACTGCTCACTAAACAGAAAATGTATAGCAGAATAAACACATCATTTTCCCAAATACTCTGCAAAACTTGCATGCTCCTTTCTCTAGATTAAAAAAAAAACAACAAAAAACAACCAAACAAAAACACAAAAAAAATCTCAGTTCAGCCAAAACAAATTCTGAAGCAATATACTTTTAATTACTTAGATTTTCCTCACAAATTGGAATCACTGAAGGAAAATTTAACTAAATGTGATTACAAAAACCCCACAAAAATAATCCTTTTGTCATCATGAATAGATTATTTTCTCATCCCATTAAGTTTTCACTTTTCTCTGTTACTGTTTCTGGATACAAAAGAAAGGAACACAAGCTTGCAAGCTCCTTAACCTTGGTTTCTCTTCTTCTTCCATTCTTTAGCATCCCTACTAATGGTTAAGCAGAAGCTAACACACAGACGTAGCAAAGCAGACAGACAGGCAGTCAAACACCAGCAAAGAAGCTATACAGCTGCTTCTACACTTTCATATAGTACCTTTTTGAGATAGCTTTAAATGTTACATGGCTTCATTCTGGAGGGTATCTGCGTATGCATAAATTTATTGTGCAAATACACACAATTCCCTTCTCTCACATCTCTCCTCTCCTCATCATGTGCATGCACCTAGGTACCATTCCAGTAGCTTTGCTATAGGAGCCAAACGATGACTTCATACTTCCTGATCATCACTGTGAGTGGTCAGACCTTTATAGCAAACATAATGCAGTAAAGCAAAAACAAACAATCAAAACCCACTGCCTAACTAAGCCATATCATCTGCAGCCTGCACCTTGAGGCACACTCCTCTGTCTATCAGAGCATGGGAGGAAGAAGATCTCACGTGGTTTTACACGTCTGCAATCTGTCCTAGCCCATATTTAAACTTGTTCTCTCTCCAGAGGTCAGGAAACCTTTGCTGATGCAACTAGGAGGGGGCCCACCCTCTTCCAAGCAGGGACCCAAAAAGAAGCAAATTTCATCAACTGACGGCCTGGTGTGACCCAAGTGAAACCAGCCCACCCTGACGGCATGTCCTCCCCGCTGAGCTTGTTCCCTTTGCCCTTGGAATGCTATCACTTGTTATCACGCTGACTTCTCCAGATGGGGCATTTTGGCTATTGATCTGATAAATAAACAGCCTGCTCGCTCGATCAAAATGTTATTTTGCATTTCAATTACTGTTCGCTAATGCAACCTTCATCCCGCCAAGAGTGCTGCTGGCAATGACACTCGACCTGGCACAGGCGGTTGCAAGCAAATTCGGCAGCACCCGCTGCAAGCACCTAACGGGATTACCAACCTCCATTAGATGCACAGAGAGAGGAGATGATGAACAGACAGGAGTGGGCTGGAGGGGAACAGACACGCAGAACAGAAGGTGTGAGCAACCTGGCCAAGGGGCAGAGAGAGGCAACAAGTCAGCTTTACCAGATATTTTGACAGTGGGAGATCTTGAAAGCTAAAGACTTTCCCTCCAGTGAACAGCCCCAGCAGCTCATAGCAGATAGACTGAGTTCTCTGTGTGTGAACCATGTAAGAGCAATGGGAAATAGAAATCAATGTCTGCTGACCAGCCAGCAGTGAGCACTGCAACCCATCAGGGCAAACAGGGTCAATTCTAAAGCTAGTTCTGAAGCCTAGCTCCACCAGGGTCCAGTAAGCCCTAGAGATACACACAGCATTCTGTATCTAAACTTGCAGGGAGGAAACCCTCTTAATCCTTGCTGGATTCTTCTGGGAAATATGACTGCCTCTGGAGAATCTGGTGGTGGTACAGGAAGAAAGGGGCATCCAGGTGAGTTGCTAAAATCTCTGGTACGTGTTGATCTCTGTTAACTCAGCACTCTGTTTACATCAGGGAATCCTGTGCCAAATCCACAGACTGGTTTCACTCAAACCCTGTCTACAACAAGAAACAGAACACAAATACTAAGTCAGTGAGCAGCCACCAGCAGTGAGATCAGACATGAGACAGCTTCTAGTCCCAAACTCTTTTGGTCATGTGACATACTTCATCAGGTGGCTGGTTTTGCACCAGACTCCTGCATGATGCAGAATGTACCTTACCCCTCTTTCTTTTTCCTATCTAAATTCCTAAAGGAAATGTAACAAAGTGACACAATCATTTACCATTGCAAACAAATAATGGTCAGGGCTTTCACCACCCCATGCACAAATTGCCTGTCTGGATTTTGCTCCCAGCTGACAAGATTATAAGTCAAGTAAATGCATTTCTCCCAATTTCCAGAAAGCCTTTGTCAAAAATCTCTTGCCAGGTTTGGACAAATTTCTCCCATTCATAAACAGACAGGATTCAGACTGAAACTGCCAGTCATCTAGGAGTTAAAAATAAACAAACCTCTGTAACACCCTGAGATTATATAAACAAAATGCTAAGTATAACACACTGAATGAGATCAATGCGATGCATAAAGACAGGATCTATAACTCCCCACACTCACACTTCATCTGCTCTGTGTGCCCAGCCTTCCAGTTCCCTCTGCCCTTGGAAACTAAGTCAGTGTCCCACACCCATCTCTCTCTACCCAGTCTATACTGTAGACCTTACCCTCCCAGATCTGCCTCTGTGCCCAACCTTTCTCTGTGGCCATTCTTAGGAGCAGTGTTTTGGCAATCATTCTGCATGTCAATCACCACTAGGTAACCGTGCCCCAAACACAGCCCAAGGACCCACACACATCTTGTGACTCCGAGTCACTGGCTCTGTGCTACAACCTGGGGCAGTGAGGTACAGCGCCCTCGGCCCTCAAAATGCAGCCAAAATGTCTCAAAGTCTAATTCCAACCTCACTTCAGCAAACCACTGCAGCTCTCCAGGACACTGCTTCCCCCAGCTGAAGGACCTACCTCTCAGGAACACCTTGAGAGTCAAACAGCAACTATGATTGAAAGAATGGAGTGTGCAGATGAGTGTCATAACCAGAACGATGGACAGACAAATTCTGTGCTCACATGATGTCCTCTGCTCCAGGCTATCAGCAGAATTTGAACCTTTTTCAGCAGCACCACAGCTCTCCAGCTTGCCTGTGTTAAGCAGTGTGAGTAGCTAGTGTTTTCCTGCATGCAAGCCAGCCAGAGGAAGAAAACACTGGCTTTGCAAATCTGTTTCTTCAATGCACACCAATTCTGACCTCCTCCTACACCTCACCATACTTTAAGCCCAGACCCCTGTGACCCAGTCTACACAATAACCTAATCTCTAATACTGCCTAATCCTATCTCCATCTCCTCACATACTATTTCACACACCAGCTGCCTCCTGATCACACCTCGATTCAACCCATTTTTCCATTCTCCTTTGCAATTATACTTCACTCCAAATTTTTCATCAAAAATCCATTTTTGTTTAAAAATGCTATTCTGTTTCATTACAGAACTAAGTTAATTTTGGTGATGTTTTTACTGTAGAATTTTCAAACAGCTGTAAAAAATTAGATGTTTAACTTTGCTTTGCTCCTAGCACTTTGTTTAGCCTGTCATGTGTTTTCTCGTGTTGTTTGATGAACTAATCACACACTATTTTCAGGAACATAAGGAAACAAAATATTGGAACTTTCTTGAAATAAATTTTATTGGAATTTCTACTTTGCCTAGAAGTTTAGGTTGCAGTCAGATTTGTGATGAAATAACATTGTTAGACAATAAATATTCTTGAACGAAGATTTTAATGTCCAGGCAGCTCCCCTCCCTGTGTTTTCCACACAGTCCTTTCTGTGCTTCATTCAGTAAGTCTATTTTCTCTACTTATATGCATTCAAAAAATATCTATGTTCTAATGTACACAGAAATGTTTTGACACTTCATGCTATCTTCTTTAGCCAGGCAACAGAGAGATTGAGACTGGGAAACAAACTGCATCTAAATCATCTGAAAAGGTGGGATTCTACATGAAAGTTCTGGAAATTCAAAAGTACCACAAAATCTGTGCCATCAACTCATATAAAATGGTTATCCTGTATTACTCAGAGATTAACCATGTGTCAAGGAGCATCTTGTAGCCAAAAATCAATCCCTCTGATTTGAAAGCTGAGTGCTGTTGGAGAAACACAGTTCCACTTTTCCATCTGGTGCCATTTAAGCTTTACCCCATTCCTTCTGCATCACAATGAAATCACTGCTGGCATGTGATCAGAAGCCCTGAAACCCTGGCTGCCTATCAGTTTACAAAAATTGACCTGAACATTCTATCCACTTTGATGAGAGCCTGAATGAAACTTCTTTCTCATTCACTCCTGGTAAGGAGTGCTACTTCCTTGCATCTCTGTGACCCACAAAAAATGCTTTCCTTTACAGCTCGCTGAGGGAAAAATGTTGGAATTGAGAATAAGTACCTTAGCTGACACCTAAACCTTACCCAGAATTTTCTAGCTACAGGGGAAATAAATCAGAAGTAGTTGTTACAGTATCCTGGCTCTTCATTTGAGCCTTGGTCCAACTTCTATTGAAATCAAATTGTACTTCCTATTGATCTGAACACAAACCAGTCCTCAGGATCTGAAAAGCCATCTGAATGTCCAACACTGCAGCTATCCCATGTCCTTTACTGCATTTCTGGAGATTGTTTTCTAGTGTCTAACTACTCCTTCCCCAAACACATTTTTATTTCAAATGCTCCTGGGAAGGAAAGGAAGGCAAACTTTTCCCAGTAGAGGACTTTCTCTGAAATTCCCACTTACACTAACAAACACTCTTCTCCTGCCAGTCACACTGCACAGATTGATGGCCCTGCCCACACATTGCAAATCACAGGGTACAGGGCATCCATTCATACATCTCCATCTCCAGGTGACATTCATTGGCCTGAGCATCTCTTGGACGTCATGTGCTGCCAGTTCTAACAGGCTTCTCCACTCTGATCAGTTCACTTCAGAGAGAAAATTCAATAACAGGCTTCTTTAAAACATCTAATATGGATTTTTTTTATTTCCTTGGATTCATTCTAAGCAGATAAATCAAAACTCTAAATGCCTCTGACAACTTCCCTGCTCGCAAAGAGGAGGCAAATTCTGTTCACGTTAAAGCAATCTTCTCACTTCCCACTTTTCCAACCTAGAAATAACATTATTCTCAAACCAGAATGAATTCAAGGCACCCAAGATGCAAATCAAAACAGCTACAAGTAGCTAAATTGTCTCCCATGCCGTACCAACCAGCTTCACAGAGAGAGTGCCAGTCCACAGGGTTAATAGCAGTTGTAGGAAAATCACTGCTCTTCCCAGCTACACCTGACCTGCCTGTTCTGACTTTCTGAGGTGCTGGCTGCAGTGCTGTTCACCCCTTGGCATTAACAGCATATGGTACAAAACAGGCTGAATCAGCAAGGAAGCTACTGGATTGCAGTGCTAGGAGAGGTTGTTCCTGACTGTGCACTAAGCTGGTGAAAACATGAACTTCAATGGTAGTCTTCCTATTTTTTTGTGCATAATTTAGCTGAGGTGTTTAAGTTCTTGACAAATCTGCAAACACTTTAAAGTTCCTCTGTTCCCTGCAGAACTGCTGGATAGGGTTTCAGGCCACGAGTTGGTGAGAGAGTGCCTTGTAATATGCTCCTTCCAAACAAAAAAAAACCAAAAACAAACCTCTCAAATTTGGTACAGCAAAAATCTCACTCATCTACAAGGTGAGATCCCTCCAAAGAAACTTACGGCCTGGAATCCTCCTGGAGGGATACACAACCTGTTGGATAAGGGACCAGATCGCAAGTAGGAAGCACATTTCCTGCAAACCTATAGTATTTGATCAGTTTGGAAGACTAAAACAAAAACAGGAGTTGTTTAGTCCAGCTTCAACATAGAACAGGGGAAAACATGGGTTTAGCTAAAGCACTGGCTTGCAAACCAGAGCCATTATTAAGGGCCTGTAGTCTTTCACCAATCCAGACAAATGAATTTTGGTCACACCTAGTTAAAAAACAGCAAGAAGGCACATTTTAAAATGCCACTTTGCATTATAATCCCCTGCTTCACATTGTGCCTGGAGAAGCCTGAGCTAAAGTATCAGTAAAAAAGGAAGAGGAGTTATGGATTCTGGTGTATCCCATCAGAGCAGTGTTTATTCTAATCAATCAACTGAAAAAATAGTAGCTGAGAGTAATTATTAATAATCAAGTAAAATTGGATTATTTCTCTGCACTGCAGTGTCATCTGGATGGAAAGGCTGGTATAGAAGCAAAGTCCATCAGTGCAAGCTACTGAAATAAAATTGCTGACCTCAGCAGTTCATCAAAGGAGGTGGAAAAAGGAATCTCAACAATGCATATGGTAGACTATCTACAGAGCATGAAGACTCACTAAAATAATTACTTGAAGGTGGCTCAGGCATTGAATCAATCCAGCTGTATATCCAAATAAGAGCAGCAAGACCTACTGCCTAAGTCTTCCATTTCTGAGGTATCTGGTTTTGTGATTCCTCATTCCCAAAAGCACAGTCAGCTCCCTTTCCAAAAATGCACTTCTTGAGAGGAAGGGTCTCAGACTGTCTCTGGATATGTTGTGTCCTCTGCGTAGCTGTGGTCGAGGCTGATTTTATACCCAAGGAATGCAACTGAAACGTGTACCATAAAGGACCTCTCTACTGAACATTTTGCAATATACTGAAGTCAGGAGAGCTGGTGTCACTCTGCCTCACCAACCTTAACATGCCATTGCACAGAGAGGGTCACAAACACAAATACTGAATTGTAACCACAAACCATGCACTTTTACTGCAAAACCAATGGCTCAGTCAACTTCACTCCCAAACACATAGGTGCAATTATATTAGCCATCTGTGTCCAGGAGTGCCTTGCCTATGCAATCAAATGGACATCTTGTAAATACTTTGCAAACAAAAATTAGGAGCCACCACTGAAAATAAAAGGCAGACATGATAACAATGGCCAGACTGGGTATAAACCAGTAAAGCTACTTTGCCAAAAATGGAATTGTACCACTTAAAAAATTTAAGGCAGCAACTCCTAGAACACTATACTTCTGGCAAGGAGAAATAGTACCCAGCTGCAGGGGGAATACAATACTGCTACCAAAGAAGGCAGAACTTGGAGCTTTCTGACATCAGTGCAAGATTTCAGCCATAAAATCAAATTTACGCAGCAGACATTTTGTGTTTAACAGCTTACTAATTACATTTTTAAATTAAATATTTCCTCCTATCTTGAGTATTTCTATAGCACCCAACAGAATCTAAGATGAGTTGCTCCTCCATTGATATTAACAATTTCTTAAATTAAAATAATTCTTTATTTTAAAAGGGCCATGGAGAATCTGGAGAGTTTCTTCCCCTCCCTGTCCCCGTTCCAATTGGTTGCTCCACAACCCCACCTACATATCATACAGGAATATGGGATCTGAAGAATGAAGCCTAACAGTCCCCAGGGCTGGCTTTTACATATCACCTGGCAAAGAGCTGTCTTCTCTGTCCCACTGCAAAGACCAGCTGCGCTGATCTATTTCTTTCTTTCTAACTTTTTTCCCCCCTATTTCAGGAAGGAAGGAGATGGTTTAATATTTTACCTCAAGTTGGATCAGTCCTGAAAAGTTTGGATCATTTGCCAGAGCAAAAGCATACTATTACTTCGGCAATGTTAGTGTCTGCTTTAAGCAGCAGCCCACAGAGCAGGATGTAGGAATGAGAAGAGGAAAAGACAATTCTATATAAAAAGCACATCAGGTTCTGTTTGCGTGGGAAGAAGGGGCTAAGCCTGCTTTGAGGTTCACTTTGTTCTCCATGGTTTGTGCAAGGCCATCAATCAATCAATCAATCTTCTCTCTTTCCTCCTTTTTTTTTTCTTTTTTTTTCCCTGGGACCCACTGAAGGAATATCATGCCCAGGATCTTGTTTAAATCCACGACTCCTCTCTGTCAAGCCAATTCTTCCAATCCTCCCCCCAAGGCCCCCCTCAAGACACCCCTTCCTTCTCTCCCAGAAAAGGGGCCTCCTGAGCTCGTTTTGCTAATGTATTCTCAAACCAAATTAGGGGCTCTGACTCTCAGTGAAGTTCGTGAGTTAGTTGCGGCGATGCACTGAATTAAAGATACCATCTCGGACTCAAATCAGATTAGAGCCCACACACACACATGCAAAAGCCCACTTTCTAATCAATTTTATAAAGGGCCTTCAGCAGAGATACACTAATGGTATTGAGCTAAGATCTTTAAACTAAGTCTGCAAGAAGTCTGCGGAGATAAAACACACACTGTATTAAAGAGAAAGCTCTCCACTGTGCCCTTGCCACCCAGAACCCTGTGCACATTGGAAGAGCACCTCAAAATACAAAACAGCTCTCCCAAACCTGACATGCTCCCTCACATCCTCCTCTCCTCTTCCTGCTTCAGACCCTTACATCCCTTCTTTCATTCACTGTCAAATGGCCGCAGAAGGTCCCTGCACAGAGGGCAGGGGAGACAGGGGAGCTACACAGCCATGATACCTGTGGAGAATTAGACATAATGAGAACACATTAACCCTTTTAGGCCTGTCACATGAATCTGTAAGAAGTGGGCAAGGTGAAAAATCAGCTGACCAGCTTCAAGGAGAGTTCCTACCTCAATACAGGTGCCCTGCAGTTACACACAAGGTGTTTGGCACTGACCTGGCGCTGGGCACATCCAACTGAGATGCCACAACAGCCACATCGTGAGAAAGATGTGACTAAGTGTGTGCTAAAGGACTCCTTTCAGAGAGCAGCTGCTTTCCAAGCCCAGCATCTTTGCATCCTTCTGTCCTCATCCCTCTGTTTAGCAGGGGAAGTTCTCATCTATGGCAGCAGGTTTCCTTCTCTGAAACCAACATTCTGACATGAAAAATAATGTTGCCTAAGGTGGCCCACAGAAGGTGATGATGAAAGGGAGACAGAAGGGTTTATTAAAGAAGCTGTAACTAAATATTTAATAGACCAGCTATTGCTCAGTCACCACTAACCAGAGAATAAGGCTATCTCTGAATACTCTGGTTCTCTGTGTCAGATCATGGAATAATCTTCTGCTTTTTTAAAAATATTTTCAGTAAAAATACCTCAAAATATTTCAAACAAATTAGAAAGCCAAATCTCAGACCCCAACATTAGACTTTACTTGCTTTCTAGGATGCCATTTCTAACAAAAGGGCAAGAGGATGCTTGCTAAGGTAACACAAAGTCTGTATTTAAAAAAAAAAAATCACTGCAAAAATTGAGATTCACCAGCTTTCTCTAAGCAAAGTAAAGGGACCTTAGCAAGAGAACTGTGATGCACAGGGGTCTGAATGCTCTGCACAGAAGCCTTGCTGAGAAAATTTTCTCAGGGCTCAGAGGGGCTTTCTTGAGACAGCTTCAGGACTCACACCACTGTGGAGTTCTACAATGATCATACGGTGAGGATGATGCCAGTTTTCAATGCAATTAACCTTTCCAGCCTAATGAAATGGGTCTGTTGGCTGTAGTGGCAGCAAGGAGCCCCTTGACTCTGGCAGGCTCCTCAGGACAGGTTATCGAGGTTGCAGAGGGTTACTGCTCCCCTTCTATTTGCAGGCTGCAGCTAATTGATGCCAGACCTGAAAGGAGTAGGCAATGCCAGCCCCAGTGTTGTACTCCAACATCATATTGATCCTTGGGAGCAGGGACTTGGGTCTGTGCCCACTGATGTGCTGTGTCACAGGCAGCGTTCTTCCAGGAACACACCCTGGCCAGCAGAAGGGAGAAAGAGGAAAGTCCCTCAGATGGGAAAGCAAATGGATCACTCTAGGGCTGCTCCCACCTTGTGACTTAGAAAGAACCAGAGCTGGGATGGAGCCTCAAGGTTTTGTGCTGTTTTTTCTCCAGCTGGGAAAAGAAAGGAATAACATCCCTCCCAAGGGTGGGTGACAGCTGCTGTACTCTAAGGGCTGATACTCAGGAGTCCCTCCTTTCCTTTCTAGCTGTTGAACTTTGACAAGTGGTGAGGGGAGAAAAGGCGTGGGATGTAAATCTGCGATTATGGGATACGGCCACAAACACACACTGCATGTGCAGGGAGGGAGGGAGGGAGGGAGGGAGGGAGGGAGGGAGAAATGGGTGCTTTGAGCCCTACATCAAGCCATCCTGCCAACACAGCCCACAGATATTTTAGTCATGGAGTTCCAGGAAACTACAAATCAGACCCACATTTCCATGTGACTTTAAGAGTGGCTATTGAGATTTACCCTGCAGCACTCAGTCCACCATACTTCATTAATTTTCAACCTGCCAAAGGGGTGTCACAAACTTAAGCAC
Source organism: Fringilla coelebs (assembly GCF_963513975.1). NCBI lineage: Eukaryota > Metazoa > Chordata > Aves > Passeriformes > Fringillidae > Fringilla > Fringilla coelebs. The sequence goes on from NC_140034.1 coordinate 22,645,295, forward strand.
CCAAAATATTAGAATCTAAATTACACCCTTAAAATTATTTAAATGGCATTAAACACAGAAAAGAATGCACATTTAAAAAGTCATTTTTGTCTTCTGTGTTTGTTTCATGCTCTTAAGCTGTGATACCAACTTCCTTCTAATGCTGAGGGAAAAAAATTGCATTAAAAACCAAAACAATAATTATTTTCACACACCTTTCTTACTGTCTTTTACAAATTGTTGCTGCATTTTTTTTCAAATAGCCAGTGTATGTTTTCAGTGTTCCAGAGTGAAAAGTATATAGCAAGGATATATTCAGGACTTGGCTTCATGTCCTACATGAAACTCTAGCTCCATTTTGGACACTCACTCATTGGAAAATAAAGAAAGGAAAGAAGAGCTGCCAGCCAGCTGGCCTGAGGAGCTTTGAGATGCATTGTCCATGTGCACCTTACACGGGGAGTCTTCCTTGCTTTGTGTGTAGAGCTCATGGAACAGCACAAACCTCCCACAGTACCTCAATACTCAAAGGCAGAGGAAACAGCGCAGGAGACAGAACACACAGATGGAAATACATTTTGAAAAAAAATTCATTATTGTTATCATCTTTAACAATGTAGAGCCATACACATTCTGCATTACATCCAGTAATACCTACTTCACCTGGAGGTCAGTCTGGAGCCTACTGTTACACAAGATGACAATCATTGGATAGGAATCATTGATTTCTTTGGAACTCTAGACTACAGGAAGGACAAGTTGAGGAAACCTAGACTTCTGCACAAGAAAGGACAACAAGAATTCTCATCTCTGACAAGTTCAGTGATGTCTCAGTTCTTAAAGAGCAATTTCCTCTCCTGTCATTACAGTTTGTCACATTTTAGCTCCAGTGAGTATTTTAGGACAGCTAGAACTGAAACCAACATGTGGAAAAGGATCTCCTACAATCCCAAACAAGCATCATACTCTCACTGCTGCACTTCAGGGTCAGTGATGTGTGGTCCCATTTTCCTGGGAAATTGAGGGTAGGCTGCTGAATAGTACCCTGTCACAAAAAGCTAAGTGCTGCCAAAGCAGCAGCCTCCAGACAGGCGAAGATGCAATGTTAGTGTTTAAATCACAGCCATTAGCTGGGGAAGGAAGGAACCAGGAAGTTACATTTCTGTTGTCGAGACCATTATATGTTGCTTGGGTCTGAACAGAGCCATATGATTGCAGGGCACATCAGGCAAACAGATGGTGAACTTGTTGAAGCCTCACACTACAGAGACTTCCAGTACCAGCCATCCACAGGCTGCGTCCTCTGGTGCTGGTACCAAGGGAAGTTCCCTTATTAGAACTTCCTGGTTAAAGAGCCATTGGCCAGCAGGGTGCTAAATTTGATAAGTAAAGGGTGATACTGCAGAACTGCCCAGGAGATAAACCTAAGTAGTAGCTTTGCCCTCCACACTGACCTGGGAAGTAATTAAACCAACAATATTGACTTCTTCAGGTTACAAAGCTTCCCAGAATAGCAGAGTATATAGCAGAATATATCAGTCACACTGGTAGAATTCAAACACTTTAACTCATCCAGTCTGGGGCAAAGCAACACTGCAGATGAGGGGGAGGCCTGGCTGAGGTGGGAGGAGAAGTGAACCTGGAGTGGCTCTAACAGACCTGTGATGCAGTCTTGGGAGGCCAATTTAACTAGTGAGACACTGGTGAGAAGAAGATGGGAATCATGGGGAGTGAAATGGATGTAGAAGAGAAATTAGCTCTGAAAACTTTAAAATCTGTCAGAAACAGAAAACTAAGTTCCAATAAGTTTAAGTCAAAGGCAATCTGGATCAGACTGAAGCAGATACACCTCAAAACGAGAAAGCCAACAGGTTAGCAGGAGAAGCAAGAAAAACATTTTGTCATTTATGACTTTGGCACGGAGTATGAATAGACACAGGACACAGACAGTGTGATACAGATGCTGCCAAGATTAAAAGGTCTCTGAAATTAGTGCTTACGCACACACTGCAACACACAGAGATCTCCTCACCAAGGAGGATGTTTTGCAGAAATAAGAAATATGCTTACTTTGTAGGCTTCCAAGACTGATGTATGTATTTCATTTATTGGTAGGGACATAATACCTCACAAAAAAAAAACCTCTCTTTAACAATAACAACAAAAATAACCAAAAAAATCTGCAAAAAGTTTTTGATTTGCTCCAAAACTTCCATTATAAATACATTTGAACGGTTTTCAGGATTTGTTTTCCTTCATGATGTATGTTTGATTTTGCTTCAGTTATTTTAAGAGAAAGATCATTTTCACCCAGAACTGACAACAATGCAAAGACATAGTTTTGCTCGGGCACAGCTGGGAAAAAAAAAAAATAATTTTCTCCAGCTAACATTTTAGCACTACCATAAGGAAGTTAGGAAAAAACACCCAAAATGCTGCAGAGATAATCTCCGCTCACTGGGAACATGAACCAGACAGCAGAAGAAAGTTCTGGGCAGGAGAAACATCCACTTGACTGTCTGCAAGGAATGGAAAGAAGGAAACAGGGAAAGGTTCCCTCTGCCAGGCCAGAAAGCATTAACTCCACTCTCTGTGAGCACTGCAGGATTTGGGGAGCCTGTGCTGCCATCTTCAGGGATGCTCTCACCTTTCCGTGACCCAAAATCGCAAACGAAGGAAAACAAAAAAGGGCAATTTCCACAAAAAGTAAGGAAGAGAAAAATGAGATATCTCATTTAGGTCTGCTCGTTTACCTCCGGGATTGCTGGCTGCCTGGTCTTGACTAGCTCACAGAGAAACACAGAAATTAAAATTGGGAAAGCCAAATAAATCCCGCCTAGACCACATGCATCCCCAGGCTGCACTAAAGCGAACTAATCATTGCTGTTTCACCCTGTCTGATTTCTCTCCTCTTCTAATGCAGAGTGGGATTATTCACTGAGCCTCCGTGGCTGATGCTCAGTCGATGTGAACTAACCATCTCTCCTACAAAGCAATTTCAAAGAGACAGAGTGAGAGACCCCGACCCTTTCCCACAAGGGCTGAATTAAAATGAGTTAATTGTGTGCCCACAGGCTTCTCAAAGCCCTGCTTTGCAAGAACAAATCACAGGTATTCCAAAAACACATGTATCTGTTACTCTTCCTCAGACAAAACCGCGAGGTTTCAGGTGTTGTGGGGGTATGTACTGCATAATAACAACGTTACACTGAAGAGGACAAACCCGATTCTCATTCTTTCTGACCTAGTGGACTTGTGTCTACCTTGAATCTTTTTAAAGTGCTTTCTGATATGTGCATTTCTCTCTTTTTTCCCTGCTACAACCCATTCCACACTGTTGTAAATTCTTTTCCTCTTCTCTTACTTCTTACCTTGTTACATATCCCTTACATTTTTCAAATTGCTTTACAGGCTTCCAGCCACAGGGCCCTCACAGATCAAATATTACACAACAAAAACCAATCCACTAATATTGCATTTTGAAGCTGAAGATCATGTTGTCCCCTACTTACTATGCTAGGACAGGACTTTCTTTGCTGGTCAAAATATTGACTGAATGAGTACTGTATCTCCAGATCTCTCTTGTCCTCCAGCCTCACTATCCCCACACCCTCAGCAAATATGACTGCTTCATCTTCTCAATTCATCTGAATGACAAAAGAAGAAATAACATTTTAATTCAAATTAATCACCAAGTATTTGCTCCTACTTAAGTCAGGATAATTGCTGAATGTTACAGTATAAAACAGTATTATTGTGTTTTATTAACATTAATGATCCATTTTTGTACAAAGCTTTTGGCTTTGTACTTTATTTCACTTAGGTTACAGTTATTACTTCACAAAATGGAAGAGTTCCTTTTCTATCTGCTCAGGTCACTGTAAAAAAATATATTAGAAATTATGATTATTATATGAATAATAAGCAACATGCAGTATTTTTCATTCACAAAGCTAGTCCAAATTGTATGCACATTAGGAGGGCATTTCACTCATCCCATCTCTAAAGCCTAATGCAGCAGCTCTTCTGCTGTGTACAGCCAGAGCTTCTGAAGCAAAAAAGAGAATTGTTTGTCCCATTAAAACTATAATGGGAAATAGGGAAAGATGTAAACACCTGAGCTGAAATTTAATCAGAACACTGGAATCCACCAAATAATCAATACTGCAATGCCAACATGGGCACGAAGGACACAGGACAACCCTGATCCCAGGTTGAGGTGCCAGCTCTCAGATCAAAGAATTTTTGGTGAGCAACACCAACTCTTGCCCTGCCTTCCACATTTGCTTGCTTGGCTCCTGCTCAGCTTTGCTAACCTGCAAGAACACTCAGAATCACAATTTAGCACAAGTGTGAATGAGAGAGGAAGGAAAAAGGAAATGGTTCACTCCTACCTGCAGAGGCTCTTACTAAAAAAAGTTGACTGAACGGAGTAGAAAATTGTCCATTTGCTGACAGATTATTTTAGTTATTCCACAAAATTTAATAGACAGTCATGTCTCACATTGTCCTGATCCTTTCTGTGATCCCTCACATGCACTCAGCTTGGTCCATCTGTTTTGCTTGTTTCTCAATCACGTACCTGCCTTCCCCATGCTGTCCATCCCTTCACTCAGCCAACTGGCTGATGTTGTCTTGCAGACAATGCCTGCCATGCCCCTCTCTCCAAGACCTACATCCACTGAAAACACTGGCAGAAAGCAACTCACCAACGATGGGTGAGATGTGCAATGAAGGATTCATGCTTCGTCTTTCTGAAATCTTTACAAAGTAAACACACTCAGTCTACAAAACTGGACAGATTGTTTTTCTTTTCCCCAGCACAGCCCTGCTGCTGGTCTGAGAGAAAGAACAGAGCTGTCAAATCCTTCATCTTTGGAGTTTTGTGACCTCTGCCTCGGTGCCTCCTCTGCTGACCCCTCTCCCCATTCCCACCACACCTTCCAGGGCAGTACCGTGTTTCCCCACACCCCAGTACTGGAGTGCCCCACGCCCGGGCTCTGGGAAGAGCCGTTCCTGTGCCATCCCGGAGGGAGCCCGCAGGTCTGCTGCCTCTGGAGCTCTGGGATGCTCCCAAGAGGAGCTGCGGAGGCGCAGGGAGGTGTGTGTCACACTGGCTGCACGGATGCTGCTGCAAGGGAGGGTAGGAAAGGCAGACTGTAGGAAACATGTAGGAAACAGCAGTGGCTACTGCAGGCCACCACAGGGGAACATGAACAGAGCCAGCAGGAGACAGCTTATCCATGCTGTGCTTTGGTCTATGCAGTAATTCCAGCCTCTCACTTTCATAAGTGCTAAATTCACACAAAAATGTTTTTTTTAAAACCCACCACAGGCGATTAAGCTGTGATCTAGATTAATTAGCTGCCATATTTCATTTTTAAAATCAGAACTGGCCTGTGCTGACACCAGGGAAACTTATAATATTCTCACTCGTACCTAACTGCCTCTGATTTTTCACGCTGCCTAGAACTGAGTGGCTGCTCCCAGCCTCACCCATCCGTGCCAGGCAAGTGCCTGCACCTACTGCAGGCACCCATCCAGGGCGCTGGGGTGAGGCTGGAGGACCAGGGATCTCCTAATGAAAGTGCTGACCCTGGTGTAACCTGTGTGCCCCAAGTAGCACTGCTTCAGTGTTGAAAACAAAAGATCGATGAATTGTATAATGTACTTTTACTGCTGTTAATTTTTCTGAGTGCTGCTGTTTTGTGTCTCCTGGAGGCTAACAGGACCTTTTGGCCACGAAGCAATATTTACTGTATCCTGGCAGCTGGGCTGCTGGAGGCAAAAGATGCATCCTTGCTCCCCAAATGATAAGGAAATGTCAAAATGCACATCATGAAAAGGACATATCTGATGGAGGCTCAGCACCACTGCATGCAAACATGGCTCAGCCCTCGCTCCTACTCCTGTGATGTTCATCTACTTTGCTCCTTTAAATCATTCCAGAAAGCAGGAGGTAGACAACAATACTGTTTAAGCAAGATCTTACAAGTGATTTTTTTCAAAACTAATTTTTCAGGTGGTAGACTCTCTTGTCCAGCACTATATTGCTCCCTGTCCATTAAAATTGTAGCTCCTCAGAACAAATGCTGTTCAACTGACCTCCACAAAGTATCTTCTAGTCCTGATGACAATTCAAGTAAGTGTTTGCTAACAAAGCCCAGCCCCAAATCTCCAACTCCTACTGGAATTCTCTCATGGATTTAATACGTTCACACTCCTGTTATGTTGTTTTATGTACTACCTTTACAGAAGTCATCCTTACGGCACCTTCCTTAAGCCAAGGAGGTACTCTGAGACTCAGTTCAGTGAGAAGCATCTCCTGCAACAGAGACAGAGCTTCTCAGAAGATATCCTTGCTTGCTTTAACATAGCTGGAGACAGTGTGTGCAAACAGTGAATGCATAAGGCACAGAGGCGGGGTAACAAAGTGATTTACACCAAGGAGTAGAAGACAGACAGCATGCAACTCTCCTTATGTTCACTGGCATAGGAAGTATTTATATGAATAACAATGCAAAGTATTCCTCAAAAGCAGGTAAAACACAGAACCTTCCATTTCTTCCCCATCTCTGTGTATAATTTCTAGAGCAAGCACTGTGCAACTGTAAAGGGCTGCCAGAACAGGAACTACACAGCAATTCCATCAGCTCATGAACTTCTCAAGTAGAAGAGGTTTCCCATGTGCTGTTCTCTGTTCCCTCCATCCCACTCAGCAGGAAGAACTTCAGGTAAAAGTTGGGGAAAAGTGAAACCCTCTCTTGTTCCACACTGCAAAAGCCAAAAGGTAAGCAACCTGTAATCCTGCAGCACAGTGTGAATACTTGAAGCCATATTAATACCCAGCAGTGGCCACTAGAACATGCCAGAATTTTTTTTAGAACTGATTAGTGGTCCCCAGTTCTCTTGTTTTCCAGCTCACTGACTGAGCTTTTTCTCTGGGGGATATCCTGCAGTATATCTCTATCCCCATGAAAAACATCAGTTAAGATTTTCCTTCTTCCACACCAAGTCAGTGTTCCTCTAATTTGCCCCAGCCAACCTGCAGAGCTCCACTCCCATCCCACCTCACAGCAGTGTGTCATTGCTGCCTTTTCACTGGAGCAGAAGTGCAGCACAGGCCTCCTACCAGCTGCCAATGTGTATCTTTCGTCTCTCGTTGCAGGGGTGCTAAACACACTGCAATAAATCTCCTCATCCCAAGGGAGCAGTTTTCTTTCTTCAGGCCCCATGATATTATACACAGCAGCTCTTCCCGTCAGAAGCTCCATTTCAATGCTCCTCTTCCCTCTGAAAGATCCTCTGCTTTGTGTCTTACCACAGGGCAGTTTGCTGCCATCACCACCCAGATTTCAGATTCCCCACCACGGGGGTGGGCTGTGCTTTCAGCCAGTGACAGGGTCACAACAGGGCTATCAGGCAGAAGGGACCTGTGTGCTTGTGTGGGCAAGCTTTTCACGTGTACCTCTTCCTCACCTCACAAGGATGCTGACCACTACTTTCACCTTGCAGCAGAAAGACAAAACCAGACAGTCGGCAAGTGTGAATGAAAGTTCCGTCCCAGTGCAACAGCCAAATGGTGCATACTGAATAAGAAAGCTGGGAGGGAAACAAAGCAGTAGTTTTCAAAGGTTTGACCCCAGTTTTTAAGCCAATTCTCATTCAATTTTAACAACAGAAACCCGTGCGTGTGCTAACAAAATCTTTCTTCCTCCTCTGTGATCTCTCTTTCTCCTAAAGCTGTTGTATTCAAATTCCATCTTTTTGCAGGAAGTAATGGTTGTGTGTTTTCAGAGGATCTTCAGGGAAGTTAAATGAGAAAAGGTGTGAGAAACAGCTGTTTTCTACCACACCTCACACAAAAACCTTAGTCACAAGCCAAAATGCAGATACAGTGACGGGACCTTGCTGTTGGCTCTTCGGCCACCATTTCTCTGTCCCAGTGTGACCTCAAGCTCCGTGGCACAGGCTCTACCCTTGCTTGTCCTTCCCCCAGTGCACCATCTCCAATCAAACACAGCTCCAACAGTGTTCAGTGGAAGTACACTGTTTACAATCCAAAATCAAGATAATTCTGAACGATCAACTCTCCTTTGGATCTTGGGCAGAGCAGTAGAACGTTGTCTGACATTGTGTCTTGCATTTCTTTGCAGCATCAGAGTTCTCAGAATACTACAGAATCAGATGGTACTAAACTTAGACTTCCTACCCACAGGGAGCTCTTGCTTAAGGCATGATATGTTACATTTGCCTTCTTCTTTATCTTGATTTTATCTATTGCTATAAAGATGCAATTGCTACTCAGCTTGATGGCATTAGATATATAGATACCTCGAAAGAAGCTTAAAACCAGACCTGAGTCTCTTCTTCCCAGTCTTCTCCTTTGCACAGTCTTCTCCTTGGCATAGGGGATGGGTTTTATCCATATTCTATGGGTTTGTTTCATCCTCATAAATTTGGCAAAGGGCATTCTCCTCTGGAGGTCTCTGGAATTCTCCACGTGCTGGAATGCTTCTTTGAGTCCTGCTTTACTCACCTCTGGTGTGTTTTTATCTGGATAATCTTTGCAACTTCAGCGAGTTCACACTTCACCTGCTCTCACACCTCATTTGGCATTTTGTCCTCTGTGCATTTTAGCAATGCATCAAACTGCTCCCCAATTACCACTATGCTGCCTTCTCCAACATACTCCAAATTATTCCCAAAGGGGTGAAAGAATCATTTCATGCATTAGAAGCATGAAACCTGAACTCTGAAAGATCAGCCAGTGATCTGAGGCACTAATAGCACCTGGCAGAGTTTTATGGAAAGAAAATTGCTTGTTTCTGCCACTACCATACAAAGCTTTGAATCCTGCCCCCTCACTTCAATATGATTTTTTATATGGCTTGTGCATATTTCTTCTTCTACTGTGATGTTGAACTGAATGGCCCAGTATTATTCTTGTACCAATTTTACATTGGTGTAACCAATCTGATTTTCAGAGTTCCTTGTCATTTACAGTAGCAAAAATGACAACAGATTCCTATTCTAAGTACCTGGGAAGACAGTTTTAAAAAGAAAGTCCCCAAGCATGCTCAAAGGTTGTAGATGGCTTCTTCATCTTGTGGCTTCTGCTTATCTAGTTTCCCATATAAATTTTCAACACCAGCCTCTTTCTTCAACAGCAGTGACAGCATTTCATGGTTGTTAGCTGCTCTCAGAAGATGAAGTAACCTGATATAAATTACCTATTGCTGTGAGTGCAAGAGAACCTGTTAGCACAGTAGTCACTTCTGGAAGGCTGCAAGTACTGACTACATTATTACAGGCAGAAGGTTTTCTATCATGGTAGAAGTCATTTTAATATGGCATTCTCCTCCAAGATTTTTCTCTATGGCTATTCAAGGTTCAGTAGCCCACATGATAAACAGTGGACCACATTTGTGTCCTGACTCTCACATCGGTGATGTACAAAAGCTACCACTTGGATGGCATTCTTCCAGAAGAAACCAGAGGCACTAAGGACTGAGAACAGCAGTCAAAGTAATGGGAACTGCCAAATGAATTGACTGTTCCTGGTTAAATCTACATTTAATTGTTGCTCACTGCTATTCATTTGCCCTGTTAAGACAAGACGGGGTGGCTGATGAAGAGGATGATAAACCAGCTACTGAGTAAAAAAAATATAGAGGATACCTAAAACAAGTACCTCTATATATTCCTCATATTGTGATGTGGATAAGCTATATTCTAAAATAGATGAGAAATTCCTGTATATCCTCATGAAACATAATAGATGCTTTTGGTGAACCAATTGTAATTTTAAGACAACATACCTGTCATTCTTAGCTCAGGTTGCCAGAGCCCAACAATTAAGGTCTCAATGATCTCAATGACAGTTTTATTCCTAAGGAACCAGGTAGGAGATACTTCTCTTCCACATACATTTAGCCTTAAAAGATCTAAAATTTCTGCGTGCCACTTTATTAGGCAGTGACTGACAAACTAGAAAGAGTTTTGAGACACCATAAAATGACTGTAAACTCAAGTAGGAGATAAAAACCCTCAAAGGATACACAAGGCCATGAACTGAAATAAAGTAGGGTCTTTATGAACATAAGCCAACACTTTGTCACTGCTATGGGTGACCAAGCACTTGCACAGTTTGCTCAGGGAGGTTGTGGTGTCCCCTATCTTGGAGATATTCAAGAGCAGTCTGGACCTGGTCCTGAGCAACCGGCCCTAGATGGTCCTGCTTGAGCACAGGGTTGGACTAGATGATCTCCAAAGGTCCCTTCCAACCTCAGCAGTTCTGTGACTCTGTGAGAAAGCAAGTTAGTTCCACTTTGGAAAAAGTGTACATAACACAAATTATGCAGTCATGAAGATTAATGTATTTCTCAAAGTCTGCATGAAACTCATATACAAAACACTAAGGTTTCTCTTTTCCCCATCAAGCTTCCTTACCATGAGATCTTCACAGACTGTGGAATCGCCCGTCAGGCATCCAAACTTACACTAGTAAGATGCTGAAGGGAGTGCACAGCAGGGATGACAGAGTCTCCCTGAAGACTCCATCAGGTCCATGAACATGGACATGCTCTCTTAATGCAGTACTGAGAGCCAAGATGCCCAAGAGAAACCCGCATGTACTTTTAGAGGAGGACAGAGTAATTTGACCATTTTCAAAGCTCTGGCCTGTGAAAACAGAGGTGAGAGGGCAGCTCTGCAGGCGGTCCCGCAGCCCCTGTGCAGCCCGGCGCACTGTCAGCAGAGCCCTGCAGATGGCTGCAGAGCTCTTCCAGCTCCTACCTGCGCTACAGCAATGGGCACTTGGAGGCAAGGACACTGGCCGGTCCTGCACTGAAGGAAGCAAAATTGTGTCCTTTCAAAAGATGGACACCTCTCTATGCTGCCTTTATTTCTACCCAAATGTAACAGCCAGTCGCCTGCAGGCTGACTATCACTGTCTTTAGCCTCACAAAGATCCTCCGTTTACAAGTTTTCCCATGACACAGCTGAGAGACAGAGATGCTGTGGCTCTTGAATGTGACAGTGAACTCCCTACACACAAGAACAATTTATCGCTCAAGATGCTTTCCTTAACAAGGGTCTGTAGTCCTAAGAAGCTCTTATGAAGCAGATACTTGAAAAGATGTATCCTTTCCTGTCTTGCCCACGGCAGCCACATCCTCTTTGTCCCTTCCCCAGACTTCCATCTAACTGAGCTGAAGGGCTCACAGTCTTCTTATACCTCACATCAGGCTCAAGCACTGTTCCTAAAACAAGCTACTTCATCCACCATCTTTCCCTTAAACTCTACCTTTAGCAATGAATTCTTTAAAAAAAAACATAAATTGAGATCTCTGTCACTTTGGTTGCCCTCCTTCCTCCAAAGCCATGTCTCCTACTTCCTTCTCCCCTCTCCAGCGTTACACGGCAGATCTGTGTAGGGACAGGGGGGTTTTGCATCACAAAATTTTGTGTGCAAATCTGTCCCCTGTCTCAAGGGATTAATGAGCTTTTCTGTGTCCACCTTGGATCAGTGGCATGCTTTGAACACAGGGTAGCCTGATGTCTGTGCAGGTCTCTCAACAATTATGGACAGCTCCCCACCACAGGCACACTGCCACTCAGTGGAATTCAGTGCCCAAGTCAGATCACTCTGCTTGAAAATTCCAGCTACAGTATGACAGTAGGAACCATTTCTTCGTAGTTTATATTTACCTAGTCCCTTTCCAATCTATCCATCTGAATCAAGTAATTGTCTTCTAAGAGGGAGTCAAGAACTTATAATAGACACCAGCTGCCCATTCTCTTTTAACCCATCCAATATTAGATTCGTTAGTCATCAGGAAAACAATCCTGTTTGCAAATCAGCTACCTTTATCAGATAATCAGTGGGACCTAGTACAATATCTATTAGTGCAACAATATCACAACCAAGATATATAACTGCTTCTGTATTAAAACCTTTCTTCTAATCCTTCTTAAACTCAACAAGACTGATTGGCTTTTATTATTTGTGAATTAATTTTTAACTCTTGGTCCAGCAGGGGAATTGAATCTATAACATTTTGCAGAGACTGAAGCAAAGTAACAGTATGTTAAGAAAGTAAACCAGCCAAAAGCAGGTATCTTTTCTTCTTTCAACGAAAAATTAAGAGGGCTGAATCTGTTTTTCCCTAAACACCCAAGGGAAAATTCTAGGGAAAATTAGCACATTGAAACATATATAGATAGCGCATCACTGTACTGTGAGAGCTTTTGTTTTTGTTTCATAATTATGTCATTTAAAAAAGGCCATGGAATTAAATTGTTGGTATTTTAAGAAACAAGTCCATGTTAGACTAGGAAATCAAGAAGGAAAATTTCAACAGAGACAGTCCATATTATTAGAGAAGTAATGATCATGGGCAGTGATTAGGGCTTATAGTTGCTGTGTAATGACAGTTCCCTAACTGTAATTGCTAGGAAAAAAGAAACTGCTCTGTAGGAAAATAAAAAACACTTTAAAAAGAATATAAAGAGAATTGTCAGATACACTGTAGGTGATGAAATTAAAACCCCAAAATATTTCATACTTAAATAACTTTTTAAGTTATTCCATAAGGGGAAGCACACTATATTTTGTGGCTTACTAAACAAGATAGCATTAAAAAAAAAAAAAAAGAGAGAGAGAACACTTCCAAAACCACCTTATACAAAAATTAAATAAACTGATAAAAAAAATTCCAAATCACTGACTTTTATGGCTATGGCACTTGAGCCCATCTTTATCTTGACATGTTATAGCTGGATCTATGTTCTGCATACTGTTTTTCGAATTACTCTGCGATATTCCATTTAAAGAAAATCTCCGTTCCTCTTTAAGAAACACCAGTTCATTGATTTATAAACAGAAGATTAACTGCAATTATTTAGCAGCACCTAATCCTATAGAATCCATAATAATATATATTCCCAGAGAAACACCCAATTTTTTCAGTGCAAATATTCTGTATGGTGTATTTGTACAGCATTTTCCATTTACAACACACCTTCTATGTAAGGCCATGAACAGATTTACAAACTTGAATTAATAAAGACTGGGAACAATCCTGTGATGAAAACAGACAGACCTACCCTTATTTCTTTCTATACATTTATACACTAATACAGGCAGAAATACGTAACCACACACAGAAAGCCTTGTGTATGCATCCAAAAAGACATTGGATGGATAAGTAAAATAGTTCACTATGCAACATCAAATGCAAACTTGATTATATATAAAATTATATAGTTTATATACATGTGTGTTCTGTTAAATTATAGCATGTGCACAATTACGTAAAATTAAGTGTGTACACACACCCCTGACAGGCATCCATCCATGCACTCACAGATCTCTGTATGCAAGAAAACTCTTTTCTGTCCTACTCTGGCATATTCTAGTCCTGCACAGCGGGCTTGGTACCCCTACACAACTTGTATCAATTATTTCAAAGGAGATACAGCTGGCATCAGCGATGTAAAATAGTACCTATAAATGCATGATACACTTAAACATCATTTTCATAAAGTCATGTCTGCTATGACCTATTAAGGCAAAGACAACCCACAGAAGGTGAAGTCATCATCCTTCACGATGCCCAAGCACAAAAAATGCAAGTTCCTGTGTCGGGATCTGCTTGGCTTTGAAGGTGAGTTTCGATTGTACCAGACAGCTGTGGCCTCCTCCCTGTCGCAGTCCCTGGTTAGGCTGCACATCATTGCTCAAAGTCGCTGTTTAACAGCACTGTGTGGAGAGCCCTCATCCAGCCAGACACCTTCGCACTACTGATGAATCTGATAACAAATATTGCCTACTAGAGAGTGTTGGGCAATAGGCACCGATGCTTTTAGAATTTTTTCAGTGTCTCACTGTATCATTACCCCGTTAGCCTACAAAAATTATTAAAAAAAAAAGCCCTCATCAACAGAAATACAAAAACTATGAAGAAACTAAATTAACTAAATTAAACTCTTAAAGATAAAAATAGAAGCAATATCATATATGTCTGGAAAGGAACTGAAGTAGTACTGAATTTACGTTTTCTAAAGAATTAAATCGTTCTCCCTCTATTGCACTTTCTGAACTGTTAAAACTAGATGGTAATCACATGCCACACATGGTCATGAAACAAAGAAAAATAAAACAATGGCAAGTCCTTAAAATTAATGTGCTAATTATAAATGGTTTTAATAGTTATAAGCGAAGCATGTAGAAAATGTACACATTGAAAATGTGTATCTGTTAATTCTGGTTACATGCAGTAAAAATAAATTTTACACCAAATCCCCGAAATCAGTAACATCCTATGTTCTTCACTGCTATATTGCCACATCCATGAAAAACTCATCTAAAAAAGTGTAATTTCTTAAATCATGAAGCAAATATGTTTGAGAAAGAGAAACTCGTCAGTTTGACCTGAACAAAAACAAAACCAACACAGAAGACTTTGGAAAAATAAAATCTGTCGAAGAATAATTTTTTAGTGTCCTTCAGCTCTTTAATTTTTTAATACATAAAATGATGTAAATCTCACTGAGAAATTTGGTTTGTAATTATTCATGTCAGTACATTAAAAAAAGTACTTGCAGAAACTGATGGAAAATTGTATTTCTGTTTTATTTTCACCTAAGTGCTTATACATTCTTAAAATTATCTTCCTATGCAAAGTCATAATTGGAGAATTGAACATTTTTTTAAGCTGTTCTTTTGACCTTTGTCTTGAGTGAAAGGACAGCGAGACAATACACTCACCAGCATTGTTCACTGTGACGGCTCCATCACCAGAGATTGAGGGCCATTATTACAAAAGGGAACTTTAAAGTGACATAAGGAAAAGGGGGAAAAACCTAGAAAATAACACTTCTAAATATGCCATACGCACAAACAGCCTTTCAGACCAGCAGACATACAGCAAGAAAAATCTTCTTGTAAAAAGATCTGCAGTAAAACACAGACAATCAATTCAAAACAAAAGGTGCTGTAAGAAATTTTCTCCTGTTATGCGGGATACTCTAAACTGGAGGTCCCACTTCCACCACACACATTATAGGCTATGCTAATTTAAGGAAAATATATTACTCTTATAATACATGGTAAAGCAAAGACAATTTCCAGGATTGGGAGAGGAAAATTTGGACAGAAAGAAGGGGTCCGCGTCAAACGCTCTTATCCTACCAAGAAGAAGCTAGAACAGGTTTCCTTTTCCTTCCAAGCCTTCAACAGCATGCAATATTTGGACATGCCCTTACTGTCGTAACAAAAATTGTATAAAATTGTATAAAAACAGCCCCTTTCTACATTTAATGGATTTCCTTTCACATATACGAAAATGCAAGAATAAATAGAATTCTGTCCAAAACAACAGCAATCCTATCATAAATTTTATTGGAATTGAAGTCTTATCTTGAAAACAAAACAGAAGAAAGGACTGTTAATATGAAAAAGTGAAGCAGCCCCTTTTTGCTTCCTATGCACACATAAGTTTGTGACTTTATGAACTGATTCTGTGTTGTTCACTAAATCCATACGGACCAGGAATATCTTTTGTAGGGCAAAAAAGTCATCCTAAGGGTGACTAGACTGAGATTTGCCAGGATTCCATAAAACAAATAGGATTTGCTAGATATTTATTCCTCCCCCATTCAGAAAGGGAGTGCAAGAAAATTCCAGCTCAGCAGGGACAGAGAGCCATTGCAGGTTGTGTGATAACAGCTTGCCACCTGCTTTTCGCAAGTTGTCTCTGCGAAGTGCAAGGGGCACTGAGTAGTAACGTTGCCTGTGGTGATAGGAATGCACTGAACAGCTCAGTATGCAAAAGCACTTACTGGTACACAGTGCTCTTCACAAAGGGCATTGCAGAATGCTTTCCAGGCTGTGTCAGAAGTGCTAGGAAAGGAAATATTAGTGCATGTGTCACAGGAGGAACATAAGCACTTGCTATCACAATAAAAGAAGGTATAAGCAAATACAGGTAAAATGCTGCTCATAGCCAAAAAACAGGGGAAGGTGGGGGAGGGAGCGAGGTGGGGACCAAGGAGAGGGAGAATACAGAGAACTTAGCAGCAGTCACATTGGAAGGAGCATTTCTGTGCAAGAACAGCAAGGGTTAACAGTGACATATAAGCTCCAGTCCAGTCAAGATAGGGTCAAATGATGTGCAGTGAAAGTTTCAAGTCCTCAATCCCCCAGAGCTTGTTTGCTAATTACATTTGCAATTACAAACATGACAAATATATTATTATACAGTGTATTCCGCCTTGAGCAGACATGTTTCTCCTCACGGACAGTCATTACCAGCAGCCAGACTCTCAAGCACTGGAAGAATCAAAGTGCACTGTGCTCCACCTGCAAGCATCATTTTTTTTGTGGGCATCTCTATTGCTCTGAAGAGACAGGGCAAAGCTTTAGAGAGAAGCAGCATAACAAGGATGGAAACAAATGCAAAGAGTAAGTTATTACAATTTAATTTCTAAGAAGTAAAACTTGCCAAGTTAGTAGCTATTACTAAGAAGTAATACTAAATTGTGTTCTGTTCCCAATGACATGCAAATAGCACTTTACACACGCAAGCTTTGTAGAAATTACTACATTCAAAACTCAAATGCCGCTAATACTGCAAAGACAGAAAGAAACCAAGTGTTTCCTTTGTTTTTAGGCAAGGTCACCATAACTATGTACTGCTAATATCTTCTTTATTAAGTTACTTTACTAAACAAACAACCATTCTGATTCATAGTTTGTCACAGAAACTCTGATCTTTCCCCCTTTTTCCCCCAGTTTCCACAGCGGCATTACCTAAGACGCTCACTGCTGGGTTCAGGGCAGATGCTATATTTACTGGCTCACACTGCGCAGACTAAAAATTCTGTTGTGCTCCCTGGCTGTAATGTTACTGCCAGTAGCTCCACAGAATAAGGAACACGTCTGACTGGGAAGAATCTCCTAGCCTCTGCAGTCTACACTGGAATTGCTGATGTGCAGCTCTATGACCCCCACCTCTTAAACCAAGGAGCACAAGTTAGAATAAGAAGATGGGAAAAGGATTTTGGCTTTGTTATCCCAGATTTCTCACCACATTTTTCTACTTTTACTATTTCTTTCCTTAATTATATCTCTCTTAGACACCTTACGCTCTTTGGAGAAATTCTACCTTGCTCCTGACAGAACCCGTAAATTTCATCTACACTCAGGTTTAAACCTTTTTACCTTCTCCCTGTTTCTGTTCCCTAAGAGAATTTGTATGCTTCAAGCCATGGAAAATTTTGTAAAGAGACCAACTGACACAATGCACAAAACTTCTTATTGAGCTGAAATAATTTGAAAAATACAGGTATTTTCTAACAACATGAAATTCAGAGCAGTAGTGACAGTGCAGAAACAGGGCTGGGAAATAACAGCAGAAAGGGCACAGAAAGCAGAGCAACATTTTCTTGGAGAGGAAGAAAACGGGATATGAAACCTCTATCACAGCAACTTTCTCTGATGCAATCTCTCCAAAGTCTTTCCCCTCTCAGGCTAAATGCAATATTTATTGATTACTTCAAATCAATACAATGAAAAAATCCTATTTTTTAAATATATTGATCTTTCCATATTTCTCAATAATTGATAATGATTAGATCATGTTTACTTTTACAAGTGGAATTAGAAGAGGAGGGAAAAGTTAATACAAATACTCTAAAGGTACTGACTTCCTCATCAGCCCTCCGCTTACAAAACTTAGTGTACTGAGACCCCATTTTATGATGGGAACCTTGTCAGAAACCCAGTAACTACCCCAATTCCTTATAGAGGTTTTCAGTTTATTCTGTCAACGAAACAAGCAACTCCATCCTAGTCTCTCCAATTAACAACAGCTGGAGAGACTACTCCCAATTCCAGCCTCTGAGATATATTCAGAGCAGACAGTTGTATTCAGATTCTCTAACTCAGATTTCTTACCATCCACAGAATATGGAGATTTCCAGTAATGTCTGAAGTCAAGTCACATTACTTCAGTCTATGCATTAGGGTCAGCGACAGCAACTTTGTTAATTCCCTGCTGCAGGGTCTGGAATTTGCTCCTTCATTGCCTGAAAATTCCAACATTATACCACTTCACCTCTCCATCAAATATGTAATTTATTCCTTTCAACTTTTTCCTTCTCTTCATAAAATAATTTTTATTTTTATTACATCAGTGACTCACATGTCTTTCTTTTACCTCAGAGGAAACAGCGTAAGAGACATAGCATCTGGCAGGATGCTCTCATTTGCCAGTGATTTTTATTTTACCTTCATAATGGCTCCTTGGTCACTTTCTGTCTGTCATGTAGAATATTAATAAGAAACAGAAACGGCAATTTTGTAGTCCTGTCAACATTTCTAGTGGCAACTATAATGAGGCAGAAAACAAAATTCTGAGATTTCGAAGTTAATACGGGAAAGTAAAAATGCCGTATTCTACTCTCTACTGACACAGCCTTAGGTTTGCACAGGAGGGAGATACAACACCAGTACTCCACATGACCATACATATGCATGTGTGCATACCTACACACAAATATTTACAGATGCACACTTGTGTTTGAGTGTGACTATAATGACACGTTTTATACGGCAGTGTGTACATTAGTGGTGTCTGCACACGCATTCCCTTCCCGCCGTACCGCAGACAGCGCTGTCAGTACAGCTTAACTAATGTATTCTCACCATATGCCCTCACCTGAGAGACAAACTGCAGGTACAAATCACTGCCTTTGTTAATTTCCTAATTTGAAAATGCTTTAAACAAATTCCAATTCATACAAAAGCTTCTTTCTTGGACCTGCATCATCTACCCCAGGAACAATTCTCCCAGAGGTCATTACCAAAATGTAGTAAGCGGTTGCTAAATAGTGTATTCCTGTGTAAGAAAATAAAACATACGTGGCCTTAGAGTACATGCACAGGGGATCAAAATTAGGAAGCAGCGTTTTCTTACTCTCCCTGGAAGATTCTGCACTGAAAGAAACCACACACCTGCTAACAAGAACTTCCACAGGTTCCTGGTGCAATCGCTTAGATCAGCACACCCAGGCAATGGAAAGGGAATTTTCACTGCTTGAGCAAGATAAATACAAAACCTGAAGAATGAATTAGAGGCAAGGAATTCCTTTGCATAGGTTTTGTTCAGACTCCTTTTGGGTCTGACTGTTACAAAAATTAAGATCTCATCAAACTCCAAGGTTAAAGGAGTCACCTCTCCTCTCCTTAGCCTTGCTCCTTCACTCTCTGTTTCAATAATTATGAGGTGAAAAACAGTTTCCAGAGAACTGTATGGATCATATATTGTGTGACCACATCCACTTCTCTCCCAACATTTTAGCTTTCCTCATATTTCTCATATTCCTATAGCTTAACAAACAACTAAATAAGAAGAAGCAGTTTGCAATATTTTTAAATTAGTTCCTAATTTAAGGTTTAATGTGACAAAAATTGCCATCTACAGAATTAAAAGTGGCATTAAAAAAAAGGAAGAAAATAATTTAAAATCATTTCAATAGCTAGCAGTCAAAAGAATAAATCAGTACAGTAAGAATAATAGGCTCACACTGCTAGTTAGGGATACAGGCACAAATACAACACCTGTATTTACTTTGTATGTTCACAGGGTTACTGTGCTGCAGTGGGAGAAAAAGATGGTTAAACAGATATAGATGGGACAACTCATCCTCAGCTACAGGAATATAATGTGAAATCTACCCTTAATAAAACCAGAATGTAAATCAAATCAATACCAGACACACTGCACATATACTTTTATATATATTGTATTTTTAAAGCTGCTCATATCTTACTTCTCTCAGTAACTTTTTTCAGACTTTCCTGCACCTTCATACTCCTTTAAATTAAAAACATTGAAAAAATTGAGGTTGAAATATTTTAAATTATATCCCTCTATTTTACCAAACCTCAACAATGTTAAAGAGAAGGTCAGTTGGCACAGGGAACCAAGCACCTCTTAAAACAAAGAGCTCTCCAACAGTTTCTCATCTCAAAAAGCAGCACTCTCTGTCTGCTGTAAAGCCATAGGGGCTCAGTGGCACTTCCCCCAGGGCCACCTTCATCTGTCTACTCAGCAGCCAAGGAGTTGTGCATATGGGCAAGGTGCACTTGACATTTTTGAGAGCTGACTGAAAGCCCATGAAAAAGTAAAAAGGGTGAATGGTAATACAACATGCAGATTACTTCTTACTATTTTCATGTTGTTTGAGTTCCTTTTTCTCAATTCCAAAAGTACAAAAAAATAAAAGGAAAAGGTTAAGAGACTATATAGTAAGTGATGAAGATCTAGGTTTTCATTGTGGCATTTTGTTCTTTTCTTTTTTTTAATGAAGGTAAATACATCTTCTATTTTTGCCTTAATATTAAGACTCCCAGCAGCATACAGAATACATTTCCCTTAAGAAACTGTTTGTTTATTTTTAATTCAAAGTGGAGCAGCCACAAGTGTAGCACCAGTAGGGAAAAGAAAACCACATGGGTTAGATTATTAATTTCTATTAACAATACGAAGTCTCATTTTAATGAAACTGCTGGAAGCTGGGGATTAAAGGAAAGAGAAATGAGTGTGAAGACAGATGGAATATCAGAAAACAAGGTACAGAAAGACAAATAAAAGCTGAAATGAGGAAAGAGGGGTATTTGTGGATGATTTGTTTGACTTTAATTATTTTAATTATACTAAATACAATGTATTCTTAAGACAAAAGGAATGAAATAGGCAAAATTACTCAATTCCCACCTCTAATGACACAAAACCTGCATAGGTGACACTCGGATTAACATGCAAACACACAAAAGAGGACTCTGCTCAGGGTGTGATTTATCAGAGAAATGCATTTAAAATTAATTGTTCCAGTCAGCTGGAATCCACTAAATGCTGAAAAGGTTTTGCCTTGTTTCCTAACTTCCCCAACAGGATCAAACCAAACTTAACACGCTGAAGTGATTTTAAACACAGCATTACCAGGCACAGCCCACTTCGGAATACAAAGAGCAGTAGCAGGTGCTAAGGTATCAGCCACCAGTCCCAGCTTGGGATGTCTGTTTGCCAGCCCTCCGACTCACTTCACTCTTTCCCCGGGCAGGCTATCCAAAACAGTAGTCTGTGCGAAACTGAATTTCCATAGTGCATCTCAGATGAAAAACAGACTTTTAAAATAAAAGACGGTGCTTTAATGGATCTGGTTCGTATAATTTTATTTGCACATCTCTTCATAGGTACCTAGTAATTCATCTAATAAAAATCCTAGCACAGACGGAAAGTAAAACTGCGCAGAAAGGACTGTCAGTGCTCACTGTTAGCTGCCTGTTCCTAGGAGATGAAGCATTAGAGGGAGAAGTTACACGGCAAGAAAGAAACACACCAGCACGCCTACCCTCCCCAAGTGCTGTTCCGCAGACTCTTCCGAGGGAGACGCGCGGAGGTGCGCCCTGCCCTGCCCTGCCCTGCCCGCGGCCGGCGGCTCCGAGACACCGGGCACACTCCGTGCCCCGCGGGGGTGGGCGGCGGCGGCGACTCTGCGGCACGGAGACACCGGGACTGCGGGGTCGCTGCCCCATCCCACCCGCAGCGGGACGCAGCGCCGGTCCCAGCCCGCCCCCGACCCGCCCGGTCCCGGCGCGGCAAACTCACTGGTTATGGTAGCCGAGCGGGTCGGAGATGCACAGCTCGGAAATGTCCATCAGTCCAGTTTGAGCATTCCCAGTTGGAGGAGAAAAAAAAAAGAAAGAAAGAAAGAAAGAAAGAAAAAACACAAGATAACAACTAAACTGCGGCGGGCTGGGAAGGTGGGGAGCGCCGGGAAGAGGAGCCGGCCCGAGCCCGGCGGCGGGGCAGGGGCGGCGGGAGGCAGCACCGCTCCGCTCCGCTCCCGCACCCGCGTGCGGACACACTGACGGCGGCAGGAGGCGGGCGGCGCGCAGGACACGGCCACGGGGGATTTCGCCGCCCCGAGCCCCGCTGTAGCTTTAACGCCGGGAGACGGATGGAGACGGCAGGGCGGCTATTGGCTCCCGCGCAGGGGCTGGGCTTGGACGGCGGCTGGGGGAGGCACGGCCGGGGGGGCCGCCGGACCCAGCACCGCAGCGCGGCCCGCGGCACCCGCGCAGCCCCGGCCCGGCAGCGCTGCGCTCCGCCGAGACGGGGCGGGGAGTCCGGGCCGGGGCCGCAGGAGTCGGGGCGCCGCGGGGCGCAGTGCCGGCCGGCAGCCGGGCTGCCCCTGGCACGGCGGCGGGGGCTGCGCGGGTGACGCGGGTGACGCGGGTGACACGGGTGACACGGGATAGCGGCTCCGGCCGGTCCCGCCGCGGGAGCGGTGGCAGCGGCAGCGCACGCGGCCCTTCCCTCTTGCCCAGCGGTCTCTGTGGGCAGCGGCTGGAGAGTTTAGGGGGACCCAAAAACTTGAGGTGAAGGGTGCCCCGTGGCTGTTGACGCGGGCGGGCCGGCGGGCGGCCGTGCGCCCACACAGCACCCCAGCCGCTCGGCACAGGGCACAGCGTGCCGCTGGAACACGCGTGTGCCAGGCGCTGCTAATGCAAACACACCACCCCACAAACACTTCGTGCGCATGCAGACCCGCGTCTCAGCGCGTCCACAGCGCTGCACTCGGAACCATCTATTTTCCCATACCTATATCCATTGCCACAAACGTGTGCAGAAGAGCGCCGGAATCTCGTTTCAAAGCAGTGTAATTCAGATGTCACTTCAGTGCGGTTTATGAAACCACACTGGAATAAGTTGTGGCATGTGAGATCAGAATCAGGCATTCAGGATAATAGCACGCATTCCCAGGCACAAAAAACATAGCTACAAACCCTCAGAAGCCTTCACAAACATCAAAACTGGCACATACAACTAATTTCACGAAGGAGGCATTTTCAAAGCTCTGCATATGTACCGACTGCTGCTAGAGTCTGTGTCCTTTCACAGTTCCAGCACGCATTTTCACACTCACACAACTGCACTGCATATTTACAGCAACACACCAACACCTCTCTGAAGGTCCCTCTCCACAAAAGTACGCAAACCTCTCTGGCATGTGCCTGCCACACGCTGTCCTGCACTGAATGCCTGACTCACACGGAGCTGCACTAAAGGTTCTTGCCCCTTGCTACCTACTCTCTACCTTTAAAACTGCACTCACAAACCTCACTTGTATTTCTCCTATGCTTCTAGCTTATGTTTAGATGTTTGCTGCTCAAATATATAAAAATATCCTGAAGAGGTATACAAAAACCAGAGGCCTTTCTAAAACAAAAAATATGTACAACTATACCTGGATAAAAGCTTCATGCTCTTATGCCAGGCAAACGAAAATTTCTTAAAAAGTAGAAATCAGGAGGATATTTCTAAATATAAAATCAAGAATCTAATTTGAGGCAAATATGTACAACACCAGGAGAAGCAAGGGCAGATTAGAGCTTTTTGGATGATGGAGGTAATACAGAATAAAAGAAAAATAATAAGAATAAAAGAAAATGCAATGTGGCTCAGCTCTAAGCCATCAACACAGGATTAATGAGGCTACAACTTTTCATACAATTAGTATTTGTAGAAACTTGAGAATATTTGGAAAAGAGGAATGTGCAAATTCAAAGCCATCTCCTCTACCATCTCCTCTATCAGAGATCTTAAATGCATATAAAATAATGGTGTGCCCTAACTTGTCCCCAGGCCACGTGAGGACAAATTACGTGATTCTGATCACCTACCTTTAAAGGATGTCAAGACAGAGGTCTTTTATGGTACACATGAAGACAGCACAGAATACAGGTTAGTTTTAAAAATGGAGACAGAGAGAAGATGTATCCAGTTTTAAAGTACAGCAGAATCAGATTACCTGAATGTCGCAGGTGGCACAATTCAGATTATACATTTTTCCTCAACCAGAATTAATACAAATGAAACATAAATACGTATACCTTTGTACACTTCAGTGATATATCATCACAGCAGAAACCCTAAGATGCTTTAAATGTTGCAGAGACAAGAGACAAGCTTTAAGAAGGCATTAGCATTAGTAGGGCCCAAGGCTGTAAGGAATCTCACTAACCACCTCAGAGAACACCTGACCAAGTAGAGGCAAGGACAAAACCTGCACCTTTGTGTATCCAACAGAAAGCTGAGGCAGAGAGGGACTGACTGCTGACTTAGTTGCCCCATAACAAAGATTCCTGTTATGCAGTAGGGTGAGAGGCAGGAGGCACACAGGGCCAGGGTTAAGGCAGACTACAGTTCAAGAGCAGTCAGGGTGTTTGCAGTGAGCTGATTTTGACAGAAAACAATTTTCTTCAGAAAATCCTGACTGTGCAGAGATTAACTCTGGTGTAGGCTCTCAGCGAATGGGAGACCAGAGTGGGAATGGCTTGGCAGGCAGGTCCTGCTCTCCCAATAGCTGATGCTTTAATTCTGCACTTTAACTTTTATCCAGGCTGAGGTGATGCAAGCAGGGAGCCATGAGATTGCCTGGCACAAGGTCCACAGGGCAGAATTAACTGATATAAACAGTACAATAGTGGGTTTGTACGCTGGAAATGGGCTGTTGCTGACAGAGGACTACCTGGGTGAGGTGGGCATTTGCAGAGTGGTGCAGAAACGTAATATTAATCTCTTCTGACCCAGTGCAAATGGACAAATTGAGCTTCCACTGCCTTGAGAGTAACCTGTGCAGAGGTCTGACCCTTCCTTTCTGAGAAGGATAGAAAGGAATAGTCTCTGCTGGCTGGGCTTGATCTGCCAACCTGAATTCGCTAAGAGAACAAGAGTCCTGCAAGTTGGTTTTGGAAATGCAGAAGGCTTCATCCTTTGCAAACCTCCACACACAGCTGTGCTCTTCTTACAGCTTTGGCCAATTTTCTTCCCCCAAAGAAAAAAGAAAGAAACACTGATCTCAACATGGCTATCCTTCAAATAGGTGTGGGTTTTAAAACAAGTTCCAAGACGAAGTTAGAAAGGATTGTGAGATCAAGCTGCTGGATCTGGAAGCAAAAGAGCTTCCAAGGCAGAAAATCCACACAGAACAGAAGCACCAGACTTGGTTTGTGAGCACAGCCTTTGTTTGCTGCCCTGACCAAATCCTCCCCTGGAATCGCTGCAGGAGGGGCAGGGAACCATCCTGGCCAACTCTGTCTGTGGTGTCTGAGCAGAGCCTACCCAGAGGTGCTCTAGTAAGGGCCTCCCTTTGGGATGACTTTCATAAGGCAGCCTCTGGTTTTGAGGTCACCTGTTCTCCTCAGACATTGTCCCAATGCAGAGCAACAACGTTCCATCAATATTACCTTGGACAGATCACAATCAGAGCACTACAGGCTGATGGAGTGATAGGCAGTATCAGTTCTTTGAGACATGCAGGAAGAAAAAAGAAAAGAAAAGAAAAGAAAAGAAAAGAAAAGAAAAGAAAAGAAAAGAAAAGAAAAGAAAAGAAAAGAAAAGAAAAGAAAAGAAAAGAAAAGAAAAGAAAAGAAAAGAAAAGAAAAGAAAAGAAAAGAAAAGAAAAGAAAAGAAAAGAAAAGAAAAGAAAAGAAAAGAAAAGAAAAGAAAAGAAAAGAAAAGAAAAGAAAAGAAAAGAAAAGAAAAGAAAAGAGAAAATTGTGATATATGTCTCTAAGTTTCCTGGCTCTTCCAAGATATAATGGATAGAGACTTTCTTTAAGACTTTTCTCCAGCCTTTAAGGACCAATCTGGTTTTGATAAACTGATGTTTTACTTTTTAAAAAACTCTTATCATGAAATAACGACCAACTTTCCAGCAAGTTGACTGATTGATTGACAGAAATTTCATTTGGTCTAATATAGGAGTAACCTGGAAATCATGCCAAACAAACTCTTGATTTTGCTTGCTGATAAGGGGCCTCTTTTTTTCTTTTTTTTCTTTTTTTTTCTTTTTTTTGACTTAGGAAAATGCAGAAGAGGAAGAGATCTAGTTACTTTTATGGTTTGGGATAGTTTTTTTCCCTTTTATGAAGGCTCTATTATTGCATTTGCACAAGGAAGTGAGTGAAATGCTGTCTGTACAGGGCAAAAAAAAGATAATAATTAGGAGACCTGAACTGGGCTGAGCAGTTTTGTGTATGCACTTTTTTATCTTGTCTGCTGGGGAAGGAGGAGATTGATGACAAGAAATCTTTCCCAGCCTGTGTTTCTTTCAAGTTACAGAGGGGTCATTGAGTTGAATTCAGAAGACAAGCCTTTCACACCTTTGAGGCCAACAGAGCTGCATGACTTCACACAAGTCACTGTTACATGCCCTGATCCCTTTGCTTTGCAGGGCTAATAGCCCTAAAGAGAAACTTTAGGAAACACAGGTCCCTGATGGCTGGTAGGCTCTTGCAGACCAGTCTTCTTTATTTAGGGCTCTATTCTATTTTCTCTTACTCACCCAAACAAAACAGTTTGTTCTCCCCACCAAAAGCAATGCCTTCTTTTGCACCAAACTCCAATAGATTTTTTTTTCTGTAAAGATCAATTTGGCCTTGCAAACAATATGCTTCCATCTAAAGGTATCATGATGAAGCTCAACATCTGTTTAAACAGAAAACAGTTTTCATGCTGTGATTTTCAACCAATGAACACCCCTCTGAACATCCTTACGTGTGCTTCAAACACTACCTAGTCTTTAGAAAGTGTTGTAATTCACAACTTATAGACTGCTCAATCCTACCATAAAGAGGCTGTGTCCCTTGCCCCAGATCAATCTGAGCAGACCTGTAGCACAACAGTCTGAATATAAGTGTCTTAACCCTTACTGTCCTGCTTTAAATGAGAATTCTCTGTCCCAAAACTGTGACCTTAAATTCTGTGCTTGGATATGGGGCTAGGAGCTCTGTGCTACAGTGTGACACAGTGCTCCTAGCAGTGTTAGGAGCCCTGAGTTAAGACAAACATAGTCTCTACATTGCCAATGAAAAGTCAAGGCTTTCTTTTAATAACCATTTATAACTTTTTTTTTCCATATATGGCCAGTGTGGTTGTATACCCATTTTTGTCTTTGCAGTGTTAATAGCAGGCCTCAGTTCTACAGCAGAATGTGTTCCTGCTGACATCTTAAATGAAAGTTCACTGCAGAAACACACATGCTCAAAGACAAACCAGGCAAAGGAAATCTAACTTTTGTAAAATTAAAATAACATCAGAGTCAGAGGCAGATGTAGAGTATTTTATGAAATGGGAAAGAATAAAGACAATCAGAAGAGAGACATTTCTTTCCAGATTATGGAAGAATTTGTAATAGAAAACATAGAGAGGCAGGAGAGGAAATTATATAGCTGGGATTAGGCCTTCTGCTCTTCCTTGCATCATCAGTTAGCTGGGGTATTTGATAAGAACTTCAATCCTATTTGCCCAAAAACACAGCAGTGTATTTTCTTTCATGTTTTGGCAACCTACTCCTTAGTCAGTCTCTGCCTAACTGTTGTTAAACTAAGAGGACAGAAACCTTCCTCAGAAAAGACAGGTAATTAGAGAGGTAGGTTGATCTAGTAGGCTTAGAAGATTTCAATGGAGAGCTGTCATCCAGCTCCAAATTTGGATCTGTTGGTGGTCTTTTCTCCATTATATGTTACACTAATCCTCAACTGGATTATTGTGGTCAGGCAGAACATGGCCAGGGCCTTGACTGGAAAGGGATTTTTATTCACACTCACACCTACACATAATTTACTGGCACAGTAACTGCTACTTCCTATACTCTTTCAATTCCAGCAAAGCAGAAATTAATCCTTCCCCCTCCATGATCCTAGGTGTCCACAGGGCAGCAGCTGGGCTATCTGCTCAGCTACCAGGAGGAAGGAGAGAACACAAGGCATCAAGGAATCTTTACCTCTGCTTAGCTGTTGCAAATCCTCCATCACAAGCGTGGCCTTCCTAGTATGGTGGTTCATCCTGTCAGATGGGACATAAAGTCAAAGAGCATCTTTTCAACTTTAGCTTTCCTAAAATTACATTAGCTTCACGTGCACTATCTTCAGGTCTGGTACTGCAGAAGGCCAAGGAGGATGGTCAGTAGAACAGGGGGTGCTTGTTCATTGCTCTGATCTGGGGAGATGATTAGCTGGTTTCCTCTCCAAGCCCATGCACTCCAAGCCCATCCATTCTAATCACCCTAGGGCCCTAATATTCACAGTACCAGCTTACTCACCGGACCAATCAAAAGAAATGCCTGTCTTGTCAGGAGAAATAATGGTTACTCACTCTTATGCTGCATGCCAAAAATGAAAACACTTTTGGCATGTGCATTGATAGTGTTGAGTGTCTCAACCCAGAAAAGGAGTGGGGCTTAAAGAATTAAAATTTTTCAGAGTTACTATTGGTAAGAAAGTATGCCTACTGAGGGTCAGGCAGCGAGGGCGAAGGGTGATTTTTCCAAGTCTGTGATGGAAACACATGCAAGATAACTTATTTCCCAGCAACAGCAATGAGGTGGCTGCAGTTTGAATACAATGATGTGAGAAAAAACAGTGGGTAAGTGTGCAGGCTCCTCTTAGCTGGGTTCTCTGGGTAGGTAACAGAGATATTTTAGAACATGAGGTAGGCCATTATAAAGAAGAAAAGCAGTGAAAGGACTTTTCTTCCCAGGGTGTAAGGGATGAAGAAAGCAAGGAGAAAGACCTTCCTTTCCCTGCAGGAACCTCCACCTGGCCTCATCTGGGCACAGTTGATAGAAGAGTATTGACTTTACCAGGTCAGTCAGGCCAAATACAGAGGAGCTCCCCATCAGTGGATCTATACAAAAGTATTTAACAGTGAGATGAACCTGCAGGTCCCAAGTGACATTAGCAAACTTGATATAGTTTCTGTCTGGAAAAAGCAGAGATATCAGATGATCAGGACTGCTCTTCTGGTCATCATCTCCAGCCTCAGAACACTTCAGTTTCTCATAGTGATGGACTATAGGTTTTGGCTAGAGCCACATATGACAGGCCAGCTTCATTCTGGTATGCTGTATCAGCAGCACAACAACCTCAGCTCTCCTCTGCTCTGAATCTCCAAACAGCTCAGTTAAGTACATGACCATTTTAAGATTTGTTTTGTACTACCTTGAGTGTTTGTAGAACAATGCAGATTTTTTTATACAGCTCCCTCTTGAGTTTATTTATTACTTGAATAACATTTATTTCACTTGTTGGACAAAACAGCAAATTGCTGTGGCAGATTATTTGATTAGATAGCTTTGCCAACAAACCCCTTCCCAAGCTTAACATACTTTTAAGTACCATCATGAGTTACATATCTGCATTGCATTCAGACACCTTCAAGTAAAGTGCCTTAGGAAACCACTGTTCTGTCTACAAGTCATTAACATTCAAACACTGTGCCTACACACCATGAATGATCAAGTTTTTGCAGTACATTTTCAAAAAATAAAGAGAAAAAAATAACAAGCGAAATAATCCTTGCTTATACCACAAAGCATCACATAGAAGAGGCAGTGCCACTTAGGACCATACCTGCACAATATATGAACATACAGTGCCAAGAGAGCAGCCAGTCATGAAGAGACAGATGCTGGTTACCAGATACAAAACTCTTCCTTGCAAAGGAAAGGAGAAGTTTCAGCAGCTCAGTTCTAGTTCTGTTGTGCTGTTCTATGTATTCCAAAAGACAGCAATCTTTCTCACGTGTGGAATTACAAGCCCCTGGACATCTTTGAAAAGCTCTTGTTGAATGAGTTACAAGTCTGAAAATTTCTTGGAGATTCCAGCACAGAGGCAGTTGTGGGCAGCAATAAAATCTTCTCCTGGCAGACCTGAACATGTGTCACTCGATTTCAGCAAAAATACCTTTATCCTTCATAGTCACGTGTTGCCAGCTGCACTGTTCCTATGGCAGCAGTAGAAAGGATTGTTTTTCAGTTTCATTGTTAAGGCAAACTCAAATCTCAGTCCCATGTGGTTGGAGGGTGACTTTGGTGCAGCCTCCTAGCAACAGGTCCTCTTGGTCTCCACATTGCTTACAAAAGAAAAGCCAGTATTGGTCTTTTGCTAATCTCTCAAACACCTTTATTTTAGTGGTGATCAACGACTACCTCTCTGTTCCTGTGTTGAGCATAGCAATCTTCCATTAAACATTTCCAGTCTGCTGAACTCAGTAGTGCTCAACTCATATTTTAGACCTTGCCCCTCAACATTTGGCAGTATTTCATAACCACTGCAGTCAGCAGTAAGGGTAAAGGCTCACAGTAAAGGGTAGGCTTTTGTGATGTAACTTCCAGAAGTTGTTGCTACCAGCTTTGTCCTGTCAGCCACAGAGTCTGGGGACAGACTCTACTTCTCTTTGTTAAACCCATTGCTTTTCCAGAGCAGCAAGAAGTTAGACAGAAACAGAAGAGAAGGAAGGCAGTGGGGCAGACTTGTCACTGCTTCAGATACAGAAGTCCACTTAACCACCAATGATGCAGCACCCAGCGGGCCCTGCCTTGCTAATGAAATAGAAGGTTCTAGGCAATAATACCACCTTGAGATGCTACTTTGTTTCCAGCAGCTCATTTCATGAGGATACTCACTAAAGTGACTGGTCAAGGGGGACGTTAACACCAGCAAAAAACAAAAGTCATTAGCCATCAACCATCTGGGCTGAATCAGCCCATTTGGCACTGCCCATAGGCAGGGCAGCTGCATTCCCCCCAGACAGACTAGTGCCCCTTCCAAAGGCACTGTGGGGTGATGGTCATCAGCCTGCAACACAACACAAGGCTGTGCTAGTACACATCCCACAGGACAGCTAGGTCCTACTGGAGGCAGGTAGGTTCTGCTGGTGGAGGTAGTGCTAATACTTCCCTACAGAAAAACCTAGATGACACCCATCAGAGGAGCAATAAGTATCTCCAAGGGTTGCACTAGGATACAAACACAAAACATTTAGGTTTGACTGTCCACTTGCTATTTAAGGAGCATTTTTTTTAATCTACTACAGTTCATACACACAAGGTACCAAAGCAACAATATAAGGTCTAACTATTTGTCAAGCTGTCAAATGCCCATTAATGGGATGCTGTAAGTCAGCTGAACTGAAAAGTCAGAGCTTTCACTCCTAACTTATGTTCCCAGACTTTTACCTACACACTGTGGAGCAAAGGATAAGCACTCAGATGTCTCAGTGATTAGCTCTCCCAACAGTAAAACACATCCCAGAAATATGGGGTCTTAAGAGTGGTGTAAGAGTTATTAAATGTTTGTGGGATGTCTGTGAACATCACAGGTGTCCAGTGCTCTCAAGCAAGGGTCAATGCTATCTGCAATATCCTTGGAGGTGTCCTGTAGAGATTTGTCAAAACAAGGTATGGGGCAGCCTGAGAGAACCAGAGAACTGTGGCTTTGCTGGTACTGCTATACTATTTCACCCAGCCAAAACCCTTGACACAACATAAATATCCCCCAAACCCCTCTCTCTAAAAGAAGAAATTGTTCTTCTAAAACTAGGATGAGAAGCTGGGTCATCAGATGAGGGCAAAATTGGTTTAAAAGCCATTAAAAAGAAAGCAACCTAGGCATTCAGGAGCAATCACAGCTGCTTGGGCTGATCAGGAGAGACAGAGGGAATTATTTATTTATGGACTTCCTGCTCTCCCTGAGCGGATCTCTCCACTGGGGAAGCTTTAAGAGGAGTGGGGAGCAGAAGGCAGGTGCTGCTTGGAGTCCTCCAGAGATTTTCCTGGTCTGGGCCTCAGGAGATTTAAACACAGTTCGTGCTCAAAGCATCCTGGAGCCATCAACTAATCTTTCTCAGAGCAGGAAAGGCAAGCAAGAGCATCACACAGATCTCTGCTGGGATGAAGCACATGGACAGCCCCAGGCACCCAGACTGCCATGCAAGCTTTGCACAGCTTTCAGCAGGATCCCTTTAGAGCAATAGTGCTTGAGCACACAGCCATTTCTCTCTTCTTGTGGTTCAGCTGCTTCCCTTTAAACACAGATCAAGTGTCTCTAGGGACCCAGCAAGCATTTAACAGACCTGCCTGATGGAGGGACCTCCAATGAGAAAACCAAGACCTGAAACTCCCAACAGACATCCTCAATTCAATCCACATCTGAGAAAGCAACCCTGAAGTTACATGCAACCAGATTCTAACCGCACAGAAAGCATGTCAGTCAGTCTAGTCTGTATCCAAAACTCACCCAAACATTTTAGACCTTAGGGGAGGGAAATACTAGCAGAGTAAACATGAAGAAATATGTGAACTGAAAAAGGTCAGCATGGAAATACAGAGCTATTGATATGGTATTAAGAATTCCTTTTCAAGATGCAGTACTGTCTTTCTCAATGCAATTTCTTACTGTTTGCCAAAACTGGAGGACGAGGAGGAGTTATTCCCTAAAATCACAGTTGATAGTCTTCTATCAGCTGCTCCCTAAAAGAACACACTTCTGCATTCAGAGATGAGCCTTCATAACAAACTAAAAAAAGCTGTAGAGACAGAGAGATCTGCCCAGTCAGCCAGATCTGGTAACTATCTTCTTGTTCTGGCCTTGGTCAGAGGGTCAGAGAAGGGTACTAGGGGGTGGAAACTACCAACCACTACCAGAGTCTTTCACTAGAAGATATTGCAGAACTAGTGTTACAAGAGGGTCACTGATGGGGATTGAACAGATTATGAGAGAGGTACAGCCTGCACTGTGTCAATTCATGTCTGCCTGCAATTCATTACTGATGAAATGCCAGAGATTGAGATGAAAAGGGCAGGAGCAGATGGCAATCTACTGCTTTAGACACATCTCATTCAACTATCCCAGTTTATTTCTGCCCAGCCTCTGCCAGTTTATCTTGCATTACTCCCCACCAGTAATGCTTTTCCTCAACTCTGGTCTCAAATCAGTACATTGTTTTGTGCCATTAAAGCTACTGCAAAGGCTGTTATGGTAGCAAAATAACTCATTACGCTTTGGGAAACCTTTGAAAAGGAAAGGACTGAAGAGCAAGAGAGTACCATCTTCATCAAGATCAGTGATCCAAGGCAACCTCAACATCAAAAAAGAACAAAATCTAACCATGAGGGTGTTTAAGCAAGTCCTAACTGCCTCCTCCCCAGTCTGCTCCTCCCAACACTTAAAGGGATTTCTGTTACTTGTAAATGTATAAAACCAGGTTTGTTCTTACAGTTTATATTCCTTCAAACAAAGGCCAGTAAAAAAGGGATCCATTTTCCTTTCAATAAAACAGGTCTTACTTGGCCTCTCAAAGGAAAATTTTTCTGCTGCCCATTCAGAGATAGGTTATGTTTTTAGAGTTGTGTAACCTTTGTTTCCTGCTCTGGGAAGCACATCATTAAGCACTGACAGCTACATAGCCCTGAGAGAGGAGTGCTCCAGAGATGGTTGCATCCCCCAGGGAGCTGGAACCAGCAAGCCAGGGCTCTCCAGGGAGCTGTTCTGCTTTGACCATTGACTTGTGGCTTTACAGGGCCAAACCAAATACACTTCTAGTTCATAAGGGCTGGGGTTTTTCATTTGTGTGCTTTAACATGTGTTGTTTGAGAAATTCAATTCGTCCCTTAGTTTGCCAAATACAGCTTTAGGTTCTAAAATCCTTCAGAGTCTGTAGTGTCCTTTGCCCCCTCATACTCACTCATATGCCCTTTTTATTTCCCTTCCAACTTGCTAAAATTAAAAAAAAAAAATCCATTTTGATTCTCTTCCTGGCCACTTGACCTTGCTTTCAGAGCATGGCACACCAGCTTTTCCTGCCACAATGGTCAGATTACAAGACCAAAATAAGAATATTTCCCTCCTTACTGCCTGGGCACAGGCAGGCCCTGATGGTATTAGCGATGCCCAGTGTTCACCTCCTCTCGTTTCAGGCTTTCTTTGCATGAGAATGTTACCACAGTATAATTCAAGGTACAATTTGAAATAGATTAACTTAAGCTGGTGCAAGAGGCACTCATTACTATCAAAACTTAATCTGTTTAGACAACCAATGAGCAAAAATGAAGCATTCTCAAACTGGCAGGAGAGCATCCACAATTTGGATTTTCAGTAGTTTAAATGGATTGTTCCAAAATCAATGCAATTTAAAGTGCACACCTTACTTGTGTAGCAAAGATATTCTCTGAACTGAGGAAACAACAACACTGGTGGAAAAAATGACTGCCTGTCCAAGGGTGCAACACCCATTGAGGACTACTACAAAGCAACAGGAAGAAACAGCTGAAGAGGTAAGGTCACTTTCTTGCACACAGCCTGTTAGGAGATACTGCATTCAAATTGACTGCCTACAGGCACCCAAGAAAGAGCATCCAGAAGTGACAGCCAGGCAACAAAAATTTCAGAGACATCCCAGAATATTCAGAATCCTCCCTTGCCTGGGAAACAGGAGGGGAAACAACAAAAAAAAAGCACATGTGGGTGCTGCTTTGGAGTGTTCTGTGCTCATGCAGTCCATGCGTTACACAGAGGTGCAAGGTTGCAGTCAGCAGAGGACGCAGATTGGTTCTTGTAAAGCAAGCAGTGGACACAGTAATGCACATCTTGCAGCGCTCCTGCCCTCTGTCCCTGCCATCCAGGACAGCCCACAGAGCCCTGTTATGAAGAAAAACCTCTCAGAAGTTGCACCAGCCCTTGTGAGAGGCTGGGGCCAGGATCCACTGCTGTCAAACAGCTCCGCGGCCCTGGATGTGACTGCGGCGGGCGGAACACGTTAGCTAATGAAGATTGAGGCAGGCAGGCAGAGACATCCCTTCAGCCTGTTAATCCACTTAGGGAAGGAGAAGGGAAACCTGAGCTGAATTCCTCTGTTCCCTGCAAGGGACCCTACTGTCCTGGCTTTGGCACTCTAGGCAGAGCAAATCCAGCCAGAGATGGGCCACGGAAAGCTCTGAGCGCAAGACTAGAGCTTTTGGGAGGCAGGAGCAAGAGCCCAGGCAGGAAACCACAGTCCCTAGGGAGAGAGTCAGGGCAGGATTTGGTGACCACTGGGAATGAATGAAGTAAATTGAATTTTACTTACCCTCTCATTGGGAGAAAGCAAGAAGGGCATGTAAGTAGACTTTTACACAACAGCATGGTAGGGAGAACAAACGCACCTTACACGCTTTTCACTGCCCTAGAGTGGTTCCTAAGAATCAGATTCCTGGGTTAGCGAGTCAGAGCGAACATCTGCGCCCCAAATACCCTTCCCAACAGTGACAGTATGCCGGCATTGCCTCGCGGCCGCAGCTCATAGGGATGATGGGCGCCTATCCCAGGAAATGTCAGATTATCCTTAACCACCAGAGGGTGCTCCCCATCTCAGAGTCAATGTCACAGATGCACCCAGAGAGCCAGAGGAGCCCTGATTTCCAGCAATCGTGGAATCCGAGCAAGGGAAAAATTAGAAAATTAATAGTAAATAAAAATTAGCGATTCTGATCCTGTGTCTCACTTCTGTTTTCCCATCCCTCCTGGCCAGGCAAGCTACGGCCCCCCTGTCCCATTTGTCCTCTGTGCCCTGCTCAGTCAGGTGATTTTCCTCACACTGAAGATTAAATCACTTTTATTCATTCCTCCTAGATCGTGGATCCAGAGCAGGAAATAAACACTTTCTGCTTGGCAGGTCTGTAAGACTCCAACTTCCTGCCCCTGGGCAAGGTTAGGATCATAGCCTCTGGTCAAACTCAGTTTTTGCAAATGAAGGCCTGATCTTACCCTTGCACCACCACAATGGGGTGAGGGCCACTGGCCCTTATGTTCAGGTTCATTTACCCCACTCTGTCCTAAGCTAGTTTTCCAGAGATCAGAGTTCCTGTTGTGCAGGGATGCTTCAGGATGGTGTTTTAAAACATCAGTTTGGGGGCACTAACACTGCCTAACTCTATCAATAAAACACCTGTAGGCAAAGACTGTTAACTTTGGTAATGCAGTGACCCACAGGCTCCCTCCTCCTCGCACTGAAGGGAAGCAGAAGTGTCTCTGGGGTTGTACATTCATGAGCTGTGCACCTGGCAACGCACCACCCTGTGCCTCAGCCTCCTGCTTGCATAGGTTAGAAGCAATACCCAAGAGTTGCATCATACGTGGAGAACAGAGCAGTTAGGATGAAATCATAATGGTTGTAGTCCACCCTGAGATTCAGAAGAGAGCTTAAAGCATGCCAAGTAAGATCAGACACCTATGCAAAACAGACTAGCTCTGCTGACGTGATTGGCATAACATCTGTTTGTCCTAGCCCCAGCTTACTTTGATAGTCCAGGTCTGTATATCCCATGGGGAAACCAGCTCTCATTGATGGCTCCCACCCAGCACATGTGCTGCCTCTCGCTGTCTGACCCCTACCAGAACAGATTGTTATATTTTTTAAATTGTTCTTTGCTCTCCTTTTGCCACTAATGCCAGACCCTGCCTAAGGGGATTTTTGTGAGAGTTCCTGCACTTGGGTACCCTGGCATCACTTTTTCATGTGTTGTCTTTAAACCACACAGTACATTTATCTGATGAAAATGTTAAAACTGAGCAGTTAAGCCACTGCAAATGACACTCATTCAGTCTTTTACACAGGTTAAAATATGTTTGATCAGTTTGGCTTACTTTATTTCCTGAATGAACCATTGTCTGTAGACATGTGGGGACCAGTGCTTTCCAAGTCATAAACCAGCCAGCAGCAATACTAGTCATCCTTGAGAGAAGCATCACATTCTACAGCCTAAATAGGCCAACAAACTCTTCTTTGAGTATTTGAGATAGTTAATAAGGGAGAAAAGGGGGAAAATATAGGAGAAAAAGATTTTATGGCACATTTTTTAGACATCTTAGACACCTGCAACAGACAACTCTAATCCTTACAAACAAAATGTCAGGGATAGATCACAAAGGTCTGCTTCCTCTACCATTCATAACAATCTCTCTTCAAATTACAGCAAATATCAGACATGGCATGGAAAGATTAACCAGCATTAGGTTTGTATGCTGATCCTCCCAACACCATTAACCTTTTACTTCTCAGCTTGATACAGTTTAACACTTCTGCATTACAGTCACTACATACTTCAAAGAATGGTTTGGGTTGGAAAGGACCTTGAAGATCACTTAATTCCACCCCCCTGCCATGGACAGGGACACTTTCCATTAGACCAGGTGGCTTCAAGTCCCATCCAGTCTGGCAATGAACACTTCCAAGGATGAGGCAGCTACAACTTCTCTGGGCAACCTGTTCCAGTGCCTCACCACCCACAGAGTAAAGAATTTCTTCTTAAAATGCAATGTAAATCTATCCTCTTTCACTTTGAAGCCATTGTCTCTTCTCCTATTACTACATACCTTTGTAAAATGTCCCTCTTATATTTGTCTCTAAACAAGCACATAAGTAGTCATCAAAATTGTGGTTATTTAAAATTATGTGCTTTGAATGTTATATTTTTGCATACTTGCAGTAATTCCTTAAGCTTTGCCATTCTTCCTGCACATGTTACAGCAAAGACTTTCTAAAGAAATTTCCTAGCCCTAGTGATATTGTCCTCTTGCAGAGTGCTGCTGGGGGACTTATTGTTTTAATTACTGTTAGTAGGGTGTAAGTTCTCAAATATCCCAAGTTCCTTCACTGTTAAGAACAAGAGCATCTGGGTGTCAGTTTTGCTCATGATGCCAAATTACAGGGTCAGATCTGCCTTTCTCACTCACATAAATCTGCACCTCAGCAGAGATTACAACACTTGGAATACATAATATAAAAATGAACAGGTTTTGACTACCTGCATTTAGTTGATCTGCAACTACATGAAATGGCAACACTTAATCCAAATGGAGAGGCTGGAACAAAATTATCTTAATCCCATAGATCCGCAAAACTTGACAGGACTCAGGAAACAGAGACAAAAACTGTGTGCTAAGTAGAGCAGACTACAAGTGAAGTCAAGAGTTGGGAAAAACCACAATTGTGTTTACTTGTGAAAAATACTCTTAACCCTCAAGTACATAGGTATTGTTTTAGAGTCCCTAATTACAGGATCGTATTTTTTTCACAGTACCTCATCTCAGACTGCACTCAGAGGGGATTTTTCCTATGTAATGAGCAGCTGCTTGAGATGCTGGTTTCTGCTTATTGTTCAGGGTGTGGCCCCAGGCCTTAGTTACTGCACATTATTCAAACCTAGCTCTAGAGATTTATTAATTTCCTTATGTGTTTTTCTATGGGTTTGTCATTACACTGTCCAAGAGCTTCACTACCCCAAGATCTTTTATTTCTACATGCCTCTGCGAGAGGAGAGGGTATTTTATTCCCATTTTGTGGATGAATGACTGAACATGGTGTCAAAACATATCTGCTAATTCTGGGTGCCTACTCCAAGACACCAACAGCCTGGCTGATCTGTGCTTGTATAGCACCTCGGGTTTAGTGGACTCTCATTCAGTTAATTTGCAGCTTTAAGCACTCAGTGTTTCTGTAAAGAAGGCCCTTTGGGACCAAAAGATCCCCTATAAAATAAGGAATACACAATTAAACAACCCCTGGCATAGCAGCTGCTTCAAAAAACCCCCAAAACTATCATATAGAAATGGTCACGTACAAGAAGAAGTCAGCTGTCAGGTCAGAATTTCACTGCCTCAGCTGTAAAAGCTCCCCTTTCTCTCCTGCAGTCCCTTGTCTCACTCAATACACACCTGACAAATGAGGCAGGGGTCCTACAGATGGTGTCTTTCACAGTGTAACTCTGATTTACCTCAGAGCAGGTCCATCACATGCAGTGAAGGAGGCAGGGGTCCTGCGAAGGAAACAGCACACAGTGATGTAGCTAAAACACGAGTTGTAGAAGACACACAGTCAGGGAGACAAAAGTGCTTGAAGAGGATAACTGGTCTTTTTCCATCATCCAGTTTTTGTATTAGTACCATTTGAAGTGCCATTTTTAGAATTTGTTGTTACTTTTACAGCAAAGAAATTCTGTCAAGAAACATCAAAATGACACTTTTGTGGATTATCAGAAGGGACAAATCCTTCACTTGGGCCACTACAACCAAGGTAACAGAGTAAACAGGCTGCAAAGGTAGCTTATCCTCCTTTGTGAAAACTGTCATGAGGAGCATGAAACACTGAATGAATTTCTGACCCTGGTGACACCTGAGAAGTCATGATGCAGAGGCTCCTCCAACCACTCAATCCAAGTCATGCCTCTTTCCTTTTTAGCCCACCCGAGCCCACTTTCTTCTCTTCACTGTCTCTGCCTTCCCATGCTAACCCTTTCCTTTGCCTTATCTCACCCCTCCAAACACTATTCCCCCACACTCCACAGCCTTAGCCTCCTGTTCATCTATGTAACTATTTGCTTCCCCTCCTCTCCTTTTTGCCCAGCCCCCCTTGCACTGTCTTTCCATTCCTGTTTGGTGGCCCCAGTTACTGACACTAGCTGATTTAGAGCTTAGCAAAGAGGCATCTTCTTGATTTGTTTCTAAATGGAAGGCATAATTCACTATATTTTCTTTAAAATATAAAAAGTGCTGTTTTGGATAACAATTTGCACAAAAATTTCCACAAATAATGGAAAGTGGCAGTGGTATGATCAACTGAAATGAAACACCACTGGATGCACCAGTAAAGAAAAAAGATGGTGCTACCAATCTCTCTGTTGTATGAAGCAGTGGAAACGAAGATAACAACTAAGGAAGTTGTTTAAGCAAGAAAGACTGCTGCTGCCATCTCTTCAGAAGAACTACTGTGTTTGGGTATTTCAGCATTTGGATGGCAGGCCTTTGAAGGAATGTGGAGCACTTGTACTCCTTTGTAAACTATCCTGGTACCTTACAGATGCTAGTGCTTATTTGATATAGGCACCTGCACACATCTCAAGCTTGCATCAGCTGGACATACACGTCTTAACATCTCACAGTCACAAAAAAGAGGGCCAGGACGGGGTGAGGTGTGAGGTGCATCCTTCCATCCTAATGGATAATGCTATGGCAGTGTTATTCTTTCAAAACAGACTAGAAAAATATCTGTCAAAAATTTTATCCCTTCTCAGCCAGGCTGTTCTAATGCTTCTGTATCAGCACCAGTTTGTAACATCAAACTGAAATCTCCCACATTGCAATCAAAGCCCATTTACTTCCAGCTCTGTCAACATCAGACACAGCAAATGGCTTTAATCACTTCCTCTTGGACAAAGCCTCTTACTATTTGAAGACACATTCCCCAGATCTTGCCTAACATCTAGATTTCCAAGACAGAAATACTAACCTGCCTAACAGAAACAAATTAGCACTTCAGTCCCTTTAACTTAATTCCTGGGCATCCAACTTTATCACTTGGAAGGCCAGAGAGTTTATAGGAACATCCAGAACAAGGGACAAGGCTGCAACTGGCCTGCTGGC
Organism: Fringilla coelebs; assembly: GCF_963513975.1. Classification (NCBI taxonomy): domain Eukaryota; kingdom Metazoa; phylum Chordata; class Aves; order Passeriformes; family Fringillidae; genus Fringilla; species Fringilla coelebs. The sequence continues at coordinate 22,685,589 of NC_140034.1, forward strand.
TTGCAGTAGACAAACCAAATTTCCCCTCCCTTCTAGGGAAACTCACTGTAGTTTAAAAAAACAAAAAAGGAGGGAGTGAGGAATGTGAAAGTGTTAGCCCTTCGCTCCGGCATATCTCCCACCTGGATTCAATTTCTCACACATTTTCAAAATCTTGATCTGGAATCTTGGGAAACTTGAGAAGATATATTCTGATAAATCAGGTCTATCATATGTTACATTCTCTATGTAGAACAGCAGAATTTATTAGCGGTCTTTGATGCGTCTGAGAGCTGTTCCTGTGTCCTTACATCCAGAGTACAAACCAGACAGATCTAATATAAAACGGTTCCCTGGAAACTGGAAGTCCACATCCTTGGTGCACATAGGTATGAGTGTACACAACGGCCAGAACTGTGACCAGAAATGTCAAAAACTTAAAAATGTGGGATTTAATATTAATTAGATAACACAGATTTGCCTCCAGTGCTACGAACTGTGAGCTCCCAGAGCAGCCAGGAGCCATTCCATGAAGACAGGAAGCAGAGGCCCTTTCTCTGCCACAGGTGTTGCGATGGGGGGAGGCGAGCTGGCAGCTCAAAGGCACGAGCAATGGCTCAGTACCTCAGTGCCGTGTGTTTGCTCAACTGCTCGGGAGCATATCCCTGGCTGATGTTATTCACAGGCCTTGGCCGACAGTAAATAAGACGGTGGAGCTTGATTCATGAGGGATGACAGGAAATCTATAATGTGTGGGCTCTATAATCTGCTCGCTACTGCGTAGCAAAATGAAAGAACAACAGTCCAATTACCAAGTCCTTGCTGATCCCAAGCACATCCTCCAGATCTTGTTCTGCTCAGAGCAGTAGGAGTTTATTGGCAACAATGGAAACCAAGCTCTGGCACATGCTGTCTTCCATTTTGGGATGGGGACAGTACTTTAGAAGCTCAGACTGCCTTACAGGGGATAAAAATGCAGCCAAGACTGTGGCATGATCTTCAGAGAAAATTTCTGTTGAGTTTAGTTCACCATAGGACTGTTCTCGTGGACAGCAGCTGCTGCACTCCACTACAGGCACTGTCTGTCCCGAGGGGCTGGTTGAGCCAGGGAGCAGTGATCTACCCAGCCTCTTGCTCTGTGGGGGACTGTGAACACCATTCCCCTGTCATAACACAAAGCAATCAAAAAGTAGCTCCACAAAACTGAAAACAGGGCTGCGATCCAGCAGGACACAGCAGCCGGGATACAAATGATGACCAAAAACACCTTAAGGGGAAGAAGAGAGAAGATGGGAGGGGTATGTGTATTCTAGGGCCAAACAGAAGAGCATTGGCTGAAGCTAGTATTCATACCAGGTGAAGAATTGGCCCAAAAGTCAGCCGGGACCAAGGCCATGTCAGAAGCAACCACAGAGCAGACTGCCCTCATACCACCAGTGCTGAAGATACATGGAAAGATGGAAGAAGGTTTCTTTCAGCCATGGTGTAGTGGGAGAGAGGAGGGCTGACAGTTCCAGACAGAAGGAAAAGGAAATAATTTTGATTCCTACTGTGCAGTGCCAGAAAATCCACACGGAAACTCAGGGCTGGGAAGGCACAGGGCCAGTCAGGTGAGGATCCTGGTAGCTTAGAAGAGCCAGTTCCCTCATTTTTCTCTAACCAAAGGTATGTTTGATTCCTTGGGTCTCTGGTCCTTAACGACTTTCAGATCTATCTTCTGCCTCTAGGAAAGGGGCAAGGGGAACCTTTCCCACTCTGGCAACAGGTAAACAGCGTGTCAGGGTGGGGAGAGCAGAACAATTTCCACTCCATCCCTAGCAAAGGCCTTCTGTGCTGAGCACACACTCTGGGGACTGCCGTCCCTTCCCCGCTTCCCCCTACAACAATCTGCTGCCACCTCCCCTCCCTTGTTATCTGTCAGTAAACAGTAATTAAAGAAGTGGCCTGCTTGATAAAGCTCCCGCCTGCCCTCACACGGTGCTGCCCTCTCGGACGTGTCTAATTAAAATCCTGATGAGAAGATGAAGAAATCCCAGCAGCTGGGAGTCTGCTGACTCTCTCTGCGCTCGGCCTCTTCATTACTGACGAGGAGGCACAGAGATATAAAGGACCCCGGGAAATGCTCCGACAGCCCAATCGATGCAGCCTTTTGTGGAGCGTGCGCTCCGCTCAGGACTGCCTTTTGAACTGTGTGGGTAATGAGGATGCTGGAGCGTGGCTCGCTGCGTGGGGCTGGTGGGGCCGGTCCTGCTACACCTCCGCTCCCAGGAACACGCTCAGGGCCCCGCAGCTTGGCAGCCGCTCCCACCATACCGTCCATCCACGCTGTTATAATAGCTGGGGCACTTGCCTGCCCCCCACCAAGCCAGGAATCATTGCTGGTAGTGCCAGAACCCTGTCAAACCTCCGAGCACTCCATCAGTTCTGTGCAAACACGGAGTGTGCATCGGTGCTGTTACATGCAACTGCAAAATCCTGAGGGCCAGCACAAACCTTCCCTAAGCAAAACCACACACAATGTGCACACCAGTGCGTTTACACGTCTGCTTGTACATGAGAGGGCTCTGTTTTCGCTGCTGTCCCAGGATTTTGGGCTAGAGGGAAAATGTTGGTGTGCACAAAATGAAACAGCAAAGGTTTACACACGTGCACAGCAATATCGTCATTGTGACTCACTATAACTATATTTAGACACACTTCACTTCATGCAAATATATCCACTACATGGTTTTATTCATGTGGGACTTTTTTAATGTAAGATCAGCTTTACCTGGAAACGAGCCATTTTCACTGTCCAATTCATGTTTATCTCAACACCACAGACTTCCTTGCTCTTAGTTTGAAGATGAAAGGAATAGTAAAAAGGTGGAGCAGATCTATACTTTCTAAAGTTTGAAAGCACATGAGAGGCACCTGCCTCCACGTCCCTCTGAGACAGCAGCAAGCCCACAGGAGGTATAACGCCTTGGGAATTGAGAGCATGCGCAAGAGTGGGAGTGCAGACACACTTGCAAATACAAGTGCACAGTGTATGTGCATGAAGGACATGCACATTCCACATGTGAAATCAATGAAAGAGTGAGCTTGATTCTAGTTCACACCTCTTGCTTCACAAACCACTACAGTTCATGCCATCAGTAACAGTCCAGCAATAGTTTGTTCCCTTTTTAGAGTCTCATCTAAGTCCTTGTATGCAGTTTATTCAACAGACTCAGTCACTTTCTTTCCCACTTCCTCAATTGTAATTACTTTTACAGCCCTTGTGTTCTTGGAAAACAGAAAAAAAGAGGAAAAAAAAGAACAAAAAGAAAAAAAAAGAAAAAAGAAAAAAAAGGGGGGGGGGAGAAAAAAAAGAAAAAGAAAGCAAAAGAAAGCAAATGAAAGCTTGAGAAAAATACATTTCATGAAAGTCTCATGAAGTAAAAAAACATTTATTTCTGTTACCATAATCTCTCCCCACCATAATCTCTCCAATTGCCATAATCTCTCTCCACTGTCCTCCTTGTCATGCCAGGTTCAAGGAAAAGAAACAAATCATTCCTGGACTGGTTTACCACTGAATTAAACTTGCCAAAAAACCCAAACCATCTCAAAACAAATAGTTAATAGCAAAATACAATCAGGAACAGCAAGAAATGATCAGGCAAATACAGAAGCAGTGGACTCAAAAGCTCAGGAATGCCACTACTAAGGGGCTTTGGGGAGTGCACTGGAAAAGACGAGCGAAGAGGGGCAGCAGATGAGAGGTGCCATGGCAATGGTGACAGAAGCACTGTCACACGGAGGTTCACAGCTCCTCTTGGCCCTCAGCCTCCCCTGGCAAGAGATGCTGTCGTGCAGATCAGGGCAGCAGCGTGGGATGCACAGAGCTCAGCACCAATCCCTGCCTGTCCCACTACCTGTACTTGATGGAATGACACATTGCTGCAGCAGCTAATAAATAGAAGTAATTTGATTAGCTTTCCCTAACTAGCGATAAGATCCTGACAAACCCTTTTTAATGCGTTTCTGGAGCAGGATGAAATTGTTTCATTTGGCGAGCAGGGCCCCACGGGAGTTGCCTCCAAGCTCCTTTAGTGAGAGGTAAAAATATGCCAATCATTAACGAGGGGAGAATTACGGAGACTTTAATGCAATCAGAAAAGAGGAGCCCTGAGGCAGCTGGGGAATAAAACCTGCCCTTAAATCAGAGGCAGGCAGCCGGAGCATGGAAATAAAGGCATACACAAGCATGTACATGCACACACACACTTACCACACACACACACAGACCTTGCAGAGCTGCTGTAAATGCACTGAGAGTTTTGCCTGGGCAGCAAACACCTATCTCAGCAAATGGAATCCATCTTCCCTCCGAAAGATTTTTAAAATCACAGTAAACTATATCCATTTGTCAGTCCCCTCCCTCTGCCAGGAGGGAACATCGCCCAACAGAATTGCAGGTTTAAACATTTAAAAGCCAGAGCCTTTTGTGAAGGAGGCATATTAGCTGCTTGGGTGTCAAGCAACAGCAGCAGCAGCAGCAGCAGCAAGGCAGCTTTGCCAAGTGGAAAGGTGCCTCTCTCAGGGAGAGACTTGCTGCACGAACACAACATGTATAAACTGCTCACTGTCCTGCACTCATGCCAGAGGCAACATCTACTACATGGTGAAAGGCACCTCCTCCCATCCCCTCTCCACTCCCTCCTCAACCACTTCAGTGAATTCCCTCCCTCGTGCACAAATCCTGTAACATTTATTCCTTAGTGAAACAGAAGTTTAAAGCTGCTGGCATTTTCTCTGGCACTGTGGCAGGCCCTAGTGGCCTGGCTGGTCTGTATTTTGCAGGGGTGTGTGTGTTCTTTCAGAGACTCCTCCTATGAAAGAAAGCATTCCATCTTTCTGCAGCAATTCTCTAACCCTTGCTTGCATAATACAGATAGCTGCATCAGCAGAGACCATCCCAGAGAGTGCTAGCTCTCAGTTTAATGGCATAAAAAGCAGGACAGGAGTTTTCCCATATCTCTTTCAGATTCATCTTGTTTACTTGAAAATAATGAGCAAGAGTACTGGGATATCAAACACCAGGCGCCTTTTCTCTGCCAGATACCAAAAACATGACGCTACAAAAGCTGGGCATGCAGTACTTCAGCCCTTTTCTCATACAGAGAAGCAACTGAATGGCTGCTGAAAACTCTAAGCGGAAAATCAGTTTTAATTTCTGGCTTTAATATACATTTGAAGGGATGTGAGACAGCTGTTTCTTCCTCCCATAACTCCTGCACTGTGGTGAGAGAGTGTGGCACCCCTGCCTTCTGCTAGGTGGAACGACTGTCCTGCTTAGCGTGCACTGAAACAACACACTCCTGTATTGAGAAAGTGAGGCTGCTGCTTCTTCTGCCCCTGAGATGTATCAGACACCTCTGCCACAAAAAGGCTGTGCTTCTGCACCACATTCTCACATACACTAGACAGCTGTGGAGCAACAACACTGGGGCAAGTGACTACCAGCTGTTTAGCCCTAAAGGCAAAGTTACAAAGTCGCCAAGACAGAGTCAAATATTAAGAACAAGTAAAGAGGAAGCTGGCCTGAGACATGGAGCTTGAAGCTTAGCAGGTAAGTTATGGTATGCAGGGGGCACATTCCCAATCATGTATCAAGCTGCATGGCCCACTGTTAAATGATCACAGAATGTTTATCCCCAGATAAGGAAGCCTGCACAGCCCTCAGCAGCAACTCCTACTAGCTACTTGAACCCTATGATGATGGGCTCCCAAGGTAGCATTGCAAAGCTCTCTGTAGCTGAAAGTTTGGAATGAAAAGCACCTCAGAAGAAAAGAAAACCTCCAGGGTTCTCCCAAATTCTGTGTATCTGAGACATCAAAGCAAGTGTTGGGTATATTGCTCAGCCAGACTGCATGGCCTCAAAAGTCAAAGAAAACACTTTCCAGAAATACAAACAAGTGAGAAGACCCTATGACAGAGACCATCAAGACTGCAAAAATAGCTAGCAGGAAATTCAGCATGGCTATAGGACAATGCTGTCTAGCATCTAGAAATTCTATTTCTGCCCCTTTTGAGTCAGGGCCAATTTTGGTCCAAAGTTCCAGTTGAATTCAGTGATTTCTTCCAGTCAAGAGCTTTGGGCTATTCAAGACAGTTACTATACCTCTTCCTAGGTTCCACTTCTAGGGATGATGTGAGTTTTATTGTCACAGTCCAGCCTAGTTTGTGGTGGCACTCAAGCAAGCAGAGCAGCCTTGTGTCTCCCCTGAGCAGCAGGCAGAGGTCTGAGATGGTGTCACACACTCTGGCTCCACACACAGGCTGCCTTGCTGCAAGCAGCTCCTTCTCATTCTGGTTTGTTATGATTAAAAATGCACATCACCCAGCGAGGCCTTGGAGTGGAACTCAGCTGGAAATTGGATCATTAATATTCCTTCTCATGCCCATTGCCACAATTTCTTACCTCTCCACAAGCAATTGCTAGCAATGCAACAATTGAGGGTCTCAGACTAAAAGTGGAGTCAAAACTAAAATGCCCATTGTTACTCCAATTCATCAACCTTTGTCCATGCCCTGGCATCCCATCAAACTTAGGCCAATGTGCTGCATGTCAGCTGTCTTTCCACCCTCTGAACTGCCTCTCCACAGTTTATCTACCAAAAGCTCTTAGGATCCATATTGTCTTAAACCATCAGAAACAGGACTCAAGATTATTCTCATTCCCAAGCAGATGGAAACACAAGGAAAGGAAACAATTAATTCAAAGAATCTATCAACTTCTGGTTTTAACTCTTGGTCACCACACTTTCCACAGTTAAAGTACTCTAAAAGGGTTGGAGAGACAAATTCAAAGCAAGGGTAGGACATACCACATGATGGAGAATCCCACAAATGTTCAGATGGGGATATTTTCTTATCTAGCAGAGTTATCTACAGGAGCTCCTATCAATCCTATGTGCTGCCACTGCTGCAACTTATTAACTGGGCAAACTAGGAGACGTGCAAATCCCCCACCTCTGCTAAAATGATCCTTTGACAAAAAGGATCCAGAAGCATAGAAATGGCACAAGACACAGAGCAAGGGATTGAAATCCCCCTTAAGTCTCATTGTAGGCACTCATTGGCCTATTTGAATGCACCTTCCTGTGTGGTGTTTACATTAGACAAGAAAAAGCACAACACAATCAGGACTACAGCATTGATCATGGAAAAATAAAAATGAATAGGCATGTTTTCTCTTAGGACACTAGCATCATCTCTATGGACATTGGTACCAGGCAGAGGAACTTTGTTCTTGCTGAAATTCCTTCGGCTGTGTGCTGCACAGTGTCCAAGAGGTTGAACATCTGCTTGAGAAGTGGAGAAACCTGCAGGCCAGCACCTAGTATAAGGCAGCTGGGAAAACATCACACTCGCTAGAGTCTCAACAGCAACACCTATAAATTCTGCTCCAGATAACTGTTAATTCTCCATTGCCTTACTCAACTCCTCAAAAACATCTCCTTCCAGTAAACATTTTGCATCTTAGGTGGATAAACTGTTTGGGACTCAAAGGATCTGTTACATATCACTGAAATGCCCCGCAGGCTGAGGACTTGCTTCGTGTCCCGCTCCACAACACAAATACAATACAAATATCTCCAGAATTAAGTGTTCGCTAATTATCACAAGGGCATGATTTAATTTTAAACTGCTCCTGCCACACACAAATTTGCATGTTTGGCACTAGCATTTTGATGTCACTGTTTCTTTAGTTGTGTTTTATGTCAGAAATAATAATTCTTGATGAAAAACCTCTAACAGTAAAACACGTAGCTTCATTACCAGCCACTTCAGTGCAGAAACATGAATGGTGACCATCTCAGAGTGACAGGCTTCATGAATTTACACAGCAGTGTCAGCTCAAAGGAATTCAGAAAAGCAGCTGTCCCATCAGTGAGATGGAATAAACACAACCCTGCCACACCAATTTGAGATAAACACAAAGAAATAAAAGAATAACCAGAGGGTCTGAAATTATATGACTGGTCTTACCTACTTAAAAGATGTAAACTTTTCAAAACCAAAATCCTAATGAATTTACTGTGCCACACCACAGACATTTCCCTTCAAGGAAGAGGAAGAAGGCACTGCCACTGCCTGTTCCCACTGGCAGCTCAGTCAGTTGCTGGCATCTCAGCTTAGCACTCTGTTCACAAGGGCAGAGCTTTGATGGCTCCTAAAAGCCAACAGAGCTCCAGCAAACACAAATCTGCAGCCCACAGAAAGAGAGGCAAGTCTTATACACATTAAATGTATTTTAAAGAGACAATAGATAAGAACAAAGCTCTGCTATAGGATTTGTCAGCTCTGGACTCCTTTGAAGATATACAACATGCAATCTCCACACAAGGATCTGTGACTTCTTGTGAATCACTGAAAGCCACAAACTGTGGGTACCTCAGCCATTCAGCATTCTGCCAATGCTTGAGTGCCTGCTTTTCCTACCTGAACTGAGAGGCAACTCCTGAGTTTTCCTAATCCTCCAAGCCCCAGCCTCCCCAGCATTCCTGGGGCCAACTTACATGCCCCTCTAGACATCCCTCTCTGTGACCATGACAAGGGCAGAGCAGAGGGTGCTCGTGGCAGTCTTGCTCAGGGAGCACTGGCTACCATGCCACAAATTAATTTAGCCCTCAATTTATTTAAGGGGGTGGGGGAGGCAGGCAGAAAAATATTGAAAGGCTCCTTCTTTCCTGCCAATTTTTCCCATCTTCTACCTCAGTTCTGGCTGGATTCCCCCTTCCCCCTGTCCTCAGCTAGCACTGCCAGGCTCAGTCCTCCTCACCCTAGCCCCCCCTCCCCAAGGACAAGCAAAGTTATTACAATAATGAATTAGCCAGGCTGCTTACTGCTGCCAGTGGCGAAGGCAATTATCCCACTCCACGTCCCCAGCCACCACTCAGCTCCCTCATAAAGAGAGGCTTTTGGGGCCGCTTTGTGCTTTGATTGGAAATGAAGAGATTGCTAATTAGGGAACCCCTGCTGGGATCGGGCTGGCAGGAACAATGGTGAAACGGACGGAGCACGCGTCCATTTAGAGAGGGGGGAGAAGAGAGAAATGTGAGCCCCTCTGTAATGTAGTGCATCCTCTACTCACACCATAAACAACAGGGCAGACAATTTTATAGAGATTTTCACCTTTTAAAGTATGCTAATTTGTTTATAGAAAGCAATAATTTGGTGTGTGTTTGCATAGGTCAAAGCCTGTAGTTTTTGTGTACAGTATGCGCTGGCGCATGCGTGCGTACACACGCTCTTGAAGAAAACGCCTCTGGAAGCAGCTGAGGGTATCCACACATCTGACCATATCCTTCTTGTTATTCACTGGGCAGCAGGCATCAATCCTTCATTAACAGGGAAAGATGCTTAGAAAAGCCTGTTGATGAGTATTAACGCGGAGTTTTAATGCCTGATTCACAAATCACCAAAGTTAAAAATGACTTGCTGAATTAGTCAGTTCACCTGAGGCTTGCCCAGGAACCACTTCCACTGCTTTGCCCAAGAGCTTTAAATGACAAGTGGACCTCCAGGAGGAGAAAATTTCACCGTTAACACAATTATTTTCTTATACTCATCCTGAAATTTCTTCTTAATTCAATTGCTCTAAATGCCCATGGAGGGTCACAGGAGCTAAATTTACCTTCCTCATCTGATAAACTGTGCACCAAAAAATTAGAGAAGACCTCCCTCACAGGGCACAAGCACACACTTCACAAAAGTGCATCAACAGCCCTTATACACCTAGTATGCTGTGGGGTTGGGGTCTAGTGACTTTTAACTCTTGTCAAATAAAAAAACATCTCCCCCAACATTTCAACATATAAATCTCACCATTTATAAAATACAGCCCGTCAACAAAAGCAAATGTCTCACCTTTTTGTGCAAAGCTGACAGAAAGCAGTTGGAACCTATCCTGCATTACTTGGTTAACTAAGTCATTGCATCAGGGGAGCATGAAAATACCATGTTAAAACTGAAAATACAGTTTTCAACCATACATTTGACTTGCCATGCAAAAAAATTGCATACTGTTGATTAGTGCAATGTATACACTATACACTAATGATTTATTTAAACTAAAGCAAATTTCAAATTTGAAGATTGAATTTACATTTCAGAATTCCCTTGCAGATACTGAACCATTTGAATATACAAGTGTAATATTCCCTGAAAATATTTTCAGTAAAGCACAAGTCTCAACAGAAAGCGATTACTAAAGGCAGAAACACAGCTGAACTGAAAATGACTTTCAAATTCACAGACTATTTGTCCCCACTGTTTGCTCACCTCTAGTGTTTATATCCTTTCAAGCAGTTGTAGGTGGTTTTCACGTTCCTTCTTAGTCATCACTTAGCCAAGCTTCACATATTTAGCTCTTTTGATCTTCCCTCATAAAAACAATCCCTCCAGCTCTGTTATCATTTTTGTTGTTCTTCTCTTACTACCTTCCAAGTTTCCTCTGCATTTTTTTTGCTGCTGGTGCCCAGAGCTGCACATCTCACCAGAACACCCCTCACTGCTTGCCGGTGTCCTGGCTGCAGACAGCACAACCCAGCCTCTTCCAAGGCCAATGTCTGCAGCCTGCCCACTCTGCTCCCTTGGCCTGTCTCTCACTCCCTTTTCACCAGTGTTCCACTTACCTGATGGAGCATTTCCCCTCGTGTAGCCATACAGTCAGAAAGTAAAGCCCTGTGCTAAAACCATGCTTAGGGTTGTTTCAGCTTGCTGAAAACCCTGTAGTTACTTACTGAGTGCATAAAACCTGACCACTTAAAAGCAAGGAAACATCTACCTAGTGACCCCAGAAGCCAAATAGCAATGTGATGTACAGTGGCAGAGCTCGTTTGCTTTCACTGCAGCTGTACCAGTTTACACCAGCTGAGAAGCTATTTCCATAAGTCTTGGATTGCCCATATCACAAACAATCACAGTCAGAGAAAGTACAAAGAAGGGTATATTTCACTGCAGCAGCTGTTACTCTGATGGATGGATGAAGCCTCTTTACCTTGATTTCACAATCTAAGCATTTCCATTGTAGGGATACAGCTATACTGAATGTACAAGCAATTCAGTACACCTGCCAATACTTTACCAAGTGCTTCTTTGGTAAAGCACTTACCATTGCACTCTTGATAAGCAAATTCTTATTTAACAGAAGAGAAATAAAACTCATGGTAAAATTATGGATGGACAGGCCACCTTTATTTGAGACAGATGAATGGGCCTCATTACTACATCCATTCACAAGGTCTGATTTTGACTGGCCTAAATATCCTTGCAAAGGGGGTGAAAGAAAGTGGCCTTCTCATGGCATTATAGCAGGCAGGGCAGGGGGACATGTTGGAAAAAATAATCAAATGCTCTAAAATCCCAAAAGATGGAAGACAGTCCATTCTCTCTTAGAATGATTCTATTGTGCCCTTAGCAACACACTACTGGTTCTGTCCTCATGTAAAACTCACTCTCTTTCAGAGCCCAACTTCCTTGAAGTAACTGAGTTCTTAATATTCATTCCTGCGTAAAGCCAGGAAATATGAACATAAAAGCACTCAAACCAGGACTTCTTCCCCGGATGCTTCCTGAAGCAACACAACCATATTCTGCCACATAGAGTATGGGCAAACCCCAAAGGCTTTTGGAGTGTATAAAATTTCTTTCTCTAGTGGATTTAAGTGTAAGATTTTGTATTTTAAATTACCAATGAATCACATCCCTTCCTGCCCTCTGCAGAAGTGTAGATTTTCCCTTAATTTGACACAAATATGTGCTACATTCACAGAGCATAAAACTACATTGTTCTTGCCTATTTATTTCCTTTAGGAGTTTAACTTTTACAAATTCAATTGTAGAAAAATGAAGTCCCTCTACTTAAGCTCTTTAATGCCCCTCTGTTGCAGAAAGCAGAGATCTTACCATCCTTCTCAGCTGAGCCACATTTGTCCTGCCTCCTCCCTTGTGTTAACACATGTGTTTGTGCAGGTCAGATTGAGGAGCTGGTCTGGGTTAAAAATTCCAAAAGGTTAGCTTAATTCAAAATGACCACATGCAGGATTATTGGCAGTCCAGCTGAACACAAATACCTGTACGTGGCATATGGCTCGCAGCAGTCGGGAAAGTTGAGAAACCATTAGCAATGTCAAAGGGCTTCTCAAAAGAATTCATATATGGGGTATTTTTCTTGGAAAATGTCCCCATTTGTGTAGACAAATGATGACATGGTTGAGACAGAATGAGATTGAAAGACATAAGTTACTGAACTGAAAAGCATGGTGCTGTCAAACTAATACCTGCTTGAAACAAAACCTATCCAATGACAGATATGAGAAGCATAATAAATTTAATTCCAAGAATAGGCTAAGGGTTGACCTGATCTAATTGTAAGTGGGGGGAAAATTAATCGTGGAAAGTTCTTTAATTTAGCTTTAAAAGAATATAAGACAAGATTATTCTTGGTATCTGAAACTAGAAAAATTTCACTTAGCTGTAAAGACATTTTTAAGCAGCCAGAACCAGCCATTGGGACCACTTGTCATGAGGCATGCTGGTTATTCTACACAATGTCTCTAAATCAAGGTTGTATGTCTCTCTAGAAGTTGTTGAGAAACTGCCCAGACAAGTGCAGGAGTTGCTAAGTGGATTTTAGATTTTAATGCAGTTAGGGCTAAAGCATGAGTAGTGTGGGTCTACCTTAAAAATCTGCTGAGAGTCCTCGTGGTTCTCTAAGGGTTGTAGAAAGCAAGACAAGCGTTCCAAGACAGCTTCTGCTTTGCCTAAGCTGTTCACTAAGTGTTTGAGATGTTTGTCCAGTGCTTGTTTGTCCCCAATAAGCTTCAGTTGAGACAAGTCATACATGGCATTCATAAGGCAATTTCTTATACATTCTAGTAATCCTGCTATGAAAAATTACACATTTTTGCCAGAGGACATATGCTTTATCTACCAGAAAGTATAAAACATATACAAAGAATGTGTAAAGGCAAGGCAAATGCTGTGCAGTGTACAAATCTTAAACAGGTGAAGTGGTTAGCTAAATTTGTCCATGTCTTGGAATTCAATAATCTTTGTGTTGGTTAGAGGTGAAAAAAATGAGATTTAATTTTATTTAAAATCTCTTTTACTGTTTTGAAATTTAGTTCAAGCTTCATAGAGCAAGTTGCCAATGAGAACAAATACTCTAAATCCATCACATAATGGTTACAAAAGGGTGAAGAGATCTGCTGGTCAATCAGTCAAGCCCAATATGTTTGCCTTGCATCAAGGTTTGCCTACACTACTACAGTACTCATTTTCAGTGTGGGTGCACTGAAGTCCAGCTGAGAACTCTGCTGTAACACAAGCTCATAAACAAGAGAGGAAAAATTGTTCTTCCAGTTTCTCACATATTCTGGCTAACTAAACATGGCTCTAGTTTTAACAGATAAAACAAATCCATGATTTCATTCAGACTCTTTCATAGTATTGGGGAAAATACTGTTCTATTCTTCTCCATTGCATGTTCATTTATTACTTTATTGCCCACTGAAGGCATGTCAAAGGCACACACTGTTGTTCTCCAAATCCCTCTGATCTGCGTCATTGCAGGCTGTGTTCAAAAACTGATCACCTGTTCCCTCTACAACATCTCTCAAAAATCAGCCTTGCTTTCCTACTACAACTTATTGCCCCTTGGCTCTCAGCAAGGAAAAGCTATATTGCCTTTTCTCTAAAGGGATCACACCAGCCTTCTTATTCTTCTGGATTCTATCTTTTCATAAGGATGACCCAGGAAAAATTATATTCACTTCATCAGGAAAGGCAAAGAACTTAGAAAAAGATATTTTACGTTTATTGAATATTTTTTAGAGTTTTGTTTACTCTAACATGAAACTATTCAATACTCTGGCTGAATTCAGTGAGGTGTCTTTTGAAATCACTTTCTGAAACAACTCACTGTAGGAGCAAAAGTCCTTGATGATACTGTTAATTTTTTAGGAAGACCAAATCATACTTAATCATCTGAAAAGCCACACTAGCACAGCTTGGGGAAAGAGGAGACAGCAACCATCAAAGTAATTTGTGGTCTCAGTTTCAAGTACCTGACTGAAGAAGCAGTCCCTGGGTCCTGGCAGATGCAGACTATGCAGACTTCCCTTACAGAGCTCCAGTGATGCACCAATGAGGGCTGCAGCAAGGCTGACCCAGACCACAGGTGCAGGACTTGCCAGGTGGTAGCCTCTTGAAAAAGTCCTTGTCCAGGCTTGAGAGAGAATGTCCTCCTACACACAAAAACCTGCTACCTTTGACTGGCCTTGAAGACAGGTTTAAAACAGAAGAAGGAGTCACTGAACTCAAAGAGTAAAACATTCTTAACAGAACCACAAAAAAGATTATACAGCACTTCCAGAGACTGATACAAGGTTGTAGCAGGGGGCAAAAAACAACCCCATAGAGTCTACTGGAGGCAAAGAGTATTTCGAGACAGGACTGAAATCCAAAAAGTATCAAAGAGTGTAAACAGTGAGGAAGGGACTGGACAACATGAGAGAGAACCAGGGAGAAGAAAAAAATTTAAAAATTCTTTCAACTGCCTAACTATGAATATTTCTCTTGGAGTAGAAGGAATTTAACTGCACAACTGTCATCCCAGAAGCGAACAGAGGTTTGCTTATGCAAGCAAAGCAAAGCAAACCAAAGAGAACAAAAGAAATGGAATAACCCAAGAAGCTTTTCCATCTCTGATTGTTGTGATCTTACAACCTGGAGTATTTGGTAAACTTAGGAGATTTGTAGCTACTATCACAAAAAAACACACAGAAAACAGGACCAACACCTCCCCACCAAATCAGTGATATGTTACTGTTAAGAAACAGTTTTCCATGCTCAGAAGAGGTTTTGGGCTTCCCCTTTAAGGGACATTTAAGTATGGGACATTTTTTCTTCCCTAATGATAGGAGAAGGAAGTGAAGGAGGTCAGAGTCCTATAGACCTCTGTGCACTCCCTATGGTCTAGTTTAGGAGACTTAAAAGGATTCAGATTAACTGGGGTGGCTTTGTTGATTAGACACAGAGAGGAAAATGACCCCATGTGGTAAGTGTTTCCAGGACAGCTGCTCCGTTGGTGAAACACTTCTGCATTCCAGAAATAAACTCCTACTGTCAAATTAGCAGCTCAAGTCCTCTCCACAGAAATGTGCCTTTACTAAAGTTGCAGCGTTTCCCAGATGAATGGGAAACCAGCAGCATAAATTCCTGCTTAGCTCTGCTTTTAAATAGAAAATGATACAAAAAGATGTTTGTACAATATCAAATCATTCTTCATAGTCACATAATTGCCCCACATTATTGATGGGCTCCAAAAAAAAAAGGAAGTTTGGAATATTTCTGGGCAGGTTGGAGAGCTAAACCTAGCATGGTTCCCCAACACTTCAGGCCTGTCACAAGTTTTCCAGGTTTGAGGGCTTATCAAGACTGCAGTATGAAAGATTTTGGGTTGATTCCCATGCATGACAGTATCTACCCGTGCAAAGCACTGAAATATGCAAAAGATTACAATCAATGTGAAGCAGGATAGGAAGCACTGCTGTCCCTTGCCTGGCCTCTTCTAGCTCCCAAAAATGCATAGCTATCCTCTCACTGCAGAGGTGAATTCTGGCCCATGAAAGTAAATGTGCTCAGAAGCCTGGAGTCATTTCACATCTTACTGAAAACATACAGCAGCAAAATTACATGAGACTACATGAGCTTCCCAGCTTACACAGGTTTACAATTACAAATTTACATATGGCAGCATTGTAAAGGCCCAAGAAATCCTGGGGGGAAAAAAAAAGCCAAAACACCAAACCACAGTTTTCAGCAAATAAGAGGGCACATCTTCAGTACTCTGGGCTCACAGGATTGTTCAAGAAGCATGCTTCACCATATAACCACCGAGTGCAAGATGTCTGTGGTCCTTCCTCTTTCTCACACTGTACTATCTCAAAATATCTTCTTCTTCTCCAATTTCCTCCTCTGTCAGGTAAAACCTGGGAAGGTATTCCCATGTGCTGCACTGCAGAAAGAAGGTATAGAGGGCATATCACTCCCTCTCACTCACAGATGGGGAAGTCAAAGCCAGAAGCCATTGACAAAGTTAAAGGAACAAGTACCAGCAAGACGAGGGCCCTGCTGGCTGTTCTGGTGCAGTGACCATTTGCTTCAAGAAGCCTTTGCCAGCTGATACAGCAATGCAACGCTCCTCTGCCTCAACACACCACCAAACCAAAACCCATCAGGTGACTAAACCTTCTGCAGAGCTCAGCATTACAGAGCAAAGGATGTGATACACAGAAACCAACTCCCAGCTGCTGCATAATGTGGCCTTAAACATAAATACCTGACAGGGTCCTCTAACCCACTGCCTCTTTCCCTTTGCCTAAGTTCTGCCCTGAAAATGTTACTTCAAGAACCATGCAGTCAGTGGGAAGGAGCACAGTACCATAAAGAAAGGGTAAATTCAGGAAGAATAATTTCTGCTTAGCTGAGTCTTGCTCCATGGCTGCAGTCTTCTCTTCACTACTACTTTTAAATTGGCATAGCTTTTCTATCCTAGGGACTTTAGCAGCTTTAGAAACACTACCTACAGCAGGAGAAAAACATTCAGGGTAAGCAAGGTTGGATATCCCAAAATGTAGATTCTACATATCTGTAACAGAGTATCATGTAAGCAACTGCAAAAAGTGACAACACTGAATTCAGTTGCAAGAAAAGTTATTAACAGAACTACACCAGGTCAACTTAAGACTTTGTCCCATATTCTACCTCCGATATCAAACACTACTATGTACTCAGGGAATGACTGTAAGAAAGGAGAGTTTTTCCCCTGTTCTTAACCTTGTTGAACCTTTGCAGACCTCATCATCAGTATGTTGGCAGCCTGTGGCTTAGACAGTTCCCTCTAGACTATAACATGTACTTGCCACTATTGAGTCCACATGACCAGTATATGCCTTTATGGGGATATCTTTTTGAATCCATCCATAACTTTGTCACTGAACAACACAGAAAAAAACCCAAGGCTAATTTTATGTGATATGGTATTTTATTTGTTTTATTTAAAGCACTTCTTTATAAAGAGAAAGATGACTCCCTCATTGAAAAAAGTAAGGAAAAGACTCATGTATGTAAAGATACTGAGAACATGTAGCAGAGCTCTCTTCTCAGTAAGAAAGTGGAGGTGCTAATTTTGCAAAGCAAAGAATTAGACAAGTGTTACACAAGAAGATAGAGGCCTGTGCTCTTTTTGGTATCTTTTTGTTAAGTCCGTATCAAGCGAAGTCACCTGTATTCCCAAGAAGCCACACTTTCAGCAGTATATTACCACAAATTCCCATCTCAGCCGCTCTCATCTGTCCTCTAGCCACAGACTTCCTGACTGACTCTACCCCTAGTAGTCTCTTGTTTTGAATCAAATTGGAAGCTCTTTCAAACAGAAGGTGTCTCAGGGCTAAATGCAGCAGCCCCAGCTGTAGGGAATGTATCATGATACAAACAAGAGCAAAACAGAAGCAACATCCAAAGCTGCCAGTAGAACTCATCACTATAGTCTGAGAGCTAGTTAAGTAGAAGTAGAACAGTCACAGCATGAGATTTATTAAGTAGTAGATAATAATTTTACATTACATAACATATGATGTTTCATACTATATTAAATTCATTATTTTGAGCCTTAAATGTTCAGCTACTGATCAAATCCCAAAAGAAACATAATTATATATTCTATTATGCATTGGTGCTTATTAATATAATCTCTTTTTTTAAAAAGACTATAGCTAGCCTTACTTTTTAGTTGTTCCCTGAAATCTTGTGGTAGAGACACTTTCCTTCTTTAAAAAAAAACCTGCAATTTTTCTCATCATCTTATTTCACATGGTTGAGATGCAAAGTCAAACATCAAGTGCTGCAATAAAGTTGTTGGCAACATCAAAGAGGATGAAGTATAGAAATAATATGTAGGGTAATTAAATGGCTCTGTATTTTATTTGCATATCTCTATATATAAGCTGGCCTGACTCAACAAAGAAGCATTTCACAATAGCTTTTTGGCCCTCCTAGCTTTGTGCAAGATTTTGCAATGCGCTCCAAGTGGCCCCAAGATTTCTTGGTGTACCGACCTTGCTATGGGAAGCTGCAGAGACCTGCCTGAGATTCCTCAAAACACAACACATCCCAAAAGAGAAATGGTGCAGAGCCTGTTGAAGTACAAAGCAGAGACAAAAGGATATGGGGAGCATCATGAGCAATCTGCTCATTTATTTCTTCAGGCGAGAGTCCAAAACTTGTAGCTACCAGCAGTGGTCCAGCTAACGGTGTGAGCCAGCCCAGGTCATCAGCTGCTTGTGACTGATGCCTCAGGGGCAGCAGTGCAAGGGCTTCCCCAGCCCACTGTGCTGCTGGATAACTGAGAGCCCAGACACAGTCAGGGCCTCCACTTCTCACAAGCCCATGGTCATAGAAGCACCCAAGGGATGCTCAGGGCTGACATTCCGCAGTGCTGTGCTCCTTGAACGAGTTTCATGCGCGCACAGGGGCGGTGTAGCTGAGTGACCAGAAGCACCGCTCCTCCAGCAGCCCCTGCACCTGGTGGGTGTTTCTCCTTCTGCCACCCTAAGGCCAGAAAGAAATCCCTGACTTCTCAGGGCAGGTGCTTCAGTGCAAAGGAGGTGGGATGTTTCACCATCCACTTCCCATCAGCCCACACAAGTGGGCTGGCTCCTGGCTAGGAGGTGGCATTGGGATCACAGGATAAAAAGCACTTGGACCACCCTGGTTCAACAAGTTGGTCAAGCAAGACCAGCTGAGTGTTGACTGCCAATTGACCAGAAAGGTGAAGGGAAGGAAAGGAATGGGAGAGATGGATATCCTGTGACATGACAGCCTGAGACTTTGTAGAATCATAGAACAGTTTGGGTTGGAAAGGACCTTAAAGGCCATCTAATCCAACCAATGCTTCAGACCAAGACACTGCCAGCAAAGACTCAGCATGGCAATTCACAAGCTACCGTTTGCAGCCAACCTCCATTAAGCACTATAAAACATAAACACCTTCTGAGCTACTGCTGCTCAGTCACCTCTCCCTGGGAGCAGACAGACAAGTGGCAAACTCAACATGTCTGGCATGGTTTTTTCTGGAATGAGTTAGCAATAGTGCAGCTCTTGCTTTGCACTAGCCTAGGTAAACAGAGGTTGTTGCTGGTACAAAGTGCCTCAAAGTGGCAGGAACAGCATTATCACTTCAGTGCTGTTCCTGAAGGATCAATAAGCCAAGACAATCAATTCTTCTGGCTAGTCCTTATTCCCCAGGAGAAGCTGTGACTCTCATCCCCTATCATTTAACTCTTCACAAACATAGCAGCAGCCCCATTAATTCTGTCCTCCTTAAACACACATTTCCCAAACCCATGTGCCAGGAGAGATTACAGCGCTAGAACTGCTGTATCCACATCAACATGGTATTACCAAGAGGTATGGCCCATCACTTCAGCACAGTAGTAACATGTCTATAAATACTTGGAGCACATGGAGGCATCCTCACATCTGCTTTCTTTGTACAGGACAGAGAGCCCAAAGAAACTGTAGCTCTCTCTCCCCAACTACTTCTCTATGCAGGGAGTACAAGGCAGAGCACCAGCTGACGCTCACAGAAGGGGCTGCACGGGCAGTAGATGGCATGAACAGTCATCACAGAGGGCCACAAGAGCAGAGCCTATTTAGAGACACAAAAGTGAGGTTCAGTCCTATGTAGCAAAAGAGAGTAAGAAGGGTGGGAAGAAAGCTCAGGAAGAATGGAAGAATCATGTGATTATCTACAATGTGAAAAAGAGAATAGAGATTATGGGGGCAAAACAGGACCATACTCAAAGCCTGCAGTAACACAGAGCATTTTGCTGGGATCATACAGTTCTCCACAGAGAATTGAGAATGGGGAAGCAGGAACCCAGTTAAGAGGTGGGCAAAAGATATCTCATCAGTGAAGAGGCTCACCTTGAACTGAACAGGGAGCCTGTTAGAGCTAGAATGGAAGAGCAGCACTGATACAAACACCTTTGTCTAAAGATTGGCATGAACATACTTAAAGCTGTACACAGCAGTTTCCACCTAAAAAGCAGTGGGACATGAGATGGGCTCCTCAAATATCTTTCTGAGCATTAGAGAGGATGCTGATGCAAGTAATCTCTTCCTCGCCAATGTTGCACTCAGAAAATCCTTGTCTCCCTCTCCCATGCAAAGATAGCATTCACCAATATTTATAACTTGAGTGTTACCACACTCTCAGTGCTTCAGACTGTAGATCAAAAAAAGTATCACTGAGAAAATCCTATTCACATGAGCTCTTCATCAATCTACTTGAGTTCACATTCCCAACAGGGAAAGGTTGGAACCCCCTGTACCAGGCCATGGGGACATGATGCAAAAGAAAAGAACTTCTTGTTTAAAGGGAAGAAGTAGAAAAATCTGCCAGTGACAATAACTGCAATTTTGAAAAGTCCAAGAAGCCTGTGGGGAAAAAAAAAAGGTCTAAGGATGAATTAAAAAGCAAACAAAAAGAAAGGCAAGCCTGGTGGCAGACATATCCTCTTCTCACCCAGAAAGTTACCCTCTAGGTCCTGTGAGCTTTAGGGGAATGTGAATTAAATGCCTGTTTTAGTACACAGCTACCAGTCATTTGTTCAGGCCTACTACAAAGAGGTGATCAGAGAAGAATGGGGGAAGAACTTGTGGAGTACATTTCCTGCTGATCCAGCAAACACAATTACGAAGAAAAAGAGAATCCATTCTGAGAGCAGCGTGAAACTCTTGTGAGCAGGATCATTCGCATCTCACATGGTTGGGGCAAAGGAAAGGGCAGCAACTCCTTAATGAATAAAAATAGCCACTTGTGCTTCCTTCTCGTATGTGCTGGGTATATGCTCTCCAGTATCCAAACAGCAACATTTAGTTGCAAGATTCATCCCTCCAAAAAAAGTAATTTTCCCTCAAGGTGCAGCACTTTTTCTAGAGATTTTCAAGAGTGCTGAGACTTTAAAACTGTTGTTACTTTAAAGACATAATGTCAATTAAACTATGTATTTTAAAGTTTTACACCTGCAGTTTTTCCTTCCTTGAAATTCCTCTATTACTATATTTTTTTAAGTAATTGTAGCATGCAAGAACACAGTAGCTTTCTTGGGAAAGTTGAAGAACACTTTTCTGTTTCCCAGTTCTTCATAAAATATATATGTGCCAGGAAACGCTTCACTGAAATGCAGCCACCTTCAGGGTAAACAGTAGCAAGTCATTCATAAGATTCAGCATAGCACTGGAAGGATAAAAAGAGAAGAAGGAAGTGTATTTTGCCTGAAAGGTCAGCAGGGAAAATCTAAGTATAAATTGGCCACAGCAGAATAGTGATAGTGCAGGAGAGGAAAAGGTTGAGGCAAAAAGAAAGGAAACTGCAACGGGAAGGAGAAGGCAGGAAAAAAAATGTTACACAGTTTTCAGCTCAGCCACAGAAAGCTTTTGTTTCAAAGTGATCTGCTGTATATTCCAGTGATTAGAGGGAAAGAACACAATTAATATGTATTTCAAATGCATTTAATAAAGTACACCCTAGCTGATGGTGCTCTCCTCAGCAGGTCCAGGCACAGGGCACAAAGAGAAAGGGGCCTCAGGCACTCACATCAGGTCGCAGTTTTAAATAATTTTAAAACTAGGGCAAGATGCCAAATCTTACCTCAAGGTGCTACATCCAGATAGACATGTCAGCAAGTTTGGTGCCTACAGGATGACCATTGATACACACGGCTCCAGATGAAACAGTGACTTACATTTTTAGCCAGAATTTACCACTTTTGGGCAATAAGCCTGGAGCTTCATCTCAGCAAGGGTCACTAAGACTAAACTCAGACTTAGTGTACAGGACAACACCACTGAAAATTACACGAGAAGTAAGTCAGTCTTCTATTTCCTACTTATGCTAAAATCAGAAAACCTTATTGGTGGCTAGTATAAAATGTATTAAAAAAACTGCAACCAAACAAACCAAAACCCCTCCCAAACAACAACAACAACAAAGTGAAGGGGGGCAACTCTTGTTCCCAGTATAAACGCTCTTGTGTTCAAATATGCACCCATGCCAGTGATTCCCAGTTTTTCCCATGGGCAAATCAGCCCCTTGGGATTTATATAGGATTGTTTTTTGCAGATCTTGGAGTTATTTTGATGGCAGTCACATATCATTTTACAAAGAGGGAAACTGAGGAACACAGAGAACTGACTTGGCCATATGTCAGAAAACAACAGGTTTCTATCCCCATTCCTTTCCAAGACCTCTTTTGAGAAGAGAGGCGGGATCATGGCATAGTCTTGATTTTGTACAGTTCACCTGCTGCAGACAAATTTTCTGAGTCCCAGCTTGGAGCAAAAAAGCTTACTGCTGGCTATTCACAAGACACCAGCCCTTAGCAGCACAGAGGTCCTGGGCTTGCTGCAGGCAGGCAGGCCGGCTCTTTTGCAGCCACAGAAAGGTCTCCTCAAGCTGCCCACGCATGTGTGATGAACTCATCACAAAAGCAATCAGCCATTAATTTGGTCAATCATTCCTGTCACAGCAAATACAGTTCTTCAACTAGACTGTTTGATACAAGACTCCAGCTAAACTGAAGGACAGAAAAAAATGCCTCCAAAGGTACCAGTCTACAGAACAGAAAGAGGACAATTTAGATATTGACCCATCCATACTTCCTTTATGCTTTTTTTTCTTTTTTAAAGAAAAGGTGACCCGAGAGTTAAGTCGAAACAAAAATAAAAAGCATTAGAAAATTAAATTGTGTCTTCCAGGCATTAATAATAAAAAGGCGACCCACCCTCCAATCCTTCTCATTTAGAGGAGTATTTATTTGGAGTTTCTGTTAGGCGGCTGCATGCACTGCGTGCATCCTGCTTCACTGAAGAAGAGCCTTTTTGAAGCATCACTTGACTTTGTTTTAAATATCTTGCTACAGTTTCCATTTTAGCTCGTGAGATGATTATTTTCTCTCAAACTGAAGTTATACAGCAGTTGAAAATGCTGATGGCTTAACTGGTTTCCTTTTTTTTTTTCCCTCTCCACAGCAGCCCTGAGGGGTTTTAACTCTTTCTTGCAGCACTGAAATCCTGCTTTTGGAGTTCAATGTTTAACTCTCGCTGGGAGACTCATAAATATTCGGAGTCACTCTCTCCCTCTCTGTTTGATTAGGAAATGAGCCTTTAACTCAATGTAATCCCCAAGCCATTAACAAAAAAGCCCTCAACAGCTCCACTATTAGAATTTCACTCCTAGCCCACAGAGGATTGAATTAGATTAACATAACTACCCGCAATCTGAGTTTATTTTCTGTGCCAGATAGAAATGTGTCTTCAGGAAAGGAAAAGAAGAGAGCTGGAGAGCAAGCACAGCATAATGAAATGTAAAAATAGATGAGAAATAGATGGACAGATGTACAGGTAAAGCGATAAAAAAGGTAAGAGAGGGAGAAAGCTGCACAGTCTTTAATAACTGGCTGCTGGCTTTGGGGGGTTTATGCAGAAGGCCCCTCAAAACACAGAATTGTTTCTGGAAGAGTATTTTTATTCTGCTTGTGCTTACTTCATATTCTCAGGGATTTACAGTGAGGCACCTGAGCATGCTGTACTCCAGACACCTGTGCAGCAGATCTGGCACAGGTTTTATTTATAATTCCCTAGAGATGTCATACTCAGCAATGAAAGGAGAGGCGTGGAAAAGAGAATCTGCATGTCAATCATTACTTTGCAGTCAAAGAAACAAATAAACTGGGATAAAACAAAAGATGTTTGTTTGGTTGTTTTAAGGAATGAAAAAAAAATCATGCAATAGCATATGTACAGTAAGACAGTTCAGAGGTTGATGGGTGCTTAGTCCACAAAATGTGAATCATTACTGAAGCAGAAACTAAATAACAAACTCTATCTGCTACATAATGCATTGGTCTTCCCTCTAACCACAGGTAATGCCTTCCCTCCCAATAAAAGCGGTCCTATAAAGCATTGATCCTTATCCCAAAGGACAGTAGGTGCTTGGTTATTTTTTTTTTCCAAAGCAGTAATAACAAGATATGGCAGGTAATAGGGCAAAATACTCACATGTGGTTGAAAGAGAAGAATAAAGTCCAGCAATTATGTGGACACAATATTAGAACAGTCCAAATAAATTCCTAAGACTGAACCTTTTACAGCTTTATACTTAGAAAACTTCTTTGATTTCTCAGATTTCCGCAAAAATATGTGGTAAACTGGGAGGGGGGGGCGGTGGGGGGGTGGGTGGTTTGCAGTAATTTCCAAGCATAGTCATGCTAGCATTGGTTTTGTGTAGGGAAGAAAATTATTCAATTTTTTTTTCAGCAATGTCTCATGGTTTTTAATTCTTAGTGGGACCTCAAACCAGCTATATGATAGATTCTTTGTTGGTTACAGAGTCAGCAATTTTAGTCCTTTAATGCTTTTCAGAAAAATCTGCTTCTTTTATTACAAAATAACATTGCATTATTACAGAGAAGCAATAAATGTAATATGATGGCAAAACAAACAGAAAAGGACTTAAATAATTTGAATATGTTCATTTTTAAGTAAAGCAAAAAGCTTTAATAATCAAAATGAAGCTTCGTATGATGACGGTTTTATTTGTGAGAAAAAAGGTTCATAGCAGGAAATGTGTTGGAATGATATTTTGGGGCATTATTTGGGCATATTAATTTACCTGGTTTATTCATATTCTCCTAAAAGCCTTCCTTATATCAGAATTCAAGCTGAATGATGGAGTATCCATATTGATGGTTAAAAACTTAGAGAGCATCAATATGTAGTCAATATTTTTTATTCCTTGTACTTAAGCTAAATCTTCTAAGTATTATAAAATGTACATTGAAGAAATGCAAAATGAAGAACTAAAGAAGAAGCCTATTTGTCACCCTTCTACAGTCAATCCAAGAAATTTGTCTCTCAAGTATTCCTCAAAACCTGATGTTTTAATGGTGAGGCAGCTCTGGTTTTATTATTCTGTTTCTATTAGACACTTTTTCTTCCAAAATATTTTAAGTTCAGCTTCATTTTATTTGTTGTTACCTTCAAAATGGTACATTTTGGGGGTAAAAAAGTTTTCTAGAACATATATTTAGTGACAAATTTAAGCTAAAAACTTGACATACTAAAATTAAAATTGTAATATTAAGATTTTGGGAGGTAGACACAGCAAGGTTATTTTCCTATGCTTAGAAATAAATATTAACCCAAAATTTTGTAAAAAGATGTAACTCTGAAGCAAAACTATGAAACAAAAAACCTCTTATATTTTGACAAAAAACATTATACGAAAAGCTATTAACAAAAAAATTCAGAGTAATTATTTTTCTCCTTCTCTTCATATTTCTACTGAAAGCTATTAATAAAAAAAAATTGACTAATTGTTCTCCCTCTCTTCAAATTTTTGTTAATAGAAATACTCCAGAAATATATAATTGTTCAAACATTTTACATCTTGGCTGCTTTTAAGCAAACATCTTGTTGGTGATGAGATAGTAAGTTCCTTTGATTATCACTTTGCCGACTTTGCAAACACTTGCACCCCTCTTTTGTTATTGAAGATTCTTCAGTTGCTTTGGGACTTTTAAAATTAAAGAAACATCAACTGCTTAATGCTAAATACCTTCAATAAAAGCAAAATTTCATTGCATGTGTCTGATAAGAAAAGATTTGATATGCATGTGGGGGGGTACTGCCTTTTGGGTTTTTTAATAGAGGGAAGGTTGTCACTTGGTTCTTTTAAGACAGGACTGCTAAAGTTCCCAGGTTTGCCTTTACCAGCATGGGATAAATAGCACCTGTCCTTGGTAAGCCCTTAAGCAGAGTTACGTTATACATTGACCTTTTTGGAATGCCAGCAAACCTGACTGTTTCTATTCCCAAAACAAAACTGTTCCACTCAAACTTTCATTTACTTATTTCCAGAGGAAAAAGCCACACTCAAATAGTGAAACCGCCTGATTTCTACAAAGTTCTGAACCAACTCCTCTCCTTGTGGGTCGCACTGACCTTCCTTTGAAAGAGTGAAAATCAAAAAAATATTACCTTTAACTGTACCGAGATGCTGCCATAATTTTTAGACCAGATAAAAGGATTTCTGCAGAGCAATGCTTGGATTTAAAAAAAAAAATAAAAAAGAAACAAAACACAAGCCCATAAATGCAATAAAAGATAGAAGTTCGCTACTTACATGCTGCAGGCTGAGAGATGAGACTTGAGGCTGGAGTAGAATTTCCCTTGCCCTCAGGTGTTTCTAATTGCTGATTAAATATCTTTTGGTTCTGCCTGCACCAGCCGACAGTCCCCTCTGCGTCTCTGCCTCTCTTTGTGACTAGGACACAGTACTCCGAGTCCCAACCTATAAATAGATCCCAGCTCTGTGATTGATATAACAGGCAGCTGACAAAAAAAAAAAAAAAAAAGAAAAAGAAAAAAAAAAAAAAAAAAAGAAATAACCAGGTCTTGAGCAAGGCAGCAAAAGCTGGGCTTTTAACTCTGCACTGTGCCCAGGGAGGAGTCCCCCACAGTCACCCGTGGGCATCAGAAAGAGAAAGTGCAAGGCAATTACTTTCCCAGCAGCATTACAGCAACTTGAGGCATGTAAAGTGAATGAACAAAATCCACTGCACAAAGAAGAAGAGGCAAAACACAACTAGCAGACTGCATCCAACTCTTTTGCAATTTAACAAAAATAAATTCCATTTTCCAAACAGGCTGGGAATTCTGACAGAACGAGAGAGGAGTTCAGAGCTGAGTTCTGGGGGTTGGTCCAGGCATGCTTGTATTTCTGCTGCAGAACAAACCAGTGGGCAGGTTGGCAATTTAACAGCTTGGCAGTCTACTTAGGGTCTCTGCCCACAAACACTATTTGAAGAGGCTGCTCCTGCAAACAAAACTGAGGGCAGTGATGGTACCTCCCTATTGACTCAGCAGGAGTTACTTGGCTCTCAAGGACCTGAACCCTCTTTTCTGCTTAAGTCCTTGGCTGCCAGGAGAAAGTGATGAGTTACAGATATCAACAAAGCTCTCTCACAGAGGCTGAGCTGGGAGCCCACCATCCAGAGAGTGACTTGAGAGAACACATCACAAATGCTTCTGTTCTGGTCCTTATTACCCGACACAGGGGGAAGGGTCCTGGATTTTCCCATATTTAGTCCCTGCAGATTCTCCTGTTAGAGCCACAGTCAGGCAAGGCCAGTAACGTTTCCAGCAGGCAGCTGTTTCTCCAAGCCTTTGCCGGCTCCTGGACATTCGTGATCTCCAGTAGAGTCTTAGTGTCTAGGGAGCTTCACAGCTAATGGAATCAAAGGCAAGGCAGCTAATGATGAAGACCAGTGGAAGAGTGGGGAAGAAGAGGGAGAATAGTAGGCAGGGAGAGCCAAAACAGATTTCATGACACTGCTGTCTTTGGCAAAATCTCCTACAATCAACCCTAGTACCACACTCACTTCTGCTGGAAAAAGTACTAGAGCAGACAGGGAACCAGACCCACCAGCCTTCCTTTCAACATATTGCAAGGCTTGCTTGAGCTGAGATGGTAAAGAAATGCTAAACTCAAAGAGCAGGATGAAATCCTCAGGCACCAAGCCCGTGCTGAACCCCATGGTTCTTTGGCTCAGTGGCTAGCCGTACCTGAACTATTTAAGCTAGTTTGGGCATGTCTACACCGCACTGCAGCTGCTGCTGTTACTGGAGTAAAGAAAGTTAGTTCAACAAGAGCAGCTATCCCAAATCAAGGCAAGGACCCACCACATCAGAGCCAAGGTCTCATTCAATTTCAGCTATTGATTATATAGGAAGATACAGTTCTTTCTTCTCTTTTGGTGAAATCCTACTGCATGCTTAATTCACCTCGTGCCGATGTCCTTTGTGTCTAAACTGGTAGGATTCAGTCAAGGAGTTTTACAAAAAAACACTGTGTTTGCTGGAGAGGGGTCTGATGAAGCACTGGGCAAAGACTCATGAGGATTAGCCATTTTCCTCAGCTGAGCTGCTGTCCTGTGTCAAGTCTGGCTTGTCACTTTAGCACAGCTGCATATCCCTCAGCTTTAAACAACAGAGATAACTGTACTTAACACTGTGCTTTAAAGCACTTTGATATCTACAGATGAAGACCTACAAATGAAGAGGGGGAAAAAAGTATCTGACAGGCTGAGCTCCAGCATGGAAACACACCCTTAAATGCCTGCTGGATTCTGGTCCTTCACCTAGTTGAATCAGATCTCAGATCAAAAATAACCTGATAAACAAGAAAAAATTTTATTTTTGCTTCTCAGTTGGGCTGGCAAGTACAAAATACTTTGGGATTTAATACTGAGAGCTGTAAAACCTTTTACACTACCCATTGCTATCAGAAGGAATTTTAGACACTCAGTACACAGAGCAATCAGGCTGAGGCATGGCAGATGAAGGTCCCAAAACCTAAATCCAAAAGTCACTTTTGAAAAACTCAGCTATAACTGTCAGACTGATCTTTGCTGTTATATGTCGCTGACATCTCAAATTCTTCAAATACTACTCTGTCAAGCTTTGTGTTGAATGGAAAAGCATCATCCCTGCCCCCTTACATTGTCATGGGCTGAACTGATGCTCTGGTGGGAATACCCATGATGTAGTCTAAAACACAAGAACTTTTTGGGTACGTCTCAAGCAGGTAGCTAGGAAGTTCTATTCAGTTCTTAGGTCCATGTCCAGTGTTATCTCTAGCATCCCATACCTACACAGCAGAAGTAGTCCTGGGCATACACTAGTACCCCATTCTTCCACTCTCTGCCTGAAGGGTGAAGGGAGGAGGTCTTGGCAGCATGCCACAGTTAACTAGCGTGAATGAACTTTGGATGGAGTCAGAATTCCTCCATCCTTCCTCTCTGCCTTTAGACAGCAGGTTGTATGACTTTAATTGCACCACAGTGGGGTACCCAGCAATCCAGAGGAGATCTG
Source organism: Fringilla coelebs (assembly GCF_963513975.1). Taxonomy (NCBI): domain Eukaryota; kingdom Metazoa; phylum Chordata; class Aves; order Passeriformes; family Fringillidae; genus Fringilla; species Fringilla coelebs. The sequence goes on from NC_140034.1 coordinate 22,714,606, forward strand.
CTTCAGATAAAACTTCAAACACAACTTCCCCACCCCCTCTGCCAGCACCCTTGTGCATAAACAGCACTTGATTCCAGACTCCAGACTCAGGGCAAGACAGGGAAAGAATCCAAGAGTGGAGGCCATAGGACTGAATGCCCACTCAAAACACTGCATGAAGAAAGCCAGAAGATTTCAAAAGCAGATACATTAAAAACAAAAAAATGTACAAAGATAAACATTAGTGACTTGTAGACTCTAGAAAGGCTCACCCCTTTCCTTGAGGTACCCGAGTACAAGGTATCCTTGAGGTACCCTTTATCCATTGTAAAGTGCAAGTGATGTATTTTCTACTTGTTTCTTGGGAAGGTATTTTTTAAAATGCTTCTTGCTAGGGCCACTTCGATCATGTACCTGTATTTCAGTCTCAGATCCTCAATTCTACAGTGGACGTAAAATTTCAAAGCTTATTTTCTTTCAGACCCAGAGTTTGAGTCTTGCACATATAAATTTGGGCAGAATTTGCTCAGCTGCATGCAAATTATTCTAGAGGAATGCAAAATATACTTTCCTTTTAAAGAAAAAAACAAACAAAAATTCACAGATACCTTTTTTTTAGATAGGGCCAAAGCAAAAACAGTTGAAGCTTGAAAATACTGGTCCAATCCGTGTAATCTTCCAATTGCCTCCACCTGTACATTAAACTATATAGATAATCTTTGTCCCTTCTCCTGTGTGCCTGAAATGTGCAAATCTGATTTACATGTTGTAAGTTTAGAGCTCAGAGTCAGTGCTGCTTTTGTATCAGGAAATGCAGGTATGAACACAAGTATTAAAAGACAAACTGAAAGTCAGCTTTGCAATTTCCAAGGCTAGCCACAACCTATGAAGAATAATTATAACACACAATAAAAAGTATCTTCATCAGAGTCATGCTACTTTGAAAAAGCCTCACAAACCCAAAATTTCTAAACAGCTGTGCTAGTGCCCTGCGGGATTTAGTGGGATGTGAATTGCACAGATTTCAAACAGGGACTACTTACACCAAAAAATATGTTCTAAAAATGATTTTTTTTTAATATAAAGGAAATAAATGTAAAAATCCCTAAACTAACAAACCTCTTCCAAGACTGAAAATTACATGACGAGAATTAAAAGAATGAAAAAGTTTGAATAGCCACTCTCTTCTGTATGCTTGGCACATACAGTATGACTCTTAGATCTAATAGGAAGTTAAATATACTATGCATTTTGATGCAAAATAGTCTGAAAAACAGCAATTGCTCAAGAGGGAAATGCTGATATTATTGCAAGATTAGTGGTTTTTTAATTCCTTAATTAATTTTAATGCCATAAACTTCATAATGCTTCAATATTCTTTTTCTGTGCAACCAGCAGCCAACATTGAACACAAAGTTCATATGTTTGCATCCAGTTTTTTCATGTACCCTCCAGGATGCTTCATGCCATGTTGCCATGTCAGGTCTCTGTCATCAGCAGGGAAAGTCACACTGTTCTAATACTCTTGCCAACTTTGCCCCTTCTTTAGTTCCTATATATTTTTAAATTTTTCATTTTTCTCAGTCCATCGGTAATAACAATACACTAATGAAAACTAGCTTGGCCTGAGTAACAAAACACATACCAGAGTGTGTTCAGAAACTATCCAGAGCAAGGATTCAGTTCTGCATGTGCACACAGAAATAAAATCAGTAAGGATTTAACTAAAGCCTGCAAGCACTGGGACACTCATATGCTGCATTACATTTAAGTACCCAGCCTTTGTCAGCCTATCACACACAGTATGATAATACAGTCTCTTCTACCCTTACCTCGCTTAGATCCATTCTAAACTTTCACTCCTACTACACAGCCTTTGCCTAAAAGGGCTCCTGTGCTCACACCCATGAAAAAATAATAATAAAAACAGAATAAGAATTCTTGAATGTACTCCTGCCTAAATGATGCAACCACGATATTCACTCACTGGAAACCACCACCATCCTCTTCCAGCAGCAGCTGCAGTGCATTCCTCCAGCGCTGGGCTGTCCATTGCATCATTTGGGGCAAGCGCCTTCTGCACTTTTTTTTTTGCTGCAGATGCTTTGCAGAAACTCACCGCTGCTGTTGTACCTTGCTCAGAACCTTGTTTAGCACCAGCAAGTCCACACCTGTGCTGGCAGGGCACTGGCTGTGCACTCAGACAAAGCTCAAAGCAGCCCGGCAGCCTACTACAGTCAGCTTGAGGCAGCAGATACTGTTTCATGTTCTCGGTGACCTTGGCGGGGTGCGGAGGGAGAGGAAGCGTGGTAACTGTCATAACAGAGCTGGTACCAATTCTGATATCAGGATAAGGAGGACAAAGTGAGATTTAAACCAGCTTTGGTGCCAGATCAAATCGAGACCAGGATCGCCAGAAACTGCTTCCCTTGGGTTTTTGTTTTGTTCTTAGTTCAGATTCCATCAGACAACTTCTACAAAACCCAAACAACAACTACATTATAACCACAGACAGGCCTAACCGTGATGTCTGGCTCCAGATCTGAACTCCTCACAGCCAGACTGTTAGCTCAGCTCCCTTGAAAAAGCATCACCATCCTCCAAATTTGTGTGGCGGGGGGCTGTTAGTGCTCTCTTCTCCTCTCCAGGGAAAGGCTCCGTACTCTGTGTGTCTTGCTTGATTAAAAGGTAAATTTTTAAAAGTAAGAAAGATGGGAAATAACTGATGAAGTTCCTCAGAGGAAGAGGATGTTCTGCCTGCAGACACCCAGATGAGGAATAAGCTTTTCCAGGAGCCCTCTGCATGGAAGCTGAGGGGTTTCACCTGCCCCCATTCCCACTGGGGACATGCCAGCAGGCTGGCACAACTCAGCAGAGCTCTCAAAAGAAAGTGAGGTGCTGTGCAAATCCTGCTGCTTCTAAAGTGAGGAAAGACCCATCCTGCAGTGGGTCCTACATGAGTCCACTCCAAAGCAAATTACCAATCTCAGCCCTGCCTGACCCCCCAGCCACATTAACTGTGACAGAAAGAGCCCCACCTCTGCCCTGGGGGTGGGACTCTCGCCAGTCTAAGGAGAAGGTCCAGCTCTTCCCCCTGTCAAAATACTGCTAAGTGTCAGTCACATATCCACTCCAGGTGTCTGTGGCCAGGTGCTGGCTGTGGGGTGGCTGCAGGGCAGCATCAGTGAGGAGGAGCTGGGGCTAGCCCATGCCTGAAATGGCCAGTTCCACATGGCTCCAACCCACCCACCACAGGGCACAGCTGACCCCTTGGACAAGACGGTGGTGCCCAGGGGAAAAGGTGTAAGAAAGGGCAGAAAACACTGTACAGGCAGTGAGAGACAGCTCCGAGGCACTCAGGTCAGAGCAGGAGGGGAGGAGGCACTTGAGGTGCTGAAGCAGACAGTGCCCCCATGCCCCTGCTGAGGGCATGGTGCAGCAGGTGGGTATTTCCTGAAGGAACTGCAGCTCACAGCTGGCCAAGGTCAGCTCACCACAGTGTGTCACAACTGATAGAAAAAATCTGCTTCCTTCAGTAGCTCTCCCTCTTGTACCCCAGACCTGGTCAAACAAGTGCTCCTGACCAGGTTACCTCCGGGGGTTTTGTGTCAGGCTGGATACACCACAGGGACAGGTAGGAGAGGACAGGCAACCAAAAATAACCCTGAACAGTACTAGAAACTGTCTTGATACTATGGGAGAGCCTATTCTCCCACACAGGTCAGACCAAACCCCTACCTACAATTCTTGACTGATGAGGAAATGAAACAATTGTGTTTGGGAGGCACTTGAGGGCACACATGACTTCCACAGACACAGCAAAGTGTATGCAGATGCCTGCTTCAATTCCCTTGCTGGCAGTGAAGTTCTGCCACCATAATAAACTCCCTCACTGTGGGTAAATCAAACACAAAATGTCTGGCTAAGCATTACCCCCACAGAAATCTCCCTAGCACATAAAGGTACAACGTGGTTCCCTTGCACCTCTAGGGAACAGGAATCTGCATTTCTGACTAAAGCCTTTCAGCTTCTCTGTGCCATCTAAAATCCCTTCTGGGCCCACTATATGGCTGCCAGGCCTTTGGCAGGGAGCTCTAAGCCCTTTTAAAATGTTGAACAGGTACAGACCCAGGTGGTTTCCTTCTCTCCCTTGTATCTCTTTCTATCTTTAGGCTAAGCATAGCAAGTTCTGCTGAACTTTGGCTCAGCTTCCTCTTAGCAGTAAGTGAGGTGGTTTCTTCCTCTTCACTACAATTCTGTTGCAGTCTCCTTTGCCCCCTCATTCCATCACCTCAAGTCATTTTTCATCTCAGAATTGCCAGTCACCTCTGAAACTCTTCCGACCTGGACCCTTCCTGCTCTGCAGCCTGGAGCACCTCAAAACTCAGAGCATTTCCTCTTTAAGAGAGTGGAGAGAGACAGAAGGGGAAAACAGCAAGAGCCTTTTCTTTAAGTATAGTTACCCATACGCTGCGGAAAGAAGAGTTTCACAAAAGGATTTAGCGTTCCTTTCCTCTACCCTCCAGGCAGCCAGGAACTCAGCTACAAAGCATGGAGCTCATCCCACGGGAAGGAGCAAGGCCACAGCACACAGAGGGGACAGGCTGCAGGGGAAGTCAGTGCAGCTACAGAGCTTTACTGCTTGTAAATCAGTCACTTAGGATTTGGCCTGAAGATGCTGTACACTGAGAGAATGTGAAGGAAGGGACACACATATGACACACATGGGCCCAGCAGAGAGGTGGCAGTGCCAGGGGGTACTGGGACAAAGTGCCAGGTGCTCAGACAAGTGCAGCACTGCTGTCCCCACAGCCCAAAAGAGCCACGTGCTGCCAGTGACAGAACGAGAGACTGAGAAAGAGCCAAAATGCCAACACTTTCTCTGCAGATGATCTGGGCATGTGCCACAGAGAACATCTCCCCTGCAATGTCTCTGTGGCCTTCTTCCCCCTCCTCCTCCCCTTCTGTGCTCCTGGAAGTGCTATGGGCCACTTCTGGGCACAAAGCTGTTCTGCAGCTCATCACAGGTACTCAAAGCTGCTGGAACCTGAGCTGGAGATCAGGTATAGCACAGTCCATAGCCAACTACACTGCCCTCCATACTCCCCTCCTCCTCCCCATCCCCACCTACCCCCTGTAAAGAGATGTCACATTCACCAAGGTTTAACAGTGAGAAGGGGGGAAAAAGCATCTATCAAATTCTTAACTTCAAGTGGATTTACCCAGAGCCCCTTGGAAACAGCTGCTTGAGGAAGGTTTCTGTGGAGCCCGTGTTCCAGATGCAGACATTTGGTTGCTCAGTCCCTTGCTGTTGCTTTAGTCTGTGCTCTTGCCACACCTGGACCTGTCCTCACCTGGAATAACCAGTCCCTTCCATCGCCTCTGCCTAGGGCCCTGCTGCTGTTGGGAGGTGAGGCCCAGCTCCTCTCCTGTTCCCTCCCTCAAGGAATGTGTCACGGGCATGGCCTCACACACTCATCATCCACTGCCTTGTGTGACTGCCCACCCAGCACAGGGAGGAAGGTCTAAAGCACTCATAGCAGCTTCTTCCCTGACACACCCCGTACCACACAACTGTCCTGTGCTTACAAGCCTGGGGAAAAACCCCCCTATGAAATCACAACCTTCCTTTATCACCTCTGGGCAGCAATGAGCTTCGTGCCAGGAGTGTTGGGTTCTGCCCCCTGCGTGCTTTCGAGGCTGGGCAGCAGTGTCACTTTGCCAGGTAACAGGGACTCCAGGAGAACTCCTGCTTTTATGCCACACAGCAAATAAAGGTACATTAACAAAACAAAGCTATATAGGGCTATTTGAGCATGCTCCCAAGAAGCTGGTTTGGATTTCAGCAGAAAGACAGCCTCATTCATTTGGACGTTATATCCAGATGAGATCTAGGCTATATTAATTCAATGCAAAGCACCATGAGATTGTATCGAGGCTGAGCTATCACTGAGTTAATATACCTTAATATAGACAAGAACAGAACCTCTCTTTCTTGAATATATTTTGTGCCTTGTCATGAGATCCTGAGATTCATTTACCTGGTGAAACCCCATGGAAACTTGAAGGACAGACTACCTTCTTCTCTTTGGAAGCCCGTTCTTCAAAGCTATTGAGCTACATACGTGTCATTCTCCCAAAGAAATTTCTTTATCAGATGACACAGTTCACATTTTTAAATTTGTAAAAATGTGATGTTAGAAAACATATAGCCTGTGGAAATGTTTTTATGTCTCCTTCTTAAGTTTTCAAAGACAACAATTCATGTTTAGAAAAAAAAGTTAATTTATTTTTCATTTTCTCCCTGGTCATTAGGCAGAAAATGAGACTCCAGAGGCATGTGGACTGCTCTTTGTAATCATGGGGCATTTCATATTTCTTGATGATATTAGCAAATTCCTCAAGAAAATATTTTCCTAAATCTCTGTGGTTCTCTCACAAAATTTAACAAAACACTATTTTTTTAAGAATTATTTTCAAGTCTCCTCTGTTAACTACTATTGTTCTGAGCTGTGGCGGTAACTTGGTGAAATTGTTACTCACTCCATAGAAGCTTAATCAAAGAGCAAACAAGCAAACAAGACCTGACACCCAAAGCCACAAGGAAGCAGTTCCTTGCCTTGAACTGCTCATTGATTCCCTCCTTCAAAGGTGATTTCTTCAGCCAGATTCTCCATAAATGCAAACACATATTCAGCTCCTTCTTCAGGATGTGTGAGACTGTGCAGAGAAACTGCATCTGCGTTGCTACATCGTGTTTGCAAAATGTTGCCTGTTAGCTTTGCAAACATGGTAGAGTGAGTCATGGGCAGCCTCAGTGGTCTACGTAATGGCAAAACTGCAAACAAAAGCTCTTCAGCAATTACCTTTATTTAGTGTTCAGAGCAGGCAAAAGTAAGGAAGTTCTCAGACAAAAATGTCATTAAGGTTGTGCCCTGACAGAGATGACTGCATAGGTACTGCTCATCTCTGAGACTTAATGCTTCCAGATGCCTCATAAATGATAATTTTTACTTCAACTAATTACAGACATGCTGTGGTGACTCCCCAGACAGACTTTTAGGTTATTTGTCTTGTTATTATTATTATAACCAGCATTCAGAACCTGTGGTCCTTTGACACTTAGCACCACACATCTGTGAATATGCAAATATGGTCTTTACTGCAAATACTTTGTAATTTGAGGCCTGGTCTGCATCATTTTTGTGCAAATGCAACTATCCCACTTCACAGGAATGATTTTACAGGAATATTTCACTGAAAAAAAGTTATGTAACTATAACCACATTTGTGTTAGTCTGGCTTACATCTCCAAAGAACCTGTGCTGAGCTAAGTATGTCGGACCAACGTAATGTTTATGCCAGAACTGGACCATGGTGACCATACTGGGATCCAAAATCACAGTGAAACCAGTACTTAGAGTCTGATGAAAACTGGGGCACACATAAGTTGAGGGCAGAGGATACAGTCAGTAAGGACATCAGCAATTTTATATCTGCACTTCAACTTAACTCCTTTAAGAATCTTCTATTTGAAACAAAGATGCCTTGTTTGCAATAGCATTTTCAGTTGTGTTTGACTGACTTTTTAATTCTATTACACTGAGGCTGCACTGTTACTCACCTCTTACTAAATTCCAGGGAATCCACATGAATTAGCAGGATTATGAATGTCCAAAGAGAAGGAAGCTCATGCCTTACTATTCACTACAGAATCTGCGAGACACTGACCAAACAATGGATCCTCTGATGCACTCACAGGAAGATGTGAGCCTCAACTGAACTCTTCTGTAATTAGGGCATTTGGACAGTGCCTGTCCCATGTGGATTTCCTGGACTCTAATAAGCATGAGCTCATCTTTCCCTAAGGTATAATAATAAGGTCTCTACCTGTCACCTATTTCATGAAACTTGTCTGAACTTAGTACCTTTCAGACTCTGACTGGGTGTAAAATGCATTTGAAATTAGATAACAGATTAAAAAGCTACCCAGACTTAACCAGTGTAATCACATACTGAGTATTCCCTTAGAAAAGCGGGCCTAACAATAAATTCAAATTAAACTGAGGGGGAATTTTTCTAAGGAACACAATTATCTGTATTTAATTTTCTTTAAAAACAAACCAAAACCAGACAGACAAGTGACACCCACAGGGAACCAAGGCCAAAAAGAGCTGAATGTGGAACCTGCAGCCCTCACCTGTGCAGTGCTCAGCTTCTTCCTGCTTCACTCTTCTGGTTTTGCCAAATCCCTCCTTGCTGATGAGCATCATCCCACCTCAACTCTAATCTGCCTTACATGAAGCATAGGAAGGGAGTAGGCAAGGGCTTCATGAGCACTCCTGGATTCTGTAATTGGCGGCAGACTTAGGGCTAACAGTTTCCTTGGCCGCCAAGATGTGCATAGACTAAGAACAATCTTTCATGTGCTGATAAATTGTCACTATTGTGCACAAACACCTGAAATTGAAAGCCAAATTATTCTTCCAGATTTAGTGCCTCTTTTTGCCAGCTTCTATCTTTAGAAACACCCCTGTTCACTCTGGATCTCTTAGGGAACTTGAGGATTTGAAGTGGTGACGGTAGGCTGCAATCTGGATAGCTGTTTTCCTTCTGTGCTCTATTACTCCAAGGAGGGTGGGTAGATCCTCTGCATGTTCCAATAGTAGACAGGTTTCTTGGAAGAAAATGCAGCAGACAGCTACATTCTCTAAAGGCAGATCACAGGATAAATAGATCTGGATTGTGTTGGTCCCATATGAGGTATCAGTTCTATGTCTTTGTCTTATCATTCCATTCCTCCTGCTTTGCAAACCCAAAACACTTTCTCTGAATAATCACAACTGTACTGATTTCTTCCCTCTGCAAGGGAGCCAGGAGCCTGCACTGATATTTTTAGGTAACCCACTTGCCCTGTTTTCTTTCCCCTCTGTGAATAGATCCCTCACTTATTCTAACCCATAATCTCACATACATTTCTCGTCTCTTTCTGTTCTGGCACTCTCAGAACTGCAAATGCAGCACCTACTGCTTACATGCAGGGCTACACTATTGCTTTCTGCTGGGGTTTCCTTGCGTTCAACCCTCTCCCAGGGCTGAACAAGAAACACATGACCAGAAGTACAGAGCTAGAGACTGCAAAAAGACCTTGATAAAAGTAGAGAGTGGTTGAATACTATATAGAAAGCCAAGCAGAATTTCCAATGAATATTTTTATGATTATTCATCAAAGCTGATAAAGATCCCATTCCAAAGGAAGGAAGGTAATCTACAACCAAAGAAGTTTCTCATCTAAATTCTCTCCTGTTTCATAGTGACAGTTGGCATAAAATATCACTGCTCTGACATGCGGAAGCCTTGGTGCCAAGTTTGTGGAAGCACGAACAACAAAACCAGTAAGAAGGTGAGAGAGAATCAGTCAGTCCTTTTGTGGCTGTGTCCAACCCATGCTGCTGCAGTCTCAAAGGAGTTCCCCCTTTGATTCTAACCATATCCTGGTTTTTCATTTTTTCTCATCTTCTGCTTTGGGAATCTTAGGAATGTCTTTTTACACACACCTCTTTCAGCCTGTGAGCTTTGTCCTACCCATCTCCTTTTTTCCTCATGCTTTCCATGCTTGATCCCAGTCTTTCAGTTTCTCTTTTTTTATTTTGGCCCACAAACAGCCCCCTTCCCTTGCATGTCAACAGCAGTGGGAAGTAACCTAATTAATAGTTTCTTGATAGGCTACCCCACACATGCACACACCCATCCCCCCAGTATCCCGCTGGCAATTCAACAGCCCTCTCTCAAGAAAGGAAAATATTTCCATACTAATTAATAACAACATCGGGTAGTTCTGGGCGGAAGGATCTGGGATTCCCATCTGGGCCTAGATCTCTCGAGCTGAAGGAGCAACTGTACCTCAGAGCACATTTCCTTTTCCAAATCCTTGTGTTATTAACTGTTTACACTGTTCTCCGTATCAAACATCCTTGCAGCCTGGCTCCTGTGTTAGCTGGTATCTCTGCAACTGAGTTCAGGCTGAATTCCTTCAGCAATCAGACTGTGCCTCTCATTTAGCACATGGCACTTGTTCAGAAACCTACAGCGCTTCCCTTCTCTCTTCCCCATCAGGATTCACATGAATCAAGGACCTTGCATGCTGTGGTTCTCAAAGGACACAGACGCTACTGTATCCATTTAAAATGTCTTTGCTGCTTGACTTCCCCTGACACGCACTTCCCTGTCTCTGCTTCTGCCACTTGCAAAAAAAAAAAAAAAAAATCAAGCTCTGTTTTTGAAGTATTCTGCAGAGAAGGAGTAGTTCTGTGTTTACTGAGCTTGAGCACAGATGTTTTTCTCCAGATGTAGTAGGATAGTCCACTCCTGTCTTCACCCAGGCAAGGGGAAAGGTACTAAATGCTTCATTAAAGACTGTGCTCAGAGATGGGCTTCCAGAGAAGAGGTGAAGCATATGAGAATTTTGCTGTCCTGTCTCAGAGTCACCAACAAGGGAGACTTGTGCCTTCTGCCTCTAGAGGGAACCTGACACAACATGACTACTTGCTTCTTCTGCATCACAGGCCGGAAAAAAAAAGAAAATCGAATAAAGTGAGAGAAACACAAGTGCTTCTGAAAAAAATGCAAAAGACAGAGCTCTTCCCAGTAAGCTCTTCCCATCTATCAGCTCCTTAAAGCTATGACAATTAAGCAAGAGTATTTTCTAGAAGCCCTGTACAGACAGCTTTGTGTTAGGGGACACAGTATTGAAGCAAGACTGCCATTCTCCATGACATACACTGGAGGAAAACAGGCTGTCTCCAGGGTCTGTTGAAGAAGCAGAAACACCAGCAGACACTACAGAAATGTTCACACTATGCAGGAAGATACCCGCAAGAACAGGTCCTTCTCCTGTACAGAGTGACCTGGAAAAATACTTCCAGAAAAATACTTAGATAAAAGAAATGTACAAGGAGCACATTTAAGAAGCAGTGGGCCAATGAAAGGCATCTTCAAAACAGAGTGATAAGGAAAGAAGAGTAAAACAGAGAAAATGAAGATAAGTGAGGTGCCCCCAGTTATTCTGTCAGAGCAGTGCTGCCTGCTCAGCCTTCACAGCATCACATCCTCCACATATCCACTTCCCATGCCAGCCTTCTTCTGAAGAGCCTTTCAACCCCCGGCTGCTGTCCAAGCCTCAGTGCATTCTCACTATCCCCAGTACCTGCTTTGCCCCAGTATGGCCCAGTCTCCCCCATCTCCAGAAACAACCATCCTTGTACAGCAAAGCACATGTGTCCATCCACAAGACTGAAAGAAGGAAGGAAAGAAGGAAGAAAGGATCCCTCTTAAAGAAGGGGGAAGAAGGATGGAGACAGAGGCAAATAGGAGGGAGAGTGAGAGGGGCCATAAATTCCCTTCTAATTCCAAATAATTCCGATTACATGGATGAGTAGTTTTCAATCAGAAAGATAATCTCAAAGATAGATGGCAGGATAATTGCTCGTCGGCGCGACGTAAATATTGTGTCGTTTCTATTAATCTCAGCGAATCGGGTGTCAGGGTTGTCACTCATTCATCAAAACAAATTAAAAAAAAACATATTAAAAAAAGAGAGAGATGCTGGAGGGAGGGGGATGTGTATCCAATAAGCAGCTGAAGGCGTGCAAGGTAATGAATGCTGCTTACAAGCTGTTTGCATTTTTTTGCTTTATAAAAGCTAAAGCTAACTCAGGCAGTAGATCTTTATTAAACTCTTGGTAGGCACTGCAAGGGCCACTGCTGCACACAGAACTGAGCAATAGGGCTGCAGAATGAAGCAAGGGAGGGAAGGAAGTGGACAATACACCCTAAATGTGGGCCTGAATAGTCTGGGCATTAACAACAGGCAGGAGGTACTGCAGGGTCATCATGGTACCTGGAAGAAAGGACACAGATCACACACAAAACAAAGGCAGTGCCTCCATTGCCAGGAGAATGAAGAGTAATGTGGAGGAGGAATGGAGAGTGATGTGGAGAGGCCAGCTAGCAGGGACACAGACAAAATTGCCTTGGTGCAATTTTGCCACACTGGCTGCAGGATGACAGCGCGTCACTGCCCCACTGCTGTATCCACCTGTCTGTCTAGTATTACATCCCCAGGCATTGTGCACCTCCTCTCCCTGCCCTTGCAAACCACATGGCCTTAAGCATCTTCCTCACAGCCCTTTGGTCCCCTGACTCTACTGGACTGGCTTAGTTCATTACTGCTGACTCAAGCAGGACTGATGCCACCCTCCACCCCCTAGCACTCTCCCCCTCTCCTGAAACACACTCACTTGCCTGGACAGTGCCCTGGTCTGGGACCTACAGGTAAGAGTTTGGGTCATGCACTGGTCAGTCACCAGTGTTTCGCCACTGACTACACAGAAAATTCCTTGGGAAGACCCTTATTCCATTCTGACATCCATTTGCTGACATCCTGTTTCCTGAAAACACCACATTCCCCAGTTCAGGACCCTAGACTCAGCTTCTGTACAAAGGATTTTCTGTAGTGGGTGCTGGACTGAAACTGCCACTCACATGACACATCTGGCACAGCTTTACTGGTAGAGATCAGGTAGGAACAAATAACCTCAAAGAAAAGGCTCCCCATACAACTTTCACCTTACCCAAGGATAGAGAGGAAGAGTGGAAAACTTCTGCTTGACAATAACCTCAGCCTCATGCCATCCTGTGCAGCAATCCACCAGAGCTGGTGAACTAGTCAGGGCTAGATTAGCATTTGAACCAATAACTTCCCCAGAAAATTCAGCCATGGGCAGGAGCAGTTCATAACTGTGCAGGAAGGTTCTCTGGGCCAAGACTGTTTGAACCTGCTGCTCACTGCTGTGATGCACCAGGGAGGCCTTTCAGTACATCTGTGGTCACTGAAGTGGTGCTCTTCAAACAAATCACCTCACTTTGCTCTTGAACAAAGCTGTTTCCTTTTCCTTGCCCAAAGTCTGGAGCAGCCAAAACACTACCTGAAGCTTGTGCTCTTGACCGGTGCATCCTAAGTACCTTGCATTGAAAGAAATGCAAAGCTATTAAGTTTTTAGACCAGACTTAGTTTGTCAATAAGTCAGACAAGTTTTGCCCTCCGGTGCTCCAGGAAGAAGCTGGCAGGTTTTGGCTGTAAGTTAGCTTAGTGCTTTGCAAACAGCCCCCTAACACAAGGGCCTGAACCTGTGCCAAGGGGCTGTCTTCACTAAGCGGATTTGAAAAATGCTAATATTTCATCCCTGGCCACATCGGTGTTTCTGTTCATTTGCTGCTGCTGTTTGCTAAGTGAACTTTTTTATTTAAAATGCTGTTCTACTGGTAGCTCCTGTTGAAATTTGGAAACAAATTCTCCATGAACATCTTCCTGCCAGGCTGCAACAGAACAGGTTCCAGTGTAGGACAGGATTCATTAGGATTGAGTGCTGTTCTCACTGCACAGTCCTCTAGGACAGAGGGAGCAGGGATACTTGTCCCAGCAACACATTTAACCTGTCAATCCAGCCAGCAACGCAATATCCCCTGGGGATTTCAGTTCTTCTGTGATCCTGCCTTATCTCCCTACATCCCCCGGCGTGCCCACCGCTCGGTGAAATGTCACTTCTCTCTCCCCTTCTTCCAAGATGGAAGTGAACTTGTGTGCCTGGCAGGGGTCTGACAGACATGAGCTGAAAGGCTGTCAAGGACCCACTGAAAAGCAGGCAAGCCACACTGTGTCAGATTTCGGGGTGTAACACTGCAGCCTTCTGTCTGCTCTTGGGCTAACTCTAAATGGAACCTTTGAGAGGCAGCCAGGCAGCTGTCATCACAGGGTCAGGCTCAGAAGCAGGAGGGTATGAGCACCTGGGAAGCACATGCCAGTGAGCAGAGAATAGCAGCAGCATTGTAAGGCTCAGTACTGCAGGGAACCAGGAGCACCAGAATGAAGGGAGAGTCAAGCACTGGATAATGCAATAGGCCAGGGGCATCCATCCATAAGTCCTGAGAAGACCTCGGTTCCACAATGGTTTCTCAGGGGTGAATGTCCCACAAAACCAGCCTCCTACTAACTCCTCTGCTCATTTCACTCTCTTAGAAATCAGCCTAAAGGAGACTCTTCAAGGGGAAAGACTGCAAAGGTAATTCTCTTCAATAACCACCCAGTGCCATTTTTCACATCCCATCAGCCTCTGACTTCACTGTGACTGGTGTCAGAGCATCTAAACATGACTTAATGCTCAAGAAGAATTTGCCATTTCTCTGTATGTCACACCTTTTCCAGTGAGTCCCTGAATGGCTCTCTACAACAAATGACTGAGCTCACCCATGAAGGATGTGAGGGAAGAGTAAATCCACACTGAAGGGAAGCTACCCAATTCCCTGGTTCAATGGTCCGATCCCTGTGCCCATAGAAATTGGAGTTAGAATTACGAGCTAAAAGAATTAAAACTGTATAAACTATACACAACAATATACAAATAATTAACTTACAGTACTAATTTAGTCAGTGCTCTCACTCCTGAACAAGAGTTGGTCCTTTGTTTAGTGGACTTCTTTAAAAGTACCTCTGCAACAGCTTTGAGAGGTAACCAGCTGACAATCTAGACCTTCAGGTAGCAATTTTTTCAGAGACATTCTTGGAAAGCCAACATCTCACCAACAAGAAAGTGGATTAAATTGAAAATGTTTGTATAGAATGAAAAGATACTCTTCAGAATGTGTACAGCTCAAAAATTTAGTCACACCAGGGTCTGTGCTAGGGCTACTGAGGTACATTGTGTGTGACCTGGAAACTGAGAAGAACAGGTTGTAGAAAAATGCAGATGACAGCTTCATTTAAATTAATCAAGACAAAAGTGGACCAAGAAGAACCTCAGAGTGACAAAGCTGGATAGAAAAGCAGAAATCTGCTGGGGAAATTCAGCATCAGCCAAAGCCAGGCAATGCTGACTGGCCTCAGAGAGCACTTCAATACTCCTGGAAGCTCCAAAGGAATACAGGAAACAGACAGTTAGATGGAAATGACCTTTCACTCCACAATGGTGGCAAGGGGAAAAAAAAATCAGGGAAATAAATCCACCAGGATTTATTCAGATACACCAGGAAGGAAATACTAAGTGATAATAGACAGGAATTTTTGTCCCTGTGTTCTGTGCACTACAGTAGCACTGTCTCCAATAGTATACATGGGGAATCTCTCAGTAGAAACATTGCTGTTCTCCATCTTTTTCCTTCCTTACACACCACCAAAAAGAGCAAAAGGAAACCATGGCCTCAGAGAGATCCATAATAGCTGGTTAGCACTGAGTATCTTCTGGAAGAGAGCAGAAACAGGAATGCAAAGTTGAGAGAGAAAAGTTTCCAGAGAATATAGAATATATAAAACCACATTAACTCCTGGGACTTACCCCACCAAATAGCACTGAGTCAAGCAGCACAGCTTAAGCAGAATTAAAAATTGTATCAGGTAGATATTTGAATTATAGTGTGATCTATAGAGGTTCTTCAGTCCTCCTCACTGACAGCAGCCAAAACTTGCTGTAAGAATATCACAGTAGTTTAGAACAATCTGCCTCTCCACATAAAATTATCATCATGACAGTCAGAGATACAGTTGGTGAAACTCTGAACATCAGTGAGTAACACTGCACCCAAGCCCACATCAGTGACTGGATGCCACCTGAGGGAATATTCCACAAATTTTATAGATAAATTGGGTGGCAGCTCTTTGGCTTAAGTGGTGATTTGTGTACTGACAATAGCTGTTTCTATATCTAAGTTCTTACAAAAAGAGGTGAGAACATACAAAGCTGTTCCCTGAGTTTGCCAATGTGCCACCAGCTGGACACACCTTCTTGGAGAAAAGCCAAAAAATATCCAAAATTGGAGGCTGAAGTCAACCTCAGACCAGCAGACAGAGAAAAACACCTTTCCTCCAAACTGGGCTCTTCTGAAACATCAGCCAGGCTGGGAAACAGGACTGAGGAGCAGGAAGATAATTGGTGTGAACTGGCATGATAACTTCCATACTTGTACATGTCAGCCCACCTAGCGTTGTGTCAGGTGCTGGTTGGATTTTTTCTGTGTAACTGCCCTGCACCTTCTTATAGCTGCCCTCTTTTGTCTCTCTAGAGGAGGAGAAAGGTGTGGAAAGGTTTGCCTTGTCTGCCATGTTACCCAGAGGCAGAACAACTGTACTGGCCACTAGATCCACTTGCAGAGGTCAGGCTGGAAAGCATTGCAGGGTAGAAAGAGCCATCAAAGGCAAAATTTATAAGCTTCCCTTGTTACATTTCCCATCTCTGCCTCACCCTTCCATGACCTTTACAGACTGGCAACCCACCACTGCTGAAATGCCCCTCTTGAAGACAGCATTTCCCACATTCTGTAAGAGCCCAGGATCAGCCAGTTCCAGCATCTAAACTGAGTAGCAATACTTCATTCAAAGCTTTTTGTAAAAGTGATTCTTGAGTCTGTCAGGATCAATGCTACTCTACAAAACAGTTTTAATATATATTCTATTTAATCTTCTCACTTCTTCCTGCTCCACAGCAGAACCTGCCAAGACTGGCAAGGTGCATGGTACAACTAACCCCAAGGAAAGCTCATTTGCTTCCACTCAGCCTCTGTCAGCCTCTCCTGAGCACTACAAAGGCTACGTAGAGATTTTATCATTGCTGTGAGCACCTCTGGGAGCATCCATGATGCTGCTCACAGGAAAGCCCACACACAGAGCACTCAAGGCACCCAGAAATGAGAGAGGGACATGCAGAATTGTTCTTCAAGGGATGGATTTTCAGAGTCCTCTCACATCACCTACCTCACTGACCCGGCCTGCCACATACAGCTGGTGGGAGATGTTTACCACATGTCCCAGCTGAACAGGAAAGTCAGGGACATAAGGGAGAACATCCTGCAGCAATGGCTCAAAGCAGTTCTAGGCTGACAATGAGGCAGATTCCCCAACAACATAAAGGGTGAAAGCTAACCTCCAGGATCTATACTGTTCTCTTCTCTCTCTCAAATGATAAATGGAAAAAAGACAGAGAATGACACTGTAATGCAACAACAAAATCCTGGGACTCCCAGGCCTGAGTTTGGCTTCACATAAATAGCTCCCTGCTATTTATCTCATTACTTCCCTGCTCCTCTGTTTCTCCACCAAAGGTTACCCTGGGTACAATGTTGACTAGGAGACCATGCTTCCACAGCTCCCTGGAGATGCTGGGAGGGGAGCCCTGGAGAAGGCTAGAGCAAGTTGGTTAAAGTGCATTTGACCATTGATCTCACTCACTCAGCTCCTGCATTGCAGCAAAATCCTTCTGCTCCTATTCCTGCCTCCCCTTCCGATCCCCTCTGACTGTAATTAGGCACTTTCCCCTGTGGACACCCTAAAGGTGGGGCTTTTTACAAAGGACATGATGCAAAGCACAAGCACTGACTCAGTTGGGTGCACACGGTGCTTCTGACCACTCTCCCACTGGCTCACTCATCAGCACTCAGACACAGTCTACAGGCCATAACCAAACCTCTGGGAAGCCTCTGGAAGGTTTTCCATTGTCTTCCTCATATAATGAGGCAGCCTCCTTCCTCTCTCCATGGAGCACAGTCTCAGATTTCCTCCAATGGACAGCAATTTACCCGCTTCCAGGCACCAAATAAATACTCTGACCTAGCTGCATCTTCTTCTGCCACCACGGCTTTTTCGGTTTCTCATCTCCACACACCATGCTCAATGTGGTTTTCTTTTGCTTCCACATGTCCTGGCAGCAAGGACCTTTCTTTCTTACTTTTGCTTCTAATTTCAAATCCCTTAGCATCGCCACACTGCAGGCATTGGTTACAGTGCTCCAAATGTATATCCTTTAATTTAGTATCCTGCACATTTAATTAATGGTCACTTTACCACCTCTTTCGTATATCTAATCAAAAGTATTAATCATACCAGCCTGAATGGTGATTCCTGTCCCACCTCACTGGCCAGCCAGCTTTGCAATGGCAAAGATCAGATCTTTCTATCTCAAGCTTATATAATTCTTTTACAACCATCATCACACTTGGATCAGTTTTAAGTCCCTATTCCTTCTCCTATCTGGAGAACACCCACATATTGCTAATGGGGTTTCATATAGTTGAATCAAATGCTTCACCAGTGATCAGATTCCTGTAAAGTATTAGTAAATGAAAACATGAATAAGCAACAACACCGGAAACCAAGAGCACTTTCCCGATGTAGTTTGCTCTCCATGCTATCTTTGCAGATGGCACTACCTCCACCCAAGGTGTTCCACATTATTCCTAATTCTTTTACACTTCAGTGTACAAGGACATACCTCCACTGCAAGAATCTAAGTCCTTCCACCACCCCTATCAGTGATACCTCCACTGCAAGAATCTAAGTCCTTCCACCACCCCTATCAGTGATCCCTATCCCCCATCTATCCTCTCTTAAACTCATTTCTCTTGTGGATGTTCTCTTACTGTGGGTGAAAATAAAAAGGTTTTCAAAGTATGTTAATTACAGAAGGCAGAGCAGAAATAACACCGGACCATTACAGGATGAGGATGGTCACCTCACAAACAAGGACAGAGACAAGACAGAGGTGTTCAAGGCCTTTTTTGCTTGTCTTCAGCACTGATGACGGGCTAAGGGAGACACAGTGCCCTGAGCTGGAGAACCACGACTGTGAGAACAATCAACTTCCAGCTGACCTGCAAGTTGTGTGGGATCTGCTGTCCCAGCTGTATCCCTGTAAGTTTATAGGGCCTGACAGGATTCATTGAGAATACTCAAACAGCAGCTTGATGTCATTGCAAAGCCTCTCTCAATGATTTTTGAATGGTCTTGGGAATCTTGCAGTTGACTAGAAGCTGGCTAACATCATAGCAATTTTTAAGTAGGGCAAAGAGGATGACAGTGGACACTACAGGTCTGACAGTCTCACTGCAGGGACTGGTAAAATTATGGAGAAGATTATTCTGGAAAGTGCTGAAAAACTCCTGAAATGCAACACAGTCATTGATGGTCACAGATAGTATGGCTTCATGAGAGGAAAGTCCTGCTTGCCAAATCTGATTTCCTTTTATGAAGAGGCAACCTACCTAGTTGATCACGGGAAGCCACTCCATGTAATATTTTTGGATTTCAGTGAGGTTTTAGATACTGTCTCTCACAGTGTCCTTCTGGACAAAATGTCCAGCACACAGCTGGATAAACAAGTGATGAGATGGGTGAGCATCTGGTTCATGGGTGAACCATAAAGGGTTATAGCAAATGAGATGACATCAGACTGGTGTCACTAGTGGGGTTTCACAGGGCTCCATCCTTGGTCCAGTTCTTTGACATCTTCAGAGTGCTGAAGGTACAGGACTGGGAGGAACTGTTGACTCCCTTGGAGGCAGAGAGGCTCTGCAAAGAGACCTTGAAAATTATGGAGCTGGGCAATCATCAGCCGTACAAAGTTTAAGACAGACAAATGCCAGGTTCTGCAACTGGGATGGGGCCACCCTGGATGTAAGTACAGACTAGAGAATGAGATGCTGAAAAGCAGTGCTGCAGAAAGGACCTGGGGGTCCTGGTTGATGGCAAGTTGAACCTGAGCCAGCAGTGCCCTGGCAGCCAGGAGGGCCAACCCTGTCCTGGGGGCATCAGGGACAGCATCACCAGCCAGGCAAGGGAGGGGATTGTCCTGCTCTGCTCTGCACTGGGGCAGCCTCACCTCGAGTGCTGGGGGCAGTTTTGGGTGCTGCAATATAAGAAGGTTATAAGGCTGTTAGAGAGTCTCTAAAGGAGGGCCATGAAGACGGTGAAAGGCAACTCTGTGCTGGCTGTGAGCTGACCAAGGAAAAAGCAGCTGAAAGTAGATGACTTTACACACTGTGGGTTTCTCTCTGACCTGTAATTTCCTTCTGATCCATTTTCAAGAGGTCCAAAATCCAATAAATTAGGGTCAATCACCCTCACGTGTGTCCTTGGGAAAATCATGTAGTTAGTCCCCTTAGAATGTATTTTGGGCACGCAAAGGAGAAGAAGGTGATTAGGAACAGTCAGAGTGGATATTCCAAGAATAAATCATACCTGACCAACCTGATTCTCTCCTATGATAAAATGATAGCACTTGTGGACAAGGGGAGAGGCATGGAAGGCATTTGCCTTGACTTCAGCAAAACATTCAGCACTGTTTCCCAGAATGCCTCAAGACTGACAGTAAACCATTATGAGTGGACTATCAGATGAGTTAAAAACAGGTTGGATGATGAAGCTCAGAGGGCCATGTTTATACCCTGCCTGTAGGCCAGTAACAAGATACATGCAGGGCACCTGTCCTGTTTAACATCTGTATCCATGACCTAGAGGACACAACAAAGCACACTCTTATCAAGCTTGCACTTGACACCAAACTGGAGAGACCAGCTGATATGCTTAAGGCAGGGTTGCCATCCAAAATGCCCTAGAGAGGCTGCAGGGCTAACATGAACCTTACAAAATTCAGCAAGGACAAATGCAAAAGCCCTATACCTTGGAAGAAATAATCCACTGTGACAGTATGTACTAGGGTCTGCCTGCCTGGGTAGCAGCTCTGCTGAAGAGGGCCTGGGGCCTGATGGGTCTTGAGCTGAACATGAGCCATATGAGTGCACCCTGGCAGCAAAAACAGCCAGCAGGGCCCTGCATGGTACTCACGGGACCATGGGCACACAGGTTCCAGGGATGCAGTTATTCCACTTCATCCAGCACTTGCCAAACTCCATCTAGAATATGTTGTCTAGATTAGATACCCCCTTACAAGAGAAAGATTGATAAACTGGTCCAAGAAATGGAGGGTGAGCGAGGGGATCAGCAGTTCAGAGCATTTTCCCTGCGATGAGAGACTGAGGGCCCAGGTTTGTTGAGCCTGGAGAAGGTTTTAGAGGGACATAACAGCAGGCTTTCAATAAGCACCTTATCAAGAACACAGAGACAGGCTCTTTACAGTGGATCATGTACTGCCAGTACACAACAAATACAAATGGAAACAAGAGAGATTCAAACTGAACAGAAGAAAAAGCTTTTCCAGCATGAGGTCAACCAAGCATTGAAACAAGCTGCACAGACAGGCTGTACAGCATTAATTTTTGTAGGCTTTCATGATCTACCTCCATAAAGACCTGAGCAGCCAAGTCTGAATTTCAGTATTGATCCTGCCTTAAGCAGGGGACTGTATCAGAAACCTCCTGAAATCTCTTCCAACCTGAATTATTCAGTGATTCTACAAACAGATTGCAGAAGACATCAATTTGTTGCAGAGGTGTTTCTGGAGTAGGAGCAGGTAAGAAAGCACCATGACCTGCCTGCTACCTCCCACAGTTCTGCAATTACTGCCTCTGGACAGCAGCTCTTCTCATGGCACCCATCAATATATGGGCCAGGACCAGAGGGAAAACCAGCTGCTCTAAGATGATGACATGACCCTAGCCACTCCCAAAACCATCAAACTACAGCCATCTTTTCTAGTTCCAGGGAGGGACTGGCCCATGCCTTATCAGAGGCACCACTGACCACTCTGCCAGCAACAGCAGTGTTCTGAATGCAGCATGCTGTACAAGTATCAACTTCTCCATAAGAATAAAAATCTTTCAGAAGAAAACTCCTAAAAGGCAATTTGTACCAAGAAATATGCAAAGATATTTCCATGAGGGCAAAGTAAACTGGGCCTCAGGCAGAGCTGCATCACAAAGAAGTTTGAGCAGTTTATGTCTTATCTTCACATCTTTAAAAAAAGAGTTATTTCCCAGCAACCCACACATAGACCCATCTCCTTATAAAACCAGATATTGTGGTAGGAAGAATATCCTTGTCTTGGCCAAGATAGTTGGAGAGATGGCAGAAACCTGTAGCTACTAATTCTCTCCAAAACCCAAAGAACACAAGATGGCTCAAGCCATCCTTTGTTTTTTATATTCAAGACCTGAAGAAATATCTTTCAAAAGTAAAACTTTCAATTGGAACAACTCAGATACCTTCAAAGAACTCACTAGAGATATCACTTAACACCTTTATAAAAACAAAACCCAAAAAAATGCCCAACATGATACATGACTGAAGCAGTGATGATAGGGAAAATCCTGTAGTTTGAAAAGGACAAAGGGGATGGTGTCAGAGAATTCTAGATCAGTTAAACTTGAGTGCTCTGGACAAACAATGAAACAGTTAATCCAGAATTATACTGGGAAAAATAAAATCGAAGGCTAAAAATATAGTGAAAAGTAGGTCTTGCTAAGCTGTTAGCCTCTCTCTCCAGTCTTTCCTTTTTTGTTGGTTGGGGTTTTTTCCCACTTTTTTTTTTTTTTTTTAACATGAATGCAGGCCTGGTAGGCAAAGACAGCTGTGCTAATGCAGCCTACCTGGACACCTACAGCAAAGCCACAGCCATGGCCACTTCAGGTGTCATTTCACATGCATTATGCAGGTGCTAACACATTCCTGGCCCCAAAACCACCCTGTTCAGTGCATGCACCAAGCTCAGTTCCAACTGTCCTCTGTACATAGGAAGGCAGTAGGGGCAGTCTGATGCCAGTGCCATGCTGGCTGCAGGGGAGAGCACTGAACATGCTGCTTTCACTCAGTCTGCTCCGTGCACTTTGCTCTGAACATCCTGGAGCCATGACAAGCTCTGGGCTGGGCTGCAGGAGACAGCAACAGAGCACTCAGTCAAAGGACTGACACACAGGAATGGCAGGGCAATCTGTGTTCCCATGGAAGGAAAGCATAGAGCTGGAGGTTTCTGGTTATGGACAGGCTGCAGGTCCTGTCTCTGGAGAAACAAGTGTCATGACAGATTTGGAGCAACGTGACACAGAACAGGAACGTGGGTAGGATACAAAAATGTGCCTTGGTCTGGAACAAGGAAGACACTGGGCTGAGTTTTCAGGAACTTCATGAGGAGAGGAACATGTAGGACCAGATTCTTTGGCTCAAACTTCCTTCTGTGACACCTCAAGTAATGAGTGCAAGCAACCCATAGGGTATGTAATCCATGGATTAAAAACAGGCTCCCCACTTGAGATTCAACAGTAAGATGGCCTTACACATGGGCACGAGCAGAGGTCTGCACTGACCCATTGCAATTCCAGCTCATTGCTGGTATTGGTACTACCTACAGATGGATGGGGTGGGTTAAAACATGGAAAAGAGGCTGCTCTCAATGACATGACTCACATAATTCTCAGTAACCCAGCAATGCATAGCCCAGGGTAAAATACAAAGCTGGAGGGACAGATGCTGCAGGGGACTATCACAGAGATAAATCTGGGGCTCCCAAGCACAGCATGAGCTCTCATGTAACCCTAGGATCTACAGCATGGGAAAGATTAAAAGCACTGTGTAAACACCTTGCTTACATCAATTAGGCAGTTGCTAGAGCCCTTGTCCCCCACAGGTGCAAGCTTTTTGTCCCCTTGACTAGTCAAGACTGAGAGAATGTGCTTACCATGGTAAAGCACCTGAGAGCACAGTGCCAGTCTTGAAGAAAGAACTGTAAAGAGATACAGAGCCAAAAGGCTGAAGCTGCTGGCTGCAGTTCAGAATGAAATACTGCCCTACTGCCTCCTAATGGCAGGGGGAATCATACACCAGCCGAGGAAGAAGAGAACTAACTCACTTTTCTGTGGCTTACACATGTTTATATGAGATAAGTTACAACATAGAATAGTCTTCAGACACTGCTTACCAATCCTTGCAGATCTCCTGGAAGAAATTCTGTTGCAGGACTCTTCACCTGATGAGAATACAATATCTTGGACTGCTGAAAGACAAGCTGTGTGCATCTGAGAACATATTAAAAGCCAGCTATCAACAGAGGACCTGCAATAGGACTCTAGAGATATGGAACAGATCACACAAGATTAGTAGAGACATGACTGTATCTGAGGTTTCCAATACTTCAGCTCCCCGAAAGACCCCTTAGCTTTAGCCTTCAATAATCAAAGGACATGTAGATACTGTCCCAGAAATTTAAGTGAAAGCTCTTTCTTAGAACAAATTTAATTTTTATTTGAAGCCACCACAAATCGTCTGTGATGCAAGGTCCTCTTTGATAGGCAGGCAAAGAGACAAAGTAGCTCTGAGTGCTCTAGTACCACTCCATGAAAGCACTGAAAGTCTTAGCCTGCAGTAACTGATCACTAGCTCTTCTCTATTGCAACAGTTCCCATCCTATTTCCCCACACTCCCTTTTGTCAGGAGGAATTGTCTATTCAGTCCTCATTGGGATGTTTTTTGGAGCACTGTGATCAGCTCTGAACCAAAACTGTCCAACCCTTGTGGACCTTTTTTTCCTTCCTAATATCAGAATGAGATTTCATCTTGATGTTCAGAGCTTGAAGACCCAGAGGTCAGAGGCCACCACACGATCCACTGAGCCACCCAGTCCCTAGATCACGATGTTAACAAATCACCATTTATCTTTGTTACTGCAGCAAGTGTCCAAGGCAAAACGGTGCCAAAGATCATATCTGTTGGGATAACCTATTGATTTGTGTCATATTCTGCCCAAACCCTATTTTATTCTTGCTCAGGCAGAGGTCAAGACAGGTTAAAAATAACTCCTTCAGTCTGAAGCACAGGACTGAGGAATTTAAAGCCAGGCTGTTCTTCCCAAGGGTGGGGGTTCAAAAATCGCCAAGACAAGCAACTGAATCAGAAATCTACAGAGGTATGAGCAAGACCTTGTAGTCAGGGAACACAAGCCATGGCAAAAAGTTTTGCAGCTTTAACTATGATATTTTTTTTTTCTGTGAGAGGGAATAAATCAATCATCTTAGTTCATTCAAGCAACTAAGCATTACAAAATTTTACGTGATGTCCATACACAGTAAATGCTTTGAAATACCAGTGCAGATTAATGCAGATGCAGTTACAGCATCCACATCTCCTAGCCAAAGTACACTGACCAACATCAGCATAATTCACTGTCCTTATTTGACAGTAAGTTAAAATTTTGACCTTTATTACAGGGGTAAAAAAATAAAAATAAAAAATTTCAGAAATTAAGCACTTACTGCTGTTCCTAGCACTAATGTTAATGTGCCATTTTTGTCAGAGAGCTCTCTAGGTAGATGCAAATTTTTATTTAGATTATTTTATCCCATTTCAAAACCTTAGAGGTAAATTGCCAACACTTTAGAGATATTTTCCCTTCCATTAACATTATGCCCTCCAGAAAATGAAATTTTCAACTAATACACATTTACCCTTCTTTTTCATTAAAGAAACACAATGTACATGCAAAGCAAAAAACATCTCTTTATTGAATTTACATGATCTCCTGAAAATTTTGCCCTGTGATGCAAAAGAGGATCTTACCTTTACTCTGGCTTCATATTCCCACTCTCATATATAGATTAGATGATTAAGAAAGGAACAGAGTTTGTTACTGCATCTTCTAAAAACAGAATTTCTGACACTTGCACTAAAGCTCAGGCCTAACAGGTGAAAAGTCTTTTTCTTCTCTCCACAGAGAGACTTACATTCACTTAATGGCCACACTACTACAGGCCTCAGAAGTCCTCCATAGAAGAAAGGAAATTAAACCAGTCTATGCTACCAGGTGATAAAAATAGGGACTCTGAATGACAGAGACAGAAAAGAAAACCTCCCACCAACTATCAGTACCTCCCCTGTAGAAGAAGACGGGGGTATCAAGTGTGTCAGAAAATTCACTCACTTTCCCAATCAAATGTCAAAACAAATATTGCTTCTCTATCATCCTTGGACCTGAAGAGGCAGTGTATTTGAGGAATATACATTAGTCATAGCACTCTGGATAAGGAACAATTAAGGACTTCATTGCTTTTGCACAAAAGTAATATGGAAAATGTGTGGTACCTCCATGGGATGTGAACAAAACAGAAACTCCAGTTCTTAGATGGGATGAGAAAAATCTCTGTATAAAGTAGCTTACTGAAATAGAGCAGTAAAACCACCTTAATGTTGTAACAAAAAGCAAAGGAAAAATCAGGAGGGGCTGAAGTTTTCCTGGGCTTACAGACTGGCACGGGGGAGGCAGGCTGGCTCATTGCACACAGCATCCTGCAGTTTTGGCAGAGGGGAAGGGCATGTGAGAGCAAGCAGGGGATACTGAAGCAAAACTTGACAGCACTGAAACTATTGAAAAACATGAATATGTTCATCTCTGCCCTGTAATAATCAACAGGTGGAAGAGCCAAAGGGCAGTTTAAGTCTCAGCAGTGCCATTACTTGTATGATACATGCTCCAAAGCCATCTCTTCCCTTACTATATTCTTTCACCAGCCATTTCTGGAACAGCAGGGCAGAGCTGGGGCTGCTCATTTACAGGTTAAAGAGGAGACCACCAGAGCAGGCAGGAGGAAGAGCAGACAGGGGCAGGAAGCAGCAGAGACTTAGCAAAGCCCTCTCCTCTCTGCTCGCTCTCTAGTGGTTCTGCAGGCGATTACTCCAGAGCATCCAGCCATACCAAAATCAATAAACAATTTATACGCAGCCCAGGGAATTTTGCCACACTTAATAAAAGTCTCCAGTCACAGTTATGGCTTCATTTCACCCTAACGTCTTCTTTAACTGTCCCTTCTTTTCAAGATCAATTAGAGGCACGTGCAAAAAGAAAAACAAACAAAAAACACAACCACACACACACACAAACCAACCAAAAAACAGGGAAAAAACTAAAAAGCAAGGTCAAACTGAGCAGGCCAGCTTCTCTTCACCCCTCTCCCGAGGCAAACACAGAAATTCAGGGACTGACAGATTACACATTGGGACACCTTGTTTACACATGCTCCTCGCAGCCTCTGGTTCTGGGCACAGATCAGCAAGACAGCAGCCTTATTTAGGAGAGCTAGAGTATTTGGTAAGACAGTTGAGTCTGCAAAAGACACCTGTGTTCCCTGCAATTTCAATGGAAATTCAGCACCTCTGAAAATTCCAAATTTAAAGGGTGAAACTCTACCTATCCTCAAAAGGGACACAGATCAGAGACCTTTGAGTAGCGCTTATCTTGTGCTAGGATGATCCAGCCTCACTGTCCCAGTCATGCTTTGGCTTTTGATGAGACATCCAGAACCCTGCCACAGAATCATCTTCTTTACTCCAGCGATTTGCAAGAGGAAAGGGGTAATGAAGGAGGGTAACTTCCATTAATAGCAATTCGGAAAAAATAGCTTTTGATCTCTCCTTGACTTTCTGAATTGAGGTGCTAATGTTGCTTTGATGTTGTGTATTCACTTTTAAAAGTATTAGAAAAGCTGTCTGTGTTTTCTTGGTAACTTGTTAAAAAAAAAAAACTATCTCTGCACCTGGGATATCTGCTCTTGAATAAGACATAAAACAGTCTGGCAGGGCCTGGCCCATTTGCCAGACTCTCAGTCCTTATAAAGCTTCTTGAGTTCAAATGCTTCCTCAGAGAGAAGCCAAAGTCTCTGCCCTAGCTAAGTTGGCCCATCAGCCACCATAGCTGTTGCAGACAAGAACAGCTGAAACAGCCCTTTTCATTGTTTTACAACTTTTCAGACCCAGGCAGAGTAGGATTCAACAGCTTCATGCCCTTGATGCCAGCACTGCCTGTAGATCCTTAACCAGAAATATATAGCAGAAACTGGCTGAAATAATTTCAACTCCTCAATTCTTCTCACTGCTGCAGGAATCAGCAAGAAGAAGATTTGCTTTGCCTTCATGCCGCCAGACACAAGAAGGAATCACCTGAGAGCAACCCTGGCAAAGCAACAACTGGGATGACTGACCTCCTCAGGGAAGACACTGCTGAACTGCTGCCACTCAAGAGCATGGGCCCAGAAAATCCTGTTCCCACAGGTAATAGTCTGGCCTCTGACACTGCTCTTACAAAGAGGGACCTTTTCACTGAAAGCAGTTTTGAAATGCAAATAATGGAGATTCAGAAAACAGAAGAACACTTATCACCATGCCACTGTCCCCAGCAAAGCACCTCCCCAGCTCAGGCCTCAAACCTGAGGTGGATCTGTACTGAGCCTGGGTCTCCTCTTGTGTCTCCTTCACCAGAAAGAAAGAATTCAAGGGAGGAAGCCTGGGGACAGGCAAACACCATTCTCTAGCTGGCTCCCACTGCGTTGGTAAGGCACACACAGAATAAAATGCATGCACAGTCAGCAGGGCAGTCTGGCTTTCAAATGAAAAAAACTCAAAGAAGGTGGACAATAGGTTAAGATATAAGGTACAAAAAATTGCTCAGCTTTCAACCCAAACCATATTTCTCCGTTATCATCTCCAAAATGTGAGCTCCAGCTAGATGTCTATTTAAAACACATCTACCTCTTATCTTGGTTCTTCTTCCTGCCTGCACATACCTTCATACATGTATCTTCCCTGATGACTTTCAGTGTGCTTTAGCTAGCATCCTGAGATGCCCTGGCTCAGGTCCTGAAGGTTAAAGAAAATTAATTCAGCAATCAGCAGTTCAGCAGCATCTCTTTTTTGCCATTTCATTTCACACTGATGTCATAACAGATCATGCATCATCCTGCCCTTCCTCACCTTTACCACTTATGGCCTACACCCACATCCTTCTCTGCTGGACAGTGTGTTCTCTGAACAGTAAATGCTCCTATTCAAAGTCTGTAGAGTCTTGGGGGAAGATGGACTTCAATATTGACCAAAACCTTCTAGGGACTATAGAAGTACAGAAAGAAAGGAAAGACTGAGTTTACATAGATCCCACAGGCTATAGCAGTAGCTCAGGGCACCTTGGTCCTCAGATTCTTTGAAGTACTGCTTTTCCAGAAGACAACCTGGTCAATTTTCTTCATCTACCCTTTGTTGGAGGAGTTTAGAGCTCTTCATCCACTACTCCCATGACACCGTGCAGATTTTTCAGCACCCTCACACTAAAATAACCTAAGTTTGGATCAGATGGAGTGAAGCATTTCAAAGAAGGTTATGCAAACCTGCACCTGTTATAGCCTCATAATTCGAAGCCTCTCAGGGAACATTGAGATCACCAATATATTAAAGCACACATCAGAAACTAATAGGGTGTTAAATATTTCCAATTGAAAAGAGCCTATGTGTCTGGGAGGAGACATCTCCAGTAAAAAAACTGTGTGCTGCTGCATCACAAGCCTTTGGCCAGACAAATAATTTTCTTATGTGCAATATTTTACAGATTGTTCAAGGCCAAAGAAAATCTTTCTTTGTTATTTAAATGCAAAACATCTCAGTGATACCTTGCACTAGAGTTGGTCATCACCTTGTGCCAAGGTGCTGCTGCCTGTGTCAGTGGGTACACAGCAAGAAGTCCTAGAAATTGGCACCTTCAACAGAGTGCAGTCACCAGCTACTGGTTTGGAGTGTTTGGAGGAAGAGGAGGGGTCTAGACAGAATGGACATGGAGACCAAATAATGCATGCTGTAAGTTAGTCACTGCATGGAGCCACTAAGAACTGGAAACAAAATAATTCAGTCAGAGTATCACTGGGATTAAGGTGACCAGAGGGGTGAAATGCCAAAAACCATCCACTGGTAGGAATCAGAAGAGAACCTTCTCCTCCACAAACACATTGCTACTCATTTATTACACATCAAGTTTATATCTACCTGGAAAGCACCAGTTGGAAGCAAGGCAATCTCCCAGGCTGTGACAAAGCAAGATTTCTATTAATAATCCATAATGCCACCTAGAAAAACAGAAGGAACACAGCATTTTCAGAACTACTCAAGATTCTCACCTGCCCATGAAACCCAGTTTTGTAAACACAAGTAAGCTGATGGATTTGTTTTCCCTTAATGTCCAAACACTTGGCTATATCCAACCAAGGTGTCAGGAGGTGACCATGAGGAATAACAGTTTCTTAACCACTTTCAGAGACCTAAGAGTCAACTTCTGCAGCTGTACAACAATGAGACCAATCACAGCTGAAGCACTCCTTTTACCTTTTTTTTAAATAAGCAAACATCCCATACAGAGGCTTCCTCCTTTTGTATATCCCAAGAATTTCCATATTCAACAGAAAATTTTTCTCAATGCTGAGCAACCAAGAGTCCTTATCTTGGGATGGAAATGGACACCTAGTAGATGTGTTAATGGAGCTAGATCATATAGCCAAACTGGATTGCATCCAGTTTATAAAGACATGTCAGAAACCTGTGCCAGAATATGGGGCGATGGACCAAATGGTTTCCCAAAGGGAGACATATATTAGAGCCAGAATGGTAAAAAATATAAACTGAGTCTAAGCTTCTAAGCACTGCATTGCATTCCCTGGGTAGAAAAGGGAAATGAAGGAACTGCTTGACAAAGAGGTCACTTTTCCCTGATCCCCCTAAAGCTGGCAAAGCTGTGATTTTATACAGGAAAATTGAGCACTAGCAGAGTCTGGAATAGAACAGGTCACAACTCTTCTTCTCCCAGCCAAGACGACAGTCCTAAGGGTCCACCAAAGCACCATATTTGCTTGTCTTACTCTTTCAAGGATCACTTCAGCTGTAGCATTGCATTGGACCCTCCCATCCAACTGGGATTGCCTCCAATAGGTTTAATTAAGAGGAAGAAGTATTCAATACAGGAATACCCTGATGTTAATGTACTCCAGGATGCCAAGAGGCCTGACAAATATACAGTCCCTTGGGACAAGGTCTTTTGTGCTTTTTATGTGCTGATGCAGTCTCTGAAGGTGGAAGTGGATCTGATAACCAGCAATATGTGTCACTGCAGCACCTGAAAATAAGGCCATCCTGCCCTTTAAATCAACCTGCTTTATGCTTTCCTAGATGGAAAAATATAGTCACATGTTAAGCTCTTTCCTTAAACTCAGAGCCTCCAAGCCCCAGGAGCAGACAGTAACTGCAGTTCTACATCTGAGAATTACTCAGCACAGCTCATCTCTGCCTCAGAATGGCAATTGCATTGCCTGGATTGCCTCACTACAAGCACAAGAGGGCTGGAGAGTCAGACTATCTCTTCCACTGTGGAAGAATATAACCACTACATCTGTGTGCACCCCGGCACACAGGGGTCAAACAGCATTGAAGCAGTGACACTGCTACCCTGGACCTGGGAGATGGAAGAAAACAGAGACCTTTCTGGATTGGAGTGCACACCCCAATCAATCAGACATATTTCAGGCATTTGTTGTTTGTTTGTGTTTGTTTGTGGCGTAGTTTCTTGGTTTTGGTTGGTTGGTTGGTTGTTGTTGTGGCTCTTTCATCATTCACAAATGGCAGTTCTTTTCCTTCTGGCTTCACAGTATCCTTCCAGACCCCAGAATGCTTCAATACTCCCATCTGACAAATTTTTATCTACCTAACCTACTAAAAGGGAACAAGAAGAACAAAACATTTGTGTTCAACAGGACAGAAGGATTTGTAAAGTTAGATGGGGCAGGGCAAGCTGAGAGATGTTTGTTGATATGACAGAGAACTTGAGAGTGGGCTCAAGTGACAAAACTGTGAGAAAGACTCCTGCATTGCCCAGTGTGTCCCTCATGCCATCTCAGACAGGTCTGTCACTCCTGTGAAATCCTCACTTGGACATTCTGTCCTTCTTTGGTGGCTCGAATACTTAGCAAGCATCCCCGTTAGCAAAGCCTAAGCCTCCCTTTCACAAGCGGCAGGCTGCTGCAGACGGCTGCTTTACCAGGCAGTAACACCTGCTGGAAAGAAAATTCCTGTAAGCAGATTCCTTGTGACTGAAGCAGCAACCTTGACCAGTCACTTCAGAGCCCCGTTACATCCATAATGATACTGTCTCCACCTTTCCCTTCCCCCCAGCATGAAAGATGAGTGGTTGTGTGGAACGAGTCCCCGAGCTGTGATGGGAATCCGTCTCGCTTGGCTGCAAAAAATATATATATCCTGGTATGGCTGTGATGAATCCTTTCATTATTCATCTGCAATTGCCCTGCTACTGCTGCTGTTCTGTTCTCACTCTCTCTCTTTCTTTTATAAATAAAAATGGAAACAGATTAATGACAAATATTGACAGAGATTGCTTTTAAAGAGCCATACCTGAATGTGGGCTATGGGAGAGAAACGGTGGCAGAGCAGTATCAGAGGGATGGCAAGTCCAGGAAAGACTAAGCAAGAGATGGGAAAAGATAAGGATGCTCACTCCAATTGGGCTAGGTGAGTACTGACTGGAGCAAGGTATCGCTCTGGTGATGTGGACCTCAATTTGCTCCAGCAAATGAGCTCTGGATTAACAGAGCTGTGCACCCAAAATATTTGAAGTAATTAGAAGCAGTCAGTTGTGCTGTCAAAGATACTCTGAAGCAAAGTTTGCAGAGACTAGAGCAAAATATTCAGAGGGCAAACCCACAAAACACAGAGGGACAGTTACACACAGATCACCCAGTGATCAATAAACCAGTGTTTGTCCCACTCCACTCCCGGTGAGCAGTGAACATCAAGGCTCTAGTTGGCACAACTGCCAAAGCTACCTGGATGTTAGGAATGTGACTCAGATGGACCAAACAAATCTGTAAGCAGCCAGGTCACAGGCTGACAATGAGAGAATGCATCCAATGGAGGCAAACCTGGCCTCATGCTGCCCCTCCCTGTCTACTGCCACTGTGCGAAGAAACACGGTAAGTGTTATAATCAAGTAGCACTCCAACAAGATGAATTGTTTATTCCCGTTTAACATTTCATCCTCCTATTGAAGAAAGTAGGAGAGGAGTGGCAGAGATGGTATCTAACTCCTAAAGAAAGAAAAACCAACTCACTCTGGGTTTACCTCTCATTTTAAAATAACCTGTTGTAGTCACTCTGAGCAGATGGGCTGCGGGAGACAGAGCTCAAAGTCCTGGCCTCTTATAACCAAACTAGACCTCTTCCTTGTAGATCCTGGTACATTTTTTCTCATCACACAAACACATGAAAGACCTGACTTACAAAATGGCCAACTCAGGCAGCTTGTTGTGCCACACACTGCTGCAGCATCACAGAGAAGGGCAGAGAGCTTCAGCCATTGCACTTGCCTTAGTATTTAGCCCAGATGTTGCATCTTAAACCTCCTAGGTGCTGGGTAAAACCCACAGATTGGAAAAAGTCTGCTCTCCCAATCAGAGGGCTGATGCCACTCTTGTCCTAAGCACCTAGTGGTGCCCTTCAAACCAGCTGGGGGTTCAGAGATGACAGTATTTTTTTTTTTCTCCAATCCTCTCTCTGCTTTTAGTCTCTTCCTCATCCTCCACAAACAGCTTGAGTTTTATTGCTACTTCTCTATATATTTCTATCCCTATTGTAATCTCGTGATTGCAGTCTCCCCCTCTTAGGTCCCATACTTCCTAACTGAAGCACCACCTACCTCTCCAAAGATACCATGTCTACCAAAATCACCTTCTACCAAACCATTTCCAAGGCTATCTCCCCTTCCTGCCATTGGTTACACTTCCTCTCCAGCTCCTTATTCCAAAAAGTGTTTGGCCTCACATATGAGAGCAGAGACGTGCACAGACTCATTGCTGTTCCTTGCCAGCCTCTCACTTAACTAAACCCATTTTCATCCTTCCCTCAGAATTGCTCCTGCTCTTTTGGTGCCAAGACACTCTCCCACCCTCCTGTCCTCCTCAGAGCACACTGCTCCTTGGACTCCTTTCAACAGCAGCTAATTCAAGACATTACAGCACAGAAGCCTGTGCCAACATCCAGTACATAAACAAAGATGAGATACATGAGAGGAGAGAACACACTGTCAGCATTTAATAACAAACACTAATTGCAAACAGGGGGATGGACTTCTCCATTCCTGTTCTCTCAGCAGCCTAAAGCAATCTCAGCCAAGGGACATGCCCATTCACAAAGAAGGATCCATTAATCACTAAATGACTCAGTAGCTGACTGATTGCCACCAGCCTGCTTGGTGTCTCACTGATCCACTGAATGGAGTGGATCTTGCACCTCATTAGTGTAGAGACAGAAATATGAGGCCTCTAGTCATGCAACTTCCACAGCCTTTCAGGTATGCTACAGATCTGCCCTATAATCCTTGCAAAATTTTAACTTCTCTCTGTGCCTCCCATTTTCCTGAGAAAATTGCCTTATATCAAATCCCAAAACCTGCAGAGCAGGCTGTTTGTGGGCCTCAACATTTCAGTATTTTTACTGAAAGCTGCTGCAAACGATAGATGGCATTTTTAATAACATTCTCATTTACCAGAAAAGCTGGTTCTCATCACAAGCAACATGGGGTAGAGAGACCAAGTATTTTCAGTAATTTTGCCCCTTCATTCATTGTGCTTCATAGATAAACAAATCAGACCCTAAAAGAGAAGACAGCCATGTAAACGACACTTTGGGTTCTCTAGAGCAGGCAAGACCCTTTCAGCCATAATTTAGGAAGCATATGCAGTTATGTCACAAGAAATGTCCCTTCTCTCCTCAGCTATGTCAAAACCTTTAAGGAGCACCTGGGAGAAGAGGTACGTGCAGATTGTGGCCATGTGACTTTAGCACCCCCTCAAAGCCCCTCTTGCAGCCTGGCACTGTGTGGATTTCCTATGAGCTGCTGAATCCCTGGAGACCATGGGGTGGTGGGCACAGATCTGTAAATAATTGAGCCAAAGTTAAAACCTTGGTGCTTGCCAGTTGTATGAGTCTCCCTCCTTCAAACCATCATTCCCAGGACTTTCTCCCAGCCCACCCAACTCCCCAGTCCCAGTCCTGCCATCATGCCCTGGGCTGCCTGTAGCACTCCTCATGGACATCAATCAAGCCAAATCAACTGACTAAACCAGCAGAAACCAAGTCATTTCTTGCAGTTAAAGTGGTTGATGTGACTCAGAGGAGTCAAAGGAGGGAAAGGCAAATAGCAGGAGCTGACAGCCAAGCATGAAGAAACAATGCAGTGGAGATGGAAGGACAAGGCTTTTCCTTCCATCAGTCATAAACCGTTTACCTCACTTCATGGCCTTGCGTCCTGTATTTCCAACCAAAAAAAAATCCCTAAAATTTCAGTCAACTGCAGACTTTTTAGAGTGCTTTAGGATGTGCTCGGATGAAAACTTAGTGCAGAAAGTCAACACCCTTCCAAATTTCTACATGCTTTAGGGTTTCAGCTCCCAGAGACACTCAAGGTGATGTTGGAAACCCTTTGAGTGCATCTGCAACTGAACTCACCGTATCCTGATGTATCCAGCTGCACATGCAGCACACATGCTACTCTAGTCCTCATGGCACTTCTCCACTGATTTTAAGCTACTCAGCCCTTCAGAACTCGAAGTCTATCTCCTCAGTACCCGCCCCTCCTCAGGCTCTTGGGCCAGTAGTTGCAGCTTTACTAGTATATTTACTTAGGGCAGACTTATGAGAGAGTTTCAGCTGTTGTCATGCCTTGAAAACTTCATTAGCTTTGATGTTGCTTTACAAATGCACACCCTGCATTAACCAACATGTTTTAGCCTTAACAACACTGAGCAGATTTGAAATCTGTGGAAAGACAGAAGATCTGGAGTTTACTGACCTTCACACTCCATTACAAAGTCCACCTTTCACTCAAGCTTATGTTTAATGAGATGACATGAAGGGCTTAAGTAATGGGGTATAGTATTCATATGGATATAAACTATCCAAGCAAAGGCCTACTCCTGCCTGTCTCTTCTTCCTCCTTTATCTTGCCCCTTGTGTCTCACAGCTTTGCCCCTTTGCCCTTGTTCTGACTCCTTCCTGATCCTCCCACCAGGTGACTATTTGAATTTTAAAGCCATTTACATTCCAAAATGTGCATAATCAGATTTTTATCCTGTACTTTTCTGATGTGACTTTTTTATTATGACATCAAGTACTGACCCATAATAAGGATGTAAATGCCCATTTTAATGTCTATTAGCAGTATCTGCAGATGCATATAAAATTATAGTATCATCACATAACTACATATTAACCTCTTGAGCTCCATGACAAACTCTCCAGGGAACACTGCATTCCAATTTTCAATTACCAGCAGTAGTTCAGTGACAAGCAGTAGAAGCTGTACTCATCCATATCCTAAACACTTGAGGTACTTGCAGAATGAGAGAGTAGACATATTCCAAATAGACCAGTTCTGATGCTTCCAGTTGCCAGTTATTTGTGACAAGCATTTGGGTTCTTCCCAGGGACAAATACACAGCTACATTTGAGTATACACACATATGGGATGTAACTTACCTGAAATAAATTTGTGGTTTTCAGCAAAGTTGTTTATGAATCATATGGTAGTGCACCATCATCACTTTATCCACAGCGATTAGCAGAGAGAAGATAAGGTGTACAGCAACTTACCATGTGTCATCTTTTATGCTTCTGTTGAGCAAACAATGCACTTTCCT
Source organism: Fringilla coelebs (assembly GCF_963513975.1). Lineage (NCBI taxonomy): Eukaryota > Metazoa > Chordata > Aves > Passeriformes > Fringillidae > Fringilla > Fringilla coelebs. Next base: position 22,750,861 of record NC_140034.1, read on the forward strand.
CACAAAATGCCCACTTAGCACAGGTGTGAGGTGTAATGTGTGAGCAAGGAATTGTGTGGACTGCAGTACTTTACTGCAAGGAAAAGAAAATCACAATTGCAGCTATCTGTCCAGTTCCAAAATGGTATTAATGGAAATTCAAACATTTTGATTTTCATCTTTCAGCTTAATGGAATGTCCTTAAATGAGTATTCAGCTTGCAAACAGAGCCTGCCAACCCACATCTAACAAATGAACACAAAAAAGCTTGTAGAGGGAGGTTGTTTGTCTTTGTCTTTTTGGGTTTTTTAAGGATGCACTAATTTCTCTAGAAGATGTAAACCAAGAGTCCATGGAGAGAACAGAACAAGACTTAGGATAATAAAGACAATAGTTAGTATAATTTTCTCTTTGTAACCTTTTCTTTTTTTCTAATACAGCTCAGGTAGATGATTGATTCTGGTTCCAAGGGTATTCTTCCCAAAATATACACTAAGACTTCTGATATTTAAAAACTTTGCTGAATTGGGCATTAGAAGGCATTAGAAGGCAGCCTATCATTTGTTAAACAACAGTCAGCTTTACTTCACTAGACAATCTTTACTCTGTAGCTTAGAGAAAATAATCAAGAGGACAATACTTGAAATACCACTGTCAGACAAGAGTCAAAACTCATGCCATCCTATGATGTTCAGGTAAAAGTATATAAAGTATGATTGCTCCATAGCAAGTTTTCACCTACCTATTGCTCTTTCTTGAGATGTAGTAGACAAGTTATTTCACAGCAGATTCTCTACAATACTATGCATTTGGGGCTAATCTTTCCATTCCTTTGAAGTCCAGGAATCATAGTATTTCCAGAGACAAAACATATTCAGGGAAATTAAAATACCTTTATAAGCAAATTCCATTACAAAGTGAATACATACCAAGTCCTAGCTCAAAAATAAATAAAATATATACACACAGATATACATATATCTGGTTACAGATAAAAATACTCAAAAAGAAAGAAATCCCTTTTCTGCCATCCTAAGTGGTCCCTTGGTCCATACACTTTACAATAATGCTAAATCAAATGATTACACAGTTTATTTTTGAGACTTTTTATACAGAGCCATAGAAGGCATGCCTCCAGAGAGGTGAAGGGCAAGAACTGAAGGAGATGAGCACAAATGAGTCAGACCCAATGACAGAAAGGACAAAGCAGGATCCTGTCCGGGTTCTCATGATAAAAGCAACTGACCATCAGCCCTGGAGAGATGCCTGCCTGCTGCCATCTCTCTCTTAGCTGAGAAGCCACAGAAAGACTTCAGCAATAAGAACAGTGCTCCTCACCTCATTAGTAATTGTGGCTGGATGTGCAGAAGCTCTGAGCACTTATAGCTGCTAAGGAAGTTTGCAGGAAATGTGATTTGAACCTACAAATGGGTACAAAGTCAGTCCTTGGAAATTGCCAGTGTCTGTATCTCATCTTAGGCCCTTCACATTAAAAAAAAAAGGGGTTTTGCTTCAGTCTCAAATTCCTTTACTTAGGCAATAAGGGTGACAGTAACATCCAAAAGCTCAGCACACAAAATCATTAACATTCTAAGCTGTCATAGCAGGAGGTACCCTGAAGATATTAACAAATATCTTTCCTCTTCAGAGTGGAGTCCGGATGCTGTGCAGTAAATAAAGTTTGAAGCCAGCCTAAGTAAGGGGGAGAAAAAAAATCCAAGCCAGCAGCTGTACATTCAGAGAGTCTCAACTGTCCTACACTAAGGCAGGAACCTCGTGTGAAGGGGGCAGATGGACAGACTGAGACACACAACCCTCAAACCCAACAACAAATCATGCAGGTGCCTGACTGCATTGCACCACACATGCTGAAGGGCACTGATTACAGCAACATGGGCCACTCAAATTGCAGCTTTGTCATCAGAGCACAAATTTTCTGGTTTATTTGTTACTTGAGGGGTGGGTGGGGGTGCTGAAGAAGATTCTTGTTTAAATATCTAAATACATATGTAAGCAGATGAAGCCTATGGTTTAGAGTCATGCAGCCTCTCAGTGCTGGGAGAAGAGTGAAATGTCACCTTCCCCAGGCAGCTCCTGCGTTGTTGGAGTGCAGAACAGCCACACCTCCACAGCCCCCTCTCCCCATCCAGAAATCAAACCCTGCATGTGTAATTCCCTCCTTCCTGTCTCCACAGTATCTGAAAGAACCAGTAAGGGATAAAAGATTCATTAAAGCTCCCCTTGCTGTTCACTGGACGACCAAGAAAGAAAACACAGGACTTCTTTCACTCACCGCACAACATTCAGCAGTAGGAGTGTCTGGCTCAAAATGGGAACATGTGTTTCCCCATGGAGGAGGGCTAGGTGAGTCCAAGCATTTGCAAATTATTTTGTGAAGCAGGATGAAGAAGAGCCCTAAGGCAACACTGGTGAACCTCTCAGGAAGCTGGTGTCAAAATTACAAGGGAAACATCAGTGTCAGTGCTGGCATTAGTTTATCAGAACCACTGGTCTGCCATCACTGCACCTGCAGGCAGTCTGTGAGTGATGACACTTCTCAGAGGAAGATTTCTCCAATCTTTAGGTACAATTCTCCAATCTCCAGTACAGTTTTTAAAGTGTGTCTTGAAGATTCTGTGTGCTACATCTGCCCTATTGCAGCAACCCCTAAGATCTGCTGACATTCTCATATTTAGACACCTCCCTGTCACTCCCCCACCAAAAATGAATTAAATTAATGTAGTTTACCACTTTGAAACCCTATACTATATTTCATTAAAAAACTAAGTATCTGTTCTTAAAGGGAAATTGCTCTATGCCAGTAGAGAACAAAATTTGTACCCCAGATTTGAAATACCCTTTTATTTATATGTGAGAAGTTCTCCATTAATACATAGCAACTTTACTTGCATTCATCTGTAGTTTCAGTTGATTTTTATGAGCTGGAGAAGCACAAAGAAAGGTTTCATGGTTTGAAAAATATCAAAATTGATAAATACCATCATAGTCAACCCTGTTATCAAACTTGCCACCAGTTATTCAAACTGAACTGAGAAAATTCTCAGCTTGGGATGTAAAATTAAGGACAAGTAATAGAGCACCATTTGGCTTTTGCTTTTTAAATAGAAATTAATCCAATTATCAGATTAAATGCTTCATTACTCAAAATTTTAAAATTACAAAATTGCAAGTAGGTGTAAGACTGAAACAGCTAATTTTTAGACATCTGAAATTTTTACATTACCAGTAGTTTGCTAAATCTGAGCCCTTCCCATAAGACAATCTATTGCTCCTTGTTTCAACTACTTCTACCTAACAAAAATCAGCATATTTCACAGGGAACATTTCACAATTCTCACAGGTGCAGCTTGTAGATGAGAGAGGAAAATAACCACTTTTAAAAACTGAACAACCCTCTACTCCCAATATGGTGTCAAGAACTTGAAGTCATTTCCAAAGGATCTTGATCTTTTTGTTTAAAAACATTTAGTCTACTTGCAATCTAATTTTTACAGTTTATTCATTGGAACAGTTAAGATAAAGGGATTCCTGTGTTGCTCCTACCACAAATATGCATAGCTATTAATACTGGGACACAAGCATAGGCAAAAGAAAATTAGAAGTCCTCTGTTCATTTGAACTTTGAAGTCATGTTATCATGGTAAAAAAGAATGATGCCAATCTATCTTAAAAGGATGTTAAGTGTTGGCAAAATGAATTGATATCCATTAAACTATCAATTGAAACTGACCTGCTCATTTAAAAGACATCCCATTTGGAACTGGGCAGATCTGAAGCAGTGGCTTAGAAATGAAAGGCTATTTAAGAAACTCTGGAATTGTTTCAAATTCCAAACAGGGAGCATCTCACTTGTCTAGAGACAATGTCCTGACAAACTGGGAAACAAAATCATTACAAAAAAACTCCAAAGAACGGACATGATAAATTACCTCAAATCCTTCACTCAGGTTTGCAATTCAAAGCAAGAAAAGCATAGTAACTCCCTACAGACCTTCAGATTACAGTTTATACTTTATACTTACGGAAACGGTCAAGGAAGCATGCAGATTAATGGAGAGCCCAATACTGTAAATCTAGTCAGATGTCAGCGAAACCTCTCTTCCCCCCCTCTCAACTCAGTTCGCTTTATATCAGATAAAACACTTCTTTCATATATTGATTTATTTCCAGTTTCTATAATCAGAACAGAGATTCTGCAAGAGCCTCATTCAGGGAACACACGTCTTATTTAAAACAGAGGAATACAAGCAGGAATCTTTCTTATTTACATGTTACCCTTAAAATAGAGTCCCAAGAACCGAGATGCCAACCCCTATCAAACAGCTAAATCTTATGATCTCATAAAATATTTGGGACATGCAAAAGGCAGCTCTTCACAGACTTTGAGTAGACTTTTTTGTGAGCTGTCTCTAGAAGAGCCTTCTCTGACAGCAGGAGGAAGCTGAAATGCAACTGATGGTAGCTTTGGCTCACTATCTGGTGTTGTCAAAACCTGAGGGAAAATTCAAGGACTTCAGCAGTGCCCAAGGACTCTGGTCAGACCAGACCAGTCTCAGATCACGGCCCTCTTAGAAACGCCTCCAGCAATGAAATCTCACATGCACCAATCTAGGCAGGCTAGGCTTTAGGTCCAAGTTCATTTATATACCCATCTGCAAGACACAAGATGCTTTATTACTTAGAATTTCCAATGCCATAAAGGGTTTTCTACTGCACGGGCATGACACCTTTGATCTTCTTCTGATAAAACTAAACAGACTGAGCTTTTAAGTATTGCAAACTGTAACTATGATTGGTACAAAATTGCACTATAATACTGCTAAAGGAAATGAGATAAATTTTTGAATTTAAAAAAGGAATTCTTACTCTCTAGGACCTTGTACATTGAAAAGCAGTGGAAAGAACTTTATGTTCAACTGCCTGAATACCACCTCCTATGGTAGTGTTACAGCAGTGTTTGGGCAGCAAAGACTAGCAGCATATTTGGCTATATGAGTATATGAAGCCCGAATAGCAATATTAGAACACTCTATGAGGAGTACCATAAGTGACTCTTAACAGTTACTCTGTAACTCTGAAGAATACCTTAAGTATAGACACTAGAACTGAATGCATATGGATGTGGAATACTGGGGATTTTCATGCAGGAACACAATAAAAGGTTAAATGACAAGTATGAAGCTTATGAAAAATTATTTATATGGGTTAGTGGATTACATAGTACTTGTTGACTGGGCATACAAATACATGTCAAAAAAGCCTCATTGTAAAGAAAGAACAAGACTTTTCACCCTTGCTGAAAAAAAACCATGGTAAAGAACAATGTCAGGATGTTCATATTAGGAAAAAACTATTCCAAGAGAAGATGCTATTTACTTATAAAGACAGTAATTAATAAGAAAACTGACTACAAACAAAGAAATGCTAATCCCTACTTGATGTTTTCACCATCAGGATGTGTCCTTGTAAAAATATATTTAGATCCCATTGCAGGATAAATACTATAACCAAAAATTCAAAAACGTTTTCTCCAGCCTCAAAGAAAATTTGTACATCTTTTTTGAGGCAGGACACTGGGCTAAGAGAACACTAAAAAAAAAGTATCACTATATTACTGCTTTATCTTTACACTACTCCCCGGGTAGGCAAACCAGGTCACTGTGAGAGACAGACTACCAAGACAAGCAGACCTTTGGTCTGACACAGTACAGCATTTTTCATGCTGTTCATCCCATTTCCTTCAGAGTTTACAAGGACAAGAGGGCAGCTTTGCAAAACCCTGATCATCCTAATACTGGCATCTCTGCTTCAAGACACTGAATACTCTAGCTCATAACACACAGAGTTCAGCAATACTTTTCTTGATTATTGTCTGCAAGTATACATATTTTGAATCTTTCCCTGATATAACAGGCTGTATCAGTCCATTTTCCAGTTTTACCAATTCTTTAAGCTGGTACAAGAATTCTCTTTACATACTATGCCAGTGAGCATATCTTTTCAGCTCGCTGGACTCACAGCGACAGCTGTGTTTGCATGGGAAGGCATTCTCACCACATTAAAGTTGAGAACAATGGTGAAAGTTCATTCTGTCTCTACAATATAAATCTGTATTAGATGTCAAGTGACTGAGGCCCAGCCACATGTGGGTCTCCAGATACTGCTGCCAGTTTAGTTGCCCTGCCTGTGGCACTGTGGCACTCGCCTGTGGCACTACTCTCTCTCTTAGAAAGAGATACTTTGGTATAATTAAGCCATTATGTCCTCTGTGCTGAGTTCAAGCCTTGTACTGGGTAAAGTTAATGGCCTAAGATAATCTTTTACCTCCTGTATAGCAAGTGTCCCCTTATGCTGCATGCCTTAAGAAGCATTACTGTAAAGTATTTTTCCTCCACTTGATGGTACAAAAGGATGTCGCAATCACAAAACACAAACTAGAACAGAAAACAGGAAACAAAGACACAGAAATGAAGCATCACAATGAGAACATAGGTTCATCTTCCTTTGATAGTCTCCTAGCAGACCATTAAAATACATTTTCTGAACAAATGTAGCATCCTTCACTTTTGCTTTACTGAAAAATTATCTGGTTACAAACTGTTCCTCAAGACAACAAATCAAAGTTCTTATCCACTTCACATAATTGCTCTTCAATACCCAGGCACACATATTGTTTTTTGTAGCATCTTCCTTCTTCAGTACAGAAGGGGTTACAATAAAAGAGGCACTCCATCATGCTTCATGTTGCCCTTCCTACAATTTCCCGTCTCATCCTCTGCCCACTAAGCAGGTCTCCGCAACATCCACAAAATAACAGCAAGAGCACCTACAGCTTGAAGGACAGCACTAACCTACTCAATGTCATTATTCAAGAATGATGCTGGCAAGACACACCTCTGCATACCACAATCACAAAGCTAATCTATCATTCAGAAGCACTACTCCCAGCCTCTAACAAGTTTCTCTCCAGCTCTTGTTTTGCTGCTTTCTACACTTGTTACTGTACCTTAAAATCATAAATCCACCACAACAAAAATTACATTCTTTTAATTCAGTCTTCTCCAGTGCTTACCAAACTGGGCATTAATCCTGACTAGAGCTCACTGGAACTACCAGAAATGTGCAAAGAACAACAAGGAAACATACTTCTCTCAGCTTTTGATTTCTCTTTCACTGAATGTCCACCTTCTCTCTATACACAGAAGTATGTCATTTTGAGACTGGTCACTGCCACTTTGAAAATCTGTTGCAACTGCATGAGGTACCCAGAGACAAGAAGGCATAGATATCATCACCTTCAGCATCAACCACCACATCACCCACTGGACCTGTTTGGTTGGACTTGATGATGCCTGTGGGTCCCTTCCAACTCAGGATATTCTATGATTCTTTGATTTAAAGGACTTTAAATGCCTTTCAGTAGCACCAGTATGATCTCTACAATTTTTCCAGGTACTGGGGCTAGACTAGTAGGTCAGTGTTTTTTGGGTCTCACCTCAAGCCTTTCTTGTAAACTAGAATAATGCTGAGTAGATTTTAATGAGGACTGACCTTTCCCAGACTCCCAAAACCATCGTCAGGGACTGAGAGAGGTCATGCTACAGCAACCACTAGCTCCTTCAGTACTCTGGGATGAATCCCACCTGGCCTCATAGACTTACAAACATTCAACTGGTCCCTTACAATCTCCATGTACACAAACAAAGTCACTATTCCCACAGGAACAATCCTCCAAATCAGAAGACAGATCAGCCCAAGGTCTGTCAGTATTATAATGAGACCAAGGCAAAAAAAAGTACTGAATGCCTCCACTTTTCCTTCACTCCAATTTGTCAGGTGATTATTTACAACAAATATCAGCCCAATGTTTTCCTTAGACCTCCTCTCGCTATTTATGTACTTCAAAAAGCCTTGCTTGTCTGACACAACAGTTCTGGCCAGTTTCAACTCTAATTAAGTTTTGGTCTTTCATATCTTCTCCCTGCATATGTGAACTTCAGCTCTGCAATTCTTCTGTGAAGTTTGACCTTGCTTCCAGAGATCATAGAATCTCTTTCCCTTCCTGAGATTCAAGAGGAGTTCCCTGTTAAGCTGGTCTTCTGCATGGCTTATCTGACTTTCAACACAGAGAGATCACCTGCTCTTGTGCTTTTAAAAGGTGATTCCTAAAAACTGATCAGACTCAAGGAACAGCACACTAGTAACTAGCTCACTGAAATTCAGGGTAGGAACCTTGCTGACCATTTTCCTCGTTACATCAAAAATTTTAAAATTACCCATTTCATGATCCTGTGGCAAAGGCAATCACCTACCATCATATCTCTCAAAAGTCCTTCTTTATTAATAAATAACAGGTTTAGGAGGGGATCTTTCCTAGTTGGCCGAGTAAAAAAGTGGAATATGAGTGAGCTGCGTATCTTTGAAGCAGTAATCACATACTGGACCATCTTTGCAGAAGCACAGCTATTAAATCAAGGCATATTATTACTCCTTTCTACTCAAGTAATCCACATGGGAAGCAGTATCCTTCACACTGAGTACTGTGTGAGCAGAGGGAGTTCTAAGAAATATGCCTTAGATTAAAAAAAGAGGCAAAACAATGGAATTATTTTATTCATCTAAGAATGTTGTAGATACTAAAATTTCTATCAAGTTACTGAAGTCTGAGGATATATTTTGATAAATACCCTAGAGTAACAAGATACATGATCCATTTAGGTTGCCTACCACTCAGGAGAATCAAATTTGGTGCGAATTGGACTGATTTGTAAATGGATTCTAACCTAGAAATAGAAAAGACAAGGCAGCTGCAGTAATTGGAGTCTCCTGGAACTTCCAGAAAGTTGCCATGGCAGGAAGTATGGCTTGTCAAGACACTGCCACAGTTGCTCTTCAGTACTGCCACAGGTACAATCTGCCTTTAAAGGCAAGAAATACCTCCTAGGAGCTTACAACTTAAGTGAGGGCTTAACCAGATAACACTGCTACTGACCTCAATAGGAAAATATGATAAATTATCTTTCCCTGCACCCAGAGAACAATCACATGAAGCATTGCAACCCACCCCTCCACCACCACAATGAGATGAAGGCTCTTGATTCCCTAACACTTTTCTTGAAAAATCTTTTAAAGCATCCTGACATCACAGAAGAGAAAAAACACTATTTGGACAATACTCAAGAATACTCAGAATATAGCAAGATATATCACAATTGATTTTTAAAATGGAATACAATGGCTAAAATTGTATGTAAATAAAATAAATTGTATTTATTGCATAAAGCTGAATGGTCAGTAATCTGAGTAAATCCCTTGAACAGATTCAAACTAAGAGAGGTTGAGGAGGATGCTTCATGAGATCAAAACCAGCCAATTTCACAAATGCTCTTTCAGGGAACCACTCATTATCATTAGAGCAGCATGCAGTTTACATTACAAGGCTTCAAATCCTAAATTTTATCTGCAAGTTGTCAGGAGAAGATTATCACCTTTCCCATTCACTATATTCATGAGTACTAGATAGTCAAGCTACTACTCCTCAGGTTTACCTTCTCTTCAGATGTTTTAGATTACAGGCCCTCCAGTGCTGAAACTTCCTGTGTTACCCCTTAAGCATCATTGTTCAAAATAGCTACAAATAATACAAAGCCATGACAACTTTAAAACAGGAACACTTCTTCCTTTAAAACCTGTTACAGCTTGTCCTGTAATCCACACAGACTTCTGTATTCCTTCATTAAGGTAAAAAGTGTTTCCCCATTCTAATGGCTTCTAAAATGTACCACCCAAATTAAAAAAAACAGAGAAAAAAGTTTTGAGAAGGATTTATAGTGACAGATCTGACAGTTTGCTTGTGCTGCAAAATATAAATCCAATTTGGATGTCTCCCCAAAAATAAGTAGGTATTAGGGGATCAGACACAGTGTGCATGTAGTATAACTAGCTATATCTGTCAATCATGATTTACAGTCATTCAGTTTGTTTTGTGTATATTATGACCATTTCCCATTTTAATACACAGCTAATATAAATCACTGCTTCATATTCCCCCAATCAAATCTGTCCCTCAGTCATTTGATTCATAAGAGAACAGAACACTGCAAAATCAGTAAAATCACGCAAATTTTGCCGTCTGCTTAAGAGTGCTAGATGCACTGCCACAATCAAAAGAGATTTTACAAGTTTAAACAGTCCTGTCAGAAAGCTCCACATCAGGAAAGCAAAAAGTTCTATTCATACAAATAGGACTTGAAGGACTTAAGAAGCTGTGAGGCCACCTGTTTCTTGGCACATGCTATAGAAATATATATATATATATTCTGAAAACATAGTCCAAGATAAGCTCCAGAGTTATTATAGAGAGGGAAGAAATCCCTGCCCATATATTCTGCAACACAGAAGGTAACAGCAGACCCAGACCAAGTGGAAGTTCTATGAAGAGAATCTCTTTAGTGTACACTGCAGTGCAATGTGCAATCATCAGCAGGTGGAGACACCTCCAGTAGGTATAGCAGAAAACACTTTTGAAGGAAGAGGAAGCATGAGAAGGAGTCTGATCTATACTTATAATGCTCTGAACTCAGGTGACACTTTAAATGGCTTTTTTGTTCAATGTCATGTTAACTTAAACAAGCATCCTTTAGATACACTAACAGCCATTTTTTATGTTATACACTGAGATATGGATGTTTTGTATACTCTTCTACCACACTGCAACAATATTCAAGGCTCTGGGTTTCTATCCAGGACACCAGCTTGCACATTTATGTCCAAGTAGTTCTCCCAAATCCTTATCCACTAGGAGGTTTAGGAATGAACATGCAATACACAATAAAGACTGAAGATATTCAGAACAAGAGGGAAGGAAAAGGTCAAATAGACAATGCTGCTAGTGGGATAATGGCAATTTCTACACAGACAAGCACCATATTTGCTTTGCCAGAAGCAACATGATTTGAGTCTGTTAGCACATGGCCAGAAAACATTCTGCTTATACAGGATCCAGGTTCCATGTTTCAATGTGTTAGTGTTCCCTCCTCATTCCCCAGCCAAGAAATCCTTCTGGTCTGGAAGCGAGCAGAGGGAGACTCCTACCTCCCTGAATGGCAGCGAGACTTTCACCCTGAAAATGCCAAATACACAAACAAGCAACATGTCCAGAGGGTGAATAAGGATCTGAAAACCCAAAAGAAAACCTGTACATGACCCATTACATAGGAGTGGGAATCAGGGAAAGAGATGAATTCATAATAAATACAGTGATAGCAGGAAAACTTCTAAAAGCCATTGCAGTCCCAACACTGATTACCTTTTCTTAAACACAGATTCACAAACATGATTTAGGTGTGTGAGGCACACAGACCAGCCTGGATGATGGCACGCATCACGCACCAATACTGAAGATAGCACTACTGCCAAACAAGATGTTTGGTGCAGACAAACACCAGAATCAAACACTTCCAAAATCGAGCAAGCCTTTACAGTTGCAATGCTTCCTTTTAGCTGTATCCAGGGCTCTTCTCTGGTGGCATTTTAAAAAAGTTACTGGAGGCAACAATAGTAGATTTCTCAGCTGCTGGCATTTTCCCAGTCCACTCAGAGTTCTGGGATCTCAAGGATGGTGTTGCTGGTACCTCTGATTCTGCTGCATCCATGTGGACAGATAAAGTTGCTGGAATATAAAATTGCAGGAAAGAGGGAACAGAGGAAGACAGTAAGAAAGGGCAATAAAAAAATGTTAGAACAACTAACTTCATGGCAAACCCCTCATATATATAATTTCATTTATGAGGATATTATTTATTGAATTTCTAAAAGTTATTCATCCAAATTCCTCTGAAATAGAGGTTCTTGATAGCATTAATAATTTTGCTCTAACGATTCACACATTCAAAACTCTAAGTTCCCAGTCCACCAACTAGTTCCCTTAGTCAGAGTTCCTGTTGAAAATTGAAAGTTTTAGCTCTCCCATATTTAAAGTGAACCAATTCACAATCATTCATCTTAAAATAACTTGGACTCCTTGCAAAGACTCAATTAACTCTCTACTTGAGACTTTCAAAGTCTCTGAAGGTGTGGCAAATTTCAGGTTGCTAAGCCCATCTAAAGAGGAAAACATACCTCTCTTCACCCAGTAAGGGCAGTACCATGAACCTACACATATATCCAAAATGGTAAATCAGCATATTGTGACAAGAAACTACTTGCCAAACTAGGTTGAAATCATTTCTCATTTTCTCAATACAATCACTGCTTTAAAATGGGACAGGCTATAATTAGCCAGAGAGATTTGCAGATCCATAGCTCAACCCAAGAGTCCCCCAAATTTCCAGAAGGATTGCCAAAAACCTAGAGATATGAGAGTTTACTCCAGTTCTCAGTATCCTGAATCACTCAATCCTCACAAGCAGACCAGGGCTGGGTAAAGAAGAGTAATTGCCATAGAAGTCTTAGGAGCAAACATAATTTTTTAAACAAGTAACTACTTCAATACAAAATACATTTCTTCATCATAATCTCACAACAGAAAATAGTTGTTTGTGTGTTTTAATTACAAGTTGCATCTGCTGCTCTGTAGTGGATGAAGGATAAAGAGGCCACAGCAAGCCTCAACCAGAGGACAGATTGCTTTGAAGTTTAAATAAAAAGTCCGTTCAATGCTTGAGGTTCCACATTCAGCACATCTGGAACCCCAACAATGCTACTTCTGTAAATCCAAAACAGTGAGTCATTCCCATACAGCTACAACACAGCTGACAAAAGTACCTTGCAATTTTAAATCCAGCCCATCATCTTCCTCCATCTGAAGGTCATATGAAATGTGAAAAAAAAACCCCAACAACTAAGTCAATCCTTAAGCTCACAATCACCAGCAATACTACACTATGCACTCCCTGCTAGCAGCCTCCACACTCAAGCTCTCCATCTTTCCTCATAAAAAGAGAAAAAAGGACTGAAACTGGCTTCTTGTTTCTGGGTATGGCAAAGAGTGAATAATTAGCAAGAAATAGAAGAGGCAAAATTCACCAAATTGCTATTACTCATCAGACTGTTCTCTGATAAGCAGTTTCACAGGCTGTTGACACCTTTTTTACAAGCTAAGTGTGAATACATGCCAAGGCAGACAAAAATCTATTTATGTAGATTTTTACCCCGGACTCCCTGTAACAGCTAATTAGGATGCCACTTACCATGTGCACTGCTACATACATACATAGAGGATTAAACCATATAAACATTAAAAACATCACTGTAAAGATTGGTAGTTGTTCACCATTTATGACACAACCATCTGTACTTGTGGCCTATTCTGACGAAACGAAGACAGACATGACAGTCTTCATCAGACTCCTTTCAAACCAGAGAATAACTTCCATGAGAATAACACTTTATGCAGTATTTCTCAGACAAGCTCTACTGTGCCACTGGGGATATTATTCCAAATCTACTGTACTGCAATGAAAAGCAACTAAACATAAGGACACTTATCCATGCCTTCCAAATCTCAGATCACTGAAAGGTCAAAGGACCTTTATCACCACAGACTAAGTCCTCCCTAGGCACTGGCTGTTGGTCACTCAGTTGGATGAATCTCTGGTCTAATCCAGTACAGTCAACCTTAACTTCCTCCAGATTTCCTTTTTCTACTGCCAAACTACACCAGCCAGATTTTTGTTCTTATCAGGTAAAGGCCTCATGCTTAAGGGCTCACACTGTTCAATTGTGTAGTGTGGAAAACCTTAATTTTCAGTCTCTCTGAATATTTGCATAAGTTTGCCCAACTTAATTTTTATAAAAGTCATTTCTTAGAGTGCAAATTAATTCTGAATTTTCTACCCACTTTTTGTTGTTCTCAACAGCTCAGTTATGGTATTTAGGCGAGCAGTTAGCCTCAAAGAGCAGGATTAATACCAGAACTTTAATACTATAGCAATACAATAGAGACCCAAGGCACTTCTACAATAATGCAGTTTTTTGATGTTCATGCAAGGGTCTCTGGGAAAAGATACTTTACCAGAACTCATAAATACTCACAGTCTTGAAAATATGTGAGAAGACATGGAATAAATTTAGTTGCTTGATTCCCAAATAAATATTATCTCTATCTGCCTTTTCTCATTCCTGCACTGAGGAGGGAAACAGCACGCACACCTCATCTGCCTTTTATTAGCATCTTCTGATTTCAGCCAAATTCAACTCAAAACTTTCTGTGGATGGTGGGGGGGTGAGGCGACAGGGGAAGATTTGTAGCTGCATGTTTAAGAAAGAAGCTAAATTCATCACAATGACAGGGGATAGTGTTGGCAGAGATTTGAGCTATTTATTCTTTTAGGAAAATCCTATAAAGAATGACACGAGGAAGCCTCTATCTGCAGTCTTGTTCATCACACTGGTGAGGAGTCCGATAACAGATGTATGCAGTAGCGTGATTTAGTGCCGGGAGCTGGCCCCTGATGTGTATTAATACAGCGGCAAAGCGGAACGAGCCCCTCTTCATCACTCATCTCTATAAAAGAGGTGGAATCCGAGATGGCCCGATGTTCGGCAGAGCAAGCCCATTTGTTCTGCTGACTGATGAAGCCAGCTCAGGCTGTGTCCTTCACCTCCACGGGGCACTCAGGTTGCAAAAAAGGAGATCACTGAAGCAGGACCTGGTCAACAAGTGAGACGAGAGCAGTTGGACTCAGTGAAGGAGCTATTTAAAGGTGAAGAAATCCAGCACTCTGTGTCTGCATGACAGGCACAGGCCTGTATTCTGATTTACCTGCGCTCCACCTTTTGCAGAAGTAAAATACCACAAACATAAAAAGCCTCAGAAGTGAAAAAAAATGAGACTGCCATGACTCCTCAGGCACTCCTCATGTGAACCCCAGTATATGGCATTTATACGGGGGTGAGTAGATGCATGGCAAGAAAGAAAAATCTTTATCTCATCGATATCCAACAAATGTAAGAGTGCCCAATGAATGCTTATTACAGAATAATAAAATCTTATTACAGAATAATACTATGTATATTTTTAGGCATTAGTAATTCCATAACAAAATCTCCTTTGACAGAAATAACAGCAGATTCCAGAAGTTTCAAAGTTATGCATCCAGGTTGTGCTTCAGCTGTAATTGGCAATCTGTAGTAGAACATCGTTTAGGACACAATTTCAGTCACCCAATCATAAAAATTTCTTTCTACAAGTCAGTATTGCAGCAAACCCTGCCCAGAGGTGTTCACTTGGCTGAGAATATTTCTAAACAGGATCTCGGGAAGAGATCTTAACCATTTCTGACCATTAAAGACTTTGCAGACCTTGTCTCTTGATGATCAGCCTAAGCCTGCTGCCTATACTCTACTAACTACACTTTTTCCTTATTTTGTAATAAATAACAACCCTCTCTCCCTCATCCACAGTAAGAAAGCTTTCCAAACTCCTGTGCTATTTCCAGAGCTAAGTTCCACTCCAGATGCACTCTCAACTCTTGTAAAAGCGTTCACTATACAATTTGCCTAATCAGGTAAGTACAACTTAAATAGTACTTTGAAACATGTAGGCATGGAAACAGAAGCTCTCCTTATAGAAAGTGACGAGCAATGCAATACATAATACATTCTGAATAATAAATAAATGGACAGGTGACAGTGGACAGTGAGACATTAGCACTCATACCAAGAAAATCTAGCATTTCAGTGCTAAGATTCTGTGGTTTCAGATACTATCCCTTTTACTAAAGATGTTCAAATATCTCAAAATGGAATACTCAAAAGCCAGGAAAGAATAACCTAAATAAATAATCAGTAATAGGTGAGACTTTTGCTGAACAACAGATTATTAATATTCTTTTCTCTTCTTTTTTTTTAGTACGGAACCTTTCCAACAGTTTGCAATCCAGATCAGTGGCCTGGAGAGAAAGCTCAGCTTTCTTCCCTACTTCATTATTCTGTCCATCCACCAGCCCAAAGAAGAAACACAAAGTTCCTCCTATTAATCATCAGTTTATTTGGTCTTCCCCACTATTTTTACATCTCTATTTCTTCCATCATCTTACCCACTACCTTGTTACTGGATTGCAAGAGTTATTAATAAACTAGTTGGAAGAACGTGTATCAGTGGATAGTCACAAGATAGGGTAAGGTGAAAGGACAGAAAGAACCATGCTAAAACCCACCATGTTCACCAGATTAAAGCTTTTTCATATTCTGATGACTAATCAATGACTTTTCAGAAATCTGCCACGTGAACCAGCATTTTGATGACTACATCCCCATAACAAGAAAAAACTATTTTCATCTAAAAGAATAAGACAACATCCAAGGAGTAAGTGGTTTCACCCCAATGATTACACAAAAATTGCCAGATTTTTGCTCCTGTGAAAGTGTCTACAAAATCCCTGATAAAGGGCATCAGAGCCACCAGCTAATGTCTGCCCAATACTGAAGGAACACTATGTGCATACTGATCAACTGCCTATTATCATGAACTGCATAATTTAGGACAGTGGAAATAACACCTTATGAAGAAGCAGATTACTATTCACAGTAAGGTGAAGCACTGCAAATTATATTAACTTAACACTGCTACATTGCCGAAAAATTGTTTACTAGGCAGGTTTTGATGCTATGCAAAAAACTCGAAATGCCCTCTCACAGGTTTGATTAGCTTCAAACCAAAGTAACGCTACCTTGCCTTGGCGCTTTGTTCAGAAGGGGCATGACTATAAAAATGCTGGTTACCTGATGTTGGGCTAGACATGGAGGCTGCAGCTGGCTTTCGTTTCCTCTTGATGTCCCTTGAACATGGTGGTCCCAGGTGGACATTTGCTTGCCTATGGAGAAAACAAAACAAATTAAACTCAGTTCCAATATCACATTTCTGTAAGACTGACCAGTCATCTCCAGCTCCTACCTTCCCATCAGCTTCTTAACTAGTAAGCAGCACAACCCAAAAGTTTCTCAGGGAGTTTTGTTCACATTCTTTGTCAATATAAATTATGCTCCCATTTCCTTTAAGAGCTCACACATAAACTGCTCAGAAGAATAATTATTTCTTAGCAATTAAAACCTTTAACCTTCTGGTTTTGTATTAATTCCAAACTAACTCCTTGCATACATAAAGATGTAATCAGAAGTGATATGCCGTGTCCTACCATTACTTCTATGGAAGAATAACAAATGTCTGCAAGATTGTTCTTTATGTAAACTGTGTGATATTTGCTCCTTAGTCCAAAATTATTTTTCAATCTATTTGGTACTGTAGAGTCATCTTAGAATGTACCTATAATGCCAAATGTCCACGTATCTTGCTTCCATTACAGTAATAAGTTCATAAAGTTAGGAATGCAAAGCTGTCTCATGTGTTTTTAAAATCATTATTTCCTTATTAAAGTGCTGTGCAAACAGCTGAATCTGACTTATGGCAGCCTTGTTGCACCTCTAAACTGGCTGAAAGGCTTCATCTGTCCTGTTAATATCAACTGTTAAGTCTGAAGCCTACAGATGGCCGTTTCAGTTTAATCATTTGCCAATTAAGAAGTAGCCATTTGCCAATTAAGAAGAAATCTGTATTGTTGGAACTGATTTGAGCTGAGAACTCCTCCAAGTCATGTACCTGTAGGAAGCAGAGAAGTTTAACTCAGAAATAACAGTCTTTGCAGCAGACTAGAGAACGTCCTCAAATACCATTCATAATGGATATAAAGGCATAATTTAGCAATGACATTGGGTTCAAATCCCTTCTTTGTCCAATGTAACAGACTTCCTTTGACAAGTTCCTTGGCCACTCTTATCATGAGATCTGATGTGCAAAATGCAGAACTACAGTGCAAATAAAATCAGGTAAAGACTGTGAGGAACTTACATGATGCAAAATTTGTAACCCTACAAGTTTTGATGATTAAGTGCTGAAAAGCTTCAGTGTCTTCAAAGCTTGTTACTTTGACTTTAAAAAAAAACCTGAAAGTTTAGCAAACACTGTTATCACCTACTAAAGCCTTTGAAATATAAAAAAAGGAAAATTTAATGGGTTTTTATTTTAATGACAAAAAATCTATTAAAAAAACCAAACCCACATATTTCATATGTGTAATTTGAGATGCTGTATTTATGCAAAACCAAATTTTTCTTTTGCCTCCACACAGAACAGTGCAGGGACCACAAAGAAATTCCTATACTAGTCCAGTCTGTAAATTGTTTGAATGCTGCTGGGTCTATCTATTTACCCAAAAAAAAAAGTGCAACCACAAAAAAAAAAAGAAAATACCTACTGTTCCATCTTCTCAACTAAAATTCAAAAGTTCTACAAGAAGTCTGTAAGATCTGTCCTCTAAATCTGACACTGAAGAACAGCTTCAAAAATTTTAAAACAGTGGTACGTTTCACAGACAGCCAGTTATTCAAATGTGGGAGCACATATTAATACAAGCAGACAAAGTCTCCTGAGGGCATGGAGCATACTCTCAGTAAACTCACCAAGGCCAAGTGCTGGGTCCTTCATTTTGGCCACAACCCCATTCACTGCTGCAGGATGGGGGAAGGGTGCCTGGAAAATGGCCCAGAGGAAAAGGGCCTGAACATGAGCCAGTGTGTGCCCAGGTGGCCAAGGCCAGCGGCAGCCTGGCTTGGATCAAGAATATTGTGGCCAGTTGAACCTGGGAAGGGTCATTCCCCTGTACTTGGTGAGGTCACACCTCAAGTCTTATGCTCAGTTCTGGGCCCCTCGCTACAAAGGACACTGAGGTGCTGGAGCGTGTCCAGAGAAGGGCAATGGAGCTGGGGAAGGGTCCAGAGCACAAGCCCTGTGAGGAGCAGCTGAGGAAGCTGGGGTTGTTTAGCCTGGAGAAAAGACAGCTCAGGGAAGATCACATTGCTCTCTACAACTACCTAAAAGGAGGATATAGCCAGGTAGGGGTCAATCCCTTCTCCCAGTCAACTGGCAGAATAAGAAGACAAAGTCCCACGCTGCAACAGGGGAGGTTCAAGAAAGTCAGGAGGACTTTCTTCAAGGAAAGGGTTGTCAAACATTGGAATGAGCTGCCCAGGGAGGTGGTTAGAGAAACCATCCCTGGAGGTAAAAAAGCTTTCAAAAATAGTGGCACACCTACAGAATGGACATTCAGATCTCATGTTTGTACACCAAAGTGACTCACCTCTAAGTAACTTTGTGAATGCTAAAAACCGCTTTTGTACATGACTATAATAGTGGCTATACAGTGTTTTAACACAGCTTTAACCATGTATTCTGAAACATCTAAACACACATAGCCTGAAGAAAAGATTCATTTTTTATTTTGCATCAGTGACACAGTATTAGACTACTAACTGCAAGACTATTATATAATTGTATATAATAATCCAATTAATTTTAAATAATGTAACAACAAAAATAATTTTTAAATGTTCCCTTTTTAATTTTATGAACTTACACCAACATTAGCCAGTTGATCCTAGGTGGAGCACTATGGACTAGGAAGGAAGTATGTACTATCATTTCCAAGAGACTTTATGGAATTTTTCCCAGCTCACAAATGTTACAGCTAGATTTTGCATAAAAGCTCTGGGCTCTCAGCTACATACTCGAACATCTACTCTTACCTGATGATCATACAAGGGGAAAAAAAAGAAAAATTAAAACAGAAGGATCTCAAAATCCCTTCTTGTAGTGCAAGTAAAGGCAAATCATACTTCAGTTGAAGACTACTAGCAGGAATGCTCTACCTAGCAGCTGTATATAGTAAGATACAAAGGCTCAGAGGTCATAAATTGTCTCTGTAACATGTTTTTCTTTCAGGTTTATCACTAACTGATCACCCACACTTCAGTTAGTAAATCAGGAACCTATTGATTATTCACTGGCTCTGACTGACCCAGTGGTAAAAGTGTCACTTCAAGTGGCTGGTGCACTTTACAGGCGCCACAAATCTGCAGGGAATCCCTAGGTGGTAAGTACCTTGGGAGAGAGAAGAGCAGAAGACTGCATTCAGAGATGATAGTCCTCATTAAGGCCTGGACAGAAAGGATGTCTGAGGTATAACTTATGAAATATGGAGATTTTTGTTAGATAGCACACTTTTCAATGTAAATTTCTAATCACTAGCTGGTATGAAGGTCTACATCAGAGAAATAATAGAATTCATGAGTCCCAGTTTAACAGCAGATTCCTATGGACTCCTACAAACACCAGTCATGGATATGCACAGCACCCAACATAGCTGTGATAGGCTGAATTATAAGACATGAAAATATCACAAGTTGCAATGATGAATTAGTTCTCCTTCCAAAGCTGAATTTTAACAACTCTTCTGAACAGTTAATAAATTACTCTGAAGTAGACTAGAACAGGAAAGGCTGACAGAAAATGCATATTTGTGCATTGTCACAGCCTTCTGCAAAGAAGTTTGAGACCAGAACTTTGTGAGATGAAAGATCTGGGCCTAAACTTACAAAGTAGAATAGACTTACACTGTCCTTACCAGCCTTCAATCTCTTCTGCTAGGCCTCCATGCTTTCTTCAATTTTGCATGAACAGTAATGAGAAAATAATTCCCTGGTTTCTTTTGGCCTATGACAGGTTTATTTTAAGAAAAAAACAAAGTTGCAGTGCTTAGTCATAGGTGGATCTGCCAGGTGACTAGAGACTAACATGACAACATAGTTTCCAATCTAAAGATAACAGAAACTCTAACCCTGGAAGAGAAAAAGTAGAACACACTTAGAGAAACAAATCAGGATCAAAAATGTGGCTGTTTTGTTGCCTGCAAAATATTCAACTCACACAGCAGTCACTGCCAGGAGTTAGTGAATGAAAAATTACACATATATAGGAAAAATGGCTTTCAACAATATGAAAAGTCCATAGTGTCTTTTTGACAGTGATAATATTTTTTGTAATGACAAACTAAAGGAATTATTCAGGAAATATTTTTTGTCTTTTGTTTTTAACATAGTACTTATGGTACCCAGATCTGCATGCAGGTCATGCTGGAGAAAAAACAGGCTTTGTTATGCAGAAAGATTAAATTCATGGTAGTCTCTAATGTGTCAGAAGTAATGCTTCCTTTCATTTCTTTTCCACATATTTATTCTATGACTTTATTTACATGATTTTTAATGATCAGTGCTTACATACACAAGACTCTCATCTCACTTCTGCAGTTTGAGATGACCGTGCACTGGAGATTGCCCCTATTTCACATCTACCACAGTATTTCAACAGAAAATTAGGATTGGCAATGTAATCTGTGGGAGACAATACAGAGCACAAGCAGAACACCTGTCCACAAAGAATCTTAATGGATAGCATCAGGACCCTGAGAATATCACTATTTGTGAAATCTAAATTGTAGCATGAAGTCCACTCTTTTAAAATTCAGGGTAAAAACCAGCTCAATCTTGCAACAAAGGTCTCTAAAAAGGCCATACAGAGCTAAATGTGACAACCTGTGGCCTTCTTGGAGGCAGGAGGTACACTGCACACTTGTGGGTGTATGCCTCTTGCTGTCATCTCACATCATCCAGCTTGTCTGCTTGCACTCTTTATTCTAACCCTGTCCTCAGAAGAAGCAAGGCATGTGGATTATATAGTGAGAGGCAGTCATTAGTCTACTACTAGAAAAAAAAGGGGTTATTATCCTCATGTTAAAGTGAATGGTGATAGACACTGCCTTTTAACAAAGATATTGCTACTAAAACTCCACACAACCCAGCTGTTGCTGTTGTGATGCTTTATTCACAGCAAACACAAGCCAAATGAAAGGCTCTTTCTCTAAGCCCTGAGGTGTTACCTGAGGCTGTTGATGGTGGCTTCACAAAATTAATAGTAAAAGCAGAATTCTTCCTCCTCTTTGACTACAGAGCCAGCTGGGCACCAGTCTAATCTGCACATAACATGTGTAAATCAATACAAGTTGCTCATCCTATCTGCATGCAAAGCTCCCACACGCACAAGTGGTTCTTGCTATCACATCCCAGAGTAGATATTCCTGATGCACAGCAGTCTCCTACACCCTGCAGAGCCTCTTGAGAAGGCTTCTAGAGCACATTTTCAGATTCCAAAATCTCTAATAGGTCTCCTCACTTCTTCAATCATCCAAATCTCATAGAATTTCAACAGCAGCAGTCTGTTCCCCAAGTAAGCATTATAATGATGTGGCAATTTGATTCCTAAAAGTCTGCATGTGGCAAATGCAAGTGAATGCATTTTCTTTTTGTTTTCCATGTACGCACTCTAAGCTGAGATGTGATCCCATATATTATATTCCCCATTTTCACACTGAATCACACTGTAACTGTGCCAGAAGGACTCCTACTGTTTGCCAGATCTGCTGACTACACAGATTTGAAATAGCAAGTAAAAAAAAAAAAATCTGAAGCCAAGGGGAATTTATTTTTCACTCCAGAGAATTAGGATTCATCAAAATGGGAATATTAGGCCCCAGTCGACTGCATGTGACACTAGGTTGATAGCTGCTGTTCACTGCATGCCTGTCAGAAGAATTCAGTTATATTCCCAACTGGAATATTAGCCAGGCTTTAGCAAAGGAAGAAAGAATAAAAATCCTCCAGCTAAATGGAAAAAGAGTAAAAAAAATAGGGAGAAAGGTTGCCTAGAATGAACTGGATGCTGTCCTGCTCAAGCGGGAAAAGTATGAAATTGTGGACATCTGTTCATTCCTTTGGCTGCCTCAGAAAAGGCCTGACCTTGCAGGCCATCCCTGTAATTCCACATGCCTGGGTAAGAGGCAAAAATATCAAGATCTCTGTGTACAGATACAGAAGTGACAGAACAATATTTATTTTCACAAGACCACTTCCAGAGCCAGAACTAAAACTTGAGACATTCAAGCCTATTCAATTTAACAGCATCACCAAACCTAGAGTACAGGGCAACTGGCAGTAAATGAGGAGATCACTCATGCCTATACATCTTTATTCCATGATCCAAGCAAGATGACAGACTTGCTTCTAAATTAGATTAAACTCTAGATTTACAGTTAGTACTAACAGACTACATGCAAAGCATTTCTTTATCTATGTTGTTCAAAAGTCTAATACAATTCTTCAAGTCTCCACCTTCAACATCTGCCTGCCATCCAAGGTCCACTTTTCCTGTGACCTCCAGTGGGAACATTTAATTGCTTTTTTTCACTCATAATCCTATTTTCAAGGCTAGGCAAATAATAAACGGCATTAGGGACAATTTATCTTCTACCTTCCTCTCTTATTCTGCCTGCTATTCAAATTAAAGGGAACATTGGTTCTAGGCTCTTCTGAAACTCTTATCCTGCCTCTAGGGAACCAACAACCTACAATATCTTCTCAGCGACAGACTATTGAATAACCAACATCTAATAAAATATTCAACTTCAGCCTATACAAAATCCTCTTAAGTAGAAGAAGCTCCACAACAAAATTCTGCTCAGACCACTCCTCCCAGAGAGGCAAACAGGCAGAGGGGAAGGAGGGAAGGATCCCTTGAGTTGCCTGTGTAAGTCTCTGCTTGCTTGCTTTTAGCAGTCTGCATCGTGAAGTCGAAACCTTAGCAGACAAGACATGATTAGCAAACGTTTTGTGCTCTTAAAGGAGAGTAATTATAGGCATGTGAAAAAAGAAGAGATCCCTGAGGTACTCTTCCTTGCATGCCTCCCGAGAGGCAGCAGGGCCATTAAAAATTCCATGATGAAGAGGAAAAACAGTCTGGGAACAGCCAGGAGGCAATACAGCAAATTAATACACCAGCCATCCCTTGGGAAGACTGCAAGAAAGCAGAAAACTCTCCTTGCTTCACAAAATAAAATTATACCACTAATGATAACAGTCACCACACACACAAAACTGCTTCTAATGATGGGTGTGAAATTCCCAGTGCTGTGCATACACTTTGAATGAAAGCTCTTCTCATCACAGACATAAATCAAGAAAGGTAGTGTACGATTTATACTGCTTTTCAAATAAGACTTCCCAAGGAACCTTCCACATAGGCTTGTCAGTGTCAAGGAGGAGGTTCCTTCTCAATCCTCAGCTGCACTCAGTATTCTGGCCTTCAGCTCTGCTTAAACAAAAGTACTGGGTTACCAGTCTTCCAGATAAACTGCACCAAAATCCACCAGTGAGACAAAGAAAACAGTTCCATAGCAGAGAAAAGACTCCACTCTAAATATACTCCACTGGACACATGCTGCCATAGCCGAAACCAAGCAGAGAAAGGAGATTTTGCATTGTACAGCAGGCATCAGGTTGAAGAAACCAGATGGCCACAACACCAAGACCATTTCTTTTCCAATATGTTTCATATTATTTGAGAGGATTTGCTTCCCCCACACACGCATCCCATTCTGGCAAATTTCAGAGCACAATTTCTCCAGGATGAGGTGCAAGTGGTTAGAAGCTTCCTGAAGCACTAACTACTGAAATTGATTTCATACATGGCAAAAGCAGGAGGTGTTAAATGGGGCAATAGTTTATCTGAGCTTACAGAGATCAGCTGAACCTCCTGTAAAAAAATGGACTACTAACAAGTATGCTTGGCATGCAAAGCTAAAGAAGAACTACTATCAAGATGTTTCTCTGAAGGAACAATCTCCTTCTGTGCCTTAAGCAACAACTTTACATAAAGAAGCTCCTTCTACCAAAGAGTTCAATCCTTGCCACATACATGGGGCCACAAAACGTATTCATCCTTTTCCTATTTTTTTCTTCTATAAAGGTTCTTGAGCACATTTCACACTAAAATAGGAACTATTTTCTCAAATTTCAGGCATTTAAAAACACAATTGCATCTGGGATGGTATAATTTCTCTGTCAACCCAGTAACAATTCATCAGTGACTATGTTTGTCAGGACCCCAGCCATCTGTTCATTAAAGGAGGGAACCAAGCATATATATTAACTGGTTACCTAGACTATACACCCAGAAAAACCTAGCAAACACAATTCCTTGAGGTTTAGAAATCCCTTGCAAAGAGCTTGGCTTTGCAAAGGGCCTTCACTGACCACCATAAAGGAAGAAATTTTGCCCAGTTTGAATTTGCAAGCAGGATTTGTCCAGCTCACCTTTCTGGAAGACAAACTTGTATAAAGCACCAAGTAAAACACTGGATGCAAAAGAAAGGCTATCCTAGCTGAAAATGAAGAGACCATTCAGTCTTCTTGCTTCACAGGCAGAAAATATCCCCAGAAAGGGGCAAAAGCACAGAAAGGAATCAATTTGCTGATGCACAATCTTCTGAATTCCTTCTGAATTCTCCTTTTACTTTCATCCAGTTGAACATTTAAGAGCTGATTTCTTCCTCCCTCCCCTTTTCCAGCTTTAACATGCCGGCTACAGCAGCATGAGGTCATGGTGCGACATCGCAAAATTCCCTGCAGAAGCCAAAGAGAGGCTTTGCTGGGTGGCTGCCAAGCTTCTGTTCAGACACATACAACCTTAGTACATTTTTCATGCTCTATTTGCTAATTAACAAGGGAAAGAAAGCTATGAAGCTGAAAGTCCAGACATTTCTTTCGGATTGGGCCCTTGGTACAAGCACATAGGCAGAATTGTGTCCAAAGCAAGGCCTTGTCTACTTGCACAGAAAAAGAGCTCAAGGGCAGCTTACCTTTAGACAGTCACCTGCAGCACAAAAACAGGAGTCACCTCTAAGGCCAACACTTGAATTTAATTTAGGATTAGTCAGCAGAAGGTGCCTGAATAGTATATTAACCCAAACTATGCAGACTCAAATATACCTAACATCTGGCCAAACCAGATCTAAATTTCAGCTATTGCTATAGAGAGGTATCAAGCTTTAGAGGTCACCTCAGGTGAGCTCTTAATCTGCTCAGAGGGTCTATTTTAGACACCTAGGATAGCAAAATGCTTCAGCATGTCACCTACACCAGTTTGTCAGCATTTTCCCTCTCATCTTGTTCCAATTTTAATAGTGGGCAATGATACTATGTCCATTTGTACCTATAAAACAGACTTACAGCAACTCATTGCACATTTCAAAACACATTGCAGTTATTTCTAAAGAACAGTATGTTCTGCCTGTCTGTCATACACTGTTTCATACACTGTAAGCACTTAGTTCATTGAAATTCTCAAATAAACTGCATTGCTACATTTTGTGCTAAGTTTGGACACGGACTTCCCAGGGAAAAGTGTGTTAAGTTACAGGTCCATTCCTGTTTAGATCACACAGTACTACTGAAGACATCCAGGAGAGGGAAGTGAGACAACCCCAAGAAAGCAGAGCAAGGGAGTTACCTGGCAGTGCAGTGTGCTGGTGAGCATCTTCGGTGGGAAGCATCAGCAAGCACATCCAGAGAGTACAGAGGAGATAATGGATTGAACTGGAAAGTCAAGAGATTTCATTTAAGCAAAGCATTAAAAGAAATAGTGTCCAGATAAAGCTCCTCAGATCTGTTCTGTTCACACAGTATAAGGAGACTTTCAGCTGTCCACACAGTAGGAGAAGGAGACTTTTCTGACACCTCAAAGGGTAAGAGTAGATGAGAACAGACTCAGTTCAGCCAAAAGGCTAGCACAAAGGGTGAAACAGCAAATCTCATAACCACCTTCTCATAACAGACAGCCTCAGCACACTCCTCTTCCAACTGGTTGATTAAGAGCATAAGAGCTCTATTGCTGCATGCCGTGAGAAAAAAATCTGCTTCTCTTTCAGAAAGCCCTTTGTCTACCTTCACATTGCAGGGAAAAAAGTCACTGTTAGGAATTGTGCAAGCACAGAGCAGTTCCTGTATTCCCAAGGGTTGTGTATATCACTCAAACAGACCTCTAGAAGACTCAGGTCCACCAGGTTAAGTTCACACTGGGCACCCAATTCATTCCATGGCAAGTGAGTTGTTCGTTCACTCCCATCCAACCTCACAAGCTGTCTTTGCAAACTGCTTAGAACAAATTTTGTAACAATGCATGGTCAGGCTACTCTAAGCTTGTGGAATTTTGAGAGGCCAAAGCTCCTCCCATCAAGAGGCATTTTCCCTTCCACTCACTGTCAGAAAGGATGGCAAACACTACCCTGAAATAGGGAGATAAATAAAAGGAGTTCCTGAGCTATTCAGTTTAAACAGACAATACAACGCCCAGGAAATGGGTTGTGTTCAAAGTCCAGAAGACATCAGTTAACAAAATGAGAAGGGATGGGACTGCCTTACCTCAGGTGCACAGGCCACAGTGTGTGAGAAATCAGAAACCAGCACTGTGTTCTTTCTAGAGAGAAGGGAACCAAGAAAATAAAAAAGGAAAAGCAGAGTCTCCTTACCTGGTTGCGATCTCTCTTCCCCATGGATGGTAACCAAAAACTGGAAGGAGGCAGAGTCGAAAGGACAGGTGGGCACAATGCCAAGGAACAAACATGGCAGGGGAAAAAGGGAGGGTTGGGGATAAGAAAAGAAGGGGAAGGGAATAACAAAGATGGAGGGAGAAGGAAAAAGATTAAACATCATCAGGAGTCATGTTAAAAACAACAAATTTCATATCCAAGGAAGAAAATAAGGTGTCAACAGCTGGTGAAGGCTGGACCCACTGCACTACAGTCAAGACGTGCCATCCTTACCTACCCATTCCCAGAACAGCATTAGGGAGATGCCAAAGGATAATATTTCCAGGGCTGACTACAATTTAAATACACTAATTGTGGAAGGAGACATAACACCAAAGAAAGAAGAAGTAATTTCACAGCTGTCTTGTCAGCATCATTTCTGCAGTCTGGGTATGCGCCCATAGTACAGCTCCACAAAGGAGCATTTTAAAAAATTAACATATGGCGCTCAGTCTTCTCTTAATGTCCGAAAGATCTGCAGTTACTGCAATGGCACATTATAAGGGAGAATGAAAAAAAAAAAAGCTGACTGTAAAAAAAGAGCATTTGAGTAGCATCCACACACTGAGGCAGCCTTATGTAAACATAGATATAACAAAGAGGAAGTCAGCAATTACAAGTAAGAAAACAGAGAAGCTATCAGTAGAATACTGTCTCCCATCCCACAGGTTATGCTTAATTGTCCACCCAGTTCTTCATGTTCTTCACCCCCAGCAGGGAAGAGGATCCTGTAGCTCTTCTTCCCTTCCCAAAGTTCTATACAACAACCATTAAGGGCCTTACTCTTTCTGGCGCGGATCACTAACAATGTGACCTAGCCTCTCGGTGCCCAGAGTGCTCATGGAGGTCTCCTGAAACACAAAAAAAGGCAAAAGGTTGCAAACTTTCACACAGTGAGCAGAAAATAGCTTGCTGCTGCCAGTAAGAACAGATCTGATTCCCCTGGGTCACATCCTTTCCTTACCAGCCCACTCTCAGCTAAACATGTTCACTCTTTCCTTTTAGAACTTCACCTGAGATGATTTATCTAATTAGAACAGCAGAAAATAATTCAGTTTTATTTATGAGGCTTGTTTTTTATTTTTAGTGATGTTATTTGCTTGCAGAGGGGCACCCCATAAACTGAACTAGACCAAAGTATGCAGCACAAGGATGCATGAGAGCAGGGGAGACAGCTGGGAAATGCTTCTTTCTATGTTACTGGGGTCAGTTGGGCTAGAAACAGGCTGAGATAGGACACTACACTGTTCCATTAACAGTGGAGATTCACCAACCAGCAATGAATAAATTAAGGAGTAAAAGCGTGATGCTTTTGCCATATCTGAAAACAGCAATTCAGCAGCAGGACCACCAGCAACTAAAGAAAAGGCAGGTCCTAGTAGAAAGGACTTGCTCTGGGAGCATGTTGCTTCCTGCAAGATGCTGCCCTGTGTATGCGCTCGATGCTGGCATACACGTACACGCACAGCCTGAAGCACCAGCTGTTCACAGCTGCATAGCAACTGCTTCCAAGAAAGAAGTACGCTTTTCAGCAAGGGGCTGAAGATGAGGGCAAAAGTATTCCACAGGTAAGGTTTGTTTGTGCCAGGTATATAGGCTAAACACACTCAAAAGTTTGGGGGCAGCTGTAGCAGCAGGGGTGAAAGATGGGCTATTTGTTACAGCAGGAAAATTATTAACTTAAAGTGCCATAATGTTTAAATTTACAGTTTATTACTGTGTAAATTACAAGCTGTACTTTTGGTAATTAGCAGCTCGCTGCCGGGGAGCTCTGAATGAAACTCATTATTTATGATTACAATTTCAAGAGAGATGGGGAAGGGGGAGCAGTGACCTCCGCTGCAAATGACAAAGATCCCTTTAAGGTGATGAAGATGAATTAAACAAGTAAATATTATCCTTCTCATTTGGATCATTAGAGGTGTGCCGCCAGGCCCAGTCACTTGCAGGTGGCCTCAGGAACCCTGCGTAAAGTCAGTTTCTTGCCAGCTGAGGATTCATATTTTGAATGCCGGTTACAATTAAGCAAGGTGAGTGGAAGAAAGAAGGGGCAGACAAGGATCTTTCAAGTATGACTGAACAGAAGGCAGCTGTCACA
Source organism: Fringilla coelebs (assembly GCF_963513975.1). Classification (NCBI taxonomy): domain Eukaryota; kingdom Metazoa; phylum Chordata; class Aves; order Passeriformes; family Fringillidae; genus Fringilla; species Fringilla coelebs. Next base: position 22,780,270 of record NC_140034.1, read on the forward strand.
CTCCTCTAGACTCCGAGCACCCCTAACACACCTTGTTAGCAGACTACAGCCAGCCAGCCAGCTCAGAACTTACGCCAATGTTTGCAAAAGCACGGAGCAGATCACAATAAAAAGAAAAGCCAAACACAGCCAACACTTTCCTTCTCAGAACCATCTTTTATAACAAACAGCAGTGCTCAATACTCCATGATGCAGACCCAACCAGGTGTACCCCTCTCTTTTAGACAGACATCTGCAAAGTAGACAGACATCTGCAAAGCATTGTTTGTTCTATTAGAAAAAGGATTGATATGTTGTTTAGTGTTTGCCCTACGTATATTAAAACTAGTCAATACCTTTGGGCAGCTTTGTCTGCATTTACTGCATATACCTTTTTATCTCCTGTCTTCCCACTAAAAATGCAACTGCTAAAACCACCTTCCTTTGCTGCCATTTATATCAGTCTTCTTCCCTATATAAAATTTGGCCTTCCTTCACCTTTGAGGCACCTCTCTGCCCTTGTAGTCTCAGATGAGCATGCACAAGTCTCATGCCATCATCATTTTCCCCTACATTCTGTCTAAATCTTCTTGATATTTATGCTCCCTGACATTCTTCTTCAAGCCTCCTTTCATATTGCTTTCAGAGTTGATCAGCTGTCTTTGGCACTCCAAATGCGCTCTAAAATCCACTTAGTCACTCAATCATCTTCTGACAGTCAAAGCAGTTAAACAAATCAAACAATACATGAAACAAAAAATTTACAGGACCACTTTCTGCAGAAAACAATTTACATAGTATCTTAGAATAGTGCTTCAGGACTGACCAGAATTTGAAATACGAAATTACCATCTTTCAAAAGGGCATACCTTGCCAACCAGCCTCCTCCGACCTTTACGGAGACAACGGGCAGCAGCTCCAGGAAGGCGATTCAGGCGAGCATGAAATCCTGAAAACCAAATGCAGAAAAGCTGAGCAATGAACACAGAAGATTCTTCCTGATAAAGCCACCAGGAAAACTCCTTAGTTCAGTAATCAAATCAGATCCTCTGTCTCTTGTTTTTCAGTCTCGAAGATGTAGATATGCCAGTTTATTCACAAATCAAATAAAATCCTTGCATTTAAAAAAAGGAAGACTGCCAGTGGATAGCTGTACTATTTCAGTAAACCCACCAAAAATGCAGCTTTTTCTTAACTGGATCTTAAAAAAAAACAGAACAAACAGATCACCAATACCAGTTTAAATGCAACGCCTATGAAAAGAATCTACTCTTGCCATCATACCACAAGTTCTCAAACACAATTCCGTATGGACCTCACCTCTCTGAGCTGGCTGTGAGGGCAAAAGGAAGGTGGAAACAGAGAGCTTGTCCAGGCCTGAGTCAATCCTCTCCACTTCAGATCGGTGATCAGCTCCCCACTTGGGAAGAAGGTTGGGGACAGTGAATCCTGGAACACACTCTCCTTCATAAAACCAATCACTTTGCTCATCATCTCCTAAAGAAAAAGGATGGAATTAGCCACAAATAACATCAAGGTACCCTGGGACAGTTCCTCAAAATACTACAAGTAGGCATATCTGAATGTGAAACAGTTGAAGTCTCATTAGGAATTCATTCTTGGAGAGCCTTATATTTGTATTCTGTTACAATGACCCTCAGTAACTATGGGGCCTCACTAAATGCTTTAAACTATCCAACTCATCAGTCTCCAGAATTTCCCTACAGAACAAAGCCTCTTTATAGACCTGCCTAGGGCAGGTTTAGCACTCTGTTGCTACTGCATCTCATCAACCTTAGTTCAGTGTTGTGTGATGTCTTATGCAGAACTCTTTCTCTGAAGTAATTACTGCGACACCGGTAGAGGCCAATCATTTGGCATGTTATAGGCTGTCACAGGAGAAACTTCACAAGAGGGGAAGATCAGGTTCACAGAATAAGCAAAAGAAACATACTGATGAGAAAGCTGCTGTCTTAGGAGACTTGGGGTCTGAGACAAAAATATATAATTATCAGAAATGGTCACTCTGAGTGTAAGTTCTAACCATGCTGTGAGTTGCTCTCAATCAACTTCTTAGAATCTCTAAGAACTACAAACCCTTTGGAAAACTAAGGCAGCAACAACAGAAGTCATGACCAAAGTCTCCATGGAGCTGGGCCGCTGTAGTTAATGCAGTTGCAGTCTAAAACGGAACTGCCTCAGACACTGTTCATAGTAAATCTGTCTGGCCAGAAATTCCCTGAGACCAGCAGCATATGAGCAGTGTACAAAAAAAAAGCAGGAGGAGAGCAATGTAGCATTTCAGTAGCCCAACTCACAAACAGTCCCATGTAATTGCAAGGTGCTTCATCTTGCCTTAAAAAACTAACACACCTACTTAAGGGAAAATGCTCATTTGCCTACCATTAAGCCTCAACTCAAGCATTCCCACTTACTCTCCTTTCCTCACTGACTTACATCATTCCTGACCAAAGTCCATTATGCCTACTCACACAGCTTGCTGGGAAAAAAAAGAAAAAAGAAAAAAAAAAAGAAAAAAAGAATACAAGAAAGTAAAAAACCTCATCCTAGTAAGAATGCTGCAATCTTGCACATAACAAAACCAACTCTGATCAGCAACAGGGAGGACAGCCAGAATACTTTATCGCAAAGCTCTGACATTGTTTTTTCTGTCATGCATCAAGTTGACCTACCAGTTTTATCCTAAAGTATAAAAATCCCATCTCCACTTCATAGCAAATTAAAACTAAGTAACATTGAATAGTTCTTCTAAGAGACCTTAATTTGTGCAAAACTACTCCTAGAAATTTGGGCATAGTGCCCTGTCTACCTCAAATCACTTTTTCCACAAGACAAATTTTAACCATCAGCATCATATGCTAATACTCAGTGATTTTTACTGTGAGAGATCCCAATGCATGTAACAAATATAAAACCAAAAAAACCCACCTTACAATCAAATTATTCTCTGCTCACAGAAATGTGCTGGTATGTGCAGTTAAAAATGTGCTGGTATGTGCAGTTGAAAAGATTATTTATCTAATTAGCGACAGCACAAATTTTACATGATGCAACCTCAAAAGCAGAAGGGAAAAACCCTGCATTTATTTAAGAATGCTGCCAGATTAAGTTTCCCATTATTCACCCTGTAATTGGGCTGGAAAACTATTTATAAGGTGATGATCTGTGACAAAAAAAATTTTGCACTCTCTCCATCTCACTGACATGAAAGCTGTTTTTTTATTTACTTTATGACTAAGAATTGTCAAGAAAAAAAGGAAAAGGAGATATTTTTCATTTAGTCTGAAAGTGCAATAATATTTTTAACTCTTTTAACGTAACTGTGAGCTTAAACATCTTGGCCAGAGAGCTATCAAAGTATCAACTGTTTGAACAGAGAGAGACCTGATGACAAGGATGCCAAACTTCTTCTCTTACCTAGACGGGGAAGGCTGTAATTGGACTTTATTAATTTCTCTAAGCCATATTTCTACATGTTCCTGTATATTGAGCATCCTACTTCTAGCAGCAGCCAAAAATTAATGTCTAAAACAGGGCATAAAATCAGGGCAAGTATATAGGGCAAGCATATAGACAAGTATATATATATACACTACCCAGTCTCCATCAATCTTGTCTCAGGTGATGAAGTAAAACACTTCAGTCACCACTCTGCTTTGTCATCTATTATACAAGTGTTCACTAATTTCAGCTCCCCCTGAACAATCATCAATAAAAAGAGAGGGACAAAGATTCTACTTTTCTGCTGCCTTTGAAGAACCAGAGTGTAGAAACAGTTATTTTTCAGCAACGGTCAAAGCTGATATCTGAAATCCCTACTCTTAAGCAAAGCAGCATACTCCCCTAAGATCACAGATTGGTCCTACAGCCTAAAATACCATCAGAAAACACATAAGCGTGTTTGCTATCATTGTGTTGCTTCACACAGGTACCTGGGCCATTAACAAGCTAGTGGAAGCAGCATATCCTATTGAGCTACCTTTAGCACTTACATATTCCCAGGAGAGATCTCATCCAAATCTTAGCTTGTGAAATGTGACAGAATCAGAGTGCACAGAATTGCAGGTCTCTAGGGTCACATTCCACATGCTCCAAATGTAATAGTCCTCAATGCCAATGTGTCTACTACTATTTCACACTTACTTCTGCCCTATCGCCCATCAACTGAACACTGTGCTGTGGTTGATAAATAAAACCAGATTGCACTTCACAGTCAAAACTCTTAAGATATCATTTCTACAACAGACATTGAAAACACAACGTTCAACTAATGCTCACAAGAGCAAGGAAGGAACAAATACTTAAAGAAATAAAACCTATCACATAATACCATCATCTTCTTAGCACAGTCTATTAGGTGCTATGTCACTATTAAGTAATTTTTTTTCCTTTCTTCTCTTCCTGCCCATAGAGAAAACAACTAACAGATTTCAGGCACTAATGGTGTGTAGACAACCCTTAAAACACCTAGAGAAACAAATCATAAGCTGTGCTTTTTCATTATGAAGAGTTATCAAATTCCTCTTGTATGCCTGTGCCTTCCCACAATAATAGCTTCTTATATTGCAAATATTATGGACCTGATACACGAAGTGTTTCATTAGAAAAAGTGTAGTGTTATGAAAATCATATATTTGTAGCCCTCATCTCATTGCTTAACTTCTAGCCACTCCCTGCCACTGGTTTTTCCTCACACAATTCCCTCTCTGTCTCTCTCCAAACACAGATCTTTCTTTGCATTTGTAAAGAAAGTAAGGAACGCCCAAGCAGCAATGAGGAAAATCACAGGACACCCATTACCTTGGCGGCCTTCATCGTTGGTAAACAGGCCAGCATCACTGCTGCTGCAAACACTGCTGGTTTCACTGGAACAAAAACAGAGAAAAAAAACATGGTTACAGTTGCAACAGGCACAATACAAAAACCACTCTACTACATCTTACTAGCTTCTCCAAGATCAAAATGCTTTACATGTCTCAAAAACATTGAATTTCAGATACCTGACTGGCTCTAGAACAGACCATCACTGCATTCTGTTAAAACTTATCAATTCTGCATCACTTGAAAAAGAGTAGAATCCTGTATCTAGTTTAGTTCTAAGTCATCAAGAAGTAATTAATAAAATGGCATTTGCCTCAGGTACTAGAATTAATAACCTAACTATGGCGTCATCTGGAATACTCACCAAGAAATTAAGCACAGTTAAAAAAGCTGTCCTTGGGTCACTTGACTGAAAACCCTCCTAAGTTTTCTATTTCACATTCCTTTTCCTCAAAAATGTTACATTGTCACACAAAGAGCCTCCCCTCCCCCTTTTATTTTATGTGGAGTAAAGAGCAGCTGTGACATTTACAAGTCTCCAGCTAAATACCTTAGCACAGCATGACTTGCTACTGCTGAATGCAACCTTGTCACAGCATGCTTTGCATTTGCTGAAGCATTTAGAGACGATTTCATTCTTGAACAAAAGAATAGAGCTAGAAATTAATGTGCAGAAAGCCATTAATTGACTTGCAAAGCTAGACAAATATTTGCAGCAGAAGTACCTGCTCATGTCAGTCCCAAGCATCTGAAGGCTTTAATGCTGACTTGAACTCATTCCTTGGACACTTCAGGCAGCACTTCCTACGATTCAGCTGAGAGATACTAGGACAAGCAGAAACTACTTACTGCCTACTCCCTGAGTACTAAAACCTTAGATGTGAACACCAGGCGTAAGTCAGCACTAGAATCAGTCTCCAGTCAGGGAATGCTGTTTGAAAGCATCTCTGGATGCTTCTCTTCCAGGGAAACTGGATCATACTAGAGATCATACTGGAAACCCCCGATTTACAAGGCTGAATAATGAGGGACTACAAAATATGTCACTCCAAAGAACTGCAGGCACAGATTAAAACTCTGTTTTGGGAGCATATTGTTGCTCTTAGAAAATGCACTCTAAAGTACAGCCAAGTCAACTCATCATGCTGGATATCTAAAATTCTGCATCTTCATCATTGTATAAAGGCCATTTATACTTAAAGGATGAACAGCATCCTCACAGGATGCAATATCAAATTCCAAATCAATCCATTACAAAGCCAGGCCATGCATTCATCCCCCCACATATAGACCAGAGCAATTAAGGCCAAGGACTGAGAACCATGAATTAATTGTTTCATCCCAAGCTCTCCTACCAACTGACTGTATATGACCCTGGGCCAATCTCTTAGCGTGCCTGCTTTCCCTTTTGGTAGCTTGGATAAACAGTCTTCACAAGCTGCAGATGTGAGGACCGAGTGACTGCTTCATAAGGTTTTTAGCATCCTCAGAGGAAAGGTGCCTGAGAAAGGATAAAGCATTGACAAGCATCCAGGTCATATTAACAGTACTTTATAAGCATCCTGTTGCACTGAGAGCTCTTTAGTTCCTTACAGATAAGTATCATTGCCAGTGCTTTCAGGAACAAACTTTCAGGCACTTCACCCTCCTCACTACCCCTTTTACACTGCAGGGCTGAACACAAACTAGACTCCTCTGTAGGCCTTTCTGTAGGTCCAGTAAGCACTGATTAATGACCTCCACTTGCAAAGGAGGCTACTTACCTTAACCATGAAATAATGAATGCTATTGATCGGACAAGCTACTGCTATAGAGTGTTATTGATCACCCAATCTTTGGTTAAAATGGTCCTCATTTAGCAATTTCACTGTCGCAAACACCTGAAGCAAAGCATGCTTATAATTAAATAGTTTCGGGGAGTTAAACTGAGAGGTGATGGACAGAGATCTCAGGTTTCCCCCATTTATTCTTTTGCCTGAGCTATTGTTTGTGTCAGGAGGGATATTGATTTTCTATAAAAATAAGAAAACAAGAGGCACCGAGGGGCTGCAGAAGGTCAGGCTGGGCTGGAAAAGGAGGGGAAGCGGAACACTCTGTCTTTGTCACTTGCCTTCCAAGAGAGGAATTTTTTTTTTTTTTTTTAATGGAGAGACTGGCCTCCAATTCATCAGCTTAGCCAGACTCATGAATGCAACTACAGACTGTCATCAAAGCAGCTCTCTTCCAAAGGGTAAAGCGACTTAACTGCACATTCAGGATGAGCAATGGCCACATTCTCAGATCAGAACATTCTACTGGTTTTGGCTGGCACAGAGTTAAATTTTTCTCATAGTAGTACTTTGGTTCTATGTTTTGGATTTGTGATCAGTGTTGACAACACAGGGATGTTTTAGTTATTGCTGAGCAGTGCTTACACAGGGCCAAGGCTTTCTCACACTGCCCAGCCAGTGAGCAGGCTGGAGATGCTCAAGAAGATGAGAGGGTACACAGGCTGGACAACAGACCCTGGCTGAGCACAGTGATATCCTACATCATATAATGTCATGCTTAGCAATAAAAGCTGGGAAAAAGAAGAATTAAGCCAGAGACATTTGGAGTTGTTGTGTTTGTCTTCCCAAATAATGTTACAAATGATGGAGTTCTGCATTCCTGGAGATGGCTGAACACCTGCCTGTTGATAGGAAGTAGTGAATTCCTTATTTTGCCTTGCTTGAGCACTATAGCTTTTGCTTTACCTACTAAATCAGCTTTACCTAAAACTGAGAGTTTTTTCACTTTTAGTCTTCCATTTTTCTCCCTCATCCCTGCACGGCAGTGAGCAGGTGGCTTTATGGAGCTGAGCTGCCTATCCAGGTTAAACCACAACAAATACATCAGCATTAAGACAGTGAAATCTCAAAGCATTGGCAGGTCAGTAGAAACCCAGGTTTGAAAAAGTCACAAGTAAGAGTTTCAGTACTTGAAAACAGATGAGACCAACTGCATATTTTACACAAGTAAACACACTACTCAAAGTGATTTTTAGACAGCTCTTGTGCTATGGTTTGTTCTGCCCTCAAACCAAACCCAGACCATTCTGGAAGTACTCCACTGAGATCACCAAGAGAAAAAACTTCAGCACTCAATATATAATTTGCCTTTGTTTTATTATGGCTGCGGGGAATATCAAAACATTTAGTGACAGAAAGGCATATTACTTCTAACAGTCTTAGCAGCTAATTGTCACCTTTGCACAAATATACAAATGACTGCTTAAACTAAAATTTGTTTCCTTTGTTGTTTCCACAGTTATTTATAGATTAGGCATTGGGTCATGTCATTACCCAATTCAGAACCATCATCATTTCCTTATTGTGCTCCTGAACATCCTTCTCTCAATTTATGTTCATCTTTTGCCATGTTTGGCAAACAATTTCAAAGATTTTATTATATGCACACTTGAATCACAATACTGCACCTCATCTTCCTCCAGGAAAGAACTGAGCATAGTCCCACAAACAAATTAGAAAAAAACCCATTTCCTCATTAAGAACCCATATCCAAGACTTTCTCAGTGAATGGGATTTTATCAACTGAATAAACAGGTCTTTTACCTGACTTTCGATAAAAAGCCTTCTAGAAAGCAGAGAAAATACAGGATATTTCAGCATTTACAGATTCATTCCTACATAATAAACCAAAGAAATTGTCAGTAGGGGAGGGAAAAGAAGGTTACAAAAAAATTTATTCTGAATACAGAACTTAGTTCGCCTGAAAACCCATTTTGTTTTGTTATGTTCCATATTGTTAGAGGAGTGAACAGTAGTGCAACCAGTTCAGTATGAAAGTTTTGTAAATCACCAGATCACCACAGATTGCCTACAAGTCCCACAAGCAGCATCAGTCACCTTTCATCCCGTGAGTTTGTGATGACAACCACACCATTTGCTCTCCCAGGCATCCAGTTTTCTTCTCCCTTCCCCAGAATATGCCCTTGTCATACATCTGTGAAAAGTACTTCTCTTACTGTACCAGAAAAAACAGCTAGAGCACGGTGGGAGTGAGGCAAACACAGCCACTTTCACTGTGCTGCTAGCAGCAAAGGGCTATATTTAGAGCAGCAGAGACCAAAGCATGATCCTTCACTGCTGTGAGGGATACTCTGCAGTGAAGAGGGCTGTATGTATTACTCCCTCCAACTGTGGCCCTCCCTGGTGAGTCACAGCACAGATCACACATGTGGTGTTGGAGAGGTCAAATATTCCAAGCACTAGCTTTCCAGAGAGATTCCCAAGGATTTGGCAGCAGATGGTAAGTGTCATTTGATGCATACACTTGCACAATAATTAGTTTGAGAGCAAGGGACAACTGAGACAGAACAAAGCCATCTCCCAGCATGGTCCTCAAGTAACAGTCTGGACATAGCTCTTTATTTACTCTTTCCAAGCTGGCACAAATAAAGGCTGGATAAAAGCCTGCTGGTTTAAGTTCAAGTCTGACATGATGGAACAGACTCTGACTGGTGTTAAAAAAACCAACTCAAGGAACACTGTCCATCACTGCCACATCTAGTAAGGGTATCTCTCAGTCCATCACCACTGGCATGTGCTATTCAGGAGCTACTTAGCACACTTCTTTTCCTGGACTACTAGCAAACAGCTCTAAGAAGATAAAACTACTTTAACTACAAGCAACAAAAGGTTTCCATCCACAGGTTTCTTGTAAAGCCCCACTCCACACCCACTTATTAGCAACGACAGCCACTCTTAAAAGAAAAAAGTGGCC